>NC_050479.2:61782391-62395816 GCF_012460135.2 Molothrus ater | reverse complement strand
CCAGTCAGAAAAAAAATGTCTGTAGAAAAGCAAGGTTATGCCCCATCAGGTCCTGGAAGCTCAATGTTCTTTCTGTTTCTTAAGACCTGTGAATATGGCCTGGGGACACATAGAGAAGTGATAGGCTTTTAGTCATGTGGGACAGAGCTTTTCTGTGGCCTTCAGCAAAAGTCTCTCACCAGCCTGGCAAAGAATACCAAGAATAGAAGTGGGACTGTCATGAGCAGCAATCATGGTGACAGTGCTCATGCAGCTGTGTTCAAACTACACAAAGTAAATCTGAAGATTTCAAAACTTTTTTAAAAATTATTTTTCTGGAGGGGTTTTCTTCCTCTCCAGTGCACTCTCTTCAGTTTCTCTGGGATGTCTGCAATCTGCCTTAGACAGCTTTAAATTCCATTTTAGGGTCCCACTGGCTCACCAGAGAGTCAAAGCACAAAGCACTAAAAAGTTTTCTGCTCCATCATTCTGTATTTTAGGTGATAAAAGATATCTGCAGTTGGGGCTTTGGCTGCACAATGTTTCACTAAACATGAATTAATTGGAAACAGACAGACTAATACCATACTTTGAAATCAGAGCAGCCAGGTCCTGTTGTGATTTATGGATAAAAGGCAGCTGAAGAAGGACGGGAAAAAGGTCAAGACAGAGAAAAGAGTAATCACTGCTTAGGAGTCAAGAAAGTGTGTGGAGGCAGTGCTTGTGTTACTGTGGCTTGCAGAAACTGAAGCAGCAAGGGGGCTAATCAGCCAAGCTCATTAATGGAGGAAAACAGGGACAGAAAGTGTGCCTGCTGCTAGGAGAGACTTCTGAGAGAAGAGCCTAGAAGGCCTGGAAAATGTCATGGTGCTAAGTTGTTCTCTGCTGCCAGCAGCTGGGAGGAGCCAGTCTGGAGGAAGATCCCTACACTGGGAGCATCTGCTAAACCCCTGCTCCTGGTTTGCTGACACTAGGGCAAACACAGACTCATTGGAGGAAGAAAATTGTAGTACAAAATTCTGGGGGGCTCTCCTGTGCAGTGGCAGGGGAAGCTGGTCCAGAGTCAGAATGGCCAAGGACACAGAGGCAGAATTCAGGGGGAGCTCATTGAGCTGATGTATGGTGAATGAAAGGTGAGGGGGCTGCCAGCAGTCCTGGGTGTCAGTGTCTCCCACC
Organism: Molothrus ater; assembly: GCF_012460135.2. Classification (NCBI taxonomy): domain Eukaryota; kingdom Metazoa; phylum Chordata; class Aves; order Passeriformes; family Icteridae; genus Molothrus; species Molothrus ater. Next base: position 62,394,661 of record NC_050479.2, on the reverse strand, counting down.
TGGTGATGTCAAGAGCAGCAGTAGAAGTACAACCATATGACAACTAAAAAAGAGGAGACAAAGGTTATTCTGCAAAGGTTTCCATCTGACTTGAGTGATGGCTCTGGGAGGCAGTAAGTGGATTGAGAAACCTCAGCATGGGGTGCTGGTCAATAAATAAATTTTCCTGAGGGTACAGCCAAGGTGAAATAAAAGACTGAGAAAAGAGCAGAAAATGGGCACCAAAAAATACTTCAATTTAGGTCTGGAGCTGGGTAGACACACAAAAAAGACCAGAACCTAAAAAGATTAAGGGTCTACCACCACAGGTAAATCTAAAACCAGTGATATATTGAACATTTGGCTAATATAATGAGGAATGAATGGGATCAGTGTGTGTTTTAGTATATAGTAATGCCCTTGATTTGTTGATTGGACCCTGGATGTGCCAGCAGAGTAGAGCCATGAAGACTAGCTGGAATAAATCCTGAGCCTAGAGCACAGCTGTGGAAAGGTATTGCTTCTTCAGAAGGAACAATTGCAGAGCAAATGGAGAGCGAAATCATTGCACTGACCATCATGAGTGAAACCCAAGGCAGAAAATGTGGCTTGTTCCAATGTAAGAGTGACAAGAGAGGGAAAGTAAGTTGCAGAAGAGTGCAGGGTGGCTGCAGTTTAACAGGAGGATATTCCTCTTCTCTCCTTATCTGACTTCCCTGGCTTTCAACATCCTCCCCTACCAGCACAACATTTCTTAGTCATTCCTTCTCTCTGCCTGTGCCATGGAGTATGGTACCGAGGGTAGAGATGAACTTAGGGCTGGGGCAAAAAATGGTGGTGTGGCAGTGTGTGCAGTTCACTATGGGTCAGAGAGACATGGGGAAAGTGTCTCAGGAATAAAACCTTCTAGGAAGTGTTAAAAAATACATACAAGAGAGAGAAAACAGCAAATAAAAGAGTGAGGAGGAAAAGATAATGAGAGGAGCCTAAGGGAGGGGAAATAGGAAGGTACAGAAGGGGAGACGCAGAGAAGGGAATTAACAGAGGGAAGGAACAATACTGCTCTTTGGAAAGAAGTGAGGAAGAAGAACAAACATGAAACCGAGATACAAAAGCAATGGAATAGTATGAAATTAATGAATTGAAGAATTAAATGAACACAGGCAGCTTTTTAGGCATTGTCCCCCAGAAGAAAGCATGTAAAATTCAATGCACAGAAAATTACATGTGTGAGTAGGGTGGGTGTTACCCTGTCTTTTCTACTAATTCCCAGTTTTACTACCTGTGGTATCTGACTCGTTATGTCATGCTCACATGGTGACACAAAAGAATTATATGTCTAATTAGATTATTTTGTATTTTGCTAGCATAACTTTCTCCTTTTAAGTTTTTGCTTAGCTCAGAAGTCTGGATGTAGAAATTAGTGAAAAGATGAGGCTCAATGAATTCCATCCACATTTTGAAGTTCAAGAAAAGAAGCCATACTGTCTAGAAAATCAAGATAGTCAATAGACTGGCATGGCAGTCTAGTGGAGCTTTCCCTCTTGCACTGTGCAGAAGTGTAGAGAAGACTGCCAGACTATGGATTCTTAGAGTGCGTATCATGGAAATAAATTGTGTGGGCTCACTTCAGAGTTGGTGTCACAAAGGCCAAAGCATTTTCTAGCCAGAAGAGAAATCTCAGTGGCTTATACAAGGATGGAAGGCAGAACACGTGGATCCCAAAAGCCCTGAAGGAGTTTGTAACAGTTGAATTTCACCAATCCAAACAAAATAATGAAATAGCAGAAAACAACCTGCAAACCCAAGGGCTTCTTTGATGGACCTTGCCTGAGAGGAAAAACGGCCATGCGCTGACCTGCAAAGGGAACGTTTTGTGTGGTTTAAGTTTGGAAAGAGAAACAAGCTAGAGTTTGGTGGGGGGAAGGTGTGTTTTCCACCTGTGATTCTAACTGACAGCTCCGTAGAGAGAGGCTGATGAACAAGTGTGCTCATTCTTGGGCTAGAGTTTCACTTTCCAGCTCAGGAGTGAATTCTCAGCTTGTAGGAATCAAATGAATTTATACTGGCAGAGGAGTTGAGACCTTTTTCTCACAAGAACAGGAAAACAAATTCTACTCCCTTTTTTGTGGAGCTCTTGCCTTCAAACCATTCTTTTCATAAATGCATCATCAAGCAGCTTATCCCCACGTGACACAAGAGACATTTTGTGAGGGATTTGGCAGTATCTGCTAGGTTAGAAAACATATTATCATTTGAACTATGATAAGAAGTGACAATAATATAGGCAAGATTTCATTTACATCGTTTTTAAAGCACAATAATATTTATACAATTGGTGAGAAAAACAATAGAAAAGGATCATGGCTTGAAGTTCTGTGCAATATTTTATAAATCAAAACACACCATTAATTCTTGTTATGAGCTACTGGAATTGATGACAGACAAGCATCATGAGGAAATCAATCCAGAGAGTGTTTCTAATAAGGTCTTAAGAATAGAATACCTGCTCTTCAGTGGAAAGGGTGTGTTGGGCATTGAAAAATATGTAATGAAGAACAACAGAGAAACAAAAGTAGAAGATACTGAACTGGACTTGGAGAGTGAATGTATTGTTCCTTAGTTTATATTAAATGATAGTGGATTGCTATGTCAAAAATATCTTTTTTATTTCTTTACCTTCTTTCAGGCAGCTCCCCCGAGCTGAATGAATCAGAACATCAGTGGATATGCTACAAGGCCATTTGTACCCTGACAGGTGTGTGCAGAGAAGTAGGGGGTCTAACTGAGTAGGGCTTTCCCTGCAGATATTCCCCTGATGCATGTCCTTGTGGAGACTCACACCACATAGCAGCCAGCCAAAGGATGAAGATGGAGAGTGGGCTCCTCTTATGTCTGTTACAAGCACTAGTGACAGAGAGGTTCTTATCAAGACTGTAGCAGTCCTTCTGCATTAGGATCCTAATCTAAGTTTTTCTTGTTATTTCCTGAAAAGATAACTGTAGTTGGAAGTATGTGGGGAGGGATTCTGTTTCTCCAAGCTTCCTTCTCCTATGCTCCTTAAACGAATATGAGAATGAGAAACACGAGGAACAATGGATGTGTTGCCTGGTGTGACTTACATTGTCTGGTTGTCATTTAGGGTGACACAGGTTGACAGAGTGCAAATATTTCTCTTCTCCATGCCTCCTGCAGTAACATCTAGAGGCTGCACCCTTCAAAAGTCCAGTCAAAATTTGTTATGACCCATAGAAGATCTACTTTAAGATTTTTGCGAGACTTTATGTGACCATGTAAGTTTTCAACTCAACGCATAGGTTAGTCTGTCACCTCCAAAAGCTACAGGCTGTGTACACTTCTGTTTGCCTGCAAAGGCTCCCAGAAGCAGTGCTTTGAGCTCAAATGTGACTTGGTTTCTGAAAAAGTCATGATACTGGAGCAATGTTTCATCCTCAGAAGATAAAAAAGATAAATAATAGTGCTTATACTCAGGACAGGATTTTACTTGAAGGCTTAATTTAAAATTCTAGGTGTTCAGGAATTTTTAGTGCACCTGGAATTCTGGATCTCCAAGAACTTATCTTGCATAAAGAAATTTTTTTGATTTAAACATGTGGGAAAATATTACAGTGTTAGTATGTGCCAATTGTCACATCTGCTTGCATTCTTCAGTCATGAGAAATGGACACAACTATTTTGGAAACGATGGAAAAAACCCAACAACAACAACAACAAACGCCCCAAAAAACCAAAAACCCTACTAACCCAAGTCTGGAAATCTTAATGATTAGTTGCAGTTTCTGTGAAAAGTATTTATTTGCTTGTTCACTTAAATTTTTCGGCTACTACATATCTGAAATGTAAATGTTTATGCTTTGTGGAAATTTACAAGTAAGAACATATAGAAAAATAGATTTTAATATATAGGGTAGGAAAAGCTTAGCAGAAGGGTAATATTGGGCAAGAGAATAAGACAAATTCAGGCTTTTTGCTGTATATTAGCCAGGCATGAAAAGGACCCAATGTCCATTGACGATACAGAGTTCAGTACATATTGGTTAAGGCCTAGAAACACTTTGTTTGATATCAAAGAAAGTGGGCATGAAAGCACACAAGAAGTCTTTGACTTTTTCAGGAGCAGTCAAGCATCTGAACAGTGATTTTCATCTTGACCAACAATATTAGGTGTCATAGTTTTTAAAGATCTGTCTTTGAGTCCAACAAAAATACAGCTCTTCTTGTCTTGGGTTAATGGATGTGCACAGCTGTTATAAGCACAGCTGGACTTCCCATTCCACATGCACATTTAAGATGTCAAAGATGCTCCCTTCCTGCATTACGGGAGAAAAAGTCTCAACGTATTTCACAGTTCTTCTGAAAAGGTAGAGAGTGTGACAACAGGTAATTTTAAACAGGTAACAGCCTGGTGTTTATGGCATCTCCAAGATTGCTTGTGTAAGTGGCAAATGAATCTGTGCTCCACTTTTCAAGTGAGTGCTGAACCACTGTTTTATTAGTTTTTCTCAGGAGGAAGCAAATTTGTATGTCCTAGACATCTTATTAGTTGTTCTGCACTGTATTGTACAAAAAGAAACCAAAGAACAAACCCTCTCTGTTTCCCATATTGGTAGGAGAGAAGGATTGTTTAAGCCATCTCTGTAACTCAGCAGGCAGGGGACATGCCCAGCCTGCAAGAAATACAGATTAATTTTTCTCCCTCATCTGCTACCAGATTGGTTATACAAACTGTGTAAGACATTCTTTCTGAGACAGCAGTAGGTTTTTCTTCTCAGAAAAAGTGGAACAAAGCAGATTTAAGATTTTGTGGAAATAATATTTCTGAATTCTTACGAACCTTAGCTCCTTTTTCCCCCTTGCAATCTCCTTTCTTCTTCATCAGATGTAACCAAATAATAAGGATTCTGTCAGAATAACCCCAAGCAAAGGCATAAACCAAACTCAGCAAAACTACAACTCAGTAAAACTGAAATACTTTGTCTTTTGTATGTGTGCTTTAGCTATTTGTTTGCTTTCTTTTGCATTACTACAACAATTGTGTGTAGCTTCAGGGCAAAAAATGTTTTAGTGGAAAGGGAAGGTCTTATACCATTGCACAAATTCAAAGATACAGTTAAAAATCTTGTTTATTGTCTTCAGAAATAGAAGTGTCTCAAAAGAAATAAAAGTTTAACATAATGTGAAGAGTTCAAGTACTGTCCTTTGTAAAAAAACTTGTAAAATGGACTTGTTCAGAGTTTTTCACCAGCTCTTTATTCTTCATATCTGACTCAGAGGGACCTTATTGATATCTTGAGAGGAACATCTTGAAATCTTTAAGTTGACACATCCATGCCTTAGAATAATAGCACAGGGCATTTTTTCTTCCAGACTTCCCAGAACTTGTACGAGACAGCTATTTTTATGCCACCAGCTTTGCCAGCTCATCTTCCACTTTCTCATTCCATTGCTGATATTCTCAGAACCTCCTGACACCAACTGAATCATTAGGGAGAGATCCAAGTTGCTCAAATCTTCCAGTGTCCTTCTGGTAGACCATCAGCTCCCTAGCATGAGTGTCTAGAATTTCTGAATTGCCACTGGAAGTGGGATTAGCCATTTATAAAGATTCAGAGCAATCATCTGGCAGTGCGTGGCTTGAGACCTTCAGAGTGAGGCTTGCCTGTGAAGAATGACTGAACATGTGAAAAGCAGATGAAAAAGCTCATTATTCTTTAAGACTGTGGAATCCCACATAGTTTGTGCAAGGATAAGGAACTTGTGAACATGGAACTGTAATAGGTCTTTCAGGAAAGTAAGGTCTAGATCAAATTGAAAGAGCTGACAAAGGTATCATCCTCATCTTCTTCCAGCTTCCAGAACCTCTTCCAAGGAAGATGACTTACAATCTTTGTTTTCAAGAAAACCCAAAGGAAAATCACTTTGCTCAGACTTCACTGAAAGAGGGAACTTTTGGAAAATCTGCAAGTGCAGAAGGATCTTTTCAGTTCAGAAACCTCTTCAGTTTCCAGTTGTGCAAAAATTATGTAGCACAAATCTATCAAATCCATGTTGTGCGACCTGCAGTGGACAGCACACATGAAAAATGAAAAACAGAAAAGTGCATTTAATTATTAATATAATTTCTGGCAATCAGTTGCTACCTTTAATATCAACAGTAGCTCAAGGCTGTCAGAGTTCATAAAGGTCAGCAGACCCTCGGCAGAAAGTGCTCCATGTGCAGATTTGAAAAGGACTAGTCCCCAGACTTGTATCTTTGCATATATTTGTAATGGTATTTGATATTCTTCCCCTGACTCAAGGAAGTGGATAATAATTCTCCGAAGTGAAGTGTGCTCTGCTCTTTTAAGTCACTCCTCCCTGTGTGACCCCTTTTCCTGGACAGACTGTGGCATATCCTCAAAGCTCTGTGTGCAGTATGCAAAGCTCTTTGGTGTGAAGATTCCTAAGCTGCAGTGAAACATTTTCCAAAAATGTTTTACTCAAATAGCTACTCTTTTTCCTCTCTTCCTAATATGAAAGCAATGCATTTCTGCTTTATCTTTTTTTTGTGTCTGTAATGAAACCTTAATGGGCTGAAATTTCCCCATGCTACTTGCTTCTTTGAAAGCAGCTGATGTATCAAGGTATACTATATTAAGGATTGACGACTGGGAGGAATAAGAGTACAAGAAATCAGTTCCCCAAATTTTCAAAAATACTCAAACCCCCTAAATCTAAAAGAATATTGCTAAATGCTTTAACTTTTGAAAACCATGGGCAAATAAAATAGCAAAAAAAGCAAATACTGCATCTAAGAATGCACATGCAATGTAATTTAACAGAAAGAAAACAGTTTTAGTAGTAACATTCACATACTTTCGAAGTTTTAAAAGCACAGGCCAGCCCATTTAGGATAAATCTTGCCCCAGCATTAGATTTTAAGTAGAGAATATGAAGGTTTATTTTACCTGCAAAGAAGAACCACAGACTGACCTTGGGTACAAGGCCAAAAGAGTAGTGCCCAAGGGCAAAGACCTTTTTTATCTAATCACCAGTAAGACTGTGTTAGTATACTAAATGCTCCATAAAATCATCTTGCAAATTCAGAAGCAGAAAATACTTAACCTTTGTCTTCAGACAGACTAGATCTACCTTCTAACTTCCATTTTGTACCCAGTAGTTATGATATTCAGTAGTCAGTCCTTGTCGAGAATCTGGAAAAGCTCTCCTTCACAGGTGCCTGTGGCCTATGTCTTAGCTTATAAAATAAATTACACATCCTCTGAGGCACTTCAAGTCTTCAAAAGTTTACTAGTACTGCCATATCACCTCTTTAAAATGGCCTTCTCTATTCTCAAGTGTTTGTTACTTGCTCTTTAGGTCAGCAGCTGTCACCTTTTGTGTGTGTGCAGCAAGATTTCTGCAGGGCTCCTGGGTACCACTGATGATTTACAACTGCTTAGACAGCTAAAGAATCTGGTGATGGTGAAACTCTGCTTCACTACACCCACCTGCATGCAGCTCACGTGCCCAGCCTGGGACCAAGGGCTTATTCAGGTTGCCTCATTGTCACAGCAGAGAGAGAGGTAAGAATCACCAGGTAAGAATTAAAATCACCTTGTAGAGATATCCTGTAGGACTGAGAACTCCTGGCTTCTTGGCTTAGGTGCCCTGCTTACCAGGGGAGGGTTAAGACTGATCCTACACCTGCCACAGAGTAATCCCTTGTGTTCCTGCAAAGTGGTGGCTCATTCCAGGAATAAGGAGGAAATGCAGTGATGGATTGGTTCATATTTTTAAGTAATTTAACGGAATGTTCACTATTTCTACTGGCTTTTGATGTAAATGCTGTGTAGATGAAACACTTATCACAGCAACTAGGGGACTATCCTAAGACCATACTGCAGGATAAATCCCAAAGCAGAGGGGGGTTGAACAATAACTATTTGTTATGTCTGTGAACAGACAAGTAATCCAGCAGAGTTTGCTAACCTTCAGTAACACATTTGTGTGCCTGAGTACAAGTTTAAGATTGCTCTGAAAGCTAATAAGCAGTTTTTGATGGCAATCCAAGAGCAGCACTGCACATCATTGAAGCAAAGGCAATGCCCCACGTTAGAGTGAGGACAGGGGAAATATATGGACTATGAATTATTTCCCATGCACAGCAGGATATTGATCCTCTTTACTTTTTTTTAGGTTAAAACCAGTATTGTTAAGTCTCCTTCAGCTCAGCAAGAAACTCAGCATGCCTCACCAAAGTCATGGGCTCCAGGCACGTTGGAGTACCAGCATCTATGATCTCTGTGCACCCTGTGGTTACAAGGGCCTTGTAGCACTAGACTTTGGAGGAAAAAACTCACCATTATAGACATTCACTTATAATTAAGCTTTGCAGAACAAAAGTTTTAAACAATAAAGAGAATAAATGATCCATTCAAATGGAACTTTTAATTTTTTTTTCTGGAATGTTTGTTGCCCTTATAAACACACTAAGCAATGATGGGAAAATTATCTTGCTAATGTCTAAAAAGATTGCATGTGTTTAAATTTATGCTGTATTTAATTTAGCTCTGCTCAGAACTGTTGTTGTGATTAATTGAAGAGGTACTGACACGTAGGAAAATAAAAAGAATCAACGATGCAAAACTCATAAGTCCCAAATTCCCTTGCAGCTTAAAGCTGAGTCCATGTCTTATGGGGAATATTTCCATGCTAGTAAACCACAACATCAGCCTCAGAGAGCTGCAAATCAGAAAACTTCTCCCAAATGCCTCCTCCACAGAAGCTTGAACAGTGAGCCAACCAGTTATGCTGCAGCTGGGATCATTAGCAGTGGCTAGTGCCAGTGCCAGTGGGCACAGTTTTATACCAAACTTTCCATTTTGATCCTGGAGGGTGCGAGCTTAGTTTGCAATGATGTCTCTTCCCAGTAACAAGCAGGTGCTACTTAAACACTGGCAAAGAGTTTAAAGGAGTTGGTCTTGTTCTGCTGGTCCATTTACCTGTCCTTGTAGCCTGAAGGGTCTTCCTGCTACAGTAAAGGGAATTTTTGTTGTGCAGTGCAGAATGCTGACTCTAATGGCAACAGCACAGATTTGTTTCAGCATTTTCTAGTATGTTTTACTTCTACCATTTTCCAAGAAAATTTACTGGATAGATTTTTTTTCATATTAGGTATAATTCTCCTTCCAGACTTTCATAATACAGTTCTACACAGTCTTGTGTGGAGCTAGAAAGTGGGGTCTGATATCCAAACTCAAACCAAAAAGGTGACTGGTTCTGACAAGGACTTTTACAGAATCCACTACCAGATGTTTCAGAAAAACAGAAAAAATGCTGAGAAATATGTTCACAAGAAAACTGTCCTCTTAAAGTCTGTGTATGTCATACTTATGCACAACATATAAAAATAGATCTCTGTTATTTGGTCACATAAATACTGGTTATACATAAAACCTCATCTATATAATTGCAGTCATTGTTATCTCCTAAACTGATAGCTCTTTTTTCAATTTCATGCAAGGTTTGGCCTTTGGAATAATTTGTGGGAATGTGTTTCCATTTTAAATGATGATTTGCATCTGAAAGCATTTAATCTAACTGATTCAAAAATATGTCACCTTCTAGTTCCAAAACACAGTGACACAGGTGTGCAATTAATGCTGTCTTTTTGGTGAGGCAGCGTGGAGTTATGATGCCTCTGAGGTACGACCCAAGGGGCACTGCAGCTCAGGCTGGATTTTCAATGGCAGATTATAGGTATATCTTCAGAACAATGTATGTATACATCTTAGAACAGTTGCGAACCCTACTCCCTCATAAATAACCCTGGATTCATAGGAAAATTGGGGAAATACAGACTTTATTAGAATAAATCACTCTAGTTCATTTATTTGTACAAATATAATTCTCTTTGCAGGTGAATCACCTTTAGAGAAGTTTCCTTTTGGTCTGCTATCTGCCAGGATCCAGGGAGCTGTATTTTCCCTGGGTGTTTTATTAAATGATTTGTGTGTACACAGAGAAAAATCTTTTAAGTGCTGCAGATGCTTTGAAAGATAATCCTGCTGGAAACTCCATCTGTACTGAATGTAAAACCGTATCAAGACTGAAAAAGCTTCAAGAAAATCCACAACTCAGTTTCAGCTACATCTGTGCTACCCTACTGATTGCTACTACTCTTTAGTTTATAAGATTTTAAAGATACCTTCCAATCACTTGTTTCCAGAAAGAGAAATATATTGTGATTCTTTAGCCTAATTTCATGAAAATGTCTTTTTAAATTTTTCTTCCAAGCTGTCCTTATCTGTAGAAGTGACCAAAATCCAAAATGTTTTAGTTCAGATTGCTGAAAAAGCAATGGGGATTAAACTGATAGTGGGTTTATTGTACTGCTGATAACCTCTCAGAAATTATAGAGATGTTGCATGGCACTTTGCAACTCTTTTCCTAGGAAATGCAAGTGATCACGAGTCTTAAATTTTGTTTAGCACTAATCAGTCCTTTGAGACTATAAAATAAATGCTCTTCATGCCCTGAACCATATTTTAAAAAACCTATTTTCTATTTCTGTGTTTTCTCATGCAATCCCTTAATTTCTGCTACTTACATAAAAGAAAGCCATGGTGCTTCATTACCCTTTTCCACCCATACATAGAGTCTGAAATTAATTTTGTATAAAGAACCAAAATACCAAAGTGAGATTAATTCTTTTATAGAAATAAACACAGTCAAGTGGCTATCTGCCAAACTGTGGTAGCTTCTCCCTGCCTTCTCCCTGAGTGCTTCTTTTACTAGAACATCTTGGAAAACAGAGTGATGTCTTCCAGGTTGCACTTTCAGCAGGTATTGACCATCAGGAATAATTCTGGTCACCAGCATAGCCTCAGGCAGCTGCTGATGAGGGTTTTCCCTAAGCACTGTTATCCATAATGGTCTGAGGGTCTGACCAGGATTTCTAATCTCGCAGTGCCCTCACACACATCTTGAGTTGCACCAGAAGTCCTTCATGTTAGGATAATCCTGCCTGTTTCTTCTCCATACCCTTCTTCCCTCATTCATTGTTCAAAATCTTTTAATAAATTAGTTTTGACCTGATGATCCAGTTATTTATCAACAGTTACTAATAATTCCAGCTTGTATAAGTGTCCTAGAATAACCAAATGACATGGCATAGAGCTTCTCACTTCATGACCATTTCAAGATATTGGACAAAACCTAACGACAATCATATGTCTTTCATCCAGTGCCTTTCCCATAATTACAGGAACTTCTTTTTTTTTAGTGACTTTATCTACTGCAACTAAATCAGCAAGCAACAAAAAAAACCCAAACAAAACAAAGCAGGATTTTTTTCATATTATACTGGGACAACTGCAGTAGTAGAAATGCACTGCTTTGTGTTTGGTAAATCAGTGAGACCTAATGCTAATACAATGAAGTTAAAAGAAAAATTGATCAATTTTTCATGTTTATGTGGGGACAGGTGACACTGACTGCTATTTCACCTTCAAAACATCTGCTAATTGACATTACAGCAGTAAAGGTGGGTGACATGAAATTCTATACCGTTAAGACTTGGTTTACATCCTTAGTCATGAAGTGTGAAGCTATTGTGTAATAAAGTGAGAAAAGGTTCTGTGAGGTTTAGCTCTGAATGACAGTGAAGAGCACTTGCCAACATCCAACAATGCCTTTATTACGAGAGTCTGTGCTCAGGATATGCAGTTTGTGGGTGAGACTTGTTCCCAGATCATCTGACGTTAATAGAAGCTTTCACAGGAACAGGCATGCAGAACGGGAACTAAAGCTTTAAAGAAATTGAAAGATGCTGACTTGCACCATCCTTGTGCCATGATTTAACAGGGGAAAGGAAACTATCTGAGTTCCCATAGCAGGCAACTGTGCGAAGAAATATGTTACAGCTTCAGCTCAGCCCCAGTTCTATCCTCTGACATACCACAGACTCCGAGGGATGAGCACACATCAAAAAGATATTTCTGAACAATATGGACTGAATGAGAGCCTATATCTCAAATCTGGAAAAACCCCTTCTGAAAACAAGGCTTTCAGAGAACTTGTTCAAGGGTAAAAACCAATACAGATCATTAGCTAAAGGTCTGGAAAAGAGCAGATTACAGGCACCAGGCTTAAAAGGATATGAGCGAGAGAAAGTGCTTTAATTCCTTATAAATACAATAAGTGCATATACATGTAATATTTGGGGTGAGAGGGACAATTAAAGAGAGAGATGGGTTTTATGGAAAGGCAAAATTATGACGTATTAAAAAAAAAACACATAAAAAGTGAGGAAGTGGGAGGAAAAGCAATTATTTCTGAAGTATGGATGGGTCAGATAATCTCATGCTAAGCACAAAGCTCATTATTAGTGAAGCTCAGTATTCTCTCCAGTTTCTTTCAGTTTTGTCAGTGGTGGCAGAGCAATGGTGTAGCTCTGAGGAGCTACACAGATACTGCCTTTCTCCTCTCTTAAGTGAGACACCTCCAAACTGCATTTAGAAATGTTTTGGCTCAGATCAGGCTCAGATCCTTTTTCTTGCATCCCTGCAAATAAAGGACAAGGCCAGTATTTGTTCCTAAACTGATTATCTGCCTTGGGAAGACTAACTCACACTGACAAGTATTTTTTTGTTCATGAATGTAGCCTTGAAGACCTCAAAATGAAACTTCTACTGAACAAGGCTCACATTGCAGAATTAGACTCATCCTTAAGGACCTATTTTTGTTCAGGACATCAGGGAAAGAGTCGTTTCTTCCTGTCCTAAAGATCTGAGAACTCCGAATCTGTTTTTCTAGCAACATAAGTATGAAACAGCTCCTCCAGCAATGCAGACATGTCATTCTGCTGCTGTCAAACTCTGAATCTGAAATTTAACTAGAGATGGAGTGATGTCATCATGGTCCTGCTGAGTTGTGTAATTCTATTGTTATAGAATTACTGAGCCTTCCTGATATTTCATGTATTTATTACGGTTCCAAATTATTTCTAGGCATATTTTTCCTTAATGCTGGTCCTGCAATTTTTTTATGTGGTTTATAGCTTTCAAATAATCAATGTCAAGATCACCATGTTGATGAAAAAACTTTCAGAAGGCATTAAATTAGAAGCAAAATGGGATTTTGACAGTGATGTAGAGGTCATGCTAATCCTCACGAGAGAGTTACTGTCTTGTTGACTTGTACATTTACCCAAGGCAAATGCTGTATCTTCTAGTTTGAACTGTGGGCATAGTGTGCTGTGAAATCATTACAAACCCACACACTTCAGCTGATGCAGATGATGATTCTGTGATTCTATGTGGGTTCACTTCTCCAGACACGATCTTTCCATAATGTAAAACGCCAAGAAAACTTCTAAGCAGATTTCTCTCCTTCAGCACAGTCTGAAATTGTTGTAGGAAGAAAAAGACTATAAAGCTGGAATAGGAATTTCATTCTCTAGTTCTATACCTGAAACACTGAAAATGCTGTCTGATGGAAAGAGGTTCTGAAAAGTAGAGGTGACACAGGCCCTGATTGTCTATTGAAAGCATACTATGCGACCCCCCCCACCCCCTCCCCCCCCCAAAAAAAAATCCAAACTGCTTTGTCTTGCAGCGTTTTCCCTGTTTTGTTCCAGTAAAACAGAATGACCACCTTTAATGTTTTGGAAGGAATTTCACAAGACCTCATATTGGCTTTGTGTATTTTGATAACTGGCCATGCAGGATTTTGCTGCATAAAAAATAGCAGTGGCTGTCATTAAAACTGGCTGCCAGTTAGCAGGCCAATGTCCCAGGAAGTTGATGGTATAATTAAAATACTGTGGGCTGGTACAACCCACTCCAGAAGGTGAGGGTAACCCAGGTCCATGTTAACAGATCCCTTGGGGTGGATTAGAGTAGAAGGGGACTAGATGATCAGTGTTTGTAAATATTCACATGAAGGGTTTATTTTAGAACAATTTGCTTGCAATGGAAAGCAGGCATGCAGCCGTTTTCCTTACTGTTATCTACAGTAATATGTCAATATGAAAGCATAAAAATATTACTTAAGAAAGTGCATAAAGAAAAGAAAGAGAAAGAAAGAATAAGAGTAGAAAGATACAGAAGCACCACCCCAGATCCTGGGATGAGACTTGATTGTTGCATCTTTGATATCCCATGGGTTCAAATACACTCGCGCTCATTGGGAGCACCCAGGCACCTCCCCTGGGGGCGAGCTTTCAGTCCTCTGGTGGAAAGCCTCAGAAATGAGTCTGGGGGCACTTTGGGGTCTTTGATGGTTTGTGACACCACATGACAGCTGCCTCTCAGATCAGCACAGCTGAGCCAGGAATGTCCCATCAGGAGGGATGAAAACCCTCAGGACCTTTCCCAAGTGGAGGTGTGGGGGGAGCTTTGCAACTGAGTGACTTATGTAAGGGTGGGCATTGGGCATGATGAAAAAGCACCACCCCACCTCACAGGATCTGCCTCTTATTGGCCTCAAAGCCTGTTTGTAGCTTTGATGATTGTTCTGGTGGTGATTGCTCACCCCCTCTGGTTTGCCATCACACAACCAAAACCGTGCCTCTTTCACCTTTTGCAGGGGTGCAAACATGGCTTCAGCAAAGAATCCTGCCCCTTCCACAAATGATCAAATGCTCTGAGTCATTAATCATTAATAGACCAGTCTCTCACATGGGCAAATGCTGATGTTCTGGTGTGCAGCATTGGTTCTACTTTTAAACAGGGGAACAGAAAGCAGTAACGTTCTAGAATTCCCAAGGAAAGAATGGAGGAATTTGACTCCTTGGCAAAGCAGATTTTTTTTATAAAATGCATATGAATTAGAATTTCCAGGAGAAGAAAGATAAAAATAAAAAGCCCCAACCCAATCAAAAAAACCTCAAGCCCAGAATGCTGGTAATGTGTTTGACAGAAAACACTTCAGCAAAACACCATCTGAACGCTCTTGTCCTGACAATCAGCCCATTCCTCTGAGGGCTACTATGGGAAAAATCCATTGCATCAGACAGTGATAAATGACAAATGCTGGTTGCAAATAGAATGGACCAGGAGGTCTACATGGGGTCACAAGAGGAATTCTGGGAATACAGATTATTAGTGGGGGGGTGACTCCCATTGACACACTTTATGGGGGATGAAGATAAGAATCAGCAATGCATTTGTTTGAGTCTCATACAAGCAGTATGGGCGGAAGAGCTGAGAAAATGGAGCCCAAGTACACAGCACAGATGGGGACATTTCCACTGCTGCCTTTTAGTGGTGGTGGAGGGACCCACAGAGGGAAGCATGCTGATTTATCCAATAGTGAAAGAAGGCTTACAGAGTAATTAACCATTGTTTTCTGTAGTATGGCATGTTTAACTTCCCTGTTGTGATTATTATTCAAACATGAGGATTGGGAAAGCAAACGTGGGGAAGTGCTCTTGGAACACCTCATGCACAATGCTCTCAGTGCTGAGTGTTTTCTTCTGTAAATGTCTTTGTTAGAAGCTCATGTGGATCTACAGAATCCACTTGTGGTCCCTACACTCATACTCCTTGCCAGAGAGGTCTCCTAGCTATTTTCCTTGGCTGTTTCATCAGTACAGGCAGCTTTTTCTTTCAGGCTATGCTGAATGCCACATAATGGTGTGACTAATTGAAGTAGTTTCTTTCCCTTCTCCTCCCCCAGATCTCTTGATTAATATTTTGTTGTATATCTTAATTAGCACTTTTCTGGCTTCTGGCTGCTTGTAACTCAGAGGTTTCTGAATAGACTCTAGTAAAACTTTACACATTGAATTATGACAAATACTGCAAATACAAACTCCTTACTAGATTTGCAATTATATCATGCCCACAGAATTCTATTAAAAACCCAGCACGACACTGCAGATGGTGAAATGGGGAATGGGCTGCTTCCTGTATGCATGGAAGTAATTCTGGTAAATCCCATCATAAGCATGTTACAAAGTTAGACCATTAAAAGGAGAATAGCAATTGTTAGCCTTTCTAATAAAGTTTGTGTTTTCTGGGGTTTTTATTTCAGTGGCTCAGTTTCCTGCCCACTGAATCATACTCTCAAATGTGGTTTGTATACAAAGACACAGAGGAAACCAGCTATGCCATAATTTTCTCGTAAAAACACCTATATTTGCTGTAAGAAATAGCCTTTGTAATTTCACTTAAAGAAGTTTAAAATGTCTTAAACTTCTGCTTTTAGCCATACACACATAAATTTATTCCAAATGAAGCCCCAAATATATTCACAATGGGTGGGAAAGAGTCAAGCTTTACACAGTTTTAAAGAGGGTCAGGAAGAAGATGGCATCCCAAACATGGCAGAATGGTCTCCTCTTCAGGAGCAATGAAGCCACCTGTGCTTGGTGGCATGGCAATGAAGCAATTTGGTGCCTACTGATATGAATCCATTGAAAAGGGGCTCCTTTGAGACTCTGTGAACATGGCTTAACATAAGGAAGTGCCTACTTTAAGCTCTTTGCATACACCTTACTTGCTCTTGGAGGGGGACAGAACATCACTAGTGTGAATTTATTTGATGTAACTGCTGTCCTTGACCTTAAAACTATTGCTTTCACATTATAGGTTGCTAGTGAAAATTTACATTTTCTGGGAAAGGGTAAATTTCCTGGGTTTTGTATGGCTGGTGGTTTTTTTGGTGGTTTTTCTTTTGTTTTGGGTTCTTGTGGGTTTTTTTGTTTGGTTGGTTGTTTTTTTTGGATTTTTTTTTTGTTTTTGTGGTTTTTCTTTTTTTGTTTGTTTTTTGGTAAGGACCTGGCTATAAAATTTCTCTTAATATGGGGATGAATCCCTATAGCTGAACCCCTATAGCTAAACCCCTGTGAGGAAATATGCCTCCTTCATATGTCATGACTTAGCAAATCAATTACATTTCCACAAAATGGAAAAGGCAAAAGTACAGAAAGACAATAAATTACATCCACTGCTCTGGACATGTGATCCTTGATGAAATAGTTTTCAATTTTATTTATATATTTTTAATAGAAATTTTTGCTTTAGGCATTGCATCACTTGCTTGGAATGAAGATTATGGGAACTGAG
This sequence comes from Molothrus ater, assembly GCF_012460135.2. Taxonomy (NCBI): domain Eukaryota; kingdom Metazoa; phylum Chordata; class Aves; order Passeriformes; family Icteridae; genus Molothrus; species Molothrus ater. The sequence goes on along the minus strand of NC_050479.2, from coordinate 62,377,607 downwards.
ACTTTACTGACATCAACTACATTAATACAAGCCATCTACATTTATGAAAGAAGAAAGACATCAGTAAGTGAAACAAGCAATACATATGTTCTTCCTGCTGAATAGAGCCCAGTTCTGAGGACAGATGCTTGGATGGTGTGCAATAATAATCTGTCTTTCTATAAAAACTGTCACTCTGTGTCTTATAAAAAATTTAATAAAGCAGGCATGTAGAGCCAGATGGTAATTTCCTGTTATTAAAGCTTTAAGGGACAAATTAATCTCTGTTGTACCCTCCATCGACTTCAACACTGTCTCTCTTGACTTGAATGAAATTACATTGCAGATAATTTGGATGTGAGTTCTGGAGGATGGGAACCATTTAGGTACCTTTTAGGGAGTCATCTCTCTAAACCTTCTACATTTCATGTAATTGTCTGTATGAATTGTCATGAATTGTCTGTATCTTTGGACACAATGTCACCAAATAGTTCCTTGCACTACTAAGATACCAGCTTTACCCTATACCATGGAGCATGGTGCTAAGGTTTTGGAAAGAGCCTGCTGCTAAGGTATTTGGAAATAGCCTGAAATAGAGTGGGATAAAGATTTATAGTGCTGAAACAACATAAAAATGTTGTTGGGTTTGGAGCAAGTTTAAATATATCTGTGGAACTGTGAAGTGCATATTTTTGAGTCAGACACCAAGACTCATAGGGGTCACGAAAGAAGAAGTTTAATGGATTAATGTATGGTCAGGTTCAGGTGGGAACATGCAGGTACCTCCCCTGGAGGAGGGAGTTTTACACTGTCTGATGCAACACTGTGGATCGTGTGCAATCCTCTGGTGGAGGACCCCAGAAAAGAGTCTGAGGGTGCTTTGGGGATCTTTGATGGTTTATGGCCCCTTCTAAAGACATGACCCCTGTTTGGCCCATGCTTAGCCCTTCTTCTGAACCTGTGCCATCTTTTGTTTAAATATTAAATATTAAAAGAATAAATTGCATGAATTTTATTTTCCTGGGATCTGGAGAACAGATGCAAAGATATGACTAGTTTTACATATGCCAGCCATCCAGAATTTAAACTACCTGAGCACTGGTAGCTGCTGAGCTGAGTTTTGAAGAAGCAGAGGGTCTGAGGAGTGCACTCCAGGGGGCAGACAGTGGGGCTGGACAGGGTCTGACCAAACCCCACATATGCTTCTCAGAACAAGCATCCAGATAATAACCAACCTGAGGTGCCTCTAACTGCTACAGTCTCTAATGCTGTAGCCCAGTTGAGGAAATGAATCTCAATTTAATCTGGGTATAGAACTATAGCAGTTAAAGATTTCTGTAGATACGAGACAAAAAAAAAAACCAACAAAAAAAAACCCACCAAAAAACTTATATTTTTTTTTGCAGAAAACAGCACTGTGCTGCCTTTCATCAATGATACAGACCATCTGATATTTTACAGGAATGCCAGTGTCAGAGTATGTGTGACAATCTGAAAAGAAATTGTAAATAAAAAACCCCACGGTTTTAATCTATTTTCTCTTATCTATGAACAGAAGATGTTTTTCTGGCTATAATGAAGATAAACAACTTCACCTCTGTGCTTTGCTCTGCTCTGGAGATACTGAGAAGTGGGGAACACTGTGATTACTCTTTCATTTCAAAAGTTGTTTGCAATGTACCTAATTAGTCCTGGTAGAAACAAAAGTGAGAGCAACATAAACTTCAGAAGGAGTTCAATGTGTCTTGCTTAACTTGGAAACTGTGGCCAATATAATCGTTTGCAAGCAAAAATGTCCTTACCTTCCTTAGTTTTCCTGAACAAGCTATTTGAATGGGAAAAAAAAAGGTAAGAAACGTCCTTTCCCTTTACCACTTGAAAATAGGACTTTGAATCAGAATAGATTTTGTTTATCCACTTTCTTACAACAACTTAGGGCTTTGATGAAGCCCTTATGACTGTTGAACAGAAATGTTAGAGGCATTAGCCACTGCCTGACTGTGCTCTATGTAATATGCACTGGTTACAAGTAGCTTGGAGAAAGTTGAGAACTCATTAAGTATTTGGCACTAAAAACAAAACCAAACAAACCATAGAAGCTCTTTATTGAGCACAAACAGCTGCACTTGAGCACATCTTTCCAGAATGGTAAGATAATAAATTTTGGTGCACTGTTTTTTTTTGGTTTGTTTGTTGTTGGTTGGTTGGTTGGTTGGGGGTTTTTTGGCTAGATGTTTTTTCTTTCATTCTAAGATATGAACTGAATGTACTGCACTTTTCCAGTGTGATGCAAACAGCGGAAATAAAAGATGTGGGAATCTGACACTTGGACCAAGATTTTCAACTCAAGAGGTCTGGGTTTTGATAAAAACAGACCTTGAGAAAAATTTCTGGATTGTAGGTGTACCAATGGTTAAAATATGAAGATTAAAAACTGAGGAATTGAAATTGTGTTAACTCAGCAATGACTTCAGTGAGTTTCAGTGTGGCACAAAGAGGACATTGAGGTCCTTGCCATAAAGAGCCACATGGGGAGGGAGGAAGGAGGCAATATTAGAGCTGGTGGAAAACAAGTTGTTCTTGGATTGCTCAGGCCATTAATGTGACTAATGCCATGAAGAGACAGATCTCAGACTCCTTAAGAGATGTTTGTTTTCAAAGACGTTGGAGTGTGCAGATTTTGAAACTCAGGCTATTAGAGATGTATTTCCATTTCTGGTGAAGCACAGGTTGAACTTAACTATGGACTGAGGATCATGCCTAAGTCACCTCAGCTTGACTTCTAGTGTGGAGCAGCCCAGGCTTTTATCCTTGCTGCTTGGATGTGAGGAATCAGAGTCCAGGCCACAGCATAAGCACGAGGTTGCTGTCCAAGGCTTTGTTCCAAGGGAAAAATGGATCAGGAGGATTGCCATACTGAAGAACAACCTCTTGCCTGTGCTTGCCCCTTGCTCTTCCCAGCCTGATGTTACCACAAAATACACTGAACATCACAGGCTGTTTTGGGGCACTGGGACTTCATTCACACTTCCCTGAGAAAACATGAAGAATTGCAGATGACTGAGGGGATAGAAATTAATGTCATCCTTCTGTTGTTAGGTCCTGTGTGATTTCTACTCTCTCCCACAGGACAGTTTTGCTACTGCAAGTGATGAGCTGTGATAAATAGACTGGACTTCATTGTTTGCCTTTCTGTGATATAGGGATTAGTATAAATCATGATGGATCTTGTATGGTCCTGCAGAGTTAAGCCTTGGCATCATAATCCATCAACTCCACTGCAAAGATTTTCCCTGTGTATCCTCTACCATAACACTCCAATGAAGGGAATACAGATTGGTTGTAGGGCTGTTTCCTAATGGCCCCCACATGTACAATTCATTGAAATAATGCTCTAATAATTCCATCTGAATTCCTCATTTCCAAGAACTGCTCAGGAATCAAGAAACAAAAGTTAAGATTGCTTTAGTTTAAAATATCAATTTTTGCCTTTTGTCTTTTTTGATAATGGGATCTGACAGACCAAAATATCTTTTGAGAAAAATTACTGGAAAGCTATTTCCAGAAAACTATGTGACAATCTTTAGCCACAGCTTCCGTATCACCTTGATATTATTTGCCAAGTATTTTCCAATTATTTCTGTATAATGATTGTTAAAATCACCCAGAACCTCTTTTTTAATAATATGTTTTAATCTAGTTTTAGCCTTTCATAGGATGTGCCCTGAAACAATGCTTGAAGCTATGAAATGTGCATTTTCCCTTCAAATCAACATTGCCTTACTTTGGTGCTGTTCAGAATTAGTAAACTGAGGGTAACTTAACAGCTCTCTGGTAAAACTTGTGCTGTTTTCCTTTCTGTGAAATGTCCATTCCAGCTGGACACAGAACAAAATCCCTCACACTGTGAATGATGAAGGACTAGAGGAGAAGGATGAAGGACCCGAGGAGGCTGTGAAAATCTGCAGACTTGGTAGTTTTCAAAACTTTGGTAGACAAGGTCCTGAGAAACCTGATTGAATTTTATGATTTTCCCTGCTTTGAGCCAATGAGAGGACTAGATGATTTTAAAGGATCCTTCCAACCAAGGTCATTCTGTGAGTCTATATTACCTGCACAAGTTTTTCTGTGGCCTTTCTCTGACTCCTGGGGGGAAAAAAATGGAAATGCCTTATGCATTAAAGATAGTGATTATACCAAAGTTAACATATATATTCTCAGTGAAATCATTACCAGAGTGTACACATTCCTGGAGGGCATTATGAAATGTAGTTTAAAATGCACCTTGGACATCCAGCCCAAACACATGAACCCTCTGTGTACACTCTATGGTTTGCAGAAATGGAGCAGCTGCCTTTACAGTGTGGCATGCCATAAAAAATTTTCTTTGAGAGTCTATAATGACCTCTAGGTAAAGTACAATTTGAAGTGTATACGGTAATGAGCTTTTCAGGTATTCACAAAGTAAAACTTGTGACTTGAAAGTCAATTAAAATTCTTACACATCTTCTTAGAATTGCATAAATACTGTTGGAGTACCATAGTAGATTCCAGAATATCTTCAAAAACATAGAAACCTCTACAATTTATCTTTGACTTGGTCTTTGCAGATGTCATGACAGGTCTGTTGCAGAGGAACTGAGTCCAATTTTTCCCTTAACAAAATAAAGTCTTTCTAAAACTGAGGAATACATCCCTTTTTCCACTGGGGCAACCTTATGCAGAGCCAAGGCTCACCTCAAAAGGCAGCCAGCTCCATTTTGATTCTGCTTTCTCTCTGACAGCATGCAGGTAGGAAAACTTGGGGAGCAGCTGGGGTGGAGATGAGGCTGTCTTTGGTCATCCTGTGCTGGGTTCAGAGTGGCCCTGGTCAGCACTACACAGGAACATCCTGGGCTCTGATGGATTTTACATTCCTTGTTTTATAGGACACTAAGCCAAAGTCTTTCAAAATGGAAGTGCCCAGTGATGCTTGGGATGAACGAGCAACTCTGCCCTGAGGCATGTGTGCATTTTCCAGGATGGCTGAGGTGTCACTGCAGATAACAACCACTTGTGCTCTGTGACAGGCAGTGGTTTTCAACCAGGAGTAAGACTGAAAATTATCTTGAACTGAGCAAAAGTTGATTTGGTTGCCAGGCAGAGAAGTAGGGTTTTCAGGTCACAAAAAGAGATCTTTTCAAGAAATCCCCTGTCAGAATTGTAAATAGTGACACATCAGGTTGTCAGTGGTCAGGATATTCTTTGTGTGTGTGTAAATAACAAGAAGAACATCCCTGGTACTGAGTGCTTAAACAAAGATTAAAAGTTACAGGGATGTCAAACAATACCAACTGTGCTGCCTTCTGTGTGCCTGTACCTAATGGCTTATCTGGACGCTGTCCTCAGGAATCCTCACACTACAGAAGATAAAATGATTTATTTTGTTCTCAGCAAAGCCTTAAATTGCTTGTCCTTCAAGTCTTTAATACAAAGAACAAGGTTTGAAAACATCAATTTTCTTTAAGTTAGGTAACAGCCTTTCAACAGTAAAGGAAAATGTGTATTTTAGCTAAAGTAACATAATATTCACCTGGAATCCTTCAGTGCAGATACAGTAGGAGACATGCAAAACTATAATTTTCTACTCAATGTTTTGAGCCCAAACTGAACCTTCTCCTGTAAATGTAACATTTACCATATAAAATATTCTATGAGACCAAATTCTACATTTGTTCATTACAGCAAATAAAATTGCAGAACTATTTTATTATTTGTTTTCTTTTAGCACTGCATTTCACCATATAAGTGTCCCAGTAATCCACTGACAATTCACTGCGAGGATCCATCCAGAAAGACTTTGATCTCTAAATATGACAAGAAAAATCATGGTTACTTCAGTCTTCCCAATGTCACACCCTGTACATGTCCATTACTGTAGACTTTTTTTGTAAGAAATGTATTTTGGGAGCTTGAATAAGAAAAGGTTAGTTGGGTTCCAGTTCCACAATGTGTTTAATTACATCTATGATTGTGGGCCTGCTGATTGAGATGGGATCAAAGTCATCAGCTTAAATCAAGCCTGTGCTTTGGAGCAAGACTCTGTGAGATCATCTCCTACCCATTATGCATCCAAAGCTTTAAGATTTAAACACATGGCTTTACAAAATGGCTGCAACATAATTTTCCAAGGTGAGTGTTAAGTAAAATGAGTTGGCAATATACCAAATTAATTTAGAAGACTACATAAATAGTAGTCTAGACAGAGCTGCAGAATTTTTTCTCCTGCTACACTCATACATCTAGTGTTCTCTGTAGGAACTTTTCATCTCTCCTACTCAATCTATTTCATGAAAAATGTACTTGAAATAACATTAAGGCTTCCATTTCCCAATTCTTCCTACTCCTCTTCACAGCTTAGTGATAATGAAGAGGAAGTTTTGTTCTGGGCTGTTTCTCAGCTTCTAGAGCACCCACATAACATACATGTGTGAAAATGACTCAAAAAGTGATGAACAAAATCTCACTACATCTGCATCTTGCTCCTAATGACACACTTTTATTCATTTTTCAAGCTGCATCAACCATCTCAGTCCCAAGATCATTACAGCCCTTGAAATATTCTAAACAAGGGTGTGCTTTGCAGTACTCATGTTGTTCATTTAGCCACAAGTAGTTTTAAAATGTTTTTTTAAATGTTGTTAGCTTATGACAAGATGCTAGCTGAGTAAAACTATCAAATTATAGTGTTGTAAGAAAAAAGATTCAATAAGCATCAAGCACAGGCCAAATCAGCAAGAAAAGGGAAACAGCCCAGTTTTCCCCCTAAAGTGAAACAAGTGTTAACATTTTGGAGGATGAACTGACATGAGTCTTCTGGCATGCAAAATCATCTGTGCTTTGCCGGTCAGCTGCTCACTTTGACTGCAAGCACAGGAACAATGAGTATTGTTCTTTGACTGCAGCACTTTTGTTTTCTTGGCCCAAAATAACAATGAATTTTGTTCATGCTCTGCCCTTGCAGGAGTTACTTGACCTTGCAGGAGGTAAATGACCATCCAAGTACAGTCTCCATGTCCTCCCATTTTTCTAGCCTCTACATTCTCTTACCATTTTTCTGCCTCTTAATTTTTCACAGCTCAGTTTTATGAAATGTCTTACTGCTTCCCACATGTCTCATTTCTACATTTGCTTAGCCTGTATATATCCTTCTTCTTACCGTTTCCATGTTGTTCTTTTGCCCTTTGCTTCTCACCCACCCATCTGGCACAGCACTTGCACCAAAGGCTTCCTACAGTTCGGCTAAACAAGCAAGGCAGAATTTTTCCCAGTGTTTTCTTCATGTCAGTAGACTAGGAAGTGAAAGTGCCTTTTTTAACTGGTAGTGAGTGCTGAACCAGATCTGATCTTGTCCAACACACCACTAATACGATGCATTTCACCCAGAACTGATTGAAGATTCGTATCTTCCTTCCTTCCTTGATGTGAATAATACTAAGACCATTAAAATTTTTGTTTTGTGACCTGGAAATTTGGATAAGCCACCAACTCACAGGGGTTTCCAAAGAAAAAATGCCTTCCTGACCATGTGGCTGCTGAGAATTCTTGATAAGAAAGCAACATCATGCTGAACATACTGAAGTTGTGAGGGTGGTGGTGGTTGGAAAGGAGAGCTTGGATAGATTGCTGTCCTCATAATGGACAGCTTAAAAGCTCCTGGATACTTGTGTGGTAGATGCTGAAATTTTACATCTTTAAATGGACTCCTCTAAAGTCCATCCAACCTGACATGTTTTGAAAAAATTTTAGGCTCTACCAAAATTCTATTCTTTGATGGAAATCTGGAAAGGTATTTTCATGCAAGTTAGGTAACCCAGGAGACTTCAACAAAGTCCTTGAAAAGGTAATGAAAAGTTTCTGGCACTTCTAGGGAGTGTTCCAGAGCACAACTAACAAACAGACACTTCTGTTGTCCTCTGCAGATTTTCATACCTCTCCAAAGACCCCGAAGGGAAACCAGGGAGGCTGCATTCCTAAGCCAGGTGCCTGACCTTGGTGGCCCACTGCCAAGGATAGCTTTTCCCTTATTTTCTCTGAGAAGTCAACAGCTTGGGAGCAGTGCATGAGGAAGCAAACTAAGAGCAAGAGGGCAGCATGTCAATATATTTAAACAGCAAAGAGAAAAGGCATGGATCTTTCTGTAGTTCAAGTGCTGGAGAAATCTTAGGCAGTGAAGAGAAGTTAGACGAGTCATTTTCAGCTTTCTAGTAGTTTCAGTAACATGAATGCTGTTAAGATGTTGTGTTCTAATATCTAGGTCCATTAAACAGATTAACATATGAACATGACCTAAGGGATGTGAACATAACCTAAGGGTGATGATGCAAATATGCAAATGGTTGCTGGTTGCCTACAGGGTTTAGGATCTGTGGAAATCTGAACTTCCAACAAGGAACTCAGTTTAAGGGTCTGGGACTGTGTGTGTATTGGCTTGGAAACATGTATAGTATTATTGTCAGATTTATCTGCAAACCATGGGTAGCAGAAGCAAATTCTTATCCAAGAAAACTCAGTGTAGGGGTCACCTTATACCCACAAAGTTATCAGCTAAAATATTAGATGATCTGAAAGAATAAGGTCATACAGAGCTCCTGGGAGCTGACTAACCTTTAACTTGTCATGAAGAATAACTCTTCTTTATTTAGTTGTTCTTTCTTAGATTATCCTACCTTTAAAACCCCCTGCCTTCTCTGTTTTGTTCTCCCAGTGCAAAAATCACAGTGGTTACTGATTTGAAGCCAATGTGTTATTTTTGTTTGGATTTTTTTGTACATTTCATAACGCTTTTTGTGAAGAGGTTTATGTTCCAGAATTAGAAGTGGCAAAAGGAAGAGGAATTTCACCTGGAGAGCAGCATCAGAAAACACACCAAAAAAATACTGAGGAAAAAAAGGTTGCACTGGCAATTGGAAAAAACCAAATTTGTAGCTAATCTACATGAGCCTGAGGTTACTGGTGTGCTAGAGTTAATAGAATTGAAGGTTTCCACTAGAGGATGTTCTATTACTTTTTGTAGATGAGTTTGAATAAACAGCTATTTAACTTTGCTAACACTAGAGACTGTGTAGTCTCTACTCCTGCAAAACCAAAATCTTTTGGTAGGATTCTTTGGCTGACTTGTCAAAAATCCATTTATTAAAAAATTAAGAGCTTTTCCTTGATTTTGGAAGCAAGTTTATGTTAAACAGTAAGTACTGTCAAAAAGCAGAGTTTGATTTTCACAACTAAAGACATCAGAAGCACAGAAGAAAAAAGAGTGGATGCATGGAGGCCATCCTTTCCAGAAGGAGAGGCAGATGTGGACCATGGATTCTTCCAAGGAAAGAGTAAATAATGCATGCAGTGTTCTACTGGATTCTTCTAAGTGAGATTGAAAACAGCATATTGTTTGACAAAATGTCAAAGGAAATATAGAACTGGAATATGTGGCATTTGGATATTTCTTCTAGAACTGCAGTTTCCAACTTAATTTCTTACAGAATTGATTGCAAATATAGGACAGAATAACAACTTTCATCACGCAAGCTAGAACTTTAAAGGCTAAGAAATTGTTTGAACCTGGAGATGTTGAAGATGTTAAAATCTTTTACTGAATATAGTAGCTTCAATAACAGCCAAGAAAAACATGACTTTCCTTGTAAAAGGTAAATGGAAATAAAAATAGGGGATGTCTTTGCTTTGGAAACCTTTAAAACTGGCTTCAATATTGATGTGCATCTTAATTTGTCAAATATCTCCAAAGCCAATGAAACAAATATTTCCTCTAAAAAAAAAGGAAAAAGAGGTTAAAATTAACAGTATATAATATCCTTGATAAAGTATATTGTACAGCTAAACATAATGCAGAAAATGTAATACAGTAGATTTTAAAAAAATAATTTTGACCAGGTAAAAGTTTTTTGAGACTCTTCTAAAGTGTTCTGCTCTTCTTTACACTTTCCTCTATTATTTTCAACAGGGTAGAACATAGCTGTCATGCAACACAAAGGAAGAGGGTTAATAACAGCAATTATACAGAATGTTTGAAATAGCAGCAAAGGGAATGTTCATCTCATTGTTTCCAAAGTGTACTGTATGTGCCTTACTTGTGGTGGAGCTCAGATCTATCCTCTGAAATAGGCAGGAAGTGGGACAAAGCTTTGTGAGGAATCAGCCAAAGTGTGTGAAGGAAGTAGGACTTCCAACTATCTTCAAAACAATACATTCCTTTTTGCTTGCTTACACAGCAAAGATGCTGAAAGGACAGGATCTTATTCATCCAGTTCCTGGAAAGTAGGAAGAGCAGCAGAACAGAGTAGAGCAGTGGGAAGCATTATTGTATGCTCTTAGAAGTGTTGCTGAAATAAGAGTACAGTCTGGTTCAGAGCTGACATTTCCTGTTATTTAACTGGACAAACTGCCTTCACAAGCTCTTCTCATTAGATGTTTCTTTGCTGGCATACAGAAAAGTAGTTTCTGCATATTTTTTTGGTCTTTTCTCTTTCCTTTTGATTTAATTTTTTAAAATTTAATTCACTGTCCAACACAGACACTCTAAATCTTTTTGCTCTGACATGAAAAGCAGCAAAATCACCTGGTGCCCTATAAACTCTGATGCCATTATGGATCTGCTGTGTCCAACATGTTTCCTCAGAGTTCAAGCTGTATTTCAACTGCTTGGCAAACAGTGTCCAAAACTATTTAGGCACATAAATAGCAATAATTATATTACTGTACTGTGGATCCAATTCTTGAGTGTTGTAGATCAGCAAAGCTCTAGTGATGACAAATCAGGGAAATTATGCTGATTTATTCCTTAAGCATTAGGTTGTATTTAAAATGATGACAAACTCTGACACACATTAACCATTTCCCTGTGGTATATACCATGGAGTACTCTCTTGATGCAGTGTTGATTTCCGAGCTATATCATTGCTCATCCTTCAGTGGATTTTACCCATAACAGAAGGGAATTAATTTTATCCAGAATATTCTCTATATTAGCAGTTCTACCATCACAAAATATTGCCTGTGCAGGAATCCTACAGGAAAATGGAATTATCATTGATACTTTTGCCAAGCCTACAACAATATTTGAGAAACTGACACAGGCTAATGGAATCTCTTTGGCCAAAACACCAGAAATGAGTCAACACCTTAATATTCTTGAAGAATTCCACTAGGAAAACATTATGGATTAGTTTGTCTCCATATGTCTCTTATGTAGATAACACAGTTTGATTTTTTTAGGAAGATTGCTTTATTAGATACCTGACTTTCACATGCAAGCTACAGGTATTGGAACCCATCATCTGTCATCTTTGGTAAAGAAAAAAATGTTTCTTATATTTAGACATGATCAAACATTCCCTCTGAAAACAGGGACATAAAGTGGAGCTGGATCCTCTCAAGCTGTATGTTTGATGGTCCCTTGTCCCATGTCTTGCATTGCCATTTGCCAACATGAGCTACCTTTAGGAATGGGTTTCCCAGCACCTGGCATGCAGATCTGGAAATACCACACAAGGGCCACTTGGGAGGCATCCAGGCATCTGGAGATGAGAGCCAGAGGGATTGCAGGGACAGTTGCACCACACTGCAACTTCTGCCTAGGATGTACCCAAGTTCCTTTTCCAGGGAAATGAGGGTGCAGGAAGGCGTTGGCCGTCACTCAGATCTCTGTCATTCAGCTGGGGCTGACATTTGCACTGGTGAGGCTGCACCAATAGCAGCACAGTCCCTGAGACTGGAGGGACCAGCTTTAGAGGGTTAATTTGCAGATAGGGATGAGAAATCCCTGCCTTTGACAGAATAGCCTGCCCTTACACTCAGTAGAAGAGAAGGCATCTCCAGAAAGTGAGGCATCTCACCTATTTCTTATGCACCCTCTTGGCAGCCAGATAGAAGATGGTTCTGCCAGTCAGTGAGCAAAAAAAAGGCTGAACATTTGAGACACATGAAGATTTCCCAGGGACTTCTCTTATTGAGAAGCTGACAAGGAGGTCTTTGAAGCACCCACTTTGGCTTCAGCCTAAGGGTGTTGCAGAGCTACTGTGGGTGGCCAAACCTTTTTGGGTGGAAGCAACAATGTGGAGACCTAGGCCTTCCTTGCTGAGGGCAAGTTTCTTTTCTTTATTTCCAGCCTGCTTCCTCCAAACCAAGATAAATGTACAAAAGGGAAAAACTGGGACAGAGCAACATCTCCAACTCAAACTACTGTGTTTTTTAAAGAATTCGGGTGATAACAAAAGGTACCCTTGGCAGATTATATTATTGTGCTAGACTGGTTCACGGTTTGATTTTTTGTAGGGCTGTTTGGTTGTTTTTTTAATAGGATACAATTTTATTAGCATTGAGCAACTTAAATTAAATCTACAAAGCACAAAATAAATAGTAAAACTGACTGGTTGTAAAATTAAGTTAGTTTGAATGTTCTTCAGCACCATGTAAAATTTTTGTTACTAGAGAATTCAACATCAATACAGAGGCAAATAATCATTTAATAGGCATTTAAGCATTTAAGAATCCATGGGCTAGTTCCATCTTTGGTAGGATCAGTAAAATCACTTGTACTGCATATGGCAACCTCCATGCAGCAATTCACATGAAGCACTCAGCAGCGGGGCAGCTCTCCAGTGTGTCTGGTTTTAAATGTTCCTATTCCGCCTGCCTGCCCAGGCAAAGAAGTAGGAAAACAGAGAAAGGTAATTGAACAGTAAGAGTAATGACTCTGTAATTTAGAGTAGTTAAAAGGTAGTGGAAAGGATGGCAATAAAAACAAATATTGAATGCAAACACATCTGTAAGTTCTAAGGAAAAACAGTGCTGTGGTAGGATGTGAAAGGATGCTGCTGTTGTCCTGGGCTCTCCAGTGAGGCATGGGATGAAGTCCTACCTGGACCTGAGTGAGATTCCTCTGCCTTAATTAGTATTCTTCTTTGGTACACAAAAGTACTATGCAAAGAAAATATAATTATATTATCCTATGGTCTTCCCCTGATGTCTCTAAACCTCACTCAATTTTATGCTATTTTCATTATCAATTATCTGATAGCTGGTAGGGAAATGTAAGTCTGTCCCTTACAATAAAGGGGAAGTAAAAGCTTGTTACCAGGAAAAGCTGTCTCTTTAAAAGACATTGAGCATTACAGCTCTGAGATTTCCCTTGGCAACAGTTGAGGCAGGCACGCTCCTGGGTGAGGGTTATGGGATGCCTATGTGGTGCACAGGAGCCATGCAGAGAGGACATCTAAGCTGGTAAGAGGTTCTATGGCATTAATGTCACTGTTGCCTCTCAGGATCAGATGTGCTAATGTTCCTACTGGAAAGTGGTGCGTGTCTCTTTCATTTTTTTTAAAGCTGAATTCACAGCTTCACAAAGCAGAAGAGTCAGTTTCTGAATATCATTATTTAAATTGCTGAAATTCCCAGCTGAATCCCCACCAAACCAGCTGTCTTGCATGGTGGCCCTAAAGGACCTTCTTTCCCTTTTCCCCTTCCCCTCAGCCCAGAAACAAGGGATGATCATTCTGAGCACACACGGGAAAGCCAAGCAGCACCCACCGAATACAGCCTCATGTTTGAAGCGGGTTCAGATAATTTCAGATGGAGAGGGGAAGTGAACCCAAGACCAGCACAGCCTCAGAAAGTGTATTGACCAAGAGATGATCAGATACATTAGCAGGAAGTGAGAAAGAGAAGTCTGGCTTCTGCTAGAGCAAAGAAGATGCTGCACTCTTCAAAGCTGCACTCTGAAGACACCAACTGATTTAAGTCCAGGTGGAAGGTGGAATATGTGTAGGAGTATGTGTGTGTCCTTATCAGAGACACAACTGTGTGGCTTCTTAGCACTGTCTTGAGGAGTATTCTGCTCATGCCCAAAAAGAGATGTCTAAATGTCACGTGACCTTTAAAAATGAGAAAGTCTAGGCAATAACTAAGAAAATGGGAGTTTAATTAGCACTCAGATTAGACATATACCATTTTCCTATGTCATTTTGTGCCTCTGGTGTACTAAATTTAATGACAGCTGGCATTTCTCCATTTTAAAGTTATTTTCTGAAATATGTATGTATGCACATACACACACACACACACACACACGCACACACATATTTCTTGGCACACTGGAAGTTTCATCCTCCCATTTAAAATTTTCCCTCAAGTCTCCCTGCTTCTGGGAGCCAAGATCTAGCAACTGTGACCCATGAAATCTTATCCCTTTCTTTGCATCTTCAGTTGCTCTGTTTAAGATGTGCACATGCAGATGCAAAGACAGCTGTTATTTTGTTCCCAAGACATTGGAGACTGTTATGGAAAAATACTGCACAGATTTCTCTCATTGCTACTGTCATGCTGTTCTTTCTGCTTGATTTTTTTTGTGCTTAATCTTCCCTGTCCAACAACTTAAAATTAGAAGTACTGGGATTTTCTCATTACATACAAGAAAACTTAAAATTCCCACTACTGCTTAAGAGATTCCTTTTTATGGTCTACATACATTTTTAGCACAGTGTAACATACTGATGCCACAAGTTATTTAGTTAAAACATTGAATGTAGGGAAAACAATGTAGGCTCAGTTCTACTGCATCAAACTCCAGGATCTGAGGCACATTTCTCCTAATCTCTCTGTAGACAGACAATATGGAAGACATGTTCCCAGAGTGATGGATTTCCTCCTAAAGCCCAAATTACTCTTGGAGATGCCTACAATTTATCATGGACAGCCTCAAAGTGTGGGATGTAGTATCCTCAGTTAGGTGTCTTGCGTTAGAGGGAGGAACTTGGATTTCAGGTGCCCTTGCTACTTGCTGGTCCAGAGAGCACCCCATGTGACTGGGGTATCTCACGGAAACAGATGATCAGTGTGTTGCTTGCAGACCTAGAGCCTTTGCCCATTTTTCTGGTAGTTATGCTACTGTAAACATAACAATAAATGGAAATAAAAAAATAAATGCAGAAACACAGTTGACTTTCTCCCTGTTAGACAGCCAGCCAAATTTTGTTCTAAGTGGTGTTAATACAAAGAACTCGTTTTTATTCCCAGAAATTGCTCTCGATTCAGCTTGATGTAATTATAAGAGGATCTGTACTATTCTCCAGGGTTTCTTTAGACTCAGAGATTTCTAAGAAATCAAGAGTTGCCATTATCATTTTTATATAATTTTCAACATGATATGCTATGTCAATCTGATGAAACACTGCACCAGTGTAGTAGTGGGTAACAACTCAACAAAATTATTTCTCACATAGCGCTACAAATGACTGATTACTCTTATTTTTGGGATTTAAAATTATAAAAAAGACGTGTCTAAAATTTTACAAGGAAATCAAATAGAAACTGACAGGTATAATTATTTGATATTCGTGAAAGGAATACAAAATCTCCAAAGTGGAGAGTTCTATATACAGAACAGAGGACTTAAAAAGAAAATAATGAAGAAATCTGCTTTTTAACCTAGTATCAGTTGATGTCCTGCAATTATTCTCTACTCATCTGTGAATGTTGCAGCCTGATTATAGATAGTTCTGTTGTTGTAGAATTTGCATTCTTATTTTAGCATACTTTTTTTTATAGAGCAGAAGCAAGGTGCGAGCTCAGACTCCAAAGCCAAGTGTTGATGCTGGTGTGTGTTCAGGAACATGAGCATCACAAAAAACCACCACTGTTTTTTCCAACAAACATTCATATGTTTGAAGATACAGGGCTCAGGTCCAGAAAAGCTGGATACAATCCTTCAGACTCCTGCATATTGTTGGGAAACTTAGCCCAAAACAGAGGTAGGGTGGTTTTAGGGCATAATTTTATGGATCACTGCAAAATTTAGGCACTTAATCTGCCTATAAAATTCCTCTATGCAGTGGAGTACATTTACAGCAAGAGGCAGTGTTGTTTGCATAGCCAAAAGTCAGGCACGGTCTTTTTGTGACCCTCCAAATGTATGTCTAAAATGGATACAATAAGCCCTCCCTCCTGAGGCCTTCTGGGTCTCCTGCTATGGAGGAAATTGATAATGTAGGTATTTACTTAAAGAAAAAACCTCCTGGTATTTTGGGTACACACCAAGGTCCTAATCTAGGAGCAAACAGCATCCCCTGGCACAGGTGTGCTCAGTCTCTGGGGCAGCAGCCACAGCAGCTTGTGCCAGAATCTCTCCTTAGAGATAGTTCCATTCCATTCTATTCCATTCCTCCATTCCACTTGCGACAGTTAAATTCAGCAGACATCTCAGATTTGAGCCCCCCTGAGGTTTGGATGTACAGCAATGCCAACAAAATAATTGTTCATTTCAGTTTTGCTCTTCAGTAGGGAGAGTTAAAAATGAGCATAGGAAGGCTTTTGATAACTTTACAATACTTATTTTATTCATAGCAAGAGAGGCCAATAAAGAGTGTGGTGACATCCTGGAACACCATGTGGTGTTCCTTGTTTTTCTTGCTAGAGTAGGTGAAGACAGAGATTAGGTTGGGCTGTGACACTCTCTCATGAGTGCTGCAGCAGTAGTTCCTGTGCTCCATCACTACTTGTTTATTTTAGCACCTAAAAGAAGACCAGAACAGACTGCAAGAATATTTCTTTCACAACAAGAAAGGGAATATGTAGCACAACTGCAACCTTCTTGTTAATTTATGTTTATATAGTCATGTACTGTATTGCATAGACAAGAAGAGGGAAAAGACCTCTTTGAAGGTAAACTTTTGTTTAGTAATTTCAACACAAAAGAAGAGATACTTCAGGGTGTCCAGGACACTCATAGGGATCTGGCACATATTACAAGTGCCACTGGAGAGCTGTCCCATTCTGCAGGAACAGCTGTAGAGGATACAAAGGAATGTACCAAAAAGCACCAGTAAGATAACCTGTCCTTTCTAGTCATCATCATCATCCAGCAGTTCCTTCTTCAGTGAAAATCAAAACCAGATTGTTCTGTCTGAGTTCTGTGACCTGCAAGAGGGCTTTCTGAAAAAAGAGACCGAAATGTGGCAGCCCTCCCCCTCCCCACTGAGGGCTGGGGAGAGCCATCCAAGTGTATCCTTAGCAAGATTGGCTGCAATTCAGCTCTTCAGAAGTAGTATAAATGTTGTGTTAGTGACATTGTGTGACAGTGTCATTCAGACCTTTTCATAACTTGCTTGGTAAGTTGCAGGGCTGGAGGATGGCTCAATTATACAGTGCTCTGTCAGATACCTGCTCACACAGTAATGTTGAATTCATATTGAGCTCCTAAGGTCTTTGCATTTCCCACTGCAAAGACTAGCCACCTATCAAGAGCACTAATTAGAGGGAAAATATAGCTTATACCAATCATTTATTTTTCCATAACACCCCTAGGCACAAACTTCCTAATGCCCTTTTCTCTCATTAAAATCCAATCAACTAAAAGTACGTTTTATTAAATGGCTCATGAAATAACTTATAAAATTTTAGAACAAAAGGATTTGAAGGCTATGGCCTGTTTGAAATATTTGCCAGCAGTGTACCTGGAGAAGGAAGAGGTATGTGTATCTTCAACTCACAGGAGAGATATTGGGAAAATAGCCTCCAGAAAGGATGGCTGGTGTTTCAGAGCCTTGGTACCTGCTGTTCAATCCCACCATGCATCCTTCACATTGATGTTTGCAGCTTTGGAAGAAGAAAGTGAAAACAACGGACCAAAGCAATAGCAAGGAGGAGAAGCACATTAAAAAGTGAGAACAAGAAAACAAGCTAAAATGAGTCTTTGCTGATGCCAGATGCAGGGGCAAAGTAATTGTTTCAGAAAATGCTCTTGTTATAAAAACACTTTGCCACAAAGGAAAAGAGAACAGGGAGGCAACTCCAGCACTGGCTGGAATATTTGCATTCTTCCTTGTGAAATATTCACATATAAATAGTCTTCATTTAAACTGAAATCCTGCTTGGAAATGTGCAATACATTGCTGTCGGAAGGTATTGGAAGCTGTTGTAGGACTTGGCTTGCCATTGCTGACACACCATCTTAGTGCTTCAAAGAGGTTTATTGTCACTTGTGTGGTCACAGAGTGAAAAGGACAGACACACTGAGATACATTTCCTATGCCTTCCCTCAGACCTATCCCCATAAATGCCAGTCTGTTTCCTGAAATCCCACTTGAAGCATTGACTGGGATCTAAAATATTTTAATTTTTTTTAAAGAGATCTAAATAATTTTTCTATGAAAATGAGGATTTTCATGTGCCTGCTTGTGGGATCAAAGCCACCCTTGTTCTGGACTGGGTGAATTTGCTTTTCCTTCATGAAGGTTACTTTTCAGAACATTATGGGCTTCTGACTGGTTTAGCTATCATGTGGTGATGCTGATGGAGAAGAGAGATTATTTGGAACTCCAGTTCTTGGGTTGCCTCTCAATAAAGAGCAGATAAGGCTGGTGCTGGCTCACTCAGGAAGGAGAACATGGCTGGTGCCAGGCAGCCTGACAAACAAGGTCCATTATTAAAACCAGAAGAAATACAATGGAGACAAGACCTGTCCTGCTCACTGGGCATCATGTCTAACTAGCTGTACTTCCAGAGAAACCCCCTAAGGATGAACAGCTTCCCAGAGGTAGGCACTCCTCTGTCAGATATGTTGCTGGGCATCTGGCACTTCAGTAGGAGCAGGTGGTTAAATGACACTCTGAACCTGCTCTCAACTCCAGATTATGAGCATAGAGAAAATTAGAGCCTTTTTTTTTTTTTTTTGCCAAGTTTTTAAAGGCAAGAGCCTTAGAGCAAAAGAAGGAATGAGTCACAGCAATAGCTTCTCATTAAACTAATGGCAAGACATATAAACAGAGGGACCTCACTTGGCCAATGTTCCTGCTGTCCACAAAACTAAGCCATAAGAAACTAAACCAGAAAAAAGTCATGAAGTGTGCCTCGGACTGGGTGTTCAATTAACCTTAAAGTGGAAATGCTAACATCTGATTTAAAAACAAGTTATGCATTTGCAGCAGGCGTCCTATAGGTGGATAAGGTAAAAAAGCAGTGAAATCAAGTCTCAAGCTCTGCAGTTTGCACCTTTGCATGTATATGCACTGGGTAGTAGCACCTCATTTGAACTACATTTCCAAAGGCAAGGAGTTTGTCACTGTTCTCATTCCTCTGTTTTTAATACCAAGACAATTACACAGGCACCTCCCTGGGTTATGGTAGGTGCTGAACACTTCTGAAAAATACCCTCTCAGTAAAAGCCATTATTTGCCAGCCTGACTCCATAAAAATCAACCTGCCAGAAAAAATAGAATTCTGAAGAGCCCTGTGCTAAATCCTGTCTCCAGAGAATACTCCCTGTTTGGTATAGAATACATATGAATGATCCTCATCCAAAGAGAGTAAAAAGGAAATAAGATGTTAATCTGCAGAAAAGATCTTATTGCAAAACTGTTCTAGGTCTATAGTGTCAGCCACAGATTACAGGGAGAATAAGATCTTTGGAACTGAGAAAATAATACTGAAATTGTTTTTAGAACTGCAAACACTCAGCAGTGTTCAAACCACACTCATTTTCAGCAGTGTTTCCTAGCTAATATTGACAAGCTTTTCAAATTGAAATTTTTAATTGAAAGGGATTAAAGCAGCAAGCATTACTTTGAAACATTTTGGTAACATTTTATTTTAGATGCGGACTTGCAGTTCCTGGTATGCTTGACAAAACTGTGGACATAGCAATATAAATGGCAGCTAGTTTAAAGCAAAGATTTGAAGAACAAGTTCTTCTAGCAACAACTGTATGTAATTGAGTAAAATCTCTATCCTCTCAGCCTGATAATTTTAAGTGTTGGAACAATTCATGTTGAAGCCAGCTTTGACAAAAGCTTCTAGCTGCAACATATCTTTTTTTTCTCATAAATGCCTTAAAACCAGCTGAAGCTCCTTCAGCTCCAGGGTTAATGTAAAGGAAATGAAAAAAAAAAAATGTTCCATTCATCTCCTCTTCTTTGTGTAAAGGCCAAGGTTTAACAGACAAAGAAGAATAATTTGGAATTTTACCTATTTTTGTAACAGGCAATTAGGAGAGCTCGTCTATACAAGGAATCTTAACAACAGAAAACAAAAAGAACAGAATGTTAAATGCACCAAAATGTGTCAGGAAATGTAAGGCTGACACAAAAACTGCCCAACAGATTAAATTACCCAAATATGTGGTCTGTCCATTAAATTTATCCACTCTAAAATGAATAGCATTTTTATATGATAAATCATGACAGTTGAGCAATCATTTATTCCTGGCATTTGCTCAGTGTGCAGTAGAAGTACAAGTAGAAAAATAATTTTTTCACTGACTAACCTTTGCTAATGAAGAAGGCATTAACCTGGCAATGAAAAAATTAATTGCAAAGAGTTGAAGTTGGGTGGGGGGCTGGGTAAGGGGCTGCTAATAGACTGTAATGGAGATATTTTTGAGCCTGCAGGTATAAGTAATTTTCTCTACTGGTTTTTTGCAAGACATGTTTCAAAAGTAGCAGCTAAAAATAAAAGGACATCATTATTATCAAACACCATCAATCTGACAGACACTTCTGTATTAAGATGCAAATAAAATCTTCATGTCACAGATGATGACTCCTGTTATTTTCAGTTCTTTGCCAAACTTGAATGTTTTAGGCCAACAGTTTTCACAAGAAGAAAGTGCCTTAGTTTGAACTGTTTGTTTAAACTCTCATGTTGCCTTTTGGCCTTTTCAAAGGGAGGGATTAAGGAGAAGTAATCTCTTGTTTTTCTCATCACAAGTTTTACAATGCTTTTTAACTACGAAGTCCTGGAATTGTCACACAAAAATGTCCAAGATGATGTTCATCTCTACTGACCTGGTAACAAAGCTCTTTGTGCAATCCCCATCCAAGTTCATTTGCCATCTTGGCTTTAGTTGCAGCCAAGGCTGATGTGTTCAACACCTTCTTTGTCTCTGTCTTCACAATATACATCTCCCAGACCTCTGTGCTTAGTGGAAGGCTTAAAGTGGCAGAGGGAACAGCAATGCAGATGAGTCAGAGGCTATTTGAGAGAACATGAGCAATAAAAGACTCTTCTCTATTGTACTTGAACACCTGTGCAAGCTGGAGGAAGCCTTTGACATCTGAGAAAATGCATCTTCTCACCTGAGAGTGGAAGTCTGCATCAAAATACAGACATGCAATGTTGTACAGTCAGTCAGAAGTCTGGGATTTTCTAAGTGTGTTTCCCATTGCACTCATAACTTTTTATGATATTGTCTTTGAAGGCTGGATTGGTGCAATCTTGCAGCAAGCATTGTGCCTTTCCTAACTCTCAGAAAGGCATCTGAGTGAATAGGGAAGCTGCATGGAAAACAGTTTGGTACGCTATCAGCTGAAACTGAAACAGCAGTAAAGTTCAAATAGTGGTGTCAAAAAGGTAAACACCTTCTAAAGGAATTTTAGTTTCAGATGATTTAATATGAAAGAAATTTTTTGAAGGAAATTATGCTATTATTGCTGAAAGCCCACAACTTTGCTCTCTTAAATACTAAGAGAAAAAAGAATGTTCATCTCCTTTCCCCAGGCTCAAATTCTTCACAGCAGTACAGAACCTTTTCCTCAAAGGAAAGGAGGTTGTCCATCTGGTAGCACTCCAAAGGACATGAGACAGGCCAATGCTGAAGATTAAAAAACCATCACAGCCCATTAGGCAGTGGGAAAGAACAGAAAGATGGATCTGGAGAAAAAAAATGTGGAAAACTGCCCTGAAGGCCTACATGTGGTTAATCCCAATTTAACTTCTGAATTTTAAGTCCAAGAATACATTTGAACATTTCTAAATCTGGGCTTTGTCAACCAAAAGATCTGATCTATGCAAGTAGTTTATTCACAAGAGACAAAAAGAATTGATGCTATGCAATGAGTAATGAAGTTAGTCACAGTTCTTATTATCCAGTGTCCCAAGCAGGAGAAAGTATAAAAGTAATTGATGAAAATCAAGCTTTTTTGGATGCAAATATCAAGGCAATTTTTGAGAAAGAAATTTATGATCAATAGCTGCAAATACAGCGGGTAGCTGAAGAAGAATCACTTCTTACAATTCTGAATTTTAGTAGCAGTGTAAAAGTCAAAGAGACTGAGAAAACCTTTCTTCTACCAGTAAACGGACTTGAAAATAAATGACTGATAGAGGTTAATTGAATAATAATTGCAGTTAAGTAGTCTAATATGACTAAACACAATGTGTTCTTCAACAGAAGAATTACCTATTTATGCAGTATTGTGAAAAGACAATTTAGACATAAAAGCTGTTTCTCAACATCAGTAATATTTATCTAAATAGAAAAAGTCCCTAAGCTCAAAATGCTACTAATAATTATATGCTTCTGTAAAGGAATTTCACACAGATTACCATTTAAAATACATCAAGCTTTTAAATTCTGAACATGTTACCTAGTGCGAATTTGGAGATTAACTGAAAAAAACCTCACCATGTTAAACACATTCTTGACTATTCATTATGCTTTCTTAGTGCTCTTAATATATATGGTGGCCTAGTTTGAGACAATTTGCACACAGGCCTTATATTTAATTTCCCTTTTTTTATGAATGATTTTTCTTTCCTCTGAAGTTTTTCAGAAAATGAAATGCTGGGATTGGAAATCTCCAGAAGCAGCTTGACAAAAAAACCCCAAAACAACCAAAACTATGCAACAAAACATACCAGTTTTGTATATGAATCTCTATACTGAATCATTACTTTGTCTCCTTGGCCAAAATACATCTAATGGACTGGCAGGCCTGAGATGTCTCTTTGTTGAAACTTAATTCCACATCATGCATGGGTTTTAAGAAGAAAAAGTACAATCAAGGTAATTATTCAAACCTCTGTGATGTAGTGTATAAGGAAAATAGCCCAGTAACAAACTGGATTTCACAGTAAACTGGCCTGGTGTAAATCCCACCAGCATAATCACAGAGAGGCCAGAAGATCACCAAGTGAGGCAGTTCATCACTCAACACTCACTCATCACCATATCTGAATTCTACAATAAGCTATTTTCTTGTTATATAGGGCCAGAAACCATTTTATCATTTCTTGGTTTCGAATTCGGTTTCCGAATATTTCAGTTTCCTCTACCAAACTGGGACAAAACCCAAGAACATCAAAGAGAGCAAAATTAAACAAACAACCTCCCTCCCCTACAAATATAGATTTAGAGTAGTTGACATGCTTACTTTTACATGCTGATCTTTTTCATTTAAAAAAATCTTACTTTTCACTCTAATTATATTTCAGAAGGAAAGTATTTCTGAAATGAAAAAGCAGAGCACTTCTTTTTGAAGATACTGGAACAAGATATTAAACAAATGTCAAACTCTTTGACTTGGAACAAAATACTGAAAGCAATCCTTTGTCATAAAAAGTATGGTTTTGACAAATTGAAATTTTCAAAATTAAAAAAAATGTGTCTTGTAAATCACTTTCAGCTCTACACACCTCCAGGATGTATCACAATGAGCTGATTCTTATGTGATTGTGCATATGAATTAGGAGCAAATTCAGCCATGGGCTGACAAACAGATGGCCTCCTATGATCTTTGGACTTCTAAATGTAAAAAATAAACAAAATTAAGACCATCAAAAAGATATCTCATACTGTAATATTCATTTCAGGTAGCTTTGAAAATATTTTTGTTCTTGATTCTGTCTGGAATGCTACAAGGTGACTACCAGAATATATCTTTTGTTAAATAGATTAATTTCCTGCACTATCCCCATTACTCTTCTGATATATATTCAATTACACATCTATTACTAGGTGTGTTTCAATTACAGAGGATGATACCACAACTTGAAGAACTATGAACTGAGAGCTCAATCAGCCAACTAAGTACCTGCAAATATAATTTGTAAGTATAATGAGTTAATTTTTTCTCCATCCTTAGAGCCACGCTCCCAGTGATTGCAGTGCTCAACTGGAAGTGGGAGCTGCATGTGGCCCTGTATCCCAGCAGCAGCCAGCAGGTCACAGCAGATTGCACAAGTGCCTGGCTAGGTAATCTCAGAGTGAGCTGGCCTCTGCTTCCCCGCGCTCCTTGGTAAAACATTGAACATCTGAGCCAAACTGCAGCTGGGTTTTTTCTTGAACGGGAAACCTGGGGCAAAAAATCTGCTAATTTTCTACCCTTCTCACTTTGGAACTCCAGGAAAGATGTCAAAATATCCCAAACAAAATATTAAGGCACTCCAAATGTAACATTGATATGGTGGCTTCCCAGTGACTACTGAGCTCCAGTGCATCCCAGGGC
This sequence comes from Molothrus ater, assembly GCF_012460135.2. Classification (NCBI taxonomy): domain Eukaryota; kingdom Metazoa; phylum Chordata; class Aves; order Passeriformes; family Icteridae; genus Molothrus; species Molothrus ater. Next base: position 62,353,359 of record NC_050479.2, on the reverse strand, counting down.
AGAGCCTCAATCTTGGCAGGGATGGGAAGGAGCTGGCACAAGGCAGGCTGTGCCCAGGACACCCTGTCCTCCCTTGAGCCACAGAGCACTTGGCTCTTTGCCATTCTTCTTCTATACATGCAGTTTACTGAATTCAAGTGCTCAGGAAATCGGATGTCATTGGCCTTTGCACTCTTATTTTCCTCTTTCTGCTGATGGAAATTTCTTATCAGTCTGACACACAAAATAGCAGGCAGGGCAGCATGCTATCAGAGCTGGCAGGCTGGAGGAGCTGAGGATGTCTTGTCATATGTCATTTTGGACAAGGGAGAAATGGCACAAAGCAGCATGGTTAAAAGGCAATTTTCACACAAAGGACTCAGGAAAGGAAACCTGGCTGACAACAAATGGATTGGAGGTCAGAGGGAACACCAGTCAGTCACCACAGACACATATTATTTTCCATGGAAATACAGATGAAGAGGAGGAGGGGATGGAGGACCAGAGTTTGCTGACAGCAGAGCAGATGGCTCAGGCAGTGAGAGGGCAGTGCCACCCAGTCAGCAATAGCAGTGCCACCCAGTCAGCAATAGGACAATTTTCAAGGTAATTTTAGAGTATGTCTTCACATTTACTTGTCCCAGTCATGTGATAAAAGAAGAATAAACCTTCTTTATAAGTGATGCTTTGTTGTCATTTATCTATTTGCTTATACAAACATGTTGATAGGTCCATAAACATTGTGCTGTGGCCAGTGATAAAGCTGTAAAATATGTGCCAAAGCAAGGGGTGAATGATATTTTTAAAGCCACTAAATCTTTTCTGTAGAGTTTTAATTTGGAACAGATTTCTTTTAATTATCGTTGTTATTATTACTTTACGCTGTACATTGTTATTGTATCTATATGACTGTGATGTATAGAGCTTGTCACAGAATAAAGTGATGTCCCTTACCCCACAGAGGGTCACTATTTAAATTTAAGACAAAGATTATCAGCAACATCAGAGAGATGAAGAGGTTTCTTCACGGAAACATTCTAATTGGCAAGATGGAACGGAATTTCAGATTGCCAAAAAAGTAGAAGCTTTCCCAAAGCTTTTTATAGATATTAGGTAAAGGAAAATTAGAAGTGTTCTGAATGACAGCAAGATAAAGTAGATATTTATGGCATTATGTCCACAGCATGGAAGAGAATGGAAGAATGCTATCACAAACGTGTTCAGAATTTAGCAAGCAGGATATTGGAAGCAGTAGAGCAATCAAGAAAACAGTGGTCCTTGAAGAACGGAATGACAGGAGACAGGCAGAGTAGGGCCTGGCCATGACAGGCTTTGAAAATAGACACATCACTTGAAAGAAGTGAAATAAGAGAAACAAGATGCAAGACATGGAAAATAATAGGTAAGGGGCAGCACTCTGAACAGGTAAGGGGAAAAATGTGTTTATCAAGGCTGGAGAAAAAAAACATTTGCAACAAGAAAGACAAGCTGATAATGAAAGCTCTAAAAGAGATTTAGCCATGTGGATGGAGATTGCAAGCATGAAATTGATGCAATTGCTGCTCAGGGTGAAGTTCAGAATGTCAGGGGATGCAGAGAAGCTATAGATGAAGTTGATGATCAGGCTAAGGACATAGAAATGGGTACTACGTGAAGGAATTAATAATAGAAGAAGGGAGTTATAAATCACTCTGCTAAGTATAGGTGAAAGCTGCATGTCCATGAGGAGATGTCAGAGAAACAGGCTGAGATCTGTGTGCATCCAATTCCAATCTATTCCAATAGAAGAAGGCTGGTTAGAGACATGGGCTGTCTTGTTGGGGACTGAAGGAAGATCCAAGGGAAGACAGTCAGAGCCACCAGAAGAAGATAATGTTTTTGGAGGAATAAGTCATGTAAAAGATGAAAAAAGTCATCTTTTGCTACAGGAGTCAAACACTCCTGTAGCAAAAATGCCAGGCTCCTCTGTGAGGAGTCGCTGAGTAAGAGCTTAAGGACATAGTGTAAAAGATGGACACTACCTCCACAAGAAGATACAACCAAAATTTAGGAGTAAGGCTCTTTCCAAGGGGCAGGGCAAGAGGTAATAGTTGGAGGAGGCAAATAAATTTGAAATAAAACTGTTGAGATGGATGTAATGAGAAGTTTTCTGTATGTTGAGAAAAGATGTCCAGGGCAGTATGAGAAGAAAGGTGTAAATGAAAGGATAAGAAAAGTTCTGGGGTCAGCAGTAAGGACTCTGCAGGAGAAGTTTAGCATTGTCTTAGGTACTTTATTCTGCCTTAGTGAATTATTACTCATGGGTTTGTGAGCTGCTTAACTTGATCAGTTTCCCCCCTCCAGAACAGAAAGAATCATTAAAGCTTTTTAAAAGTGAATCAAGAGTTTTGCTAACTCTCATTCTGATTCAAAGTCAAAGGGCAGTCAAAGGAAGAAGACTGTAGAGGATCACAGAAGCAGTATATTTGATTGCTTGTCACAATTTAAAGGTCACTCATGATGCTGGATTGTCAGAAGATAAGATCCTATACAGGAGAAATTGAAATGATAAAATTACTTTTTTAACTCCAAACAAAGAAAGTGACAGTGTTTTCTGTGAGCTGAGTGCAATCATTTTGCTGTTGGCTTAATAAAAATTTCTTTCTTGAAGAAAGAAATTAGGAGATCTTGGATCAATGACTATGGCTCCAAAATCATATTAAGGCATAGATGTTTCGCTCTTGAAGACCAAGTGATGCAATGATAAAATCAATGGGTGGAATAATACTAATTTCCAAAAAAAAAAAAAAATCCTCTATGATTTAAGACAAGTCTGCATTTTACTGGATGATCTGGTAGATAGAGAGATCCAAACAATACTAATTAATCTCTTTCAAGTAGGGGTGAGTTTCCACTCCATGATGACCTCTGTATCACCATCTCTTTGTCCTTGACCATATGGAAGGCTGATGAAGTAGTACATCACATCTTTTTAACTGCTTTGAAGCCAGGACAGAAAGAGAAAGATTCAAAGGGGAATTGGAAGAGGAAATACTAGATTAGGTCAAACTTTTAGATGTCTGAATTACAGCAGTTGTATCATACATTTTTGAGTGTGAATCCCTTACCTAAACATGAATATGTTTTGCTATTTGAGATGCCTTAAGTACAAGTCTGTCACTTCGCTGTTGGTAATGAGGGCATGGGTTTCTCTTAGGTATGGTACAACATTTGCCAGTCTTGATGGAGGTCTCTGATGTTCTGTGAAGCCTCAAAAGTCTCCAGGGCATATGTGTGGACAACTGAGCAGAATCCCTTCTGTCTGCAAAACGAGGGGAATAGGGAACTTTCATTCTGGGATAAAAAAACCCCAAACCACATTTTGAAGTCAGATTTTTTCTTTCTCTATTCATTTTCTCTGTCATTTTCCAGAAAGAAATTGGAGATTTCTTTCTTTTTTTTTTTTTGATACTGTGCTGGTTTACTCTGAAATAAGATGGTCATCAGGATTCAGAGTTAATGGCTAAACCAGAACATATTGCTTATCATTTCAATGCACTTTTATTCTCACATTTTAGACACCTGGTTGGCACTTCTGAAATGTGAATTATCCTCAGACTGGCCCATTCACTATGTACTTCTCTAGTAGTGCCTTTTCCTGTTGTTTGATCATAAGAGGAGCCTACATAGACACTCATTTTATAGATTATTATTTTGGAGCAGAAGAATTAAATCGATGGTTTGGATTCCTTTTTTCTCCAACCACAAATATCTATGGCAGAGATATTTATTTCTGGATTAATTACATTAGACTCCATTTGTGCTCACCAGGGAGAAATAAGGACACAATTAATTTGACCTATTTTGCTCTAATCTCATTTGAGCAAGATAAATTTTGTCCTAGAGGCACCTATTAAGGGAGCTTATGGTAACAAGAGCAAATGTAAATGCCCCTGCTCTAAATATCTTAGAGTCACGCTTTAAATGTGTAAATAGATCTTCCTGTAGCCAGATTCCAGAGATACATTAGGTGATTGGTAAGATCTGATTAACTCCTGTCTTCCCCTTGTGCCTCCCTGTGGCACATTTGGCTCAGCAGAGGGGACAGAGGTGGGCAGAGGGCACAGTGTCCTCAGTCAGGGAGAGCTGCTGAAGGAGGGTAAACCTGCAGGTGACCATGTCCCTGATCTCAAAGGGTTTGGTTAACATGGGAAGGATTCTCACCATTCACTCCCACAGTTCCTACAAATCCAATGGGAAGTGCTGTCCCCTCATGGGTGGCAATGAATGTGCCTGGGACAGTGAGGTAATGGAAGGCTTCTGGCTTGTGAGGGAGGAGAAAGGAAGCAGGCATTCCTAATGTGTCCTGGGGACTGTGAGAAATCCACTCCAGAAGTCCCTTCGTCTGTCCCCAGATCCTTCCCCTTTCACTGGCTGTGCTGGAGATGCCTTTTCAAATCTCCTGGCTCTGTTGTTTGTGTAAGGCTCTGCCAAAGACCAGAACTTCCAACAGGGCAGCAGAAGTGATCATCCTTCACTGTTTTTTTCCTTAATCAATTGCCATTTGTGCCTACAAGACAAAATTACCAACTCCAGCTGCCAGTGGATGCAAGCTGGAGAAAGTGATGAGCACATTAAACCTTTTAGACCTAAGCTAGAAACAGAGAATTTAGCCAGTCTTAGGAGATTTCTGCCCTCATATGGAATACAGATATTTGGGTGATTACAGTGATTTGGGTCTCCTTTCTGTGTCTTTTCTCCTTTTGTATTTGTGGGCCTTCTCAATAACAGAACACAAGAGAAAACTTGTATGGAAGCGCTTGTCTGGAGCATAAGGAAACACTTTGGGAAAAAAAATGGGTTTTGGAGACCTGCATTTGTCATGGAATTGCCCAGGGAACTGCTCATTAATTGAAGTAAATTTAAGTAAAGTGTACACTCTCAGTGGTATATCTGTATAGATACAGAAGTGACTAGTACTTAATTACTTAATGTGTTTTAAGGGGAGCTGCTAACAATGAGAAAATGCCCCTGTGATCAAGCTCTTTCCACTTTGAGATAAGCCAAGCCAATAGGGAAAAGCATTCCTATGTAATATTTTTGCATTCCATCACCTATATCTATCCATCAGAGATTTCAGATTAATTTCTTCAAATTCACACTTAGCAGAGAGCCTGCTTTGTTTCCAGCTGGATCAGTCCCCTGCACTGGGTCACTGTTGATGCTCAGGAGCAGGGCAAGAACGAGAGCTGGGCTTCAGCTGAGGAGACATTTTCTTTTTGGCAACTGCTGATTGGCAGGGTTAATTAAACTGTTAATTAAGGGTGGGCTGCCCTCCACAGCCCCTGCCATGCTTTTGTAAGTATGCACCCCTGAAGCTGCTCACTAGACTGTGATTTGCAGGAGTACCTGTTCTGGTGGGTGGGAATTAATTGAGACAGGGAGCAAAGGGAGAGCATGGCGAATGTGTGGACATTAGCCCAGAGCCATAGAACCTCTAAGGCTGGAAAAGACCATGAAGATCATTGAGTCCAACCATTAAACATGGCATTTCAAACCAGGTTTGCTTAGTAGAAATATTATAGTAGAAATATTATTAGGGATTTAAAAAACCTGAAATTCCAAATGCAGTTAGTCTGGCTATTCCCATTAATAATTTTCCAATTTTCTCATTATTTTAAAAGTAATGGTTCAAGCGTTAACAAAGTAAGCATAAGTTTGTTTATCCTCTCCTTCCCAAGGCTCTCACTGACTCCTAGTCCTACTCCTCTAATCTCCTCTCTTTCTCTCCCAAATTGCTTAATATGTTAGCAGCAAAATGTGCAGACGCCACTGTGAATGTTTCCTAGGCCAGCCTGGGCGTCTATGTGCACAGGGGAGTTTTGTGGGCTGCAGATTGCCATGTTGGAGATTAAAATAAATTTACTTATAAAATATTAGAAACTGTATAGGTTACAGTTTGATTGTAACAGAGAAAGACAGATATCTCCAGATAAAGGTTGAGACACAGGAGGGCCTCATGGCTGGCCCAAGCCTGGAAAATAAGAACACTTAATGGCTTACCCATGTGGACATAGAGAAATAATGAGGTGTTAGGAGACTCCAGACCATACATCTTCATTGGTCCAAGAGGTGCATGGAGGACACAAAAAGAGCACGTGAAGATTGGGTGCACAGACTGTATAAAGGCCCAGGCATTTCCTTGTTTGGGTTCCCTCTCCAAGGACAAACACCTTGAGATTAATTAAACCAACTCACAAAACCTAGGAGCTGACCTCTTCCTTAACAACCAGAGTACCCTGAGTGGGAAGATGACTAGGAGTGAAATTAGAAAAAAAAAGGGAGGTTATATACTAACAGAAGTTTTAATAGTACAGAAATGATAGGATGAAATGCAGTTCTTGCACTCTGGCTGGAATGCAGCTGGCATGCTCAAAACCTCTTCCACAATGACTCCCCACACTCACAGCAATCATAAGCACAGGTTAAGGGGGATGAAATGGGCGTGGAGTAGAATGGAGTGGAGACACAGCTGCCAGGCTGTGCTGAAATCCTTGCAGGAATGGGAACTTGATGGTACCAAGTAGCTGATAAACCACATAGCAGCTGTCAGCCAAGGGAGATAAGAAAAGATGCCTTGCTGCTGAATCAGTAGCTGTGGCGAAATCACTTTCCTTGGATGAACTTTGCTCATTATAATTGAAACACCAACACACACCTCCATGCCAAAGTTACTCACCTCAAGATATGACCACCCCTCACGGGCAGGCACCCCATATTTTGTTGACTATTTCTCTAAGATCAAAGAGAGAGAATTTTATACCAAGTAGCAACAAAGGTACGTGTGACTAGAGTCACTCAAGCTCCACCTAAAAGTAAGTTAAAAATAGGGAGAAGTTAGGGAAGACTTCATTGTGACTTCTGGGATCAGTCGAATAGGCTGAACCTATCTTTTCTCCCACAGGGTTGACTCTCAGGTAAGAACCCCTATTCTGTGTGTGCTGAATGGTTGTATTGAGTCATTTTTGTAGGCTATTAGAGCTTGTCTGTGTACTGCTTTGAATGTGTTTTTGCAGTCAGTTACTCTCAATGTCCATCTTTGACCCTTAACCTGTCACAGTTTCAGGGTGTGAGTTAATTAGCAATGTCACTCTGTAAACTGTCGGGGTGAGCCCTCCACGGGTGCTGCCAGTCGCTGGCAGTGGGTAAAGTACTCAGCTAAAAGTGTGGGGACATGGCAGAGGGTTTCTCTTATGCTGTTGGCATGTGTCCCAACCCTCCTTTCATGTGACACCTCACTGACCTGGGTTAGTTAGCTCAGGCACTGTGGATGGTGCAAGAGCACTGCAGAGGACAAGCTGATCTCTCTGATCACATGTCCACATTGTTGCAGTCCGCTGCTGAAAGTTGTAGTTAATGCTACTAACTTTTATTTATCCTTCAAAGAGTTTTGGGAGTGAGGGAGAGGAAGGTTGCAGGAAGGGTCTGTAGGTGCAGCTAGAAAAACTTCTGGAGACTGCCTGGGAGGAAAGGCTTGGTGGATTTTGCAGCTGGCTCCCCTGAGCTCTTGGTTCATTGCCTTAGAAGTAAACTCAGATAGAAAACGGATTTTCCAGTTCAATGGCTGCTTTGGAGAAGGTGAACATGACTTTTCACTCTCATTTTAGCTCCCAAAGAACACAGAAGAGAGAAAGAAGAGCCTAAGGATTACCACGGGAAGAGATGACAAATGACTCTCCTGTAACCAGGGCAAGTACAAAGCTGAAGGAAAGAAAACTCAAAACAACTTACATAAATTATCCCTATACACTTGTCCCTCAGCAACATCCTACCATTTTAGCAGATTTTTTTTTAGCTTTCCATACCCATGAAGTTTAGGATCAAAGCAAATCTTTTTAAAATAAGCTTATCTCAAAGTGGATTTGGTACACAAGCAGTGGATTGGGATTCTGGGAGCATGAAGGAAACCTAAAAGAAAAGCTCTGTGCTAGAGAAACGAAAGACAATGAGCAGGACTAAGAGTACTGCAGATACTCTAAGGTACAGTAAGGCACGTGTACATTAGTCTTCTTTCTTTCCTTATTCATAAGAAGAATTTCCTCTCTCCCTGGTGGAAGGGTATTTGCTGATGTTTAAATAAAATGTTCTTGTAGGCTGCTTTCATTAGTGAAGCTGTAAGCAAACAAGGTGGTGGGTACCTTTAGCACACTGCTGGTGCATTTCCTTGAGGCACAGAGTGCTTGGCTAAAGCTACAGTGTAGTCCAAGACCTCCCAGCATTCCCCTCTCTTTGAAATGACTGTATCCCAACATGCATTCATTGCAAATCTTGCCATTCCTACATTACTGAATATGAGACAAAAAGTTTCTTAGTCTGTATATCTGAATGGAAAAAGGGCTAGATTACTTAGGTTATCTTTGCTATGTCTGATCCTGAAGGAAGATTTCCAGAAATACATGTGCTCATCACTGTTTTTAAAGGGTTTATAATATCTGTTTCATTTAGCTATTTGGGATTTAGTAAAGAGAAGTCAGCTGAAGACTCTACTTTGTAGCACTCCACTCTGCACCAGATGGCACAGGGTATAGGTAAGTGGCACCATAAGAATGATGTTACTGCCCATTTATTAAGCTCAACCCATATTTTGGGGGGTCTTCAGGCAACACAGAACCTGATTAATTCAGATTGCCATGCTTGCCAGCAATTTAGGCTATTTATGTCCATTTACATCTAAAAAATAGAGACTGCAACAGGCTAGCCATACAGCTTCCAAATTCAAGTTGAAAAATTTTTCGGGAGGCAATGCCATATATGGCACCAGCCTAAGAGGCTGGTAAGAACAGTTTCTCAGGTGTATGTGCTTTTATTCAAGCAAACTGCAAAACTTGTACCCAAAAGCCTTTCTGGGTTTCACTACTGGTATTGATGGGTCTGAGATATTATCACTCCTTACCAACCAGGGAACAAAAGAACAGGCAGCTTTTCTGGAAGGCATGCAGGTGTACAAGTACTTGTAGTCTTCTCCTTCAGGAACAAAGCTGATACTTTGGCCAGGGAACCAGCAAAACATAAATAGTCCCATTAAAAAACTTTCTTATCAAGGTGGAAAAGGTAATAGAAGTGCCAGGGAGAGGTCTTGAGAGCACCAGAAATACTCTTGAGGAGATAATGCTCATCTTTGCCTCCACCTTGCCCTTAAAAGCTTTCAGCTTTGATGGATAATCAACATCCCACAAGATGGGGGACAAAGACACACAGTGTTTTGTGGCAGCTGCAGGACCAAGTTAATTCAAGTTAATTCAAACCAAGTTAATTCTTTCTCATTCAAGCTGGAAGAGGATGACTTCCTCTTGTAAGAACAAAAAGCCCACAGAGGGAATGGCAGCAGAAGTTAATGGGAAATGAGGAAGTTAAGGAAACGTTGAAATTCAGGAGAGTCACAGAAGAGTAGAGCTTCAGTGTTCAGTATTCAGTGTAGAGCTCTTCTTATGAAAAGAATAGTACAAACAACTGGATGCTTGGAAAGTTGCAGACAAAACAAGCATTGTTTTTCAACAAAACTACCTTGTTTTTCAACTTGATAATTTTTATGAGCAGATAGTCGAGAGTGCTCAAAGCAATGGGGACCTGTGGCCAGCTATTATTACCTCCCTTTGAAACTCAGCAGGTTTCAGCTCTGGGACAACAAATTCAGTACAACTGTGTTATATTTCATATCCCTAATCACTCACAAATCTCTGGAAATATTGTTATAATGGACTGCTGAAGACTACGTTAAGAGTATTTGGTAATGAGGCCTGGAAGCACTGGGACACAAATTTAGCAAGCCCAAGGCTGGTTAACACTAGAGAATCAGCTAACAGGCCTGGTCCTGTCCAAAAAAGCCACTCTCACATTTTGGGGGGCGATAAGGTCACTGTACCGCACATAGGGAAGTAGATGGGGAAACTGATGTGGATTTCTCCTCACATGGAAAAAGGCAAACCCATTTGTGGGACTGTGTTTGCGCAAGCAAAGGGAGTTACTTGGTGGGTAATTTGGAGAGCTGGGAAGACCCAGTGTGTGACTCAAGGAGATCTAACCATGGGGGAAATATAATTTGTGGCGTTAAGTTGCAGGAGAATGTGACAGTGACCTGGGCTGGGCTGATGTTGGTGTCCGATGAGCAAGTGTACTGCTTCTCCTGCCCTGAGCACACATCCTGATGGAATGGGGCCCAAGGCATGCATGGACTGTTTTTGAACATCTGGAGGGGTGGAGGAAGCTCATGAAGTGGGGAAATAATATCTATCTGTGGAACGATTAGGGATAGTAGTTAATGAAAATGCATAAATATGTATGTTGGGTATAAAGATGGTTTAAAAATGTAGTTTTAATTGTACGTTATGAGAAAATAAATACAATGGAATAGGTAGAAAAGACATAAAATTATATGAGGTCTGAGCATGACACAAATGATAAAAAGTGAAGTGTGTATTGGGTCTGGCTGAGATGGAGTTAATTTTCCCTCACAGTGCTGTGTTTTGCTTTGGTAGCAGGAGAGGTGGTGATAACACACCAGTGCTTTGGCTGCTGCTGAGCAGGGCTGGCACAGCATCACTGCTGTGTCCCCAACATTCCTCAGCATTAGGGTGGGGTGGGCAAGATCCTGAGAGGGGACACATCTAGGACAGCTGATCCAAATTAACCAAGGGAATATTCAATACCATATGATGACAGATTAGATATAAAACCTAAGAAAAAGGAGGAGGAAGCGAGTGGCAACATTTTTCATTTACAATGTTTGTATTCCAGAACAACCATCACATGTCCTGAAGCCCTGCTTCATGGGAAGTGGCCCGATCTTGCTTGCTGAGGGGAAGCTGAGAATAAAATTATTGATGCTTTCTTTGTTGGTGCATGTGCAAACTTTCACTTTTGCTTAATAAACTGCTTTATTTCCACCCACAAGTTGTTCTCCATCGTATTTTTTCTCCCCCATCCAGCTGGGAAGGAGGAGTGATCGAGAGGTTTTGTGGGCACCTCCAGCCAAGGTCAACCCACCACAGTGACTGATGAACGTGTAAACAAAATTATAAGGCCATGAAAAAAAAAGAAGCATGAACTTTGAATTTGTTCCTTTGTAATTTTCTTATCTTTGGAGAAAGCAGCAACTTTTAAAGAATATTGGAAGAGAAAGACATGGATAATGAACTCCTGCAGTATATTAACCTCTCCTGACTCCCTAGCAGGTACAGTGATTTAAATACAGATCTAGCCATTGTGATCACTGAAACTGTGAGTGGGATAAGGGACAGCTATGAACTGACAGAAATGTTGTTCTTATCCTTGAAGTCATGGCTTCAGTAGGTTTTTTCAGACAGGGAGTTTTTGCATGCTGGTCTTTTGCGATGGTGGTGTTTTGCAGTGGTGTTATTCCAAGCTGCTGGGTACCGCTGCAGCTGCAGAGCACCAGCCTCCTGACCTTGCAGGCCTGCTTTCCTAAACTCTCACTCTGCTCCCTGGCCTTGTACATGCCCTGCTCCTTTCTGCTAACACTGCTGAAGCACCACCTGGTTTGCTCCATGCCACACCTGGACCACTTTGCTGCTTCTGGATTGTCTGCAAGCACACAGCATGGCACCCTCATAGCACCCAGCTTCACTCCCTGCTGCTGCTTGTCCATGTCTGGAGATAACTGCACCTCATCCCCCTGGGGCCTGTCACCATGAAGTTCCAAAAGTTAAAGCTTCCTAGCTGCTCCCAGTGCTCACCCTCATCGCTGTCACTGTCAGCATTGGGTGTGTGTGGTTCCTATTGACGTGATGCATTTCCGATCTGGAGACTGAGCAAAATAAAGAACAGGCCCCCACTCCCTGGCAGAGGAAGGGCAGATAGGTAAAGAAAGGAAGGAGCTGAGGGAAGTGAGATAAGGCCTGTGCAGCTAGAGCAAAATACACAGTCCTGTGAGTGGCAGAACAAATTAAAATTGAGCTCATTGAGGATTTACATTTTAAGGAAAGTATTCCTATGTGGATGTTCTGGTTTCTAATCAGAGCTAACTAACCCACCAGCCCTTCTCTTTCTGAAATATCTAAAAGTACTTCTTCACTTAGCTCCTTATTTTCATGAGATACGGGGAGAATTAATATTCTTAGGAGCTTCACTCCCCTTGCCCATGAGGCTGAAATTAGTCAATTCCTTCAAAACTTTACCAGGAAAAGGTGGAAATATATTTACAACACCATCATGTTCCATTTTCCATGGAAACTAGGCTAAAAATTAGTAGATCTTTACAGTGTTTGGATATTTTTCTGTAAGATATCTGGCCCATGATATTTCAGATGTGTCCTCTTGCCCGAAGATAAAGTTGTGCAAAGGAACATGCAAATTTTTCAAGGCTTTATACAACAGCTTTGGAGGTTGTGGTATGGGGAGTATCCTACAGAGTCAGTGCTCATGGAGGGACCACAGCCTCTATCCAAGCTCCTTTTCCACCTCAGAGATCTGTGCCACTACTCACACCTACTCTCTTTGTATTGCCCATGGAGAATACACTCTTATCCTGCACTTATGAAACATGAACACTGACCTTCCTCCCACATAACTGTGGTTAGTAAAACTCATCTGGTATTTACTTGTGTATTTATGCTCCCATGTAATTCATAAATGGTCCATCTCACTGGCATAGGGATGCAGAAATGGAAGAACTAGCATATGCTTACTTCACAGAAATACAGAATTGGTTAGGCTGAAAAAGACCTCTGAGATCATCGAGTCCAACTTGTGACCAAACACCACCATGTCAGCCAGACCATGGCACTGAGTGCCACATCCAGTCTTTCCTTATACACCTCCTGGGACGTTGTCTCCACCACCTCCCTGGGAAGCCCATTCCAATGTTTACTCATTCTTTCTGAGAAGAAATTCCTCCTAATGTCCCTTAACCTCCCTTGGCACAGATTTAGGCTTTGTCCTCTTGTTCTGTCACTAGATGCCTAGAAGAAGAGACCAACCCTGACCTAGCTACACCCTCCTTTCAGGGAGTTGCAGAGAGCAATAAGGTCCTCCCAGAGCCTTCTTCTTGCCAGGCTGAACACCCCCATCTCCCTCAGCTGCTCCCCACAGGAGTTGTGCTCCAAACCCTTCCCCAGCTCTGTTGCCCTTCTCTGGACAACATGCTCCAGAACCTCAGTCTCCCTGAAATGAGGAGCCCAGAACTGAACACAGCACTCAAGATGTGGCCTCACCAGTGCCATGTACAGGGGACAATCACTGCTGTCCACAATTTTTCTGATACTTTTTGAGCATTGGTAGCAGAGCACTGGTAGCAATGCTTTCTGTGTGGAATGCTTCTCGTAGTAAAAAGCTCCACAGCAAGATGGAGCATACTTAGTTTCATGAATCTTGGGAACCCCAATTATGATTGGGGCATTTTAAGAAATTCTTTCTTTTAAAAATTGGTTGAAAACTTATTCCAAGAATAAAGACTCCCAAGATTTTATTCCAGGAATAAACTTCTCAGTCATATCCAGTAACAGGAAGCTGACTCCTCCTAGAAACTATCATTACACTATTGGTCGGAGAAAGCTGGTAAGGCTCTTGTGTCCTCCCTATAGCCCTCTCTGGTGTTAAACAACAGTATTTTGGTTTCTGAGAAGTCACATCTTTTGGGGCTTCTCCTTTTTCTTTGAACTCACAAATTAAAGTTTCCAAAAAACTCCAAGGAATATTTGGAGCAAAGTGGAAATCTGCTTTATTATGTTTGAGTAAGGATGCCATTCCTTACTAGTAATGTGAATCACACTGTGTGTGCAGTGGTATGCATAGCCTGGACTGTGATCTTGCTGATCTGTGCCAACGTCAGAGAGTTACTGGCAAGAGAAAAAATTATTGGGAGAGGGAGAAAACGTGGGCAGTGAGTGGCGGGAAAAGGGAGTGAGAAAGAATTTTGAAAGTGTTTCCCTCCATTCTTCATGTGGGAAATATGCCATTTCCACATCCCTTCTGATTTTGCCAGGAATATATAAACTGTGTTTGATAACAACAAGATAACAACCCAGTAGTTGTGCTTTCGTTTCAGCACAGAATTAATAGGCATTTCTACATATTTCACTGTACAGAGCTGGCATTGCAGAAAATGGTTACTAACATTAGTCAAGCATGTTTACATTCATTCTCATGTCACAAGAAATCACAGTGGATATGTCTGCACTGCAGGAAACTGCTCTGGAGCATGGAGGTACTTCAGCTCAAGTCAAGTCCAGTTGAAACAGCAGTCCAGCGCAACTGCAAAGAGCTCAGTGCAAATAAGAAGTCATTAATAACACAGCTTCTCACTCTGAAGGGTGAATTGAGTTCAAAGTAGTGGAATAAAATCACTGTGGTCTCTCCAAAAGGCATTGCAGCAGAATCAATATGGGTTCTTGGCAGATAGAAACCACAGGGCTTGAAATATTGGCCACTCTCAAGGTAGATTCAGGGGTATTTTAGGGTTGGCTTTGGCTCATTTAACATTAAATCATTAACAGTGCAGTGTTTAGACTCAGGTAATTGTCTGTGGCATGATTCACTTGCCTACATATAATCATGAATGCTATGTTAAAAATGCTAAGGTGTCCTCCTGCAGCCACTTTTAGGGAGTGTGAATCATCTTTGCAGATACAGAGCATCCCTCCAGTCAGTAAAGGCAGAAAGACATCTCTGATGGGGGAGTAATCCCTTGGTCTGGGTGTCTGAGGCACGAGTCAGGGATGTGAACACAGACATCCAGTGCTACCTGAGATGCACCAGAGTAAACCTGCATTCTCACATACTCAGGTGCTCCAAGAAATCTCCAGTTTCCTAGAGAAATGAATTGTGTCCATTCATGAGAGGAATGGGACGAGTTTCTTCCCCCAGGTGCCTATTCTCTCACCAGCTGGAAAGGGGGACTAAACAGATGGTTAAGATGGGGTTTGGCTTTCTGAAGTTGCAGGAGATGAATCCCCATGCATTCCGTAACACAGAGTTCAAGGGCAGAGTAGTGTCAGTGCCAGAAACTGCACACACTGTGTGTGCCACCATGACAAACCACATCCTCAGCTCCATGGCTGCCTTTAGCCTTTGAGCCCTTCATTAAAAACAAGATACTGGCCAAAGAAGGCTCCTCACCCAGTGAGTTCAATACAAGGGACAGCACTCTTGCCTTCAGTTACACACCCAAGCATGGGGACAACTCACCCAAGATCAGTGTAAAGAAAGAGATAACTGGCTTGGAAAAGGTCCAGACACTTCACTAATGAGGCTATTCCTCCATTAGCTGCATTAAGTCCTGTCAGGATTCAGTTGTCAGGAGCAGAATTGGAGCTGAGGGATTGTGTGGGACACAGAAGCTGCTAGCACGTTGGACCCATCTGGGCCCTGAAACTCTTCCCCATCAAACCATGCCACCAGCTGACCTATGGAGGACAACTTCACACCCAAATAAGAAATAGTAATGAGTCCTAGAGTTCCTCTGCTACAATTCTTAGGAGTATGGGCACAATAATGACTCACTTTTAAAAATAATTCTGTTTACTTTATTGCTAGCATACTAACACAAACCAGTTTGCCTGATATCTGCAATACACTCCTTCCTCCTGAAATACAGTTATTAGTGCAGACCTGAGTGAAGTTTAAGGATGAGATCCCAGAACTGTGCAACACAAAACTCCTTTTTTCTTGCCCTGTCCATGAATTTTGGAGAGATTTGATGGTGGAGGGACCAGTGAAGAAAATGCCAGTGACTCAGATTTCCTATGTTACCAGCAGAGTCAAGAGAAAAGAAAATAAAGGCAAAGAAGCTTGGCAATAACAAAATGCATATTTCTCCATGAACCCAGATTGGACTGACTTGGTATGTTGGACATCAGTAAAACACTGATGGTAGTGCTAATGGTAGTTTTGTTCAAGTGAAGCAGGAAGCTCCCATCCTGAGTGTTTTGTGTCATTCCACTCTGGAGGCTGTCTGCCAATATAGCACTCCAGTGCTCTAAGGTAAATTTTTATCACAGCAAATACATTTTGACCAGTGTCAAGTAGATGCAATAGCTGCAATAATTCCTAGCCTAAACATGTTTTTAGTATTTCAGTGTGCCACTCACCACCATAGCATTCCTCATTCAGAAATAAGGAGACTCCCACCTTTGTTCTCTCCACACCCAGAGCACATTAAAGTTCCTTTGGGATAAAGATCCTGCTGAAAGCCACTATGTTTTCATTATTTTATTACATATTCATCATGCCTAGTTATCCACAGTGCTTTGATGTGTGTCAGGAGGCTGCATGGTATGTCCCTGCGATGGTACCTGCCAGAAACATCCAGTTCACAGCTGTCATATGGTATATGCCATCTGCTTAGACAGCTGGGCACTGAGCTGAACAAAAGCAAGGAAAAGGACAAGAAGAAATCAGCAGGATTTGGAGGAGTCACTGAGCTCAAAAGAATTTTCCCTTCTATACATGATACAGGAATACAAAAATATAATTTTAGTCTGTCCACCAAAACTGCAGGTTATCCTTTCCTACCTTAAAATATTTAACTTGTGCTTGTATCAACATTTCTTCAGAACCTTGATGTTTACTGTGAGCAGTTCATTTACTCTTTATAAGTAGATCCAATCAAGGGTCTACTTAAATTTCCCTTTCAGTGATAGGACTAAAGCACAAACAAACACCTTCGAGAAAAAGGTATTGGCTAAAAACAAGTAAATTCTGGGGGAAGTAAAGCATAAAATGCAGATTTCTTATGGCTTGTGCTACAAAATGGCCTTTGGAAGGGACTCAGCGAGTGTCAGGTGTATACAGAAAAGAAAGGCCAGACACTCATGCAGCTTTCCATGACAGCCAGCAATAGCAGACTCCTTTGGGATCAGCAGCAAGGCAGCAAGAGGCAGTGCAGGATCCACACAGAATGTTGCATGTTGCTCATCCAAAGTGCTTCTCACTCAT
The DNA here is from genome assembly GCF_012460135.2 of Molothrus ater. Classification (NCBI taxonomy): domain Eukaryota; kingdom Metazoa; phylum Chordata; class Aves; order Passeriformes; family Icteridae; genus Molothrus; species Molothrus ater. Next base: position 62,336,451 of record NC_050479.2, on the reverse strand, counting down.
TGTACAAACTTAAGGGGAGGGAACTTGAGGAGGCTTTAAAATGAGATTTTTTTTTAGAAGCAGGATTAGGTTGGAATTTTTTAGAAGCAGTATTGTTTTCTCCCTTCTGCTAGAAATCAATAAATGAAGTCAACACAAAGAAAAAGTGCCCTGAGAAAAATTTGAGACATCATGACATTTATTTTCATTTTAAAATGGACTTAATTATATTGCTAATATCATTAGTGCAATTTGTTGAACTTCTGACAAAAATAAGTCTTTGTAGTTTTTTTAATGCCAGAAATATATGACATTGGAACTACATAAAATCTTCCTGAACAATGAGGCTTTTGCCAAATCAGAATTTTTCTGGAAAAAAAAAAAGATATCATTTTCTAGCTAGCTTTACAAGGAACTTTAGAGGAAATAGCAACTCTGTGTAGAAAAGAGGCCTCCAGTTTAACCAGATCATAAACAACATCTGGCACAGAGAACTGTCAAAATGTAATTCACCTGAGGGGAAAAGTGTCCAGTTGCAGAAATATGTTTGACTGTATATGACATCTGTTGTGCAAACCAGGATTACAAACTTAGATCTGTATCTGTTAATGGGTAAGACAAAAATTAAGCTGAACTAAATTATAAGGAACAATTTAAAATTGCAGGTTTAATTAAACAGGAGAGAAATAGTTTTCCTCCTGAACAGTTGATTGAAAAATGGGATCTGATCAGAACAAAAAAAGAAATGTAAACACATCAACATAAAGGATTTAGGAAAAATGAGCCCTTGCAGCCCAAAATCCAGCTGTGTCCTGGGCCGCATCAAATGCAGTGTGGCCAGCAGGGTGAGGGAGGGGATTCTGCCCCTCTGCTCTGCTCTGCTCTGCTCTGTGGGAACCCACCTGGAGAGCTGTGTCCAGCTCTGGGGTCCCAGCACAGGAAGGACAGAGACCTGTTGGAGGGGGTCCAGAGGACAGTCACAAATATGGTCAGGAGGCTGGAGCACCTCACCTACTGAAGACAGGCTGAGACAGCTGGTGGTGTTCAGCATGGAGAAGAGAAGGCCCCAAGGAGACCTTAGAGCACCTTCAAGTACCCAAAATGGGACTACAGGGGAGCCCTAAATTGAAAGAGGCTGGATTTATGTTGGATACTTGTAAGAAATTCTTCACTCTGAGAGTGGTGAGGTGCTCAAACAGGTGGCCCAGAGGAGTTGTGGATGACCCACCCCTGGAGGCATTCAAGCCAGGTCAGATGAGGCTTTGAGAAACCTGGCCTAGTAGAGAGTGGGGGGTTGGAACTAAATGATTAAGCTCCTTTCCAACCAAAACCATTCCATAATCCTGTGATCCTATGACTCTATGAAACATTAAGTGACTCAAGCAAAAGGCATTACTGGTACGTTGTAGGTGGATCAGTTTGGATGTACCCTGATAGAGCTCAACGGCACTGTGATATTTGCCTGAAGCTTTGTGGACTAGCTCATACAAATGAAAGCCATAAGCACTACATGAAATTTTTGCTAGAGGCTAGGATAAATAACTACATTTTTTATAGCTGTAGGTTAAAAATCATAGCAATAAAAATCTTCTGCTAGATCAGTCTATGGAAAAAAGCAAACATTAAACCTGGGAGGATCCATGCAGAGAGTGCAAACTTGAGACAGAAGACAACTGGGCTTATTTATATGGCTTATTTTCCCTTTTCTTTAATAATGGAGCAGATGAGAGAATGGTTAATAGGAATGAATATTCAAAAAGGAAAATTACAACAGACATGGATGAAAAGAAAACATCGAGGTTCAGTGTGCTGAAACTTTTGGAGCAGGTTAATTGCAAAGTACTAGATTGTGAAATTGCAAGTCCTGCAGCAAAGCTTTTCTAAATGATCCTATTCATCTCTGGCTAGTGCATTAGCATTAGAAATTGGCAGACATGGCACTTGTATTTTGAAAAGAGAAGAAGGACCCATGAAGTTACAGGACTATTAGCCATGTTTCCAGTCTATGCAAGATATTGGAATGAATTTCAAAAGAAAGACCACTTAACAAATCAGAGATAAGCAGAAAATGTGATACAATCCAACCTAAATTGACAGCAATAGATTTTGGCAGATGAACTTGGTACCTTTCTGTAGTATATTGGACTGTGTTCAAATGAAGGAACGTGATAAATAAACCAAATCGACCTTCTGCTAAGGTTCACATACATTCCAAGGACAAATTATTAGTGCTTAAGGTAAAGACATGGGACATTATTACATTTAGTTTTAGAAAAAGATCTGGCTCCAGAGTAGGTTACAACAACTAACACTGAAGGAAGATGAAACCAGCAAAAGGCTGGTTCTGAGTGCATAGTTCTGAGTGATCATGATCAGCCATTATGTCAATTGTTCACAATAACAGAGCACAAAAATAAATAATAATAATAATTAATGACACAAATCTGGAGGATGATGTTAGCAGAGAGGAAGGTTAGAATGCCATATAGGAGACAGCTGATAATCTTGAGCAATGAAGCAATAAAAATCAGATTAAATTCAACATCCCGAGATACTGGGTCAGGCACAGAGACACTAATAAAAGGATTTGCTGTAAGCTGGAGGCTGAACTGTGCTAATGTGAGGAAAGGAGAAAGCCCAGACTGGAAATAATCATTCACAGTATGGCCATGAGTCATCAACATGATTCAGCCACACAAAGGTTGATGCAATTGTGTGCATATCAGGAATGATGTTTCCAGTACAGGGACAGAGGAGAACAGTAAATCAATAAGGATTGTACCTGGAGCATGACACAAACCCAGCCACTTACACTCTATATGGTCAGCCACCATAAATATTGATGGGGTAAGAGCATCTCAACAGACCTTGTTAGCCAAAGAAGTAAGAGGCAAAAGGGCATCTGGAATTTCAGGCTGGAAATGAGAAATGCTCAAAGATGGTAAGCTACTGAAGAGACTTGCAAAAATCTGTCTGCTGCTCTTTGCAAAAAAAGTCTGTAAGGCTGCAAGGGAAACTCTTAGAGGCAGAGCGCCAGGTAACAGGGAGAGGCAGAGTAAGATGTGCTGATTTCTGCTTGAAAGTGGACAGAATGTAGATTTTGAAGCTCTAATTCTCATCTCAGACACTTTTGTGCTAGCTTCCTCAGGTAGGGAGTGCCAGCCAGTTATTTGGTCTTTTTAACTCCACTAGAAGTGAATGGTTCAAGAATCATAGGTCGAAGTGGCTTTATGACATGAGAGAGTTTTAAAATTTTTAACTCTTACTTCAGGAAAGCCAGGTATCTCTCTTGCTTATGCTTTGAGGATTAAACACTTCTCTTCTATGACTTGGCTCAATCTAACTAAATACTCTTGCATCAGCCAGAGGCAGGGACAACATGGTCTTTGGAGCTAACACAGAAGTTTTTCCTGGTTTGAGGAAGGTTTTTGCTCGTAAATTTTCCTTCAGATGCCATGCCCCTCCTCCCAGCTTCTCAGCAGAAAGTTTGACATGAAGCTGCCACTAAGTTGCCAATAATTAATTTTATGTTGTGTTCCCTGGACTCATTTTTACTGATTTTGCTTTGCAATGAGTTCATTTTGAGGCTCATGAGTGACAATTCTTGTCACAAGGAGCAGATTTTTGATTAATTCTTTCTGCTCTAGATTAATTTGCGTGACAATCATTTGTGACAAAGATTAATCTTTCAAACAATTACTGTGACAATTTCCCCCACAGAGACAAGCCATCACACTGGTGCTTCTTTACTCTGACCTTGTTTTGTGACTTTGGGAAAGTTATTGCTCTCTTAAGGTTTGTTTTACCTGTCTAGAAATCTATATAAGTCATCTGCAGAGTTTACTACATATCTCAGGACATGGGAACTTAATAAACTGTGAAATGATCAAAGAGAAAAAGATGATTGGAAAACAATCTGGAATCTTCAATCAAAAAAGGTAATAGCTGTAACTTCACAAATACTATCATGAAAAGCAAAACAAAACATAAAAGAAAAAAAAAATTGCCTGAATTTTTTTCTGGAAGATTTTCATTGCTGTGCTTCTAAGAACTTCATTATCAATTTGACAAATTTTCATGAAATCCACATTTAAAATTTCATTAAAAGAGTTAGTGAAGTGATCGAAGCTCTGCTCTAGCAAATAAACAATATTAATTATGCTGACCAAAGTTAATCTGCTGTTTTGGCAGAACTGCAATGCTGACTATTCAAATAATACTTTGAAAAAATATTAAGTTTCAAAAAACATTTTAATGTCATTTTTTAAACATCTCATAAACATTGCCCCACAGAGTCCCTTTTGAAGCCTGAAGAATCTCTTTACAAAAAAAGAAACCCACTATGTAGAGACAGAGGGTTATTCTTAGAAAAACACAGAGAGGGTGTGAGCAGCAAGATGGAGAAAGCCATTTTTTCTGTTAAAGGTTCTTGCTGTCTCCTCTGTTGTTCATATTTGAATAAAAACCTGCTGAGCAGTTACCTTTCCTGTTCAAATGTTGGTGTCTAGAGGGGTATCCAATTGCCTGCAACAGGTGTTGCCTTCAAAATATATTTCTCAGAACAGCACAGTGTATGGGATTCTTCTCTAAAAAGGACATCCACAGTGTTAAGGACTCTCCAGTGAGGACTGTCTCTTGCAGGAGAGGAACTTCCCGCAGATTCTCTGTGTCTGAGATTCCAAAGCATTTTCTGGTTTATAAGAGGTAGATTTCACTAAACTGCAGGGTAGAGGCAGCAAGACCTAAGCTCAGATCAAAACAAACTGAGAACAACCTGAAGGAATCTTGCCCAACCCCAAGCACATGATCTTTGCTTCTCTCACTGAGAGCTCATATCCAAGCTGAGAGCTGGGGGGGTGATGCCCTGCCCTGGCCTTCAGGAGCCCTGTTGGTTTCTGCACCCTGAGTGTGCAGGGCTGAGCCACATTTCCCTTGGGGAATAAACTCCCATGCAAGAGCCTCATGGTCAAGGCTGTCTTTAACCCCAGAGAGGACCTGGATCCAGACTTCCTGCATGGCACACCCAGCAGGTAGGGCTGATGACACCTCCACTGCTGGAAGGCTTGAGCTGCAGTAGGCTGCAGGTCCAATCCTAGGTAGCTCAGGGCTCCTAGTCCTGGATAGGGAGAAAAGGGTCCTAAATCAAATCAGTATCCATCCCACTGGCACCTGAAGAGAAGCACCTGAATGCAGATGTTGCACATGCCCCTCTGTGAATCTCAGTAGCTTCAGAGTTTACCTGAAACCTTTAATAAAGATGAGAGTCTTCTCTGAGAACCTGGAGTTAGGGATAGGTGCTCCATCCCTACAGGCACTGCTTTCCTGCAACTATTAACTGGAATAAGGTTATTACTCCCAGTAGTACAGTGTCACAAAGCTGGACAGGTGCAGCAGTGGACCACACTCTGAACAGCTCCAAAATGTGTGGTCAGTTTTGTGTTAGCTGGTTGCACAGTCTCTTCCTGGCTTAAATATGCTCCTGCAGCTAATGGGACTGTGGTGAAGTCAGAAAAATCGTGCCCAGCTACAAACCATGCAAATGGTATAATAATAACAACAGAAAATATTGTGATTTGTATGATAGATCTGACACCAAAAAAAACCCCATGTTTTCAACAAATCAGAGGCTACAATCTGAAGGAAGCTATTTCTGTATTTCAGCTGAAAGTTAATGAGCTTGATGCAAAGTGTGAGTAAAGAAGCATGGTGGGAAATTAAAATCTTTCAAGAATCATTAAGAGCAGACATCTGGGTTTTCCAAAGTTCATTTACACCAAAATTAATTTTCCAATGCAAAGCCTTGGCAACCACTTTAAGCAGTAAAACAGTTGATGCTGCTGATGTAACCAAGGCACTCTAAATGAAAACTTTTCCTGTGAAATATTGTCTTAGCTCTTAATTCAGTTAAAAAAAAACCAAAGCAATATATCTCATGCATTTGAAATTCTGTAAAGCATTGTAAGCTGCAGTTAAACAGGAGATTGCAGATTAAATCATGGTTTGACAGGAAGCAGCTATGTGGGACATGATGGGAAGGAAGGAGGAATTTCCTTCAAGAGGAAATTTTGATGGGATGAAGTTACTGATGGAGCTCAAGAAGCAGACAGAATTAGCAGTGATCAGAGCACTGTGTCCAGGTCCAGGGTGATTTTCAGGCTCTTTGTGAGGCAGCCACCAAAAGACAACTTCAAAGATAAGCTGAATTGAAGTGAGATGATTCCATAGAAGGATAGGGGATTATCACTTCCACAGTTTTAGGTAACAGTGACACACCTCTTGAATCTTGTATATGATCGGAACTTCCATGCTTAAGACAACCAAAGCAGAACAGATGCTGGAAATTTTCCACTTAAAATCTTTTCAGGAAAGGTGCTAAAGGACAATCAAAACATTTGTATGATCATGTCCTCACACAGGCAGTGTTTATAAGAGCTGTAGTTCATGTAGGATAGGTGCTGAATTAAGACTTTGGTCACACTGCACTGCTTAAGTCAGTGTTCTCACCTGCAGAAGAGACTGCTCAGTCATGCCAAGGCTGACATCAGTGCTTCGGTCCATGGGCTCCTTCCCAGAAAGTGCTGGTCCCAATTGCCAAGGAGGGTTAGAGTTTGTGTATGAAGCTTAACAACATATACTCTGTATTGTCACAGTGAGTGTGCCAGGCCTGGGGTAAGGAACACACTTTGCTTTAGATGTACTTCAAGCACTGTTTCTAAATCTGGCATGTTTAGTTTTTCAAAACAAAGGCTATTTGCCTTTATAAAGGAGAATACTTAAAATATAAAGAGAAAGCTGAGACTGGCCAGATCTTTTAGCCTACTCATAAATCTTCAAGATCCTCAGTGACCACAAAAGAGAAGTTTGACTTAACTGTCATCTAGAAGATAGGCAGAGCAAAAGTCAGGCCTTTGCCATGCCATGCAGTCTTTCTTGCAGCCTGTCTGCTTTCACTTTGCAGCAGTTAAAATGTCCTTGCATAGCTGTCAGTGAGAAATAATTCCAGTACCCTTGCAATCTCTCAACACCAGACTATCACTTAGAAAATCAATTACTTTAAGGAAAAAGCTGTGGCTGTCATAAAAGACACAAAACAAAGACAATGCTACGCCAGCCAGGCAGAATTTGCACAGCCCTGGTTGGCCTTGCTGAGCCGCTGGACGTGCCGTTTCTTAGGCTGCCCTTTGATTCCTTGACATTCTGAGGCTTTGCAAAGATATATGCCAAATTCAGAAGGAATATAATATTTGCTACCTTTTCATCAAAGTCTATGAGACTAAGTCAAGATCACTGATTATTATGCCAGGTAATATCCCTGTGAAGAAGGACCACTGCAGGAGACAATACCTCAGGTGGATTTGTCCCATGGCAAACACAGTTCCATCATGGCAGGACTTGGGACATGCTTAAGGTTGCCCCTAATGCAGTGTCTAACCATTTGTTCTCCAAAGCAGCTCAGCTGTGCTTGATTTCTGCCTGCAGTGCTTGGAGCTTCTCTGTGCCTGGAGACCCTGGGCAGCAAATATTGTGCCTGGAGACCCTGGGCAGCCTGGTCCCCATATAGGCTGTTCCTGGCCCTCTGACCTTTCCTTTCTTTTCTCTAGCATGACTAAATAAATAAAGACAAGCCCTAGGGGAAAGAGAAGCAAGGCAGAGACTGCTGAGTAGGATGACTCTACTTCAAAGGTAGTGAGGGAAAGCAGAACAGTCCTTTGTGGCCTTAAAAGATACCATCGTTCCTTCTCACACTTCTCTTTCCTGCCCCCTCCATTGTCTGCACTGATTCTCTGAGGACCTGAATGCTCTAAATGAAACCAAGGCAATATTCTGGCAAATAGAAAGATTAAAATAGAAGAAGTCTGATGGTTTTATTTTTGGTAGTGGTTTTTTTGGCTATTCACTATTTGGCTCATTTTGCTGACACTGTCTACAGCACAGCCCCCATGCAATGGTGCTGTGAAGACTTGGGGTTGATCTACATCAAATAAATTTCCAGCAGGCAAATATTCATGCAACTGTACCTTGAAGTTGTCTAAGCAATTAACAAAATAAGATAAATTAGAGCAGTAGGCCTTTTCCTGAAAAAGTTCAACTTCTTTTTTCGTTTTCAAATCCTAAAAAGGAAGCATGCTGAAGAAAAGCTTCTAGGTTTTTTTTTTCCCTGTTACATTATTAAGTAAGTCTAATAAAAAAAAATATTAAATAACTACAAAGCCATCTCAGGAATCCTAATATTCAGAAAATCTTAAGGCTCATTTCAGATCTGTGTACTCATATTACTCTATGGGCTTTGCAAGAAACTACTGTAACTGAATTTTGCAAGAAATCTTATTAAAATAAATGTGATTTGCAATAAAAAAAATCCCTAACCAAGTCACTTTTACACATTCCTTCTCAATCTCCCATAGGTTTCATTCACACACTTTCCTCTGTACTCATGCGTACCAAGACACCCGTGCCCAAGAAGTTTTGGAGCATTCGTATGCAACGGGGAGGACAAAGGACATCAGCCGCTATGGGCTCAACATGTGTCTTGGGTTTTTGAATTGTCTTTTGTATCTCCTAGGAGTGGATGCTGTGTTGGATTGCTTGCCTTGTGATTTTGACTCACCCTTTGTAAATGTTTGTTAAAATTCCCGAATTTTACAACTTTTATTTTCCTTGCTTGCTAAGCTGTAGTCCTGTTCTTCATCCACTTGTCAGCTTTAACTTTAGTTCAGTTTGTTCCCATGAAACAGCAGATAATGAGCTCCATGGTGATTAACACATTCCTCTCCTTTTAAATTTTGCTCTGCTCTTTCCTCTGGTGCTTTTGCACACATGTTACTTACTCCAGTCATACCACTCTTTATTATTATTATTATTATTATTATTATTATTATTACAAATTTATACAGTGATAATGGAATCACCCCTAATTTTGGACATTAGAATGGACAATTAATTACAGGCCCCCAGGATGACCAAATTTATGTGGTGAGAACTGGGCAGGAGCCCGCAGCCTTTTTGTTCAACAACTACTAAAAAATGTATTGGACATGATGAAATGAAAAGATGAATCTCATGCCTCACATAGCACATAGTTTTTTTAATGTACATACAACTATTCAGATAATTTGCTCTTGGTTCCTGCTGTGAATGCTGTTGTAGACTCTTGAAAATGCATCTGCATCTTCTGTATGGTATTTTCTAGTTCAGGCACACTGCAGTCCTGCTCAGTTCTAGTGCAGGCAGATCACTGCTGAAGCACTTCTGCACTCTGTGATTGAGCCCTTTTCTCTGTGACGTACAAGCAGGAGTCTCAAACAGCTCTTCTTAATCTCTGGCAAAAATGCTTTCTCCTAACAGCAGGGTCATAAGAAAACAACAAAATGTCATTGTCAAAATGATTATAGTGGGATGACAGAATGCATCTCCATAGTAACAAGTGGGGCTAATGCCACCACTTGCAGCATCACAGGCAGCCACACAAAAGTTTCTTTGCCTTTCTGGAAGAAAAATTCATGAAGGATCTCAGTGGCTGCTCAGCCCTGGGAGGTGGTAAATGCCTCTTATGGCTCCTTAATGCCTGCCTGGAGTGGGTAGTCAGATATTGTCACAGCTATGAGCAGCACCTGATGCTCCTTAAAACTGCTTTAAAGGAAGTAGCAGGATATAATAGTTCCCTCCATGAGCCCTCTTCTGTTCATCCTCAACAGAGCAAATAGTCACATACCCTGCAAAGTACACTTTGTATTTGCAGTCAGTTAATTTTAAATAATTCTGCGTTTCATTTTGGAAGTGAAATATATTGAGTAGTCAGATGAGGATGTGGACAAGGAGCTTTTCTTTTCTCCCTAACTACATGCAGTTAGTTATCAACATTTTGACAATTGCAGATGTGCTATGTTCCATAGCATTGAATACTGATAACTATTAGTTCCTTAAATTCATGCAACAGAAGAGGCTAAAGTTTCAATCCCTAGTTTAGCTGAGATTAGAATTTTGCTCTTTTGGTGCTGTTTAAATCTGTTGTTCATCTCCAAGTTAGACTTTCAGCTAGTATAAACCAGAGCTGCTGTGATGATTTCAGTACATCTGTGCCCTTTTCTCCCCTTGGTACCTTGTCCTACTGCCTGTCTCGTTAGCTTTGTCTCAAGGCTCCTACACCTACAAATGCTCCTTGCAGTTCCCATGACAAAGCTGAGAAATACATGCATGAATTTAGGAGGAAACATAAGCCCAGCATGCACAATTCTCCCCCCTGAACAGCACTACCAGCCTCCAGGTGGATACTCTGATCCTAAAACATACAAACAATTTCCATAAATGTTACTGCCAGGTACCTGACTCATCCCCCCAGGAACAAAGCAGGCTTTCCAAAGTAAAGCCAGGGTGATGCTGAAGACTGGCACAAATTTTCTGCTAAGTATTTTTCTTTGTGCTTTTCTGTCATTATACCTGAAAGTTGCTGCCTTGAGACTTGATGTTCCCTCCCTTTGGTAGATACCTGCTGGGGCTAATTCACGTGAAGCCATGGCATTATGTACCTTGAAAAGGTGGTGTGCTCAGGTCTCCCTAGGCTCCCAGCTTTTCTGGAGAGTGTGTGAGGTAAAATGATTAATGGGAGTCTGTGAGCTCTTAATATAACTCACATTCACAGTTTATGGCTTCTCCCCTGCAATACATTACTTCCTCCATTTCCACACAGTTTTTCAGGCAGAGAAGCCTCTGAAGAAGATTTACTCTCTTTCAACACGAACTTTGCAGAAGTAAAAGCCAATCATCTGCTCTGCATTTGCAGAAATGTTTTCTGAGACACATCAGACATAGCTATAAAAATAATACAAGATATCTGAAAAAAAAAATTTACAAGAAACACCATGTAGACATGGAATTTGGTGACTAGACTACTAAAAAATGTCTGATATTCCTAATCTGTATTTAAAACAATGATGTTATAATGTGATAGTAAAATATCTATATAGAGATATTTTTTAAATGGGGTCTAAATTGATAACAGGCAGGTTTATTTGCTAGGCAATGATTTTCACCTTAATAATTGTCTGATATTCCTTTATGGCATTTTATGACTGATAGTTTTGTGACTGCTATTATTGCACTACTTCTGGAACTTAAAGCAGAGCAGATGATTGGATTTCACTTTTATCTGATGTTCAGTCCTTCACACCACCGAGTGCAGCTCATCATTTTCACCAAAAAAAGCAGTGATCTTAAAGATGAACCCTTTTACATTGCTTCTACCCCAATTTCCTGACAGTAAAATTGTATATGCTTAGCTTGATTCTCTGCTTCTGTTTCTGCCAATTCACTCTCATTGAAGCCACTGTCCAATTTCTACCTGATTTGACAGGAAGTTTGACACGTACAAGTATAAAGCTTTTCAGATCTTCATGGACATAGATGTCTGGATATGTGAAAGTCACCACTTAGTAATGTCTCAGGGTGCAAGATGGAGAATTCACATGGGACCCCTTCTGCCTGGAACCAACCCACCCAACAGTGCATGGTACCTCTAGCAGCATCACTGCAGTCATTGACTTTATACTCACCTCTCTGTAAATCCAAGAACAGGCAAACTTGAAGAAGTGTATGAAGTAAATTAAGTGGGGACTGGAGGAAAAACAGGTGGCTCTGGGAGGGCTGAAACATTGAGACAAAGGAAAAACAGAAAGGAAAAATGAAAGTGAACAGAGGAGTAGGAATATAGGAACATTGTAGAGGCGGGCTGGAAGTTGTAAAGATGAGAATGATGAGATCTGTTATTCTGGGTTTGATTAAGGATTTGGGGGAGACAGGATATTCTTGGGAAAGGCACTTATAAAATGAAGCTGGAAACCTTATTGCATCCTTACTCATGTTGCTAATCTGATTCTTCCCTCAAGTCTGCCTTTCCAGGACGCCAAGTTTGAGAATATGTGAAACAGATCCTGAAATCTTCCTTTCACAAAAAACCATTCTATCTGAAGCACTGTATTTCCTTTTTAAAGCTGTGATTCAACTGCACGCTCAGGCTAACTCCTATGGCTGGTCCAAGAATGGCAACTTTCACATAATCTTGGTATTGTAGTGCTGTGTTGGATTTTGTACTTGTGAGTCAATCAACCAGTAATTTATCATCTGCTATTGTTAACACATATTAGTATACAAAGAAGAAAGAATGGAAACATTTTCAAGAGAAGGGAGAGAGCATATTGTGAAAATAGAAAATTGCAGCCAGGCTAACCCTTGTTTGTGAGATTCTCCAAGGAAGCCTTTTATGCAAGCATGAAGTGTTCCCAGAGTAACACATCAGAAGCCTTTTAGGTGTTCTGAGTGATGGAGTTAGAGTGACATTTAAAAAACATATGCATGGCAGATCTTCTTTATACTGCTGACTTAGAAACTAAAAAGCTTCCCAGAAAAGGTCCTGAACCAGAAGGCTCAGAAAATTACTGGAAAAAATTTGTAGAAATAGATAGAGTATGAAAAAACATAATGAGTAAATGTAGAAGACAGAAACAATAATTTAGACAAACTATAATCTGTCACACCAATTATTAGTGCCTGTACTCCCATTTTAGTAATTTAACCACAATTCCTGAATAAATTTGCTTCTCCTAAGCAGACACTTTATGTGGATCCACATAATTCTGTCATCTAATTATAACTTTAGCTTCTCCAGGACCTTTTATTTGGGAATCTGTTCATAGGTAACAGTGGGAACCAAGATTCAGCTTATAGAAACATACTGAAAGAGGAGAAGGAAAGGAAAGGCATAGAAAGATTTCTTGCCTCAGTGGTATAAAAAAAAATGAAGTGATGGAATCTGTTAGCAGGCAACAACCTGGGCTTGGCTTCTCAAACCTAGACCTTTAAATTATTTCCATCTAAAGTTGCTTCAAATAAATAAAATTTGAAGGACATGCTCTCAAGAAATACAGCTTTTACTTCTCAGTGATCTCTGTGTGATGTTTATTGGCCAGTGCCCTTGAGGAGTTTTGGAGCAAGGCTGGAACGATACCAGCTCATTCCCGCCAGCCTGGGAAAAAACTGCCCAAGACCTGCCTTCCTAGAACTGTCTCCCCCAGTTCTGGAAGAAGGATTTTAATATCTCTGAGCTTAACCCAATTTTCCTGACAGGCTGACAAAACAGAGAGGGCTTCGAGCCCTATGTTGCTGCACTTAGGACCAGACTAAATTCAGTCCCACTTTTGGGTTTAGTTCAGGTTTTGGCTATTTTCTGTGTGTTTTTCCAGTCTCCCTTGATCTCTCTTCACCATTCCTAGAAGTTGCCTGTACCTCAGAGGCCCCAGATCTGGCCCTATCTGACCTTAGGGGGCCTATGAGCCTAATATCACGTAAAATTTTTATTTTATGCACTTCGTTAAGGCTGACAGGTTTTGCTGCTTTTTATTTGTTTTGGTTTTTGTTTGTGTTTTCTTTTTGTTTGGGGGGTTTGGGATACTTACTGGTTTTTTGTTTTGTTCTGGTTTTTGTTGTTTGGTTTTTGTTTGCTTGGTTGATTGGTTTTATTTTTTATTTGTTTAGGGTATTTGTTTGGTTTGAGGGTTTTTTTCTTTTGATTTGGGGTCTTTAGTTTGTTGGTTTTTTTTTTTGTTAAAACTTTTGTCTATATTCTCAATGAAAAAAGAAGAGCTAGATACACAAGCAGCTACTGAAGCACAGAAAAGTGAGGGGGAAAGAATTAATTGCGGATTGTTCTTGAGCACTCTGTAAATCTTATTTTGTATGTTAAGTGGTACTCTGGTGAAATAAAAGCTTTGTGCTGCTCCTCAGCCCCAGGAAAGTTCACTCCTGTTTCTCTGTCACTGCACAAACATCCTAAAGTGTCTTGGGAGTGGTCAGAAACATCTTCTGGATGAAAGGAAAAATAGTTGTTTCATGGTATTAGGAAAATAATCTCACCATTTGTACAGGGTCTGTTTTGTACATAAGTCAAAATGACCCTGTGCTGTGGCAAACCTGGAACAGACAATTAAAGATGTCTGATGGTACTGCTGCACCTAATTCCCCTCCAGATTTTGCAAATGTACAAAGCTGGCCCCTCCTCTATTCAGTCTGAGGAATGTGGACTGCTGAGCTACCTCTCCCACATCTTTCTCACCTTGTCTGACTTTCCATCAAGAAAAACTTTCCTTATTATACCAGGGATATTCTGTGTAATAAACATTCACCTCACAGATGTCCTGCAGCAAGTGCTTAGCAAGCTGTACTTAAAATACCTTCAATGTAATATTAAGCCGGTATTTTTTCAGAATTTCAGCATGCAGGCTTTCCCTTTTTACTTCTTCCTAGTTTACCTCTGAGCATGCTCAAAAAAGGCTCCAAAACAGCTGACCCATTTGGCTTCAGAATTTGCTGTGTATGAGACCCTTCAGACCATGCAAAGAGAGGGTTTGTCACCAATCCACCTTACAAGTTTTCAGTGCTCTGAAAATACTTTTTGAGGTATGGCTCCCTTGCTCAGACAGACAGAAGAAAATGTGGATGTTCTTCTGAACTCGAATTCACATTCAATGTGATAGATACACTTTGTGCTGGCACTATGCCATTTTAACATGTGGGATGCAAGTACTCTGCTGCTTAGGCAGACCACTGTGAAGAAGCTGATTCCTAGCCAGGGACATAGGAAAGCTGGTCTCAAAGGCTGTGTGCCTATACTTAGTGATGAATAGGAAATGAGATTCTCTAATCCATCCATCTCTGATTTGGGTTACTTCCCATATTTCTAGTCACCTTGGGCATGTTTGAAGAGTGTTCATTATACTGAAATGTCCCACTTGCACTGACAAGTATTACTTTGCAATAGAATTACAAGGGTTAAGGGTGCCTGAGAATGATCCTTAACAAATCTTCTCAGCCCATCTGAATTTCTGCAAGCTGATCAACTGGTCTGAAGGTCATGTACATCAGTCTGTGGCACAGCTTGCAGAGGGACAGCAGCAGTAACTGTCAAATATTGAGATTATAGAAGTTTGTGGAGCATTAGGGGATTTTTTTCTTCCCAAAGAGAGAAGGAATCTCTTAATCTCCTGCTTCTAATGCAGGCTGGTGCTGGTACTCACTACTGAAATGAGTTAGAGACCCTCAGCAAATGCCTTATGTAAGTAAGTGAAATAAAACTTCCTCCTGGCCCCACAGCCTGCCCAAAGACACCCTTGCAAAAAGTGACCTACAGAGCTGCTGGAAAAAAGGGACCAGATATCTCTAACAGGAAAGTCTCTTGAGTTAGTGAACACCTCTGGTTAGGATAAAACTGTGAGCCCTTGATTATTTTTCTCTTGAAGATTCATGAGGAGACCTTCCATATATAATAAATGTGATTCTACTAAAAGATATTAATCACTAAATGTGATTTTACTAAAAGATATTGTAAATATTAAATATAGTTGCACAGTAAAAGAAATAATGGCAAGCCACCAGTACACATCATCTATCAATCTTGATTGCTCACATATCTGAAGTGTTTCCTTTTTCTTATCCTGCCTTTGGTGCTAACATGTCTTTGTGCATTACTTCAGGTGACAGAGGATTACTATAATTCCAAAAATAATTTATTATCTCCCAAGAGCAAAGGTCATTTTAATTTGGAACAAATAAATGTCAAATTGTGGATGATGTACAGGATAATAATTCATGGGCAGCCAGCCAGAGGAGATAGCTGTAATTACATTCAAGTTCAGGAAGACACAAAGAGCCAAAAGATGGAAATCTGAATGTTCTTAGGCAAGTCATCAGAGTTCATTTAGCTGCAGGATGCGCTGCTATCTGATCCCCTAATCCTGCCTGTGCCCTGAGTTGATCTCATAAAAGAAGGAAACCTTCAGGGAGAGGGATCCTATGGAAGTCCCTCTTATCTGAGAGTCCAGCACGCACCAGGCCGGCTTTGTGGAAGGCACATGCTGGTACTGGTGAATCATGCCCAGTGGAGCTGAAGCAGGTTCCAGCAGAAGAGAAGCTTCTCATGTCTGTGGAAGCAAAATTGTCAAGGAGAGAAGTATGAAGTGCTAAAGAGGATCAGAGCTCTTCCCAGGACAAAACTTGCTGGATGGTGTGGGACACATAAAAACACCCTTTACTTCCCCTGCTCTGCTTGTTTTTTAATCTGCAGCTTTAATCAGTTAACTAATCTCATTAAGACACCCAGCTGCAGTTTTGATAGACAGGTATTCAAGAGTTAGTGGAGAACAAGGCTTCCATGCTGCTCGGATTAAGCCAAATAATTCTCTTGGAATCATTGACTGCTTGTGGATTCACTGACTGCGTGCTCCATGCATGAGTCTAAACCCAGGGATTTTCAGTGACACTTGGGATAGCCCCAGGTATCTGAGGCACCTTGCTGGGCCTGCCTTCCTGGGACAGATACAGTAGAAGACCTTCATACCTTTGAATTTACTTTTGTAAAGCATGACTAATGTCAGGAAAAAGGCTCTCACTACCCAGGGCATAAAAAGCTTTTAAAACTATTAATTTTTTTTCTGGTGTACTATTCTCCTTTCCCCTACTTCTGCACAAGTATCTAATATTTGTCAGTGCCACAGACAGTGTCCAGAATGAGACAGCTGATTTGCCCAATTCAAAAAGGCAAATGTCATGTCATATAGTCCTGTACTATAACCCTGTTACTACAGCTGTAATAGATGCATAAATACTATTATTAGAGCTATAGAAGGTGATGAACTGGAAAATGCAGGCTAAGATAGGGCTTGCTTGGAAATTTGGAGACTTTTGGATCTGGGAAAAAATGAGCAGTTGTTTACTGCATTACCTCACTATACAGAGAAATGCTGTTTGTGAGGCTTATCTGAATATCCAAGATTTCTCACTATTTAAGGATGTTCTAAACTAGATTTTCATTCAGCCCCATTTATCGGCACAATTTGAGTAACATATTAATTTTATGGAGTAATTAACAGAAAATAAACAGTAAAACCCCCCCCCCAGTCATCTGTAAATATGTAATAACAGGAGATAATTCTTTAGGCACACAAGAAGCTTTTCAGTACACCTGAAGACAAGCTCACTTCCAAATTGTGGAGGAAAATTAAGAATTTATGGCTTAAGTGAAGCAAAATCCAACTTCCTGAGAACTTGGTAAATATTTTTTTTCCCTTTTATTAGAAGTCTGTATATTACATGTTTAAACTATTCCAAGGACAACAGAACTCTGGACATGAATAAGTAGAAAACTCCAAATTGCAAAGCAGATGTTCTGCTGACCTCTTCCCACTGGAATCTGCTAGCTGAGCTGCTAGGCTTATTTTCTCTTTCAGCTATCAATAAATCAGCACATCAAGTAGGTGGCAACAGAGGAAGTTTTAACTAAGTACGCAGAAATTTAATTGCAGAATTCCAAACAAAGTTGGAATAGTTAAATGGAACCACAGATATTGTAGAAGGATTGCAACTTAATCCCTAGCAAGGTTTTATAATGTTCATCACAATTTCCTTGGCATTCAGCACTTGATAATATGACCCTAGAATAAAAGGATTTGGGATAAGCAGAGAACAAGTATCTTAATTGTGAAGTTTATTAGCCTGAGGAATAATGCTCTAGATAAATAGTAAAAATTTTATTATTTAGTGATAAAGAAATTGCCTAGACAGAAGACAGGAAAAATGCAGACAATAATTGTGAGTTCCTTACCTTGGCACACCAAAAGAAAGGGAAAATTTTCACATGTTTGAATATGATAATCTAGTAAATTATTTTAATCCCTAAATCCTATGATTCTCTTGTCAAGTAAAATAGTTGTCAGCTAAGCATGTGGCTAAAAGTTGTGTTGGAGGTGTGGCCATCTGATGCAATGAATATTCCCTGTGTAGCCCTAGAAAGTATCACAATCTATCCTGCTTCTCTTCACTAATGCTAAATAAACCTTGTAGCATTGTAATGTGGAGTGGTTTTACTGCTTTGAGATTCATGCTAATTTGTGTCACAGTATTGACTCAGACCACATTAGCAAGAAACCTTTTAAAGGTGCCCTGAGGTGACTCATCTGCTTTTGCATTGTATGCTGGGTCACACAGCCCCAAGAGTGCTAGAAGCACAAAACCACCACAGTGAGATTCAGGGCTGCATAAGAAAGAGATTTTGTAGTCTGAAGCAAAGTTGGCCAAGGCTTCTAATCATGAAGGCAGTGCCAAGGATGTATCACCTTGCACACAAGCAATCCTTAGGGGGTATATTTAGCAGGTATCATATTTGCATACTCTTCAGATGTTGCCCTTCTGCTTTGCTCACTGAGCTTCAGCTGACTCGGCACATCTGCTCTTCCTCCCACTGAGCATTTTATCCAACAGGGTGTCAAAGCTTGTGTTGCTGAGGAAGACTCAGTGGGAATATTTTCAAGGTGCTGAGACTTAATAAAATGTTTTTGAGAGTACCATCAGTTGGTTGTTAATTCAGGAAGTTTTTATTATGAGTAAACAAATTAAAAATTGAAGTTTGCTCTTTGAGTGTTAGACACCCCAGACTGAGACTGTGTGCTGGAAGACTCTAAAGGCTATTAGATCACCATATTCAAAAGGGTTTTCTTTCTCAGAAAAAGAATATCTTTATTTGTTTCAAGACAGCAAACCATGCCTATGACTCATCTGTGTCTCCTTCTCCTTCCATCCAAGGAATTCAGGCACCTCATTAAGTGGAGAGGAAGAATTCTCATGCTGAGCAGAAAGGGATTTCAGAGCTAGGAAATTTACTCTAAAAGTTGTTTTCTTGTCAATCTTTTATCTTCTTCAACAATTACAGGGTATGGAAATAGCTCAGAACAGCACAGCAGCCATCACTTTATGCAAACGTTCCCTTTCAGTAGATTGAACTGTGTAAAGAGACAAGTACGTGGAATGTTGGTAAAAATGTCAAAACTTGACCTAGAATTAATTCTTGTATTATTGGCCATGAGATAATATAAAGAGCTCCAGAATTCTCTTGCAATGAATTGCTAGATAACTGTCACAACACAATTAACATCTTTCTTTTGTTCTTGCCAATTTTTCAAATCTGAATGTTTATATTATTGACTTCAGGCTTGCAAAGCCTGTTTCCTGAGGCATAGGGAAATGAACAAACTGTTAATAAAAAGGCAATAAATCCTCCTTGAAGGATGAACACTGTCTTTCTGTACATCCCTGAGATGCAACAGCAAGTATCTTTCTCCCCTTTTGTATCGAGCTCAGTATTTAACCAGCAGCCTGCTACAGACCTTTCTGTGGTGTGACATGAATTGGGGGGCACTGAGAAGTGCCCTAAAACCTCTGTCCTGTTCTCACTGCTTGTGCTCCTCTTTCTCCAGGAGGAGCACCCAGGTGAATTGTTCCTCCATCCTTCCTCTCTATCACCTCTCTGGTGTTTTTCTAAGGGGATGTGTTAACCCCACTGCTAACGGCACAGAAATGAACCTCATCATGGTTTATGGAGGAAATCTTGCAAGGATTAAGGATAGGGTTAGACTTGGTACTGGAAGATGTACTCCTGAGACTTACAGTGATGAAGGTTGGAGGACACCACCTGATCCAACATGATCTGTTTCCTGAGCCAGGAGCTTCGATACTGTTACCTCCACACTAAGCTGGATCCCTTGGGCCTGACTAAACACACTCTTTGAGAAGGGCATCAAAAAATGGCTGCAGAAAATGAAGCGACAGAGAATTTATCGTCTCCTTTGTACCCAGTGGCTTATTACCTTCCCTGCTAGAAATTTGTGTCTAATTTCTGCTTTGAATTTGGCTTCACTTCCAGCCACTAGCTCTTGATGTGCCTTTCTCTGCTACATTAAAGAGCCATTCAGTAACTGGTATTTACTCCCCATGAAGATTCTTACATGCTATAATCAAGCTGTCTTCTGATCTGTCTGATAAGATAAACAGATTGAGCTCTCACTGTTCTCTCTTTTATTTCCCCTTCCAGACATCAAAACATATCTGCAGCTTATTTCTATATCCTTTGTAGTATTTCAACATCCCTTTTAAAATGTTGACATCAGGACTATATACATTATTCTACATCAGTCCCAATAATGTCACACAGAAAGGAAAGTCAATTTCTTCCTCCTACTCACTATTCTGTTGTTTATAATGACAAGAATTGAATTAGCACTTTTTGCCTCTGTATCACACAGGAGTTCCTGCTACTCCATTTCCTCTTAGAAGCCAATGCTATTTTCAGTCAGTGCTTTTCCAGGGTACAGAACACCTTTCTACAAGAATGGTTTGCATTGCCTGCTTTGAAATGAATGATTTGGTTTGTCTAGGGTTTACCCAACCATACTGGAGGTGAGCCTCTTCTTGATTTTTGCAGTCCTGTTAATCTTGCCAGTACTTAGTACTGCATCACTAGGGATTTTGTATTAGATTACTAAAAAGGTGAGACAATTATACACCATGAAATTTCTCACCAGATTCTACAGAAGTTCCTAGAAATAACTCTGTCTGATAAAGACTCCCAATGACAATTTTTTTGAGATCTTTGAGACAACATACATTATTTATTTTGTTGATACCCTAGAGAGCTCCTTTGTTCTTCACCATATTGTGTGATACTAATCTGAGCAATTTGTGGAAGTCTGAATAACACCACACCTGTTTAATTGCCACTGCCAGCAGAACTTGTAATCTCATAAAAAAATGAGAACAGGGTTGTCTGAAAACAGCTGGATCCTTAAGGTATATTGACTGTCATTAATTGCTTACATTCACTGTATACTTATTCTTAGGTTAGCTGGTGTGCTACTTTGCCTGCAGCAGATGTACTTAAATGTCTGTGCAATTTAAAGATCGTCCCACTGCACATTTAAATATTGCCACAGGAGAAGCACTTTCAGGGTCTTGCACACTTCAACTGATATTGCAAGGTTTAGTGGGAAATTACTCTGCTTACAAATGTAAAATATATTTATCATCTCTTGATTGCAAGTAGTGCAGGACTGATAGTTACAGGAATATATGTAATCTACATCCATTGATGTCCTGATTTCAGATGGGATAGAGTCAATTTTCTTCCTAATACCTGTTTTTGGATTTAGCATGTTGATAACACACTGATGCTTTACTTGCCACTGAGTATTGCTTACACTAAGCCAAGGACTTTTTTCGTGTCTCATGCCATGCCAGTCAGTGGGAGCACAAGGAGCTGTGGGGAAATATGACCAGGACAGCTGACCTGAACTGGCCAAAGGGATATTCCATGCCATAGAACATCCTGCCCAGTATACAAATTGAGGGTAGTTGTTCCATAGGGACTGATCACTGCTGCAGGATGGGCTTGGCATTGGTCAGTGGGTGGTAAGAAATTATATTGTGCATCCCCTGTTTCTCTTTGGTTTTATTCTTTCTCTGTTTCCTTTCCATTAGCGGTGGTGGTGTTGTTATTAATAGCATTAATATATTTCACCTTACTTCAATTAATAAACTGTTCTTACCTCAATACACTGGTTTTACCTTTTTCTGATTCTCCTCCTCATCCCATTGGGCAGGGAGGGAGAGTGAGTGAGCAGCTGTGTGGCACTTAATTGCTAGCTGGGGTTGAATTACAACAATTAAATGAGGCAGTGTGACATCCTGCAGCAACATACACTTCATAATTCTCACCTCACTCTGCACTTTCTGAACAGAGTCTGTAAAACCTTTTTTAGTATCTTTGCATTTTCAGCACCATTATTAAAATTCCCATCTAGTACGTAATCCATACCAGTGCCAGGGCTTCTTTTGTTCCAAAAATATCAGTTCCTTGATACTGTCCTCTAACTCAGAGAGATACAGACTTTCCCCAATGCCCACCACTTTCTATTGGTTGCATATTCTTATAAGGTATTTCCTGGTTTAGCAGTGACATGTATGAAGCAAATTTCAGGACCCCACAGAACCTCTCAACCTTGGACCTGCTTTTTGAAGAAGGTGATGAATGACAGCACATCACCTTCAAATATATACTAAAATTATCAGAAAAGCACTAAATTCTAATACCTCTGTATGTTTTGTGCAAAGAACCACAGCAAATGCTAGATATTTAATGTAGTTTACTGTCTTGTGACTGAGACTTTAGCTGACCTGCAACACCTTGCCACACAGAGTTTTTAGCATACAACAGGAGCTTAGAGAGCTGACCTAGGTGTAGACACCTGAATTAAAAAGTTTTGGGCATGCACAACTAAATGAATGTGTCCTGATTTTGAGCTGAGTCTCACCCTTCTGGTTCCTTCATGACAACCTGGAACTGAGCCTTTTTATTTTCTTCTTTAGTTCCTTATATTTATTTTAGAATGTTGTCATCTCATACTGAGTTAATTGCCAAGATGGGCTAATCCTCTGAGGCAAATGTGGTCTCTGTAGCCCCTTAAAACTTTTCAGTCTCATAGTGATGGTGTGTTTTTTTCCTTTTAGTTAAACTGCCCATTCTCAACATGTTTTGAAGCATTTTAGTTCCTTACTTTTACTCTCAAGAGTAAAGTAGTGTTAATTTTACCCTTTTTCATATCTTCTCAGCCATGCAGTAGCACTGCAGATGTTGAGGCAAAGTCCTATTCTTTAAAAATTCAGTTCTGCTTTTGTACCACAGCATCAGATGTATCTCAGAAAAAGACATTTGTCATTAAAAGAGAAGTCTGGCCTTCAGTCCACAAGGCCACTGAATTAGTACAGCTTTCTTCTACACAGTCTGACAATTCTTCAATTGTCAAATCATAATTTTCAAATTATCTCATATAACAACATGACTGAAGAAGGGTTAAATCTATGTCCATTTGATCTTTTTGATGCTGGAAACATCTTTTCAGTTTCTCATACCAAGCCTTGATATTATGTGTGAGATTCTACTAATAACCCATTAGACAATGGGCTCTTTTTCACCCATTAGACCTCCTTTTTCTGTGCTGTTTGTTCCCATTAGCAGGACAAGAACAAAGAGTTGAGCTTTGTACTTGAAATGGCATGAAGTGTCCTGTGCAGCCACTCATATTTCCAGCACATTTTGATCCCTGTCCTTGATACTGCCTTTACCCTCTTAATTCCCAAACAAGTTATGTCTTCTGTATGATGGGATATCTTGAACTAGACACCTCTGCTGAGCTACAAGAGTGGAGACACCCATTTGAATCTTTTGTGTTTGGGTCCCCTCAGTCCACAGGACTGAGCTCTTGGAAGATTGGGATGTGTGGCTGAAATTAAAGTGGGACAAAGAATAAGTTGGAAATATGACAACATGGGTTGTAAGCAAGACCTGCTTTTGCATTGTTGAGGGTTGAAGGTTTTGTGATCAACCAAAATATATTGCAATATTGGGTTGCCATGCAATACAGTTGTGTGTAAAAGGCAAGCTGTCACTACCCAGATGAAAAGTAGACCCTGCTGTCTTACTGCATTATCATAAAACAAGTTTGTAACACTAACTTTTAATTTACAAGCAGATTGATTGGTCTTGTACATTGAATATGCCATGTGCACAGAAAAAAATGTCAGCACAAGGCCCTATAAGATGGCACCTGTTTCAAGCTCTTTCACCTAAACTCTCTACCTCTGGAAAATACACTTTACCACTATAATTTCTATTTTGGTCTTAAGGAAAAACTGGGTTTATTTATTATTCCCTAATCCTGCATTCCTCAGAATCAAAGGGACTAGTGATTGGCAGAGTTTAATCCATAGTTTTGTGTTTATATTTTAGTTATGCAGTTCTGAAATGATATTTTAATTCTATGCCATGTCCATCAAGTAATTCTGTAGTAAACTGCAGGTAAATCTGTATTGAGGGCTATTTCCAATGAATCTCACTAACCCAAATATTTATCCAGCAAGTTCCTCTTGACTCCAATGTAGAAAAGTCTCTGTCTCTCTGTCCCTAGGAGACAAAGTACAGGTCAGAAAATGCATTTGAGGCAAACAAAATTATTTGACCATAATCATTAAACGATTGGCTAAATAGACATATTTGACCATTTGTTCTTCATTTCTGTTTTATTATCTCCAAAGTCATAAAAGAAAAGTTGCCAATGTAGTCACCTAACCTTCCTTGTTACATTGACAAAAATAGTGATTCTGAGGCTTCAGCTGGGTCCACACTTGATATCAAATTTGTACAGTTTATAAGAAGTTTGTCCAAAAGGGCAAATTTACTTCATAATTAGAAGCATTCTAAAATCCCCTTACCTTTCTGATTATAAAATAGGTTCTACATTCCCCATAGAAATGGATGCTAATTAGGGGAACTTTTAACCTCACAATTACACAGAATCAAAGTTTACAGGCTTGCCCACGTGAGAAGACACTGATTAACATAAAGTCTCTGTCAAGCGTTTTTAATCTTTTATTCATTATTTGCAGGACTCTGCTAAATCAGACCTTAGAATTCTCACTTGACTTTCCAGGGGAAAAAGCAGATTTATTCTCTGCATTTCTCACTGAGATTGAGAATAGTACTGATTTTTTCTCACTTGAGTCATAGCATTCTTTGAAGATTAAAAAATTAATGAAATTTTGATTACTGGTATTTATACATGTCTAGAAGTGAGCCCCATCACAAGTATTTTTCACAGATTTAAGTTTAATAATGAATGATTCAAAGGTAACAGTCATGACTTCTTACACCATAGCCTAGAAGGTGCTATGGGACTTTCTAGGGACTCATCCTTGTGCTCTGCCCATTCTTCATCTTTCCTTCTTTTCTTCTGTTCTGGAAAAACTGTTTGCTGTTGTTTCTCTTTAAGTCACCCCCTGCTCATTTTTTGTTATTTGCACTTACTTGTCTCTATCTATCCTTCATCCAGACCTGGTGCTGTAACGCTTCTCAGGCAACATGAAATTGTGAAAAATGGATTCATGCTGTTTCACACCTTTCAGCACAGTTTTTAAACAAGAGAAAACCAAAACAAAAGCTCTTTTTCAAGTGAAAAAAAAAGCTGAGTAAACCAATTACGTTTCTTTCTTATCTTTTTATTGTTTGTGCAGGTTCTTTCTCCTCTCTTAACTCCCTCTCTTGAATTTCTCCTTTCTATCTATAATAACTTATATTTTAAACTTAGGAAGACAAATTGCCCAAACTGTTGGGCTTGTTCATGGGAAAGACTTTGCCAAAATAAACTATTTTTCAGCCTTTTCAGAATATAAATTATCAAAGCCACATTTCAAGGCCTGGACAAAATCCAGCAGGTTGTTTATAAAAAAGTAGTCAGACAGATCCTCTCCTCTAAGTAAACTCCAGTAAAAGAGAAAAAGAGAAGTAAAAGTGACATTTGAAAAAAGGTACCTCCAGCAGCATCTATATCACCCTGCCTGAGATGATTTTCTTATGCCATCCCCTTCCCAGAGACTTATGGACAGAAGACTTGCTCTTTCCAAACCCTTGAAGGTGGAAATACTGAAAAACCCACTGTTACTCCATGATGATGTATTAGGTTAAGCATGGTACAGTGATAAACTGTGGCAGACACAAGCTCTTTGTCATAGTCCATTGCTATGTTGCAATATTTTCAATCTATTCTTAGGCTTCCTTGTGCTACTGACGCATTTTATTATAAACTCTTCATTTTTTAAGGTTTACACTGCAGTTCTGGCCTGTATCATTGTGACTGGTACATGGTTCCAGGCTCTATCCTAAGAGATTTTATGGTCTATGAAAGAATTCATACTCCAAGTCAAATATTTCAGTTGCAAATTCTGCCTCAGCATCCTTCAGGCACCACATCGACACACATCTGTGTTCTCACCACTGCTGTCCTCTGATTTTTTTGTACTGTAACCTTTTGAACAGAGTAGAGAGATGTGACAAGCCACAGCTTCTTATTAGGAAATAGCTGATCCTGTTGGATGGAATGAAATCTGTGCACCCTGCTGTCCTTCTTGGGGGACTCTTCCAGCAAAATTAAAACCTCTTATAAATTGCACGGGTTTGGCATCAAGAAAAAAACATCTAGAAATTTGGCTTCCCTGAAGTGCTGAATGATTAGCTTTCCTGTGGTGTTGAAAATAATGCGTAGAAACTGGCTAAACTTTCTCAGGGGAATCCCTGAGCTTCTGAAAGAATCAAAGGAACCCTACAAAACCAAGAAAGAAAGCCATGAGCTCTGCAAGCTCTTTCCAAAGGTAAAAGGAAAGCACCCCAGTGCTCACCAGAGAAAGGATATTGCTGTGAGGATGCTCACAGTAGCTTTGACCAACCTCACTGCAGTCAGTGAACAAATCACACTGAAACCTCCTGTTGTGGCTGATAAAGATAGTAAGGGCTGAGGAATGAGCAACCAGGATCTGCCCTAGCAAAGAGCATTAGATGGGGTCCCTGTCCCATCTCCCAGCATCTGAGAAGATGAAGCATTTTGTCTCTGAGTACCCTCATCAGGCAGAGTCCCTCCACTCACAAGCATTTGAACCTTTCTGCAAATGTGAAAGATGGCACAGAAAAATCTAAGGAAAGTGCTGTGTAAACTGCAATTGTATCCTGATCCTTTGAGAGGGCTTAGCAAAAATCCATCTCATTCCATTCACCTCCAGCTTACTGATGTCTATGAGGCAGTTGTCCATGGGTTGTTTTGTGTTTTCCCTTCACTCATAGTTTTGATCAATTGTAGCAACTACCTACCTCTAAAGAGCTGACTGAGACTCTAAGAATCCTCTTCCCTGCTCCAGCATGAAAACACCATCTTTAAAACACTTCTGTGATTCACAGCTTTTAATTTAATGTTTATCTAGCTCTTGTTCAATGATCTCCATACTCCTCAATACCTCTCAGATCACAGAGAAAGTCTCAAGCCAGGAATCTTTGCTACAGAATAAAAAACTCTCTCTTGTCCTTCTGGGCATCTGTCACATGTCTGAAATATAACAATGACTAGAGAGATTCTGAGTACAGAGCCTAAGCTGAGAAACCTCTATACAGGAGTTCTCTTCCCTTTCAGTCATGTGGGAAAGTGCCACAGTGCTTGTAAAGCAAATATTCAATTTGCATTGCCATCCACAATGCCAGTAATTAACTCACTGGCTAATTTGTTTTTAGCTGCATCTAATGGATTCAAGATGAAACATGTTCTTGTTTTATAATGAGCTAGTCTTTGGTATACTTCCTTCTTGCACTGAATCTGAATAATTTTACAGAATGCCCATGTTTACAAATTACTTAAAGAGCAAAAATGAAATGTTGCATGCAGAGATATTCCCATCTTTCATAAGATCTGACGTGTTTCTACTGCAGCTCAGTTTTCAAGTTATACCTATTATTGAATGCTATGGATCCTCTTTTCCTATTCCAGCAGAAAATTCTGAAACACAGAAAGCACTGAAAGGCAATTCAGTTGCTATGAACGACCCAGAATTCATCTCCTCTTGTTAAATAGCAAAAGTGGGTAGCAATATGAGTTTTAGAGGTCAGTAATACTCGCAGTCAGGAAGAGGCAAGACCTTCTGGACTCACAGGAAGAGGCTCTTGATCCCACTTTTCACAGGATGACATTTACTGGAGCATTTATTTCCTCCTCTTTCCTATACACCCCTAAGATAATTTTACAAACAGCTACATAATTTGAGTTGTATCAGCAACCTCTCTTCTGCCCAAGGTCAGAGGGAATCCAAGGAAGGGTTGAGTGAGTTCAACCAGAATTATTCCCAACAGTGTATAGATCCAGTGGTTCAGAAAACACAAAGAACAATTACGTTGTGCCAGAGTCTCACATCCCATTGCAAGAGCTGGCCATGAGATGTTTTATCTTTAAATGCCACTTGTGCCTTACAAATTCATTAACAGAGGAATTTACTTGCACTTCAGTTGTTCTCTTCTTTACGTAAGTGACCTTAGAGGGTTGCATAACCCAGCACAACACTGTGATTCACTGCAATGCTCTACCATATTTAGTCTTATTAGCAGCTATTTGAGAAACGCTGCTGCTCACTCTGGAGAGACATCATTTATAGTGCTATATAAAGGTCTCTATATTTTTTCCTCATGAAAAGGATTGCTGCAGCATTCTTATCTGTAATGCGATCCAGAATAGGAAAGACTCATTGATTTTTGAGGAGGTGTTTTCAATATGGTGACCTGTTCCATACTTTCATTTGAAGTGTAATTATAGAACAGAAGACTAGGATGGGAAGTGCATGTTGTAGAGGAAAAAATCAAATGCACATTTTTTCTTGACATTTACTGAGAAAGGAGCCTTCCCTGTTTTCTAAATGTTAATGAACAGCTCACACAAGAAGAACCAGGGCATTTCTTCACAGAGTTAAACACCTACCACGCTGACACCAATTGCAGTGACAGTATTCTGAAAAATAGGGTGAAGGCTGAATTTTTGCTCCTGATGTTAGCTTTTTTACAGGAGAGGAACAACCAGAAGACAGATCTTCACTGCATGAGCATTTTAACATCAAAGTCAAGGAATAAATCCCTCGTCACCTCGTCCTCCCGCACTATGGCAGGCATTTTCTGGATTTTGACAGAGCTAGTCCTAGTCTTGTTGGTGCAAGTGGAAGAGGAAAAGAAAACTTGGTGCTAGTGTTAGTCTGTTTGCCAGAAAACCCATAATTTTTTCAACTTTAATCTGTGAATTTTATAATTTCTTCTGTCTCCCAAAACTTGAGACGATCAGATTTGGCAATCTGCCAATTTTAACAGGAAATTATTTTTATTGGAAAAGATAAACCTTTGATTCTGGTTAATCTTGATTTTTTGTTTATGGGGAATGTCCATTTCCTGCCCCATCAGAGCAAACCTCAACCAGGCCTTACAGACTTTATCAGAAGCAATATAATTTTTAAGCTGTGAAACATTAGGAAAATCCTGAGAAGTGAAGAGCAAATTCCATATACGGCATCTTCTACCAAAAGTAATATTCAAGGGTATTTCCAGGAAGAAGCACCATCTTTCGATATTTGGATCTTTATAACTTTTTCCTTTTTCCATAGAGAAAATGGAAAATGAGGTGCCTACATTGCATATTGCTATCCAATATATTGCCCATATTGAATTCTTTTAAAATAAGTATTTTTATTCTTTATGATCAAGTTATGCCTTTTCTTCTGCTATATATGATGTACATAAAACCTAAAAAGCCACCAGAATTGCTTGGTAGTTTTATGAAACTTTTAAAATGCAATATTTATTAACTTCACCATTATTAACTTTTTTGTACTATTTTCAGCATCACAGTTGTTTGTCTGAGACTTGTGGAAGAAAGAGAAAGAAGCTAAAATAAAGGGGATTTTTTTTTAATATAGGGTAGGGGATAAAAGAGATGGATCAATTCCTAACCATTTAAACCTTGGATTCATGTGCAGTAAAGACTACACCAGTACTGTCAATACCATGAAGACCGATAAAGCCACTGTGTGATATGATAGAGATTGGATGTCAAATACTGCTGGAGGACACACATACAAATATATCTTGCCTTTTTTAGCCCCTCCATCCTCAGGGGGAATATGCTTCTCAAAACCAGATATTCTCAAATCAGCAGGGCAACAGGGTTGTCATTGTCCTGATCACAGCTCTGCAGCCACCTCCACTACAGCTATCACTCAGGAGATGTTGCCACGTGTTTCCACCCATCAGACAACTACCAGATCTCATCTCCAGAGTGTCAGGAGCTTCCTGCAGTCAGAAGATTACAGTGTGATAGCAGGTCTAGATGAGTCAGCCCGGGGGCTAGAGAGATGACAGATAGGATGGAGCAGTGCTCAATCACGACCTCTCAGAGCAGAGTCCTGTGAAGCAAATTGCATTTGTTCTAACAGCTGCCACCTCTGAACATGCTGAACCCAAGAACCCCCTCCATCACAGTGTCCTTGTGCTGTCTGTCTGAAGTGGAGACAGGAACAACAGGGAACCAAACAAACAGGACTGGACATCAGGAAAAATTACTTGGAAGGTATCACAGAGCTGGAACAGATCCCTGAGGCAGTTGTACAAACCCCACCCTTGAATGTTTTTGGGATTCATCTGGATGAAGCCAGAGGTGCTAATTCTGAATTGGTGTCCATCCTCTTTTGAGTGGAAGGCAGGGCTATATGACCTCCTGAGGTAATTTCTGGTTTTAAGCTTTTGTGAAATTCACCTTAGGTGTCCTGTAGGTAGCCAACATCTCTTTTCACACTAATTTATAAAGGAATTGAAGCTACTCCAGGCACTGATCACATGTTGCCCATCTAAACCTCACAACACTGGGTTAATGCTTTCAGGTAAAGAACAGGGATCACAGTTCTGATGACTGCTGTGATTTCAGTGATGAACTTTTCTTTGCCCAGTTCTGTGATTACTTTACTTAGCCAGAATTTACAACTGCTTTCTTCTTGCTGCAGGTCTGCTGGTTTATCAAAAACTGTTGAATTTCACTGTTAATTCAGTCCCCTATCCCACTGTCCCTTAGACCTGCATATCAGACAGAAGAATCTATAAAGACAATGGAAAAGAAAATGACTCTGGGGTAGTAAAGAAAAGGTAGCTACAACAGCAAGTTGTAAACATACACTTTTAAGCAGAGTTGAAGGAATAGTTAGTGTCTTTTTGTCACACTGAAAGAGATGGAGCCCTGCAGAAACCTGCTGTGACCCCACTGATTATGTCTTTTTTGTGGGCTGTTAATGAATTGAAAGTACATATAAATTTGCAGATAACATGAAGGAGAAAAGTGTATAAGCACTCTGTAGGATAGGTTCAAAACTAAAATTGATCTGGATAAACTGAAAAAAAAACCCCACCAAACCCAAAGCAGGAATTCTGCAAAGATAATAGCAAAGTGGTCCACTAAGGAGACACTGAATGAATGAGTCTAAAATGGGAAATGGTGTAGCAGGGAGAAGTACTACAGAACATAATGGATAAGTAAGAACCTGCAGGGTAGAAAAGACAGCTCTCTATCTCTATTAACAGGGGAGTTACACATAAGACACTGGAAGTAATTATTCTGCTCTCTTTGTAACAGAGTAAGCCACAGCTGGAATAGTGGGTCCAGTTGTGAGCCTTGCACACTGAAGAAATTTAAAATTATTGGAGTCTACAAGAAGGATAAGGAACTTAGTAAAAATTATATAGGAGGAAAGAATTTGATTTGTTGTAGGAATTTTTGGTTATGCAAAGGATTGCTGGATTGACTTTACTGTTTGTGATGTCTGACTGAAAAAATTTAAGATCTGATTCCTCCCCAAAACAGATGGATGGACTGCATGATATCTTTGATGTCCTCCTCTGCTCTTCCAGGACACCATGAGTCGGATGCAACTGCATTGTGTTCTAAGGAGTTATCTTGTTAATCCTCTTGGAAATCCCTTAGCCAGTTTTGTGGATAATTCTGTGAGAGCAGTGTGAATGAAGCAATTAAAACTGACGACCAGAGGGCAAAGAAATACTGCCAGAAACTCCTGCTCAGATCAATGCTACTGGCTATATTTAAATCCTACTTCATCTGACACCTTGCCCCAGTATCCTGCGTCATCCCCAGGACACATATGTATTTCTGGGAATTGCTTAATTCAGGCTCTCCAACTCCCTTCTCCTCACACACGCAGCACATCCTGCCACACACACTCTGATATCCCCCCTACTGAATTCTTTTGCAGAACCTAAAGTGGCCTCAGAAAATTGGCATGTTGTAGGCAAAAGGTTTTCATCTTTCTGTATAAGAATTTATTGCTGGGTAGCCATGGGAACGTGGCTTCCTGCAACTCCAAGTCTGTGTAAATGTACATCTCATTGTTCTAGTTCATGAGCAATGAGTTATGATTTGAGAGGTAGAACAGAGGGTGAGAAACCTCAGGAAAAAGCTCTCTACAAAGAAGATGTAATCTTAATACTTGCACAAACTTCATTGCTGTGGTTTTTCAGCAACTCAGAGATTTTCTTATATTTTATATTTTCAGTTCTTGTCTTAAAATTTCCCCACCCCATAAAGAAGAAAAGCATTATATCTTTCTGCAGATTGGGGTGAGGGCTGGAAAACCAAACAATGTCCATGACTGAGATAACGGTAGCAAATCACTCCACCTGCAATGCTCTGCCAGCATGTCCTACCCTTTCAGGGCCTACATCATTTCCACTGCTCTGTGTTATTCTGATCTCATGTTAAACTTATTTCATGGCATATTCTGTACAGTCTGCAAATCCAAAAACTGATCTGTGAGAAAGTGTCATTGTCTAATGGCTGTCCAAGTGAAAAATAGAGAATAGCATCATCTATTGGCTGCTCCAGGTGTTGGAATCCTACACCCCTTTATATCCATCCCTGTGATATAATTCTGACTTGTTATTACTCAAAATGGAGCCCTTTGTCTCTGAGTATTCCCCCTGCATAAACTATTCTATGAGATCTTCTGAATAAGTTGGACCTTCACTGGGGAAACCAGACTGACTCCAAACATTATAAAGTGCATAATTTTTGGTGTGATTTCATCTGTTGTTGATTTTGTGGTTCTGCTCCTGGGAACAGTTTGGTGAGTGTTGTACCGGTAATAGGTATGCATATAGCTAATAAATAATGATTGTAGTTGCTGATTACAAGCTACAGTTTTATTGTATCCTGTGATATTTAAATATACACTAGCTGCTAATATTAATTACTATTGGTAGATATACACATCTACACATACTTTTCTGGCACAACCTTTGAATAACTTCATATGTACATTAGCCTTATTAGGAATAAGTATACTTGTAATAATAATAATAATAATAATAATAATAATAATAATAATAATAATAATAACAATTAGGAAATGAATCTTACATTTCCTTGTATGTTATGAAATCATAACAAGATCACAAACTCAAACCTGGTGTCACTGCAATAACCCTTTAAGTCATGACTGTTGCCAAAAAGGAGGTCTACAGAAATTACTATCAATACCAACAGGCTTATAATTTTAACCTTTCTTACTTTATTTTCTAACATGCATCAGAAAACTACGAATGACAGCAGTGGAAGAAGTAAAGCATCATAAGAATACAGAGTACAGCCTGGTTACTTCCTTGCCAGTGGCTGTAACTCTCCTGATGAGTGGGACCATTTGATGCAGTGTAGACATTACAGAACTGGTTCCCAATGCAGGATTTGAGGGGAAAATAGTAGAAGAAATGTAAGTTGAGGGGTGAAGAGAATTTTTCTGCAAAGTCTAGCGGTTCTGGTAAAAAGCAGCCAAATACTGTAGTTTCAAAACAGGCAGCAGCAGAGGAGAGGAAACTGAGGCCAACCTGAGAGATGGGAGAAAGCAGAAATTAAATAGCAACCATTCAAAGGCACATGAGTGGGGAGAGAAAGGACCTTCAGACTAAAGTACCAAAAAGTAGGGTGGGCTGTTGTGATCATAAGCAGGATAATCATTGCTGGTAGGGGGACTGGGAAAATGCTGTCCTTCAGCCCTCCTCTTCCCATCCTCATTCTAGCCTGGGAACACAGCAAAAAAAGTCTGAACCTCTAGGCCAGTGACTCATTTCATTGCACACAGCAAAGCTGGTCATTTGCTGGAAAGGCTTGTCCTCCTGGATCTCCACATCTATCTGGAGTGGGGATTTGCATCAATATTACAGAACATGACACACAAGAATCCTGTACATCTCTGGAGCTGATGTCAAATAGCTGATTTCATCACTGTTAGATACACTCAGAAACTAGCTGTTCCATCAATAGGGAGCAGCTTTTCTTCCTGGACACTTTGGCTTCTTTCCCTGTCTGTAGTGACACATTTGCACATGCTGGAGTTCATTATACTGCCTGTGGGTTTTGATGTAGTTTGGCAAATAGATAATTGCAATCCAGCATTAGTGCCCATTTGTTCAGAATCACTGTCTCACCAACAATGCACAGTAAGGGCTTGCAAAAATTAAGGAAGTTGGTAAAACAGGCTTTTATTTCCAAGTTCTTCTGTCTGGATGAGAGGAGTCTAAGTACATTCAACTCCACTCAGTGATGTATTCTGGTTCCAACAGCACTATAGCCCTGTCTGCAGGACATGTCCCAGGCTTTCCTCCTTTTCAGTGGCTAGTCCCAGTGTACCATCACAGTGAATCAGAGACTTCACAGCCCATGACAGGCAGAAGCTCACTCTTCTTGCCATCAGAAAGGTAGTGATAGACTTCTCAGTCACACAAATCTCCTTTCATTGATAAGAGCTCATTTTAATTCCCACTGATCTGATGTATAACCTAAGCCCTTCCTGCAGCACAGGCTAGTCCAGACAGAATGATATTTCCCCATGCTTTAAATGAGTTTGCCTGGAAGAGCTCATAATAAGGAAAAAATGCACTGAGTTGCATTCACTGAGAGCCTTCAGCTGCTCTTTCTTCAAATTATTTCATCAAAACTAATGAAAAGTTGATCCAATTTCTCCTAGCTTCACCTCACTTCATCCCTGAATAGTACTAAATCATTAGCAGAAATTGGTTTAAGCATTAATATTTCTGGAGGGAAAAACTGTTTTGTAGTGCTGTCACATTGTATTTGTGGGGGTAAGCATGAATGATGTGTGCCTGCCTGTCACAGGACTGCATTCCTGGCTCCTCCTCCAGGTCTGTGAGGTCCTGTCCCCTCCTCACTCACCCACTACTGGACTTCATAGTCACCACATACTCCACAATGTTAATCCAAGGAAAAAGCTTTTTTCTGCCCACAATCATGTCTCCCTATACACTCAGCAAGGGATTGTTGTTGGGGCCCAAAGCAAGACACAAAACCCCAAAGATTTGAGCATATCAACTAACACCATCAACTTCTCTCCAGTCTTGCACTGTCAGAGTTTCCAGTTCTGCAGCCCTGGGGAAAAAAAATGGAGTAATAGGTCTCTTGGGCTTAGATTTGGGAGTAGGCAGCTATGTTTGGTATTGTCAATAGAGCTGTGGCTGTCAGAGCAGTCACAAAATGGTTGTTTCTAAAAGGCAAGGACCAATGTTCCGAGATAAGCCTTATGAAATGAAATTGTCTGGTTAAATTTTCCTCTGTGCACTGAGGAAGCTGATGGGGGGCACTAGCAGAAAATTTTCTGCTTTAAGGATGTTTTAAGGATGCCATATCAAAATGCTAGCAGCACATACATTTGCAAAAATCACAAGTGCATAACTTGATTTTGTGGACAAATTGTGCAACTGTCTGCATTCTTGCTCAGAGACCTCAATCGTATACCTAAGCCTTGCTTTAATTTATTTGCATATGTATTTGTCTTTAGAGGCAGCCATACCACTGTGATAGGGAATATAAATGATGTTTTTAATTTTTATGGATTCCAGTTTCATTCAAATTTGACTTAGCTGCCTGCTCACATCTCAACAGATAAAATCTTGCTGGCAGGAATAAATGCAGCTTAAATTCTGTGATGAGAATTTGGCTTCTGCTTATTTTTGCTCCTTGATTAAAAAAAAAAAAAAACAACTCACAGGGTGATCATTAGACAGACATTAGTTATTAGCTTCAGCTTTGAAGTTATCTACAAGGACTCTCAGGTACATAACAAACCTGTTACTCACATTACAGCTATCTACGCAATATTCCTCATTAAAGTGGAGATGTAATACAGCTTTATTGAGGATGCCTTTTCTCTTTTTCTGGACAGCTGAGGAGCTGGTAGAGGCATGGAAAGGTGGGTGACTGGTGCTGGTAGTCTCCTTGTGCTAAATACTACCATAGGGAGGTAAGATCAGCAGACCTGGCAGAGGAAGGCAGTGGAGACAAGGATGGCCCTCAGTGCATGGAATATGTGAGACTGGTCTGGATGGGTGAGGAAAACCAAGAGCTCACCTGCAGGTCTCTGAGCCTGATCCGATTCTAGCCCTAGGAAGGAAGAGGGGGTCTCCTTCCCTAGACAGAACAGGTTTGCTGGTCAGGGGAGGACATCTATTCCAACTTTGTGAGCTTGAAAGAGACAAAAGCTTTTGTCCATGTAAGGACTTCTCCTTTCAGCCCTTGCCAAGGGTGAATGCCCAATAACAGGAGAAAACAAATGATGGCAGGAGAGTAGAGGGAAGATCCAATCCTTAATGTGAATCTTGTTTTTCCTTCCCTGGAAAGCTCCTACAGCTGGGATGTGAGTCATACTCCATTTACACTCTCATGCCTTTTCTAAGGATGCTTTGTGTCACCACTGTGCAGTAGAGGAGCCTCAATCTCTTAGTTAAACCCAAGCCTGTGTGTTTCTGGTTCATAAGCAAGATTCCTAAAAGCTGAAGAACTGACACTCATTAAGATGACTAGTCCCTAAAATAAGGTAGTAAAAACAGGTTTACCACTCAGCTCTGGGTGTATTAGCTCAAGGAACTATTAAAATGTATTTACTATTGTTGAATCCCTCTGAGAAAATTAGGTTAACACTTCATACAGATTAATCAATTACTTTGCTTCAACCTACACATGTCAGATCTCATTTCATTCTCATATACTTTACATCAGTGATTATTTGAAGAAGGAAAGTACCAAAGATAACAGAGGAAGAAGTGTATGTTGCTGTGTGCAACTAAATTTTATACTGAATACCACAATATTATTATCATGAAACTGAAAGATCAGGATTAGATTGTCTTCCTTTTTTATACAAACAAAAACTTAAATATAAATCCACTTAAAATTTAGTACAAAAGTACTGGGAAAGGAAAGCAGAAAAAAAGAAAGCAAAATTTCTACAAGATTTTCTAAATGATGCTAAATCTCTAAATTATATTTGTCTGAATCATGGTCAGTCAATATCCCAGCAGATGGTGCCTGACAATTTCAATCCTGTTATGAACAGTATCACCAAAACCATTCAGTCTTCTGCATTGTGCAAAATCTAGCACACAGGGATAGTTGCTGCCAAATCCTTAGTTACCTTCTCACTTTTGTCACCTATATTATTTTTGAGACCACAGGGCAGAAATTAGAAACAGAAGTTCATGGTCTTCCTGTACTATGAAACAAAGCAATTTTATTGAATGTTTGCCCACAGTGAAGGACCACAATGATTCTGAAAGCAGCACCATAAATAACAGAGAGGTGGTAAAATAGCGTCAAGAGGCTTTCATTTTAGCCAAAAGTAGATCAATGTACTTAGAACTTTAACACTGATCAAAAGATAAGATGAGACATCATCAGATTTCACTGGTTTTAGCAGGTCAGAAGAGTGTTCAAATTATTAGCTAGATAAAAGAGGGACACTTTGTAAAACGGCAAACCACAGGAAACCAGATACTGATCTTCACATTAGCACTGAACTCAGTTTTCCTGAGGCACTGTGTGAGCAAGCAGCTCACATCTCCAAGGAATGCTGTCTGCTCAGGTAGCTGAGGAAGACTCAGGCATATTCCCGGTTAGCTTATTGCTAACAAGAGGTTAAAGAGATCCTGCTAACATTGTACATCACTGAGCACCTTAAAACTGGAAGTAGATAATTAGCAGCTGATAATTTAATAGAGATTCCTGAACAGTGCCTGGAAGTTCTCTAGGAGGGAGGCTCAGCTTACAGTTCATCTTGTCAATAACTTTTACCCTAAAATAAAGAACCAACCAGACTAAATAACCATGTGGAATGGGCATAATGGCACTGATTTCATAAACTGCAATATTTCACAAAAAAAGCTACTAAATATATTTACAGAATTCTATGAGATGGGAGATATTGTAGCACTCTCTTAATACCGAAAATCCTTTCATACACACTTGTTCAGAAAAGGATATTCAAAGGTAAATGAAGGCTCCCTAAGACAGGCCCCTTCATTGTTGGAAATCTAGTGTCATTAATATACTCCAAGAAAACAAAATGAGAAATTATTAAATCTTCAATTAAGCACTATCAGATATATTATAACTATATAAAAGCAATACCATGTAAGATGAATTGTTAAACCACTGAGAGAAACAGTGGATAAAGGAAAATTATTTAATATAGAGTATTATAAAATTACAGATGTTTCAGTCAAGAGTAATATGCCATTATGAGATGGTCAGATGCTTTCCTGTCACTGGTAAGTGCTGTTTCCACTTTCATATTACATACCTGAGGTAATGCCGACAGACCACAGGGGGCCCTTAAAATGACTACAGACCACTTGGCAAGAGGGTTTGTAGCCCCCATAAGATAGGATGACACATCCCATTGTAGCTAGACTCTTTTTGCTTTTTAAAGCTGCTCTAATTTATCTCTGCAGTTTGCAGAGAAAATTCAGCAGACAGAAAACCCTCAGGCTAAAAAAAATACTTTCTTCCGTCAAATTCCATTTAACTTTGTTTGAGTTATAAACTGTTAAAAACCACAAGATCCCATTAAATCTTGAAAACCTCAAGAAAACTTATTTCCAGCAAAGTGACAAAACAAGTTTAAAAAGAGGGAAGGAAGAGGATGTATTTGTTTATTGCACTGCCAAGGAGCACCAGTGGGTTCTGGGAGACACCAGACCATGGGAGCCTGCATCAGGTCTGGTTGCTCTGGTCACACCTCTGGCCAGCTGGATCACTGCACCACTGTGCCAGTAAGGCTAAGTCCCACATGATAGCCTGCTCCTGAGGAGGTAAAGGTTAAGGTTATAAATATTCCTTTCAAGTTTTTTCTTAAAAAAAAAAAGCTAAATTTATAACCCCTGAATAATCTTGGTTCTCTAATTAATTCTTCACATCCATCATGATATAGTCTACTTTTATTCCTCTGAGCTATTTTTTGCCTTGTTGTGATCCAATTCATCCCACGTAGTGTAATGATATTCCTTGCAGAGGGGAAAGAATAGTGATAGCACATGCAGCCATGATGTGATTATTCCTGCATTCAGTGGCCATGTAATGCAATGCTGATCAGGTGTTTTTCCCCCCACTACAACATACATAAATATTGGTGAATCATTATGCATTTGGTGAATTTTCTTTTATATTCTGAGCATTTTCTTCTAACTTCCTGTTTTTGATGTGTTACAGAGTGTTTTGTTTCATTTGGTTTTGTCTATAAACTTCCCTGCAGTCAGAACTATTGCGTCATTTAATCAATGCCCCTAGCATCATAAAAATTTTAGTACATTTTTCTCACTACTAGCATACTTTAAAATGTTGCAGCTATCTTAAGTGATGAGCTAACAGAAGTTTATTGTGAGATTACTTCCTCTTTGAGACTTTACTGATGGAAATTTTTGCCTGATAAAAAACGTTTCTTTAATTTTTTTTTAAATTCATATTTCTGCCTTATAACTCCTTGCCTTTGTTTCTCTCTTTTAAAAGCACCTTCACCAGGTTCACTGCTTTATACTACTCAAAACTTGGCAGGCAGTAAAGTTTTCAGTTAATCAGCATATACACAAATTAAAGCTTTAATTTAAGTTTAAAGATTTTAATTTAGCTCCTCGAATATTTTCTCCCAAGTACCAGGCATTTTGACAGTGATGTTGCAGGGCTCAGACACTGCTAAGTTCTTATGAACAATTAATCTGAGCACATAATTTAGCTTCAGAGCATTCAAAAATCAGAATTCAACTACAACTGAGTAAGACTGCAACCTGCAACCACTGTTAGAAAAGTAAAGGCAGATAGAAGATTATTACAGGCAATTTTAAGATAGCTAGTGAGCCTTATTTTAAGAGATTTTTTAACACTTTCCTTTCTTGTATCAGTGAAAGGAAGATGAATCAATCATGAAACCTGGCCAGAACAACAGGGAGTCATGTAGCTCTTAGATAAGCAGTGGTTTCAGCATAGAATTCAGCACCATAAAATGTGCTTTTAAACGAAAATTTTAAAAAAGGTTGTGGAATCCCCCTCACTGGGGGGAAGAACCATTCAAGAACCATTTGTATGCAATCCTGGGTAATGTCCTTTGGGATGAACAGGGAGGTTGGACCAGGTGACCCACTGTGGTCCCTTCCCACCTGACCCATTCTGTGGACACAACCACAGGACCTCCAAAAAGGAAACATCTGTTATTCTAATACGGCTCTGAAATGCACACTTGAAATTAAGAGATCACAGACAAGGCTTCATGTTTGAACCTTTAGAGAACCTTTAGACCATTGTATGGCATTTATGTGCAAAACATCCCTTCACTTACAGGTCAGGCAGATTGCACAGAAGTAAGAAACTCCTAAAAAGACTAAGGAAGAGCTGTGCCCTACATGGATTTCAGATATTTTACAGCAAAGGTGTAGTACACAGTGTGTGCAGAGAAGAGCTTTGAACCTGGGAATAAACCCTTTTACTTGTAGAAGTGAAAGGTCTTTGGCAGATGTCTTACCAGAAACTCGATATTTCTGTCCAATTTCTTCAGCTTATGAGGACAGAAGGACTCCAGCCCCATCAAGCTCAGTACACTGAGTGTCAGCCTGTCCTTGGTTGATGAGGAAGCTGGAGACAGGAGAAGTGATGGGCTCGCTTCATATTCAACCTCCAAGCAAAGCATTTTAGAGACAACTGGGGTGGAAGATAACATGAAGAAGAAAAATTTGAAACTTGCCTCACAATTTTGCTGTCAAATCAAAAAAAACCATCAAAAAGTTAGGAAGAGCTGAGGGAATTATAACTCCATGGGGACTTTGTACAACTGGAGTGGAACTGTCTGTTTCTGAAGATGGCTCCCATTCCTCCAAACCCCACAGGTGTCTGAGGGGAGGGCCTCAAACATCAGATCTCAAACATCAGTTTAAATCTACAGAGGACACTTAAAACCAAAGGATATAGCACTTCCTTATAAATTGTTTACAAAAATTATTCCACCTGCCATAGCAATGCAGAAAGCAAAGAACTGCATCTGAATTTATATCACGCATGCAACATTTCTTATCTGAAGAGTTCTTTACGCACAATGTTCATCAAATGCAGAGTTAACTACTGTCTGTATCACAAAAGGTATTTGTTATCCCCACATACTGTGGACTGGAGGGACTGATTATATTGAAGTAGGAATCTGCATATTGATTGCACATTGATTAGAAGCAGTTGATGACACTGCCTTGTCGTGTGGCTGATGACAGTAGAGATCGTGATAACAACATTTTATCAATTAATCAAGATATAGTCCTTAAGCTGAATCAGAGGAACAAGCATTCCTGGAATTAGTATAGAAGTGACTTGGTATGGTTCAGTAGAGAAAGCAATAGCTCCCATAAGACTTAATGTACTTAACAGGAACACATTTTCTTAAAATTTTCTAAAACTGCTTATAGGCATGTACATGATGATAATAAATTCCTAACATGAGACAAAAGAAAACTTTTGAAACACGTAGCCAAAGAAAAGAAAACAGCCATCACAGATCTCTACCATATATTGCACACAATTTTTTGAAAGCAGGTCACTCTAATTTGACAAGAGAATGAATAATATTATTCCAAGTTTTCCGTAAAATGTTTTATCATCTTCAGAAGAGAACAATTCCGGGCATCCTTCACAAAGTATTAACCTGCTGTTCAATTGAGAAGGATTTTAAAGCCAACATAGAAAATGGCAAACCTTTTTCTATGGCCACTGATGATGCAAACCATGGATATAGAAAAATGTTTATGATAAATTGTCTGTTGCTGCATGATCAACATGGGAATATTCCGT
This sequence comes from Molothrus ater, assembly GCF_012460135.2. NCBI lineage: Eukaryota > Metazoa > Chordata > Aves > Passeriformes > Icteridae > Molothrus > Molothrus ater. The sequence continues at coordinate 62,295,031 of NC_050479.2, read as the reverse complement.
GATGTTCAGGACACTGACAGAACTGAAAGAAATGCTTGAAAATGTGAAAAGTGTGTACTGCACTCCACTAGCTTCAATTTGGTCATAAATCATCCGTGACAACATTATGACTCTCCTGCTAATGATGACTTCGGGATACACCTTTCTGCCCACAGATAAATGGAGAAGGATAACAAATGGCTTCTTGCCAATTGCCTTCACCTATACAATACAGCAATGCATTCAAAAGATAAATCAACAGATACAACTTGGACTGTGTAGCAAGGATTTTGACTTTTTTTCCTGGAATTCCAAGTTTCAGAACTATTGGAGGTCCTAAATTTGGTCAGTCTGAAGCAGTGAGGTAGGGTAGCCTGCACTGTGGATCTTTGCATGTCTTGTGATTGACAAAATATTAAAATGGTTTTCTGTTAGATGGAGTTCCTACAGAATGGTGGGAATTTCTGCCTTGAAACTTTTAAGTTATTTAAAAATTGTACATTTTGGGAAGAAGAAGACAATTTTTGGTGGCTTTCATTTCTCTCAAAAACTGAACAGTTCTTACAACCCATCCAAAATTATAATACTCCATATGTGATGAAGTTTATGAACTCATAGAAAAGTAAAATGTAATAGAAAAAACATCAGGTTTGTTGGTCAAGAATGCCATTCCTATTTAAAAGCATGACATGACAAAGCAGGTGGATGTGAAACATTATTTAGAGACATAAAATCCATATAAATTTCTCTTTTAATTGAGGAAAAACAATATATCATCCTAATCTATTCACTTCCTTAAAAAATACAATTACTTTTTAAGGAAGACATAAAGATTCCTGAAAGGTTGAAACCTGACAAAAAGCTAGATCATAAAAATATATACATGTAAAAAAATTGGTGTACTGAACAATTCAGTAAGAGATTTCTAAATATTTCAGGAATTTTACATTAGAAAATAGATAATATTCAACCTTCAAATCTTGTTTCAGTTTATTAAACCATATGGGCTAAGAACCACTTTATTATGTCCAGCTTAAGCTATACCCAGATTAGTTCTTCCAGCTTTGAGGGGATTGTTTCAGTGAACTAGTTTCTTTCCAGTTCTTAGATATCCATTCCATAAAGCTGTCTGCTCTACTCTTAATTTTTGCCATCAGTAAATGTTTCACTAAGATATTTTCTCAAGCAGAACATTGTCTGTAGAGTCATCAGCTTTTTATAGAAATCCCATTTATTTATATCTCTCTGTAATGTATCCATGTGAGCTTTTCATTGCATATGGGGAAAACAAGGAACTTTTGTGTTGACAGATTCCATGCAATGTATTGACATTAATGGAATGTGAAACACGTGGGCATAAAAGCAAACTAAATGAAAATGGCTCTTAACATGTGTGTTTATTTTGCTAGCACATGGTTTGAGAAATGCACATGGATTTCAAATGTCTGTGCCAAAAATCATCTGGTTTTGTGCAACAAGTTTTAAGCCTTGTTGACAGAAACATCTAATGGACACACAGCTGCAGTAAGGAGAGGAAAAAGGAGTGGCTTTTGTTGTAGAAAATAAGATAAAAACACCAAATAGGATAATTTTCATTTTCTCCACTCCCACTGCTTACTTTTCTTTTCATACATGTTAGCACACTTCTTGTATATAAACGTAAAGAAAAATATATATGTTTCTTTGAAATAAAAATAAATAAATGAAAGCACCTGAACTTGGAGTTTTAATTTTAGTTCCTCCAAAGGTGTTCACAAGCTCCACTGACACAAAAGCCCCATCTCTGACTGCTTGGTACAGAGCCCAGTGCTGTGTGCCAGGTGCCAGGAGCACTCAGGTTGGTGTGAGGAGGCTTTTCTGCCTCCCTCTCTGCAGATGCCACAGGACTCTGGCAAAAGGGACAAGAACAGGCACTCCCTGTAGTCATCCTTCATGAGAAACTTAACTTGGTGGCAGACCCATGGCAACAGATTTTCCATCGTGCCTTTTATGCAGCAAAACAGCTCTGGTACTAAACCTCTTCTTGCAGCTGGGCTTAGCTTTGTGAGAACTCTGACAGGGAGCAAAGTCATCCTCTTTGACAGAGAAAGATCCCCAAAGAGAACTCGAGTACATGCATGGAGGGAAGTGATTAGAACTCATATTTCAAAGCTCTCTACATAAGGACTATGGGATTCTCTCTTTGTAGTTGCATGCTTATTTTTTTCCCTCACTGCAGAAAAAGGAAATGTGAAATACATTCCTAAAGCCTGACATTAACTACATTTTCAACTTACTCAGGTTTACTGAGGGGCAGGTAGCAGATCTGTGACTTCAAGCTAAGGCCAAGTTCTGTCTAATGTTTTCCTATGCAGCTGTGATTTGGGAAAACAATACCTCCCAGAACTTGCAATGCAGGTTGTTGTTCCTTGTGCATGCTCACTGAGATTAATTTGACCAGAATTAGTTGTTTAATCTAAAGGTTTCTAGCTAGTTTTATCCCAAACTTATCCCATTATAATTTAGGAAGTTCTGCTCAGCTGAAGAATTAATAGGTAGGATGAAGGAAGACAACAGTCAGGGGAGTGATGGTGTAGGTTAAGAGCTTGAAGCAGGTGTGAGAAGCCCAGTTAGCAGCCAACAACAGAAAAAACTATACTTAAACCCACACTCAAAAGAAAAATGAAGAAATGAATGAAAAATGAAAAATGAAAAATGAAAAATGAAAAATGAAAAATGAATCACAGTGTGATTTACCATTCTCTAACCAAGACAAAAGAAAAGAAAAAAAGGAATATAAAAGTTGGCAGAAGAAAAGCAGCTGCTGAGGTAAGCACACTCAGACTCAAAGGAAAAACTGGAAAAATTATAAAAGTGGTCAGAACAAAGAAACTGTGACATCTGGACCAGAAAGCTGAATGCACACACAGCCTGTGGCTTGGTACTCATGTGTATCCCTTGGCATTCCATGCACACCAAATACCCACTGCTCCCAACAGACAAGTCAGGTGATATTATTATCACTGCTTAGTTTTGTGCAATTTTTTTTTTGCTCCCAGAAAGTTTCTCCACTAGATTTTTACTATCTTAACCTTCATTACCAGCTGTTTGATTACTTGCTATCTGGGTTTATCCTTCTACCACAGCCATGACAGTGAAGCAGAGAAAAAAGGGTGAGAGACCAGAAGAGGAACAGCTTAGGTGAGGGCAGAATTTCTTTCTAAAGGGAAAAGTTGTAGGTGAGAAAATAGTAACTGTAGGACAGTGTTCAGTCAGTGGAGAGAAGTTTTAAGTGCAAATTAAAGCTCAGAAATAAGTCTAACTCTGAAAGTGGGGTTGATGCCAATTAAATAGAAATGCAGTCTGAAACTCTCTGCAGAAGAAACAACGGTTCCACAGCTCTGTCACCAAAGTCTGTTTCCTTCACTAGAAGATGCCTTTCTCATTAAAAAAGCCACACTGCCTTGTTCTCATCTCAAAATAACTCAAAATTTTCTTCCTTTGGTTATGACTGTTCTGTCCTTTGTCATGGCAGGAAACCGAGTTAAACTGAGTTGCTGTTGTAATTTTCTGGAGTCAATTTGAGGTTCATGAATGTACATCAGGGAGAAATATATAGAGCACCATGGGGTATTAGCATGGACTCTGTGAGTAATATCCCCTCTTCTCCACATCTATCCCAAAATAGTGCCAGAAAACAAGCCCAGAACACTACCAGTACTTACTACTATTGAACTTATAACTTTGATTTCTCAAGCAATTTACAGATGATGGAAATGCACGTAACAGCTCCAAAATCTAGCCTCCAAAATTATCTCTGCCACTTTTGACCATATGTGTCCTAAATATCACTTGTTTTCTTCTATGAAAATTATGATTAGGAGACTCAGTGAGCCCTATATTTTTTAAATTACTCCACAATTATTTCCCTCTGTTTGCTACTTTGCAGCTCTTACTATTTCCTGTGGCACAAATCTCCATTCCCTGTCAAAGGACTTTGTTACAGCTTTGCCTTGTAAGACCCTGACTGGAGATTGCACCAGGATATACAGCCAGGTAGAACCAGGGATCAGCTTGTAAACAGACCACTTTGGTCTGTTTACCACTCTGTCACTGTCTCTGTTAACAAAGGAAGGACATTACAGAAAAAACAACCAAAACCTGGGAGGTTATAGTAGGTTAGAAACTGACTATGAATAAAAAACATACTGCTGCAAGAAACTTCAATCCCATTGTGTGATGTATAAACATCATAAGTGGCAAAGGATGAAATTTTTCTGTTCCACACAGTACTGTTGAGAACCTGTCTGGAGTACAAATTTGTAAAAATATCATGAAGATCACAGAAGAAAGTAACACTGTTTCTGAGAGCTTTAGAAAGCAGACTGATAAGAAATTGTTTTCAAGAATTTTGTTGCTTCTATCTAGAAGAGAGAGACATAAAGAAAAAGAGAAATAGAGGTCAAATGTTTCCCACATCTTCCAAAATAAACAATTTTCATAAAGGACCGCAATCAATGGTTTCATTTTGCACCAGGCATGGAATGGAAGCTTCTTTGCCACAGAAGAGAAATAATCAAATATAAGAGAAAAACACCTTCCAAAGGTAGTGATATGGTAAAACATGGATACTAGGAATATATGGCACTTCCAAAGCAGTGCAAGAACATGCACCTAATCTTCCCCACAGAAGGAAGGTGGATAAAAGGACTTCTTCAACACCCTTACAGGATTAATATTTTCTTTAGTTTGTGCACAACGTAAATTCTACACGCCAAACTTTAAAGTATCCCACCAAGCTACCCCCACAGCCAATTCAAAAATGTTGCTGTCATCACTGGAAGCCCCTAGACAATTTCATTCATCAAATATCTGTTGGTATTAGCTGCCAACTAGACAGCTGTCCCAGTAAAGTCCTCCCTTTCATGGTTCCTCTTCTTTTGCTGGCAATGTTTCATACTAGTCTAGTACATATTGTATATAATCACATTTTTCTCCTCATTTCCGCTTATAGAAATTTGCTGTCTTCACAGAACTCAAGCACCTTTTGCTTTATTTTATACTGTATATAATATAAATATATTATCTCTATAAACCATATGTTAAGCTGACTTTTACAATGGAACAGCTGCCTTGGGTTTGGTGGGATGGTTCAAAGAGCTCTCAAGAGCACTTACTCTAAAATCACTGGAGCAGGTTTGCATTCCTCTGACAGAGCCCCCAGTAAATGTTCAGCAAGCACATACCTATTCATGATGTGATGTGAGCCAGGTGTTAAGAGGAAAACAGGATGGACATTTGAATGGGGAGGTGTTGTTTCAGTGACTGATACTGAAAAGGAATTATTTTTAAGCAGGAGGTGTTGATTGCTGCTTTAGTCCCAGTCTAGATTTTAACAAAATTGTGTCACATGCACAGTTTTTTCGTGCCTTAGCTTTCTGACTGAAAAAAGGATTAAATGAAAAAATAATGTGTAATGTACTCCTAAGGATTTATCCTGTAAATCTGTGGTACCCAAGCTCAGCTGAGATCTGTAGTCAACATCTTAAACCCCTTATCACCTATAGTGTTCACAGACAAATTATATTCCCTTCAATCTCATAAATTCCAATTAGCTTTAACTCTGATGCCTTACAGTTTCTGATTAAGCAGATCATAGTATCTACTTTGCTGCAGAATCCCTCAAGAAGGAAAGTAGAGCATTTGAATGATAGTCTGATATAACGTTAATAACCTACAAGCATTATGTTCAGAGCTGATATCCTTAATTAAGAAAATTACAGTTGTCCCACTTGAAAGCTCCTAAGAAATAATAGGACAGATAAAAGTTAAACATTTACAAAATTAAAGCAGCTCTTTAGCAATGTAGTTTTGATGACTTCCCTTAAGAAAAATTCTTATCACAAATGTATTTTGTGCTAGTGTAGTTCACCAGAAATTCAGGAGCTAGCGTCTGAATTATACGCTTATGGTTTTAACTGGAAAAGTACTGAAGGGTTTACTGCATTGCTTCTATGACATGTTGCCTGCAACCTGGGGAACACACTTTTCTTTAAGTTATTGTTTAGTCTCCCTTTATCTAATGCTGCCTTTAAAGGTACAAAAGCCAGCTGCTTCTCACATTTTACAGTTGGTGCCATTAAAGACAATGATCTGCCATACTCTGTGCTTTCTTCCCTTCTGTTCTAGGCTTCTCCTTTTTATCCCCAGCCTTTATGTTATGGCTACCAATTTGCTTTGTATTTCTTGCAGGCAAACCTTTGTGATTTTTTTCAATTATGCAGATTTACTCTGTTCCTCAGACAGGCTTTTTGAGTGCTACCTTGGAAATTCAATTTGAATTTTCCTGGGCTAAACTCAGTTTGACTGTACATTCCCAAATATTTTTTCAGCATTACAGCACTCTATCTTCTTAACTCAAAGAGAGGCCTATCCTGTGTCAACAACAATAACATCCATTTCCACTACTGTAACTCAAAGCCAGACTGCTTGCCACATCTGTCTGCACTGAAGCAAACCCTCCAGAATGATTTAGTATTCTTGCAGACATGTAGGATGCTATATATACAAAGAGTGATGTGAAACATGTTGAGCTGGTTTTAAAAGTATCCTTTCCATAGGAAGTGTTGACCAAAAATTTAAGAACCAATATATTTTGCTTTATATAAAGCAAAACCTATAATACATGGATTCTTTGCCATCAGCTTCTTCACTTGTTTTTCTTCACTTTCTCTCTCCTTCTTTCTGCTGGAAAAAAAGTAGGGGAAAGAGTGAATAGGAAGCAGTGGAGTAAATGGGGCAATTTCTCCAATTTTCCTCCTTCTAAAAAGTCTCATTCTCTGTTTTCTTGCTCTTCCTCGGCCTATCACAAGCACAATTTTAAAATAGAAAGGAAGAAAGTAAAACAAGTCCTGGATCTTTTCTTTTTAATTTTCCCTCTCCCTTACCACTAGGAAGGGGAATAAACTAAAGAGATGCACATAAGAATGAAGGGATCTTCCACATTTTCAAGACAATCTATGCCAAAATCTTCCCAAATTAAATTAGCTTATTCAATTCTGATCATGGATATCTCTAAGGTACAAGATACAGTTGTTTTCCTTTAAGTAAAGTGAGCAACTTGAGATGTTACTTTATGTCTGAAGTTTGACTTTGATATTCATTAAAGCTCTTCTCCTTCCAAAGGTGACAGAGAAACAGCAGCTGTGGACAGCTTAGTTACAGCTGAATCTGCAGTAATGCCTTCTGCAGGAATCCCCCTATCTTTAATATTCATGGAGTTTTTACCCTCTGACTGTCTCTTTTCTCAAATTCAATTTGCCCTCAGCTCTTTGCAGCACAACACATCTCCCCAAGGAATTCACCTCTGTATTTCAGAGGGATATTTGGCTTCCCTACATGCACAGAGATTGCATCTCCTCTGCTGCATCAGAAGATGCTCAGACCTGTGTGGGAACTGGATTTGTTGTGCATTCAGTGGTTGCTCTGTGGAAGATTCCCAAGCTATGGAAGAGCAAGGATCAACAAAGAGTCCATCTTCAGGAGAGCAGGGCAGAAATTCAACCCCATTGCTCTTGGGATGGGTGGCTAACACAGCCACCTGTTTGTGGCCACACCAAAGCAGGGAATATTCTGGCAATGGGGCCCCCCACAGCTCCTGCCATCCTTTTCCCTATGCAACCTGCATTGGTGTCAGACACCCACAACACCAGACAAGCACACAAGGGAGACCTGCAGCTCCAAAGCACTGAGCAATGAGCTCTGGATATTTATGGTCCCCACCGATGCAGCATCCCCAGTGTTGGGCAGTGCAGGTATCAGGCACAGCTCACAGCTGGGTGGGTGACAGAGGGAGGTTTGTGCTGCAGGCTAAAGGCAAAAGTACAGTTTGGGGTCACATCTGTACTTTCCCCCAGGACTTCCCAGAGGATGGCATCTGCCAAAACACAGGCATATGTTCTGTTAGCCAGTGTCAGCAAGCTGTGTGGTGATGGCCACATTTCTCCTTTCAGAAGCAGAGGACTTTATCATAGTAAATGACTACAGTACTAAAGCAAAAATCATTAATTGGTTAAACCCCTCTGAAGAATTAGATCTGAATTTCTATTTGTCTACTTTCTTGGAGGAAAAAATAATGAAAACTAATGCTATTTCTTTAGCTAGGACAGAAAACAACTGACAAAATTATTCTGAATGTTGAGAGGTTTTCCTTTCTTATAACATTATAGCAAACTTTCTCAAACTGAAAATGTTACAGTGAAAATGCAATGTAGTTCTGCTTGCTCTGCTATAAAGAACAGTAATTCCTCCCAGGAGAGGACAACAGCACTCCAAGAACTTTTGCTGTCCTAGATACAAGGTTTCAGCTATCACCTGGCAGAAGTGATATATTCAGGAATATATTCGGGAATCTTTGCTAGAAGGGAGAGAAAAGAGCAAACACCTGCAACTCCCATGAGATGCTCTTGACACCTGTTGCAAGGAATTAATAAGAAGTGATTTCATCCCACAGCTTCTATGTTCCAGTTGAATTGTCTGTGGTTTCCAAGAACTACTGGGACTGCGTGTCTGGAGGGTCAGTTTTTTAATTACATTTATTTTCAAGTTCATAAGTCTCAAACATATTTTCAACTGTCTGCCTTAGACCACTACGAAGGGGATTATCTTCTGCACAATAAATATGATCTGGTTTCAGCCACCAGGACACAAGACTGGGGCCGAAGGTTGAGCAGGTCAGAGAGGAACAGCCACCCACAAACCCCAACGCTAGTGCAGCATTGTTTCGGGAGTGGAGCAGCACCAGGCAAGTCTGAGGTACTCTAGGGCCTGGTGACAGTCAGAGGAACGGCTGCAAGTACTGGCCAGCTCTTCCAAGCTGCCTCTAGCACAGCTCTGAATGTCTCACCTGGACCGGTGATCTGACCATTCAGAGAGTGAATTCATTTCTTTATGAGTCAGAATTGATCAACTGCTCTACAGAAGTAGGTACAGAAACAGGTATAGGTATCTTTCAGCTGAGCTCTAAAGTAAAAATTTCAATCACAGAAATAGAGATTTCATAGCATCTTCCTAAGTGTCCTGGTATTGATCAGTGTCTCCATACTGCACCTCTGGTAGTTTCCTTTTGTGTGCATGAAGTCCTGTCTTAGGTATCTCACAGAATGCAAGATTGGGGTCTTATTATTTTGTGGTCTCTTAGGACAGAAGACTACTTCAGTTCCATAGGCAAAGGAAGGAATCCTTTACAAAGAAAAGGTACAAAGTCCCCCAGTTCCAAAGATTGGCACTGAGAAATATTTTTCATATATATATATATATATATTTATGCAGTATGTGCAAACATGTACTATACAACAGGATGTTATAAGAAGTAGGGTACTAATTTGGTATGCAAGTAGGAAATGTCAAATTAAGTTTTCAAAACTTGATCAAGCTCAATGTTTGAAGAGACTTGACTTACTTGTTGATTAAATTCTAGTCCAGCCTGTTTGTTAGACTTGTTACCTGTTTTCTTTAAGCAAAATGTAGTGATCAGACAAAGAACTCAAAGAAGAGTCTCTTTTGTTTTCACTGCGATTTCCCAGCTTTACCAAAACTGTCTGCTCTCAAATATTTTTCTCAGTCATATTCTACATACCTACACAAGTTATTTTGTAAAATGTATCCAACAAGAAAATGTTCCCTTTATAAAAACATAAAATAAAATATAACAACCCCAAGCCATGTGAACTCAACCTCCCTTATACCCTTTGCTTTCACCAATAAAACACCAGTACCTTGGTTATCACCTTTGCTCTGACTCTGTGTATGATTCAAAGAGTATCCATAACAGCCCAGCTGGTGTGTAAACAACTTCTAAAAGTTAATGTAGCAAAAACTATGGAAGGATTATATGCTGCACAGTAAGTGTGCTCTTAACTTTAAGGGGCATTGCAATTGCTCAGCATTATGCAAAGTGTGAATCAGCATAAAGTAGGTAAGAATTATTTTTGTTTTCACCAACACTTGAGGCTCTAAATTATGTTGAGTGCAGCTAAATATAGGATAGTTCTTTGCATAGGGAACAACGTATTGTTGCAGAGGAGTGCCCATATTTATAATCACCTCTTGACAGAGGTTAAAAAAGTCTGCTTGTAAAATGTTTTGTAGTTTTCTGTAAAAAAAATTGTTTCTTATCAGTCTATTTAATTTCTCTCTGGCAAAAAAATGTATTTATTTTCCTCGAGCTGTGTTAGTTTTACCCATTACAGCAATCAGTAAGCTATTTCCCTGTCTTTATCCTGATCTTTGAGATTTTCCACACAATTTTCTCTCCTGGTCCTGGTCAGGAGGGGGACAAATTGCACAGCTGGACTTGGGGAACTTGACATGTAGCCAGCAGAACGTCTGCTGGAAATACTCTGTCTCCTCTTGGAAGTGTGTAAGGTGATTCTCAGTATACACGTGCTCAGGAGCAAATAATCCCTGCAGGTGGTGACCAAGGTGATCATGCCAGTACTTGCATGTATAGATAAACCCATTAAGGAACTACATGGAAATAGACAAGTTTATCATTTATTCTGAGCTGAGCACTCAATTCCCAGCTTACCTCAAAGGCAGAAACTCTGTTTCAGGTCACCCTTTATTCAATAAAAGTTATTTTGCTTTTCTGTCAAGTGCAGCAAATTATTTAAGCCTCAACTTTAGTGGAAGGGCAATTTAATTAATTCACAGAGTTAGTCTTTTAATTGGATTTGGGTGAATCAACTTTTCTGAAACTCAGAAAAGGGGGTTGTTGGCTTGACTTCACAGATGCTATTCTTACATTTCAGCTAGCACCAGAAGCAAGGTTATTTCTCTCTGAGGATGTCAGTCTGAGACAGTGGCATCCACTGCATTTTTATTATCTTACTAATATAAGAAATGAAGAAAATTGAATGTTAAAATCAAACTCTCTCCTTCTGGATGCATTTTTAAATGATGGAAATATTAATTAGACTGACACCAAATTGAACATCAGGCTATATCCTTAACTGTCAAGCAAAAAAAAAGTCAGTTAAAGGGGAGAATATTTACATTTTGGTGATGAAATATTCTTGACAACACCATCATGCAGCTGTAGTTACTAATCCACCTGAGCTGAGGCTGGTAGATGACACCAGAGTGATGTCTGCAGAAGTGTTGTCAGTTGCCTTTGCTGTATTAAGTAAAGTAAATTCAGTAAAACAATGAAGAACAACCAGACTAGTCTACACTAAAATAAAAGTAGGTTCCTCTTGTAGTCTGGCAGGACTAGGTAGTTGAGGACATATTACAAAACCAGGACTGAAGCAAATAAAAAACTCTCAATGACAAATTCCTAACCTCAATCTTGAGATGCAAGACATGCAAGAGATGCACTCTATCAACAAGAAGGGAAGGATTCCCTGCCAAGGGAAGTATTTGCCTTTATCTCTTTTTGAAGCAGTGAATTCTTGAGTCACTGGGAGACACAGATCTATTATAGTCTCATTTCTAAATATTATGAGCTTCTGGCTGGTGCTGTAATATAAAAAATGCTCCTGCTTTCACTTCCCTTTCCTTCCCAGTGCACAGACAGGAATGGGCAGTGTGTTTGTGTTTATGTACCATGTAAAAGCCTCATCTGAGTCTGGGACTGAGCACATGGTCCCTGATGGCCCCAGAGATGGTGTGAAAAAAGAATAGGACACTGTTCTTTCCTCCAGAAGTTTCTAAGCCTGATAAGGCGAGAAATACTGTAAAAATAAACAGAATGCAAAGGAGTGAAAAAATGGTACCCTGCCTACCCACAGCCAGAGCTGCAACTCTGCTTCGCTTAAAACCATGCAAGGTGTTTTTGCACCTGCTTCTGCAGGACCAGCAGTCAGAGAAAGACCCTCACAAGGGGGACATTCTGCTAGCAAAGAGACTATGTATCTGAACTTCTTAAAAAACATAAAAAACCCAACCCAACAGTAACATAACTTTCCTCCAACAGCAATATAAGACAAAACTGGAATTCAGGTAAGACAATGAATTCGCATTCTATGGCTGCACTTGTAAACACCAAGGTAGATGTTGACATTTAATTTTCTCACATTTATCATCCTAAGAGAAATTATACATTCAGTTTACACAGATTTATTGCCTTAATTGCTTAGCAGCTCTTGGTATAATATTTAAAAGGTCACAAAAAAGTTTTTAATACATATTGTGAGGTTCTGAGTCTCTGTGAATTATAGTTACAAAGCCTTCCCCCTAAAACAAAGAGCAGTCTAGATGTGAATGTGCACAAATGAAATGGCTTCAGACGTGGGAAGAAGAGGTAAAGGCTGTTTTAAGACACACGCACAAAAGCACACTTGTGGAGGTAAATGCTCTGGGGGTAGAAATATGGGTGCACAGTTGCATCTGAAGTCTTCAGGTGTGAACTTCTAATTGCCTTTCCTAAGCAAAGCCCCTGTAAGGGAAGGGAGCTTGTGGTTCTGTTCCTAGGAAAGTCTGATAAGATCATCCATTCCCAAACCCTGGGACTCAATTCATGTTTGTAGTAATGGGAAAATTAGGGGGTTTACTCAATATAACTTTTTTGCACAAAGCTTTGCTCTCTTTCAAATGCTTTCAGATTTGGAGGAAAAAAAAAAACAACCTTTCTTTTTATTAATCAACTATATATTCCTTTTTTTCCGAATGAAATGTCAATATTTTTAAAGAACATTTATTTTCCAAACAGTTCTAGTAGATATCTTATGCCAATGACTAATTATGCAACTGATGATCATTTAGAGATTAATCTCTGATCTTGTGTAGTGCAGGTTAGCTCTGCTGAAGTCCAACAAGCCACAGTCAGGCAGTGAATTTTCCAAGATGCTGTGAAATCCGTAGCACTGCACCTCTCTCTGTCCTCTCTCTGTTGATGCCAGCCTCTTAACCTGCAGCGATTAATGTACTGAGTCTTATACATCTCTTTCCCCATTCAGATCAGGGCCGCATGCACCACTAGCCACGTGAGCATGGGCAGGAGTGTATTCCTTCTTCTAAATTCCTTTGCACATTTCCCACTTACAAAAGGCCTGAACAGCTTATGAGCTGCCCACTGTGGCTAGACAGGAAATTGCTTCAATCAAACAATTTCGACTCTGAGATGATGATATGTACTGTGATTTCAGTGCAGGACTCCTGCTGCTAATTTAGCTTAATAGGAACGTGCAACATCACAAAATCATTTGGCAACAGCAGAGTTAGGATTCCAACCAGAGCTGTTGCCATGACATGAAGGGGAGTTTAATCTTCTAAAACAGGGAATGTTTTAGCTGGAAATGCTATTGACTGTGAAGAATTTAATCTGAAAATAAGGATGTGGAGTTTTTCAAACTACAGCATGTACATTACCAAACCAGTATGGCATTACACTGACCATACTGTAGTTTCTACAAATCCCACCTTAATACCATAATTAGTACCTTTATTTTGAATTCAGCTTTTCATCTGACTTTGATGGAAAAAGAAATGTCAGGAAATGGTATTCTCTGTGCTTCCGCAGACCAATATTGCTCTTAACAAAATTCCCTGTTCCTGTACAAGTAGAAAATACAGCAGCAGGTTTTGTTGGTTTTGTTGTCATCTTCTAGACCATCAGATTAGAAATTAGAAAAAAACCTCTCCAGACATTGAATCCAATTTAATGCAAAATACTTGCTGTCATCTGCCTGTTTTCTAAAATCCTTATTAACAAAGTTTTCTGAGGTAGATTTCTCCAGAAAGGGAAGGAGGCAAGACGATGAAAGAAAATTGTCTCTTTGCTTCAACCTGTTTTTAGTCTACCCTTTTCCTTGCTATTTTCATTTATTCTGCAGAGAGTTCTACAAATAGCTCATGTTTCTATTGTCCCTTCTTGTATACCTTTACTAATAATCCAATAAATTGAATCTTTCCTGTTGAATTAAACCCATGCACTTGTTGGGGTTTGTTTGAGACCTGGTATGTTCTGCATCCATTGTACAATAATACTAAATTGTGTATGTCTGCACAGGCAGACTCCATCTTTGATCCACAGAGCTTCATCAGGTAGGAATGAAAACCAAATAGGACACTCCAACAAACCTGGGTGAAAATACTCTACCAGCCCTCAAATCCATGTATAATTCCAACCTGCTTTCATTTTCACTAAGAGACCAGCCTCTTACACAGATGAAATTTAAAGTTCTATCTAGAACTTTCATTCCCAACTACTCTATGCTGTATTTACTCAAAAAAAACCAAACAACAAAACAAAACAAAACAAAACAAAACAAAACAAAAAAAAAAACAAAAAAACCCCAAACAAACAAAAAAAAACCAAACCAACAAAAAAGCCCAACAACTCTCACTGTACATTTGCATCAAATGTTCAGGAATGATAGTCAGCACCTCTCCACTCACAGTAAGTCCTCCTCAGATTGCATCCACCTGTCCTCTCTCAGGGTGTGTTTACTGCTTTATCACTGCTGTTTCTCAATGCCTCTTGTCCTGCCATCCCTACGTGGCTTCCAGGGTGGGCCACTGCTTGGCCAATAACACTTGAGGAGAGGATGAGGTGGTTTCTCTCTCTCCAACAGTGCTGTAGCCAAAGCAGGTCACAGCTGGAGGCATTGCCTTTTCCTAGCCTGGCTTCTGTGTGTTCTTCTGCCATCCTTCAGACCAGACTAGCTAGAATAAGGGACTGGGAATTCTAAATCCTTTAGCAGACCATCTAAAGTGATAAGAACACTTTAAGCAAGTGTTCTGCTTTATTATGAGAGCTCTGTAGCTAGACCAGTTGCTGCTCCAGACAGAAGATTTATTCATCTTAAGTGAGAAAAGAGACTTGCTTTTCAAACCAAAAGAGGATTTTTAAAATTTTATTTAGTACAAAGCTTAAACTATTAAGCTGTTCCAGTGTGGGTGTAAAATATAGCACCAGATCCAGTGCAATATTTCATAAATAAATCTGAGAAGCAGAGACATGGGACTCCTTGCAATTTCAGATCAGTTTTTGAAAGCAATTTCTCAAGACACTTCTGTGGCAGGGAGTACATGCACTCAGAAAAGCAGCACAGTGAGTGAGCAAAGGAGTCAGAGCTAGGGTAGCCAAATGTACAGACTTCTGCAATGAAAACACATTCAGTAACCCATAAAACATACTGATAGGGCTGAAATCAGCAGGTGTAACAAATATAGATAACATTCCACAGGCCATGCACCCCATGGGCATAATCTGCCCTGTAAGTCTGCCCAAGCACAGGTTCTTCTTTTTTATTTTTCCAGGAGTCAAGAACAATTCAACATTTCTTGAGGTTCTGGGACATAAACAAGCTGTCAGAATTACACTTGGGGCAGTCCTACTTTGTTTTGCTCATTTATTTTTATGTGTAGGACAAGGTAAGCACCTACAAATATTTTCCTGCCCAGAGCAGGGAGGGGGATAGTTGCTGCTTCAGCAGCTTGAATTGCTTCACACAAAGGAACTGCCCTTGCTCCTGTGCTCAAGCAGTCATGCAGTTAACACTTATGCAAATGCCTGTCCATATACCATGGAACTTCCAGCTGGACCCTGTGCAAAATAGGATTGCTTGTAGGGTCCAAAACCCTGCCCAAGCACACGCAGCTGGAACAGGGCATGACGACACCACTGTGACTAATGAATGCAGCCTATCAAATAATCAAGGGACTTCCGACCTCAAATGCGTTTGGGAAACCTACTACTGGGCTTTGGGAAATTAGATTCATTTTTTGTCCTGGATGCTTATGGGTGTGGCAGTGCCAAAGAATTAAAATAGGAAGGGTTGAGTTTGCTTAACCCTTAAATACTTGTTTGCTGGACATTGCTTCCAGCAGGAAAGTCTGGACTGCACATTTAAAGAAAAAAAACCAGAATATAGAAACATGGCTAAATCCTATGAGTAATAGAGCAGCTTAAGAAATGTGTAAAAACTGCTCAGAAACAGAGCAAAACAAAACAATCATTATTTTTGCACTCTAGTCTGTTCCTAGTGGGTTGTTTACAAACCCCAGTAGGTTTCTTGATGCTTCCTCCCTATTGCTTTCTGGGGAGTAAGAGTGTAACACTGCCATGTCAAGTTATGTCAAACACATGCTGGTGGAAGACCTTTCCCTCTTAACGTTCACTCTGCTCCACCTTACCATGCCACATCATCCTATAGCAAGCCATTGTCTCAGTACAGAAGGATTTCCCACATCATTAACTGTCTTTCAAGTTACAAATCCAGCTTTCCATGTTCTCCGCTGTACCACAAGGATTGCTTTTCTCACCCTGCACACCCAGCAGGTGATCAAGTCAGTTGACAGTGGTACAGGTCCGCTTTTTTCCCCCCTGCTGTCCCTTAGCTGCCACTGATGTATCACTTCCTGCTACTGACTGCCTACTTGGCCTCCCCAGTTCAGCCTTCCCATGTAATCATTGCTACACCTTCTTCAGCATCCTCCTCAAAAGTACCTATTTCCCACTGATCCCCTGTCCTCCAATGCTTTTGTCTTGCTTTATCCCCTTCACCTGTCACAATGTCCTCTCATGCCTTATTTTTCCCAAATCTTTTTAACACAGATAGAGTTAATGATGAAATGAAATAGGTCATAAAAGGGAAGGGCAAAAGCTTCTCATTCACTTCCTTTTTTTTTTTTATCTCCCCTGTTTTTAAGGGAAAAAGTCCAAACACAATTTAAAGGACTGAATATGGCTGAAATTACACTGGAGGCAACAATCTGTTCCAGCTCAGAAGGTGGTGGGAAAAGAGCCCAAGCAAAAGCAAATTGTCTATCTCCTACTGTAAAATGGAAGAACAATAGTATTGTCTTCCATTCTGTATGCAAGGGTTTGGCAAACCTGTCCTGGCTGCTGTATTACCACCAAAGCTGAAATACTAAGACATATGCCCAGTGAGAAACTGTAAAAGCAGAGCAGCAAGAAGGATGCGGGGGCTGCAGGAGGGAAGATCTGAAAGGCTAACTATGAATACAACTGGGCTTAAACACATCTGCAAAAGAAAAGGGACAACTATTTTCCTATCAATATTTGAAGGGTCTGCACACCAAGGGGAGTTACCTCCTCCAGGAGAAAGGATGCAATTAGTAACAGTGGATGAAATCACAAGGTGAATTTAAACTGCCCATTGTCAAGGAGAAAAACAAAACCTCTTTACAAAGGAAGATATTTTAGGAAGCAGGCATCCCATTGCTTGGAGTGTGGAGAACTAAACCAACAGAATCACATTTCTTGTCTCAGTTCTATACAGCCAGGGGCACTCAGTAGCTGACCTAATAGGGTTTTTGCATCTGTTCACACCATTTTCTGGATTAAATAATTACAAATTCACTATTTGTATGTATTTATTAAAACTGTTTCCCATTGTGCTCTCCAGATAGAGCCTGGAGAGGAGACCTTATAGGACCTTCCAGCACCTAAAGGGGGCTACAGGAGGACATTTTACAAGGATATGTAGCAATAGGACAAAAGGAAAAGGCCTGAAACTGAAAGTGGGTGGCTTTAGATTAGATATTAGGAAGAAATTCTTTCCTGTGAGTGTGATGTGGCACTGGAAGAGGTTGCCCAGGGAAATTGTGGATGCCCCATCCCAGGTGGTGTTCAAGGTCAGGACAGATGAGGCTTTGAGCAACCTGGTTTAATGGAAGGTGCACCTGCCCATGGTTGTCAGTAGACAATCTTTAAGGCCCCTTCCAACCTAAACCATTCTATGGTTTTGTGGCTGACCCTCTGCTCCATGTCCCACAGCCTGCTATCACTTCACTTTTCTCTGTTGCCAGCACAAGTGCCACTTCAATTATTAACGAGGAGTGGGGTTTTTTGAAGCTTTTCTTATCCAAATATATTAAATCTGTCTTGGAGTTGTATTACTGTGTAATTAAATTTAATGCATTTGAGTTGGAGGCACAAATAAGGAGGATGCTGCAGTAGCGGTGTAATGATGGGATTTTTCTCCAGCTGATGACACACACCGGCGTGTTTCCAATTTTCAGATTGTGACTCTAATGGCTCATTCTGTTCTTTAGCAGGGGGCATGTGTGAGACAGAGACACAGTGTGCAAGCACTGAGTGCTTGTTTTGTAAAAGTCAGGAGCTACACAGCATTTGTGAACCCAGATCACCCCAGAAAATGGGTGGGGGGACATTCAGAAAGCAGACTTCAGGTGATAATTTGGTATTTAGTTTGGACAGTACAGAGCTCACAGATCTCCCTTGCCAGCACACACGGATGTTATGGGAACTTGGAACAACATATCTAAACATCTAAAGAACAGCAGGAGGATGGGAAAATTAGGAGTCCTGTCCTAGACAGCTGCAGGAAGGAGGTTCACCATTCTTCAGCCTCATGTTTGTGTTTTTCTGGAGCTCTGGAAATTTCCAATCTGGGCAGTGAGGTGGGTAGCACAGACTTACTTATTTTGGAGAACCACCTACAAGTCCCAGTAAGTAATGTTACCCCCATGCCAGGAAGCACTTTGAAGGTTGCAGCCCATAAAATAGGATCTGGATCACATCTTTTCAGATTCACTGAGATAGTTAACGCATTTTGACACAGGAACATCTGCCCCGCATTTTCCAGATTATGTTTTGTGGGAACTCAGTTCTGCATTAACTTCATATTAGTGGGAACATTAATGAATGGTCAGTGAATTCACTGTGAGGAAAAAGTTCTTGCTCTTACAGAGTCTTCCTTTATTTGTCTTGGATCATGCCACTTGCTTTGCTCACATATCACTAGCACAGAATAAGTCAAGCCGGATGCACCATTTCAGCAGCCTGATATTTAAGCACATATTTACAGGAAAAAGGTATTCCCTGAGCAGCTCTTGACTCAGGATTCGGACTCTGGCAGGCTGGCAGGGCCCAGGGATTTCAGCCATTATACAGGGCCACAATACAAGGCTCGTCTCCTGTCAAGCATTTGGGTGGATGCCTGATTTATTTGCAGAGGCAAATTTTTGGCTTGAATCTTGCATTTTAATGCCATGCATTAAATTAAACACTACACAAAGAACATCAAGGAAGCAATTCAGCTGTCTTGTGATGTACTGATTCTGCCTACCAAGTGCAGGTATGTCTCATTGCCTTGAAATTTTCCAACACCACAGAACATTTTGGTTTCTGTTCCCCTCATGGTGGGCTTCTTGGGCACAAGCTATAAAGCACAAATGGCATAAGTGTCCGCCTTACAGCAAAAATGTCTCTTCAAAGTCAACACGCTTTAGGCACTTCTGTCATTTTCACTCCCAAAATGCCCTTCACACAACTTCTGACTTCAGTAAACAGTATGTTGCTAAGAAGTGAGTTGTGTTCATAATAACTCTATGAGGCAACCAGGAAAGGAGATACATTTTTCCCACTGCCTTTTCTCCCTTGGACTGTGCAGTCCCAAAACGCCCTATAAATAAAACCAGACACATATAAACATACAGGCTCCAACCTCTGCCAAGCAGTCTGTGATGAGACTTCCAGTGGCACCCAGAGCTGGTCACTTCAACCCAAAGAGCACAAATCCCTGCTCTCAATTTGCTCCTCATTATAACCAGTGCAACTAGTTATGACTTCCTACCCACACAGTTTCTACTGTGCACACATGTCCATTCCAAGCCTTCCTTTGTAAAAGCAGGGTCTTCACTGTTTTTTCTCAGACTGTCATGGAATTTCAATTGTTCCAGGTATTAAAAGTCAGGAGAGTACACTGGCACAGTGCCTTGGGAAATGGCAGTAAGATCACTAAGGACCAGATTCTGGACCTGGCAAAGATAAGCTGTTTTCCTTCTGGAAACATGTTAGAGTGAAAACAGGAGATTTTCCATCTACGTTGATTTACCAGTGGCTTGAAGGACATTATGGTCCTTTGGCAAGCTCTCCTTTTCTTAGCACAAACACGGGTCTAAGTTACTTGGAGCAGTTTTTGTTCTACAGCATGCCTGACAAACACATGGAAACAAAACAGTCTAAGAAATTCTGAAGAATAAATGGGCATTAAAATTAGTACTTGATAGTGTATGATAGTGTATAAAATTAAAATTTTAAAGAAAATCATGGAACATGAAGACTCTTTTGGAGTTTTGGTTTTTGTAAGTTTTTGCACTTGAAGCAACAAACTTCAAACCATGGATGTGGGAAAGGGTCATTCCTGAGCTTACAAGAGAGTTTTTGTCAAAGATTCATCTGACGCTGCATGCCTGATACCTGACTCATGCATCTGTGCATCAGATCATATCTTCCTCCTCTCCCCTTTTTTTCCTTCATCCCTCAAACACCAAATGCTTCTCTAGTTTCCTATACACCCTTCACTTTCTGTTCTGCAGGTCCTGCCACCATGCAGCCGTCCTTGCTCCTGGTATCTCTTCACCTTATCAGACTGAACACCTACTTTCATATATGCATTTTGAAATGCCCTCCTTTTTTGCCCATGACTCTCTCACCAAGTGAGAGCTCTGTCACAGTTAGTCACTGCCCACATGTCCCAGGAATTGCTGTCTGGGCTTTCCAGGCTGCCTCCCACCCTTCCTGTGGCCAGCCCAAGGATGCTCATGCATCCTCCCTACCCTTGCACCCATGGAACTGGCAACCTTGATGAAGTTTTTCCTTGGTGGTATCTCACAAGGGATAGCTGCCAAGGCTACACAATGTTCTAGCAGCCATCCTCATGAGGAATATGCATGTTTTGGGAAGTATTCTTATCCACATTAGTCCTAGTCTGTGCCCAGACACACATATCTTCTGTGCTCTGGGTTGTGCCGGCACATCTCTTAGGACTTTCTCACAGATGACCAGGACAGAACAGCAGCTATTTGGGATTTATGGGTGTGCATTAACTCAGCGACCCTGCATGTACCACAGAAAGCTGCAGTGCCCTACAATGTATTAATAGACACTCTAAAAACTTGTGGCTGGAAGAGAGGGGATAACTCACCATTCAGCACTTTCATGCTCCTAATGGTAATGACTGTTCCCTCATTCCTTTCTCTCATCAGCAGCTCTCAAGGAAGCATCATTAAGATGGCATATTCCAGTACAAGAAAGACATCAGGCTCAGTTCATTTAAAAGACATATTTCAATAAAGCTAATTTAACATTCAGATCAGAGGTGCCCTCAGGGATTCTTGTGCCTGCCCTGCATGGCTCTAATACTCAGCTGTAACCCATGTTTGCACAATATGGGTAAGTAAAATCTGGAGAAGCCCAGTGAGTGTGGATTTTCTTAAAGGACTCTTAACATGTCAGCCTTTTATTGCACTCCATAATACAGTGGTGTTCTGACATATGTTAGAATAGTATAAATTAAATTACATAAAGCAATCAGTTCTTACTCGTAGCCCAATTCACAGTACTTGCTTCTCAGGCAGAAATTGAGAGTAAACTTGATATTTGGATCCTCAGTGGACTCAAAAATGAGTCAGAAGAAAATTACATCTAAAATGTTTACAGAGATATCAAACTTCACTGGAAAATTATTTTATATTTTAGTAGTATTCCACTTGTTTCTTTAAGTGATTAAGTGCTTTAAATAAATACTTTTGATTGCCTTAATTGTGCTAAAGAAAAACATTTGGATTCCAGTGATATTTAGGAACTAGAACACAGATAAAACAGTGTCTAATAAACTAGATAAATAATAACAGCTCCTTTTGCAAATCAAGCTGTTGGGCTTTGTGCTCTCTCTAGGACCTTCAGAGCAGAATTCTGCAGGCTCTGAAGAGAGTACCTGTTTACATGTTGTATCTAAAAAAGAAGGTGGGAAGTAACTCCATCACTAAATGAAAAAGATGCTACATTTCCCCCAGAACACTTTAAATTATAGTAAAACAATTCTGTGAGAAAGACAGTATTACAAATACTGGAAGTTACAGCAAAATATCAGCACAGCTGTTTGAGTCAACTAGTTCAGACAGTGTCTAGATGTAAAAGACAATTCACATATCTGTAGGTAACATAATTCTTGTACTGCATTTCATGGATCTGTCATGGTTTCCACTGTTTTAGGAACCAGACATTCCTATGAAGATACAATCAACAGCTGGAGATGTGAATTGCCACCTTACATGAAATGAGTAGAGGGTGGGATCCAGCTCAGCAGCCCACTGAAAGACTGGCCCTAAATTCACTGCCACAGCATCGATGGCAGCAATCAATCACCTTTCCATGGAAGTAGCTGTTCCTCCATGCACCTACAATTAAGGTGCACATCTGCCTTGAACAGGCAAACTGGATCCCAGCAGGTAATGCCAACCAACACTCCTGGCAAGCCATAGTCACAATATCATGACTGACATTTAAGGGTTCCAGCAGCCAGTGTGTCTGCGTTACTTGTTTGCACCTCCTTGCCAGTCCACATTGCCCAAACAACCTTGATTTAAAGCTGGACTATTATGAATCAAGAAAACAATTTTGCATATTTCCCACAAAATTAGACCTACTGGGGAACGTCTTTTACAGAACTCTTGCTTCCACCTATTAAGGCTTTTCTAATCAGTAAACTGATTTCTATAACTAAACAAAACCTGATAGCAAAAATTTTAAGTTTGCCATTGAGGAATAATTGCATATTTCTAGAAATACTGCACATATTCAATAACAGACATTCATGCTAATTCATGCACTGCATAATGTTTTCCACTTTGATGTTTAAAAATTACACACTGTAACTTAACTTGGAAAAATGTGCTGTCCTAGGAATAACAGAGGAAAAACATAACAGCAGTCGCCTGCCAGATGTAATACAGAGTTGTAGCAAGTAGCAGCTACATTTATTTATCTATATATTTTTATGTATGTAAAACTTCAGGGCTGCAGCTGTTTGATTCTGCCAAATGTATGGAAAGTAAAAATATTTTAATCATCACTGTTATGGTGCTCACCTATTTCACAGCTCTGTGGTACTGTCTGCCATACACTGGTGAACCCATGAACCTCTAGAAAGTACAAATATATTTGAGTTAAGCCCTGCCACCAGGGCTCAGCTCAATGCTGCAAATCCAGAAGAGATGACCTACATCTTTGGATTCACAATTGATTCTTTTTCTTTTAAATGCTTCTCCATCCATCAATGTCCAAGCATAAATGTAGGAGAGTCCTTATGGATTCATTTTAGTCTTGCATTTCTGTTTACATGCTACTAGAGAAATAAGAGCAAAAAAGTAGCCCAGAGAGATAAATATGGCCAAATCATAGACTGGAACACACACACAAAAAAGAAACTGCTTTTGTCTTCCTTTTGTTTTCCCTTTCCTTTGTACTAATCATCAAAGTGATGGAAGTTTTATAAAGATGAAAGGAAAGGAAAGGAAAGGAAAGGAAAGGAAAGGAAAGGAAAGGAAAGGAAAGGAAAGGAAAGGAAAGGAAAGGAAAGGAAAGGAAAGGAAAGGAAAGGAAAGGAAAGGAAAGGAAAGGAAAGGAAAGGAAAGGAAAGGAAAGGAAAGGAAAGGAAAGGAAAGGAAAGGAAAGGAAAGGAAAGGAAAGGAAAGGAAAGGAAAGGAAAGGAAAGGAAAGGAAAGGAAAGGAAAGGAAAGGAAAGGAAAGGAAAGGAAAGGAAAGGAAAGGAAAGGAAAGGAAAGGAAAGGAAAGGAAAGGAAAGGAAAGGAAAGGAAAGGAAAGGAAAGGAAAGGAAAGGAAAGGAAAGGAAAGGAAAGGAAAGGAAAGGAAAGGAAAGGAAAGGAAAGGAAAGGAAAGGATGAAGTGCCCCCACCTTCTCCTGCACTGTCTATCACCTGATAAAATACTTTTTAGCTGTAAGGTTCCCCAGAGATCATGCTGTCTTGGCAGAAAGGTCCCACAAAGCCACCTTTGCAATATGGTGTATTGGTTTTGGTCGCCCCATTAAAAAGCTGCTATTTCACTGGGTAACAGCTGACAGGAGACAGGCTTTGGATGATGACCAGTGTTAATTGTGGGCAGCAAGTGCATCTTTAAGGTGTAAGGAGAAGCAAATCAAGTGGAAAATACTCACTACTGCTTGGAAGTTTAAATTGAGGAAAAAGATAGTGGAAGAGGTTCAGGTATTAATGCATGGAATATGGAGCTTTATAAAATGGAATTTGCAGTGATGTGTGTCAGGATGCAGTAAAATTTTACCTACAGAAAAACTGGCCAAATTGTAACTCAGCTGACTATAATACAACATAATATTGTCTCAGAGCAAGCCAACCTATCAGCTAGCAGAACTGAAATGAAAATATTCAAAGCAGAACAAGTTTTAGTAAATCAAATGTCTGCAGATGCCTCTTGCGGTATGAAGGGTCATTGTCAGGTATATAAATAGTTAATATTTACAGATGAGAGCAAGATATGGAGAAGGACCTTTCCCTTCAGGTTTCACTAAAATAAAGCATAGATTTTTAGAGAGGTTTCTTTAAATAAGGCAGAGTTCCTCCTTAAAGCATCAGAGGCCTTTCATTGCTTCAGCACAAAAGCTTAGGGACATTCCCCAACAGTTCAGCCTCTGGTGGGAAATAAAGTTTCCACAAAATCAAATTTCTATTCAAGGAAAAAACCAAATCACTTTTGCTCAAAGCATTCAGGTTTCCTCTGGGAAAATAAAAACAAAGTATTTTCTTCAATACATGGGCTTGACCCAAACCAAATATTTCAGTTTATTTTTTAGCTGAACAAGAATATATTATTTCAACTCAGTTCAACTTGAAACTGCCTCTGGGTGTGCTGTCATGGTGGATATAAATTGCCCAGGAGAATCTGGGAATAAGACAATTTGCATCACAGCTGGTTAGCTGGCTCATAAGAAAATATTATTAATACAACAATATTAAAATATCATATTTAGAACAACAAGACTGAAGCAATATATTTGGATGCTTCCAAAACAAAGTTGTTCATAACTTTTCCTCCCACTATGAAATTTTGATACAGGGAAAGAAATTTTTAAATGGGTAAAATAGCACATGAGAAAAATAAATAATTCTGACTCTAATTTCCAGCCAACTAATCATTCCATCAGTTTTTATGCCACAGTAATTCTATTGAGCCCCACTGGAATGACACAACCTAAAGGGGCTGAAGGTACAGTGTTACCAATCTGGCCCCAGTGCATGGGTTTAGGCAGATAAAAGATGTGTCTTAAGGTGCTCTGGGTTCTCTCTCACAAATGACTTCCCCTTGGCAGTGTAAGTATGCACAGGAACTTGTAGATCCTGAACTAATAATGTGGTTAGAAAGGATGACATCCTACAAATCTTCAGGAATATGGCACATCTTCCCAAAACACATGGATGAATGAGCCAATCAGGTTTTTAAAAACAAGCTATGAATTCAGCTTCACTTGGGATTGAACAGAGATTGAAACTAGCATTAGTGTGTGGGATAGACAAAAAATTTAGAGAGCTTCAGTTATATATATATATATATATTTTCTTATTACTTAGAAATTGTAGTTAGACTGAGTTATTCCAGCTTTCCCTTCAGCCTCAAATTCTAATACTCAGTTGTCATTCAAAAACAATCCAGAGCCAATTATTACAGACATTCTGTTTCACAGCAAAGACCATGCCAGTTACTCACCTCAGGTTTACAGTCACCAGGACACAGGGCTCTGGTGCTGTAATATCCAGCTTGCTCAGGACCATCACCTGTGAACAGCAAGGTTGAGGGATGCTGTTCCAGCATGATTTTCAGAAGGCTCATGTGAAGATGTTCTTACCTCACTACAATGGCATGGGCCTAGAAGGCTGAGAGGTCCAGAATGAGCTCAACTGCATCAAAAAGAGGGGAGGGTTTTTAGTTATTAGTCCTGGTTTGTAATAACTAGCCTCTGATTCACATCCAACAGCCCCTGATGAATACAGAGACACCAAACCGTAGTAGTGTCAACAGCAACACAAATTATTCACATTTCACTTGCCTCACTTTTAGATATCAGAGTGATTGATTGGCATCCTCAGTTACTCCTACATTTACTGATTACAAAATCTATTCAGAATTTCTGAGCAACTCAGAAACCAGGGACTTTTACACCTGAAACAATCCTGAGAACACCAAATTTGAATTATGTAAACTAGGTTTTTAACTTCTCCTCTTTCAGATGAAAATTGTTGAAAAGCAGCATTTCTAGGAAGCGTTTATGTGCACCATGCCAAGCATAAAATCCCTGCTGAAGAGAACAAAATAACGTCCTACAAAAAATTTCCAAGCAGAGCTAGGGAACAGGGGAGGGGCTGTCATGAATTTGTTACGTTGTTGCCTTCCAGAAATTAAAAAGCAATATGCAGTCTGTTCCCATGCCAGCTGTGTTTCTAGAGACTGCTTTCTGTCTACCACAACCACATTATTGCCATTTTAAGCTAAGATTTCACTTAATTTCCATAGGCTGGGGCAGAGCGCAGCTGCCTGCTCTCGGCGCAGACGCGCTGCCGGGGACTGCAGGTCGCAGTGTGCAGGGCTCTGCTGCTATCCACCTGCAAGCTCCTTGGTTTAAAGTGGAAGAGCTTGGTGCCTGCACCTTTCCAGAGCTTTCCACCTTGAGGAAAAGCAGTGGTCAAGGCTGGTTTGGACATGACTGATCACCTAGGAGTTGTTCCATACCAAATTCTCAAGGTAGAGCTCACACTTTGTTTTGCAGATGGATGAGAGCCCTGGTATCCTCTTTTTGTTGGGCTCTGCAAATGAAGATTGGACACTTTTTTGCTTGATACCTGCAGTATCAAGTATCAAGTATCAAGATACTTTATGGAAGGAAAACAATTTTCAGGTTCTTGGGAGAAGGTGAGATGAGTAACTTTTGCAGTCAAAATAAAACAAAAATCCTGAGATAAATGATAAACTCATGATCAGTTGCACATCCAACACACTTGCTAGAAGACTAAGATCACAGATTTGTTTCTGATATGTCAACCTGCGCAAAACTGGTTTCTGATTTATCAATGCTTCATGTGCAAACCTAAAAGAAAATTTAATAGGCCTGTGCCTCAGTTTCACATATGTCAAACTGCTTTCTGTCAGGAAAGCTAAGTTTTCAGAAGGTACTCAGACCTTGTGGTAGATACTCATGTGTCTACAGCTACACCAAAATAAATAGTGCAGTCCGTAAATGGAGAGCTTACAACTGTAGCTGCAAAGGTCTTACGCAAGGCAACATTCAGCTGGCTTGCACTTCACTTTTATGTTCTTGATGTCCTGAGTAGAGCTGTAGTTTTAAATGAGTCATTGCACACCCCCAACCATACTGTTTGTCAAGGTCCAACTCAGGCCAAGTTTGGAAGAAATTAACTTCTGTAGCTGGTATGCAAATATGACAAGAAGTCAATTATCTCACTTCATAAATAGTGAACAGCCAGGGCTCATTGATCTCTCCTGCAGAGCAGTGGACTGTTTGCCAGGGTCTTTGCTTTCAGTAGTAGCTCTCAAGGTTACTCCTCAGAGTTGAGAGATCCTTTGACTCAAGAGATTCTCAGTAAATGAATAATAGCATGCTTAACTCTGAAATCTTAGCTAAGTGACACAAAAGATTGATTGTGCACATATAATCTTTGAGATATTAACTGTTGACTAAGTCTAAGTTTGGAATTAGGCACACATAAACTCTCTTCTAAGAAGGAGTTTAGAACACAAGGAGGTCTTTTCTGAACCTCATGACTCAACAGGAGAGTCTCCTTCACTGCCCATTTTGTCTGACCCCTGTCCTTTATGCCATAAATAATCAAGTGCACCTTGTCATCAGATCTTATTAAACCTTCTCACATTTACCATGAAGCTTGGCAAAATCACTGAGTTATATCAAGAAACATATTGCTACTCTTTCTTAGGAGTGACACGCATGACACACCCACGACTGCTACCCTATAGCTGTCAGAGCCCAGAGCCAGCCTTCTAAGAAAGCAGCAGGACACCTGGGCTCCTCACAAAGGTTGTATGTAGCCCTAGCCAAGGGGTCCTGAGCCCTATTCTGCACAGTGGCTGCATTCAGCAGGAGTGGAGCCCACCCTCTGTATCAGATATGCACTCTCACGTTCGTGGGGATGGCCACCAAACCCTCTGGAGCATGGATGGCAAATTCACTTGGTGAACACAGTAAGCCATTTGGTTATTGTATGAAAGGAGAGAGAAAAGTTCCTTGTCGAGCTTCTGGACGAGACTGCCAGGGCTAAAACATTTCTTGCTAAACTCAGCATTACCATCTTTTTTTTTACCAGTTTGTGTTGTCTGATAGTGTCCTAGCCTCACCTGTGGGACTGGGAAATTTAGTATTGCCATGACGCATTTCCAAGTCCCACATGGGCATTAGTGGGAATTACTGCCTCATCTGCCCAGTCTTGCTGGGTTCACCTGTGGGTAAAACTGGCTCCAAAAAACTTTACTGCGAAAGGCTTTCTGTAATTGTGCCCCACTGATCTAAATGGGCTCCAGTGTGTGCCTGAGACTCACTTTGATATGGGTTTGGGTCCATGAAGAGATTAGCACATGTCAGCTGAACTGTAGTAAGGCTCCATGTGTCTGAAGCTCCCAGAGATCTGCAGCAGGGTTAACAGTGCTGCACACAGAGCTGAGCTATGGGAGCAGCCTGCAGCTCCCAAGGGTCTGCCAGGACCCACGGGTGCCCAGTGACACTGGCACCTCTCTGAGCTCTCACTGTGAACTGCCTGAGCCTGCCTGTTTAAAGCCATTGCCCTCACCATGAGGGAAGCCTGCAGTATATTTCAGGATGTGTGGGTGAGCAGCAAACCCACTCAGCCAAACTTTTGACAACTACTAAGTCTCAGAAAGTCTGGGAACTGGTTTTTTTTTAGGTTGAAAATTGAAGAGTTGGCTATTTCTTCATGTATGTCCAGGCAGCAGAAGTAAAAGGCAGAAGCAGTGTCAGGCTGTTTTGTTACCCCTTTGCTCTACACACACTTTGCTTTACAGAAAGAACTGCTTCATTCGGGATGCCTGCTTGGGACAGGCTGCTGGAGTTAGCAGTTACATCTATCTCCTGACAAATGAGTATGACATCAGAGTGACTCCAGTTTTTTATAAATATCTATTGCCAGTTTGATTCATATGTCAGCACAGACCTGGAGTTAAAACTGAAGGGGACTGCATATTATGCCTGCCTTTTAAGGCTGGTGGAATTTCCCCTCTTTAGGGAAAAAACTTCTCACTTACATATTTCACTAATATCTACCATTGCAAGCCTTAGATTTTGTCTCTCTCAAGCCTGCATCCTGTAAATCCCTGTAATTGCATGCAGCTGTTTGTGAGCCACCCGCTGCAAACTGAAAGCGTGTGCTGAAAAAGCCCCCAAGCAGAGAACCTCTAAAACAAGCACTGAAAAAGCTGCTAGTTTACCAAAAAGACCCTCTCTGCTCTGCCCTCCCCTGCCCTCCTCTGCTGTTGCTACCTTGCAGTTTCTGACATCCAGAGAGTGGGAGGTCTGACAATCCGAACAAGGCAGCAAGGGAGAAATTCCATTCCTGTTGCAATCAGTAATTCCTCCGTGCAGGCTGCTTTCTCGGGAGCGTGTGCGCGCGCTTTCTTTTGTGTCACTTCAAGAAGGGCTCTGATATCATTATTACTTTAAATATAGCTTGCCCTGGGGCGGGGAAATGCACAAGGAAAGAGCCGGCGAGCAGCCTATCTCTCAGAAGAAAAGAGCAAGCCTTGCAGCACAGGAACTGGCTTCACTCAAGTGTGCAGTTTAGAAGTCAAAAAACTATTTGAAATACCACCATTTGGAGGAGGCTGAAGAAAAAAGACACAGAACTGGCTAAACGCAGCGAAGAATATTGTAAACCAGGGTGCAAAGTGCATATATTGGCGGTTTGAAAGTGGGCTCTGAAGTGCAATGTAAGTCTTCCTTAAATTGTATTCTTTTATAACAGTATCTAGTTGTTTAATTTCCATTCTGAAGCCATGCTGGGCCAAAAGGTACAATTAGCTACAAAAATCAGCATGGAACAGAATGTGTAGTCTCTGATATGAGGCTGAAAATGGTTCTGAAATACAACAGAAGACAGAGACTATCAGCCATATTATGGAAGATGCACTATAAATAAGAGCATATTTAATTATTTCAAGAAAAAGACGCTGGATGGAATAATTAATCAACTTTCTTAATAGAGAAGCAAGAGCTTTGCTATTTAATACAGCAAGATATTTTAATACTGCTGTGTTTAAAATTGTGTGATAGCAGTTACCAATAGCAATAAGATGTAGCTCCAGAGGGGAGTCCTAGTAGTTGCAAAAGTTTTATGTCTTTTATTTCTCCAGCATTTTTGCTCTCTGAAGCCTCAAGTCCACATTCTGTATCCTACAGCCTGATTTTACTTTTCAGCTGGATTTTCAATAAATGCCAACACTGGACTTCCTCTGGAACTGAAAACAAAACATTTCAGCTTTTGGAGTAATTCTGGTATGTTTTTCTACATCGCACCAGTGGCAAAAATACAGTTGACAAAAGATTGTGCACCCTCAACTTCTGGCATGGAGAGCTGAGGAATATAATGCCCAATGGTGACAAAGGGTGCTAATTTCCTGTTTTTCACAATTTATGTCTGTGGTTTTGGACTTAGCAATGGATATTCTTTGTGATGGAGAGAGCTCTGTGAACCCAACTGCAAACTCCTTCATACAAATAAACCATGAGAGAAGATTCTACAGAAATGTTTATGGAGCTGGAGAAAATATATCACATCTCTGCAACTTGACTGTGAACTCTGACAACCTAACCAATCTTTCATGTGAAAGTAACATGAGCCCATCGTGCTGCCCTTCACAGAAAAACTGGCCGGCTTTGCTGACAGTGATAGTGATTGTTTTAACCATTGCTGGAAATATTCTTGTCATCATGGCTGTTTCACTGGAGAAAAAACTACAGAATGCCACTAACTATTTTCTAATGTCACTTGCAATAGCTGATATGCTGCTGGGTTTCCTTGTCATGCCTGTGTCCATGTTAACTATACTGTATGGTGAGTATTAGCTGTGTAACCTACTACATGTATTGATAAGCCTTAAACATTGCATGCAATAACATCTTGTTGTCATTATGATTTCATTCTCCTACCACAGAAAATTGTTATCACTCCCTATAAATTGAAATGTGTGTCACTGGTTAATGGGTGGAACAGGTGAAGTTTCCTATTTTATTTTTCCAGCTACAGGCATTTTAAACACAGTCCATAACATCAGTTTATTACTCAGTTGTCAGATGAATTGTCTCTAAGTGTACATGAAGATGCTTTATTCTTTCTACTGCTTTCAGGTTTTTTCCCTGGCTCATAATTTTCATATTCCCAATGAGAATGTAGGGTCCTGCCAGTTACTCTGTTCTGCAAATATGCACTGAAACACTAATGACCACTTTTAGATTCAAAGTAGGCAGCCCCCTTTAATTAGTTTTAACGAAGTAATACAAATGTAAATAATTTTCTTATCAGCAATACCCTGCTTAGACATCTACTTACTAGCAAATGCTGGAATAAATAGTGCAGGAGTTAAGAAATGGATGGGCATTCATTCTGCCTGTTTAGTAACATTTAATGCAAAACTATTATTCTTAAGAGAAGTTATTTAAGTTAATAATGACTCACAGTTCATGCCCTTGCAGGTGATTAAGAGCAGATCTTCTCATTTTCACCAAAATAATTTGCAGCACAGCTCATGCCAGAGCAAGCAGCACCCTATGTGTTCAGCACCAATTTTGTCAGGCTGTTACTGTCCTTAAACTTCAGAAATGGTCTTTCCAATGTTACTGAATTGCTGCAGCCAGGAGGAAAGTGGATTGTTTGGAAAGATTTCTATTACTTCACTACTTTTGGACTTAAGGTCCAAACATGAGCCTGTTCTTAAGGGAGATTTAATCCAGAGAGTTGGAAGTTTATTTTCCATTTTCAGCGTCTCTACACAGATCGCCCCCAGTAGCATTTGCAAACCACATTTGGCATCAGTCATGGTGCAATACCGTGATTTACCGTATTAGTGTGCGATTATCTTTGGCGGGAGAAGCAGCGTGAAACAGGAATTGTCCGATGGGTGAGATTTGAGTCGTGCCTGACACCCTGAGACAAGCAACAGGGACTCCTGCTGGCCGGGCTCCGCTGCCGAGGGAAGAGGCGCCCGGAACCCGTGTCTCGGGAGGGATTTGGGGCTGGCTGGGGCGCTGGATGCCGTTCCCGCACGGCGGGAAGCCGGAGCCCCCGAACCGGGCGAGGCTGCGCCGCCTCCCTGCAGACGGCCGGGGCACCGGGGAGGGGCTGCGCTGGCTTTGCCTCCTCTCTCCCTGCTCCTTCCCTGCTAGATCAGCAATGGAAGCAGCATGACTTGGGGTGAAAAATCATCTGGTGGCACGCAGTGGTACCAGGAGAACCATCTTGGTGTGGTGCACCATCAACTTCCAGGATGATCAGTGATGGCATGGAGGGAAACCTCCCCTTCCATAGGTGCATTTTCTTGGCTGCAGCTGCTCAACTTGAGCCACATCACCTATGCTGACAGTCTTGAGCTCAAGGAGGCCTTTGCACATACCTGCTCTGCCAGAACACCTCCAAGCCTGTGGAACAAGAGTGCCCCACCACCCCTTCTGCAGCCCTTGAAGGGGTATGGCTCTTGCTTTGCCCAGAGATGATTTTCTTGAGAGGTTTATAGCTGCTGTGGGCAATTCTGGTTTGGGTGCCCAGCCATGCCAGCCATGTGTCTGTGCCAGTCTGCACCCTTTGGGCTGGGCAGGGTTCTCCATCCACCCAGCAGCCCCAGACTGCTGGGAAAGGCAGCACCCAGTAAGTCCTGCCAAGGTGGACGTGACTACAAAGCAGAAAACTTCTGTAGGATGTTATCTACACCCCTATTAAGGGGGCACCTTATTGCATCCAGAGTTTTCTCCTCTCATATAGTTTCCTGAATCTGTAATCTCTAAGGAAGTTTATCTGGCAGATGCTGTTTTATGCCTCCCTCATCCTGGTTTATTGCAAAGATGAGAAGTCTAGAAGGATATGGCAAATGTGTAGAAGGATATGGCAAATGTGTTCCCAAAGGAAGAGAAGATGCATGTTGTCAAGTGTAAAAATACTTTAATGGTTTTCCCTGTGTAAACTGGCCTGGCCTGACAGAGAGATGCTACTGGGAAGTCATGCCCCTGAAAGCCAGCCATCACATAACACACTCCAGGGACCAGACTTCCCAACAGAAGAGCAGAAAACATGATAAAATACATCCATAACTGCTGTATGGCTTGTCAGGGTCAGCTTGTATTACAGCAACCCAAGAACACCAAGAAATAGGTCTCCTCAGGACTCACTGAGACTAAATGTCATTAGGCACAGACCTACCTCCTCCACCTCTCCTTCCATTCCTGCTGTTGCAAATCTTGTACTATATCTCCAAAGGAGACGGGCAGTCCCCAAAATACTTACATATTCTCACAATGTGAGTTTTGGCTTTGCCCCGTGCCACTATCATGGGCAGCTTGGATAATATCCTCTGAATTAAATCACTACAAGATAACTGCAAAACTTGCTCCAAGGAGAGCTATTAGTGGTTCACTGCAGTAATAGAAGGGATTTTGAATGGGGGTCCTGCAGGGCTCTGCTTAGCCTGGGTCTGCTTAGTACTGCTCTGAACAACATGTATTGTGTGTGGAGTGAGAGCTTATACAGCTTTCCAAAAGCACCAAGCTGGGAGAGGTTACAAGCACTCAGGGGGACAGGATGAGAATCATCAACAAGAATCTGGACCCCTGAAGAGAAACCAACAAACAACATTCAGTGAGGATAAGTGCAAAGGTAAAGCAAACCAGCTTCTACTGGAGAAATTTGTCAGGCCTTCAAGAATGCTGAACAAGATCTGGCTGTCAAAATGTATCATTAGCTAAATGTGCTTCACTAGCATGATATTTTCATTAAAAAGACACCTTTCCAGGTTGTGTAAGTAAAGACACTCCCTTCAAGATGCATGAAGAAGTCTTGTATTTCACTTAGCACTCAGGAGGGCTTTGCAAGAGT
The DNA here is from genome assembly GCF_012460135.2 of Molothrus ater. Taxonomy (NCBI): domain Eukaryota; kingdom Metazoa; phylum Chordata; class Aves; order Passeriformes; family Icteridae; genus Molothrus; species Molothrus ater. The sequence goes on along the minus strand of NC_050479.2, from coordinate 62,261,143 downwards.
ATCGAGTCCTCTTTTAGTCACTGAATGATATACAAGATGCAGATAAATTAAACGCATTCTAGGGCAGAAAAACAAGAAGGAAAAAAAGTTTTAAAAGCATGATCTGTAAGAAAAAGATAAAGTACTAGGTTTTTCTTAGACTGGAGGACAAAAAAATAAACACAAAACTAGGCAAGCCATGATAGCCATCTCCCAACAGCTTTGAGAAAGGAAAGTAATCAATTAATCTTCATAGGTAGTGGAAAAAACAAGGAAAAAGTAAGGGCTTAATTAGCAGCAAAGAAGCTGTAGGTTGGATATTGGTAAAAACTAATGCATCTGCTTTGGCTTGCTTTCCCTGGAGGAGCCTATCAATATTCATTGACAGAGGGAATATCCTTATTTAGGTATGTGGTAGAGGCCTAAAGACAGGTAAGATAAATATCACTGGTATGCAATAAATAATTTTTCTTCTTTAGCTCCATTAAATCCAAAGTTTTACTTTCAGAATTAAGGCAGCTTTGCATATCAGCAGGTGTTGAAAATGCAGTAATTACATGGATAGAAAGTCTGAAAGCAAAATTGAGAACTTGCAGATTTACAATGACAAAATTGCTTCTCTTTTCATAGATTTGCTGCCAAAAATGTTTAATCATAGCACCAAGCACTAGCATTATGCAAATAGAATTAAAAAGAAAACACATATGCTGCCTGTAGCCTGGGAAAGAAGCAGAGTTAACCCCAAAAGCTACTGTTAAAAAGCTGCAAACAAATAAAAATATTTTCTTAAAACAGTGTCAGGCAGCTTCTAAATGTATCACTTACTACTACATAGTACTTACTACTATCCTCTTAGAAGGATATATGCACTAAGGCACATGTCACAACAAGGGATATATGCCCCATCTTTAGCTGATGCCAACTTTCTCTTGTGCAGGATACGAATGGCCTCTGCCTAGGAAGCTGTGTGCCATTTGGATCTACCTGGACGTGCTGTTCTCCACGGCGTCCATCATGCACCTCTGTGCCATCTCGCTGGATCGCTACATCGCCATCCGGAACCCCATCCACCACAGCCGCTTCAACTCCAGAACCAAGGCTTTTGCCAAAATCATTGCTGTTTGGACCATATCAGCTGGTAAGTGAGGCAACATTTCAGCATGTAATTGCATCTTTCCAGCTTTTGAGAGGATTTGATGTATATACTGCAGTTTAAAACTTTATTCTCTGCCTGCAGTATTTTGCTTTCCACTTCTATGAAGTGCTGTAATGTAGTAATTATGCAATGGAAGCCAACAACAGTGGGAAATGGAGGAGACCTGAGCAGCACTGAAAGAATACACATCAGTGATAGCATGACCACATTCAAGTTTATTTTAAAGATATGTTGATTTCCCATACTGATGAATCATCATTACCTAAACATCTGAAGAGAAAAAAAAATATATCAATTGAAAAAAAGTATTTCCCTCTTATATGTAAGTCAGTTGTTCCCAATTTCTTATTTGGGTAATTTGCTTAGAGATTTTTCTCATGGGCAGATCTTCTCTGCCTTTCTCGGTGTGTATGGTGGGGAATTTATGCATCCTATTTAGGAGAAAACAGATACTGTGTGCAGTGAGAGTAGTCTGTCCAGAGGACAGTTCAGAGTTACAGTCCAAAATAGGTATTCTGAATGACCTAGTACACAAATCTCTTTTTGCACTGGCAAAACCCAGAGCCTCAAAACTAGGCAGGGGAACACTGATCTTTTATTCCCCTGGTGGCAGCATTTCCAGGGCAGTCTTATGGTACAGGAGTTGGGAGAGTTTGGTGTCTGATGCCATCAGGAATTTCCTCACACAGCTGGGGTGGAGGTTCTCAAATGCTTTGAAAACACTTTCAGTGCTTGTAGACCCTTGAGCATTGGCAGCTCACTTGTATTAGAGGCAGGAAAAATTCACTCTTTTGCCCTGGAAGAGATGTGAGCTGTCAGCAATCAAAGGAAATTAGCTCCTTTCCTGGCTAATACAAATTATTGCAAGTGGTAACAGTGATCCCTTACCACTCTTCCCAGAGGAGGGAGAGGAGATGATGCTTAACATGCTGCCAGCCTGGCTCTCTAAATCATCTCCTGACCTCTCTCTTGATCCTGACCCACAGTCTGAGAAAAAGCAGTCTAGGATTGTTAAGATTTAAAATACTGTATCTTCTGCTGCACAGCAAGAAATTATGGGAGTCTTTACTCAACAGGAGAACAGTTTTGCATTCTACACAACCTGATGAGGCTCAACAGCATCTGGCTCTGGGATGCATTCACCTGATGAGATGTAGATGTCTAGCACTGGCCAGGTGAACTCCATCCTAAACATACCTAGTTCTCAACTATGAAGGAAGCCTATAGCAACTCAGATGTAGATATCTTCATCTAGATTAAATGAAACATATCTTGTCTCTTCTACAGTCACATTTTTTTAACATTACCTACTCTGTCCAGTTTTTCCAGTTTTTGAAACTGCTAAGTGCAAGTATTTTCTGTGCATTTCTCTCTATATAGCATAAATAAGTCAAGCATCCCTTAAAATTGTGCATATTGTGTTTGTCTGCACTTTGTGTGTGGTGCTTTGTGCTTAGTGTGTGTGAAATTACTGCCCTTTTTAAACACAAATTCACAGAATTAGAATGACCAGGGGCAAACCAGTGGTCCACTCTGCTCAGCATCTTTTCTCAGACAGGGGCTTACTGACAGAGTATTTGAATTAGCTCACTATTAAAAGGAATCTGGAAAAAAAAAGTTATTTTAGCTCTATTAGTTAGAACATGGTTTATGTAGCAGGAGGGTTTATTTATTTGATAGCTTGATATTTTGTTTCAAAAGTTATGTCTTTTCTTTGCAGTAATAACTAGTAACATATCCATTGTAAAAACACCTTTTCTGCTCTCTGGAGAAACTGTCTTCTAACAGTGATGAGTCACAGATGTTACTTGTTATTATCATGGCAAGTGATAGCAATGTGGTCTCTATTTATAGAACTCTGAAAAATACAACTCCTTATTTTATTGGAAGCCACTCCAGTGTGGCATGAGTGAAGAGGACAGAGTCCTGCTTTACTGCAGCTGGATGAGGACATGTGTAAAGGAACAGTGGATGTCAGGAAAATAGGAAGGATAATAGGATAACTCCATCTCATTCACACATTTTGTGTCACCAAAACAGTGACTCCTGCAAATACTTCTAGCTGATTTGTTGGGCCTGAACCCAACTCACCTAGATTACAACTTCTAGTGTACCCAATTAATTACACTTTTGTTCACTAAATTTATAATTTTCCTTTATTCACTAAATACGCAAATATATTTAGTCAATTTTAACCAAAGGCAATCAGTGATCTTCCTTCCATTGGCTTCGGTGACATATGAAGCATTTAAAAAACAGCAGAAAAAAGCACAGATAGTTTAGTTTACTTGACTTCTAAAATATTGATTTTATCAGTTTAAAAAAAGTAAATTGTGGTAACATTTGTTTTTGCATTTAGTGGAAGAAGAGCATTTAGCCAAAAGCCCTTGTTTCACTAGACCATGTAATGCCACAGGCAATTGGTTTAAAATAGATTCTAATTACTGTAACAGATTCTAATTGTGTCTTTAATTCTTAAATCATCCAGTGTGCACAGTGGTTAGATAATTAGATTATTTGTAGCTGTTGAAGGCAAAAGCTCATTAAACCCTGAAAATTATTCCATTTGTTTTAAAGCACAGAGGTCATTATTGAGAACAGGTGTAAAAAGCCAAAGGATTTTCCCTTGCTGGAAAAAAGTAGAATTTTGAATGGAAGTGGAATCTATAGAATTGTAAATAGAGCCTATACTGAAAAATACATGTAAAGTACCTTCGGGTCCTAAATGGGCCTGACAAAGGCATTGCTCTGCAAGAGGCCAACAGTGCATCACCCCTTCTTGAAAGGGTAACATAAAAGAATTACAGGCATGAATGTTAAGTCCTTATATATAACATTCCTCATTTCTATTTCTCTCTATTCCTCTGTTAATGGTCTAAGTAATGTGAAGTCTGATGAAGCCCAGGCACTCTAAGCTGAGTTTTCTCTTATCATTTCTCACTCAGCCTACACATCTGTTCACTGCCTTCAGGCAGTCTCTGCACTCCCCAGTCACTAACAACTTAGATTTATTCAGTACTTTTCAAGCAGAAAAAAAAGCCCAACATGGATCTGGATGAATCTGGTAAAATACCTCCCACCACATAACTCTAAAATTTTGCCATTGCTTTTGAGGCTTCGAAAATGAGAAATACTGTGGCATGTGAAGCAACTTTCTCCAAAGTGCAGGGTGAAGTTAGCTCCAGGTGTACAAATCAAGCCCAGTGCAACTGAGCCCCCAGATAATTTGGCAGTGTGACATTTTATGCCGATACAGAGGCTTACACACCCTTCACAGGCAGCCTGCAATTTCTCTGCATGGCTTCTTGCTGCCTTACAGCATTTGGAGGCCAGGGAAGCAGCAGGGATTGGGAGAGTTCAACTACCAGTGCCTCTGGATTGTGTTTTGTTGACAGCTTTGGCCTCCTTAGGCTCAGTCTTCTTTCTGTCAAGGAGAGCTTTCATTTGAAAATCCCTTTACAGGTTTCAAAAGGCACAAACAGCTAATAAACTGCAGGCTGAGAATCCCTGTCCTGAATCTGCTGCACATCCATTTCTTCCAGGTGACATAATTTGCCATTTCAATCAATTCTAATTTATGGATGCCTTGGCATAGGAAAAGATCATTTTCTAAAACATGGAATATACTGCCAAAATATATAAAATTGCAAATAATTACACACTGAACAGTACTCTGGCAATATAGATTTAAAGCTTAGCACCTAAATTTGGAATTGCTGGAGCTAAACTTAAACCATCTACTACACTATCATTTCCCTAGGGAACATTTCTTTTATTTTTATCACACTCATGAAACCATCTCTCAGAGACTGAAAATACTGTTTGCTCACTCCACCTGCAGGATCTCAGGGGCAAACATTGTAGGTTTTATGTTTGGGCACCCTGGGACCTTTACAATTTGTGGATGTAGATGATGCCATAAAAATAAAATAAAGTTGAAAAAAATTGTTGCACAACACACAGAGAAATTTGCGTCAATTATAATGAAGGGTGTTGGCCTGAAATATCATGAATAAAGTATTAGAGCTTCAGAACCATCTCAGAAATAGAATCTTCACTGTATTTCTTCACAGAGACACAAGGTATGAGGCTCAGTAGTCAGCAGCAATTATGTCAGTAGAAAGTTCATTGCCATACTAATGACTCCTACAGTAGGGACAGCTAATGAGAACAGGCCCTTCATGTACAGGTTGTCTGGGGTTCAGTTCCATGGAAAAGGAACATTCAGTGCTGTGATGCACATTCCTGAGTTGACTAGCACATGTATTCTGGTCATGAGGCATTACTTCAGATAGTTCTGAGAAAGACACACGAATGTCCTATTTACTTTGATGTAAATTATCCCCATGTTCTCCATGTAACAGAACCCTTTGCTTGATTTGCTCTTCCCAGAAGAGTGAACACATCCACCAGACCATCAGCTTACCACACATATCTCCCTCCCATAACAGTGAAGGTTTAAAAACCTTGCATTTTGAACTTCTATACAAAGTTAAGGAAATGATCAGCATTCATTGCGTTTTGAACTTGTATATGTTTGTTCATCTGACAAGGAGGTGTTACTAACATTTTACTTGTCTTTATGGAAAAAAAATACTTAAAGGAATGTTAATGATTGAAGTGCTTTCTAAATTCTCCAAATTTGGAAACATAAAGATATGAGACGCAGGCATGTGTTCATAGGGACACATTTGCAAACCAAAGACACTGAGCAATCCAGCACTCATCAGGATGGGAGAATATATTATACCAGTAAATACGTGTCATCAAAGGAAGAATAATTATTATGTATATATTGACCATGTTCTTTGGGTAATTACTTTAGGATGAGATTAAAGGTTTTGCCTATAAAAAAGGTACACACTCATTTTGTGAGCAGTCCTTTTGCAAGAAGCAATCTGCCTTTCAGGTGAAAAAAGGAATGAGGGGTGGTCATAACCTTATTGTGTGGCATTTCTTTCTGCTTTGGTTTTATTTTTAAAGGCAAGTTATAAACAGTAGAGCTGTATTTTTAATAGAAAAGAGCCTGCTTAGTCAAGGTGCAGATGAAAGAATTAGTTGTTTTTAAAAAAAAAAAAAACTTGTCTTTGTTTTGAAGACCATAAGGACTGTGTTCTTCTTCCTCTTGAAGCTACCAGCAAGAAGCATAAAGTTCATTTGGACCAGACCTGTCCTGTTATGAGGGTTTTTTGAATGAATAAAAATAAGTTGGTGGGTGCCAATATGGCCTGCAATCAGCCAGTCTCTCTTTGTAGGGTATATCAGAGTAAATGGAACATTTTAAGAAAAAAGGCAGTATCTCCAGTCAGAGGAGCTGGATTTCTGCATAGAAAATGCCACATGCAGCACAAATGATAACAAAAGAACAAGGTACAAGGAATTATGTTGGGATTCATAAATTCTGTTGTCTGTACACTGTGACTGCATTTAATCACCTTCTAAATTAAAAATGGTGCTGCACATTAGCACAAGTAGCACAGTGTTGCATAAACGAAAATGTCAAGAAAAGAGAAAATTTCATTCATTTTAAAATTATACAGAAAGATTTCACAAGTTCCTTTATTTATTATATTTGGCTTAAGCCAGATGTTGTGTTTTATGACATGAAAAAAGGTTCATGTATCACAGAATTCTTTAAAATTAAAGGCTTACATTTATCTTTACCAGCAGGAACATTGCAAACTATTGAACACTTAGGCTGTAATTAACTTTCCCCACACATTATCTGGCCTGTGCCATTGGCATCATTTCTAAGCAGAAGCCCAGCAAAAAAAAGTCAAGGGTTTTGTCAGAACTGCAACAACATATTCCTAATTACCTGAGACAAATTTAGAAACACCTGTCAGGTGATTTTGCCTATGATGTCCTCCAGGGTCATTGATGGAAAATAGCTTGTTGAGCTCCTGTGATGTCCTGAAAGCAGGCTGTAGCATTGTGATAAAGGCTTTCTTTTCTGCCTGATCAAAATTGGTATCTGTGTATTTCACAGTACTCAATCCTGCTTTTATGTAGGAAATAAATCACACCCACTGGGAAGACTTATTTCCTTTTGGCAGAACATAGCCCTTGTTACAGCTTCTTGTATTTGATCTGAGTATTGAAATGTCAAATTGACCACTATTGCCAGGATCATAGTCTGAACTGAACTGTGCATATCCTGAGAGAAAAACTGTGATTTTAGGTCCAAGGTGCACTGAGTGAGCAGTGTAAATTTCCCCTTACAAGCGCAGAAGTACTCAGACGTTTTAGATTGAAAGTTCCCCAGTTAAATCCAGGCCTGCCTTGCACGCTACTGCAGGGCATGAGGAGGTCGCTCCAGCATTTCTTGTTGCAAGAACAGATCATGTATTTATTTTTCATTTCCAAGGTGCTTTGTGACACTTAACAGAAAGATGAGCCTAGGGATCATGCTGTAGCACCCACACAGGAACCAGTAGATGGTGGAAATATGGGCAGATACAATCCCTTCAGATATGCTCCCTTTTTCTCTCTTCTCAACCCTGTTATCTTGTAAGCGTGACCAGGGCATTGGCTGGTCTAACAGAGTTCAGTCAGGGTGAAGGGCATTAGCTACAGGGTGGACAGTGAAACATAAAGCACAGGATCCTGACTCATCATCTTCAGACCTGTGCAGGTCTCTAAGCTGCTTCTCATTCTGTTTTTCCTTCCAAATTATCCATCATGTCAGGACATCTATCCAATAACTGTCCAGCCACTGCTGCAGTCTTCTTGTATAACTAGTAAGAAGCTGACAATTTGCTTATTGAGCAGCTTCTGCAAGCAACCACAAAAGGAGTCATGGAGAAACAACTGGGACATGGTCTGAGGTCTAGAAAATCCAGAAGAATTACAGGTTTTGTTATCTCTGCTCTTCAGATGGATAAGACTGTGAAATTATTGTAAAAAAATAATAATTTAAAAGTTTATCTGATAGCTACATTCAGCGTCCTTTTAAACTACACAATGAGGCCAAGTAGCACTGCTGAAGAAATCTCAGAGATACTAACAGAAAGGTCCATTCAGTTCAGTGGAAGATTAGGGCACAGTTAAGGAAATTATCAGCATTCAACAAATCACACCATATAATAATTAAAAGACAGAGATATAAAAACTGGAATATCAGGGGATCTTATCACTTAGACTGCTCTAGGAGGCATTATTTGCTTATGGTAGTGGAATATCTGAGATATTTCCGTAATTTCTGGCTTATTGCTGCTATAAGTATTTTTTTTAAGCCTTACTGTGTGTGTAGCATGTAAAGCACATAATAAATTAGCCCAAGGATCCTTTAGAAGCTTCATAGCTAAAAAGACAAACTGATAACATCTGATCTAGGAAGATCCTGTAAAAAAGGTATGGTATTTCCTTCTTCTCAAAGCACTATTATCCCCAAATCTGCTCCCCTAGGGGCCTGAACAGTGAAATGCTGCGAGGCCATCTGACATAGAATACAGAAAGCTCATATGCTAAACAGAGGGGGTATCACAGGTAGCTGGAGTTGATCCTACACAAGGTTCTTTTCCTTTGCAAATTAACATATTTACCTAGGCCAGTGCCAACTATAAATTTGTAACTTCTTTTGAGTAGAAATTAAACCGTTGCTATTGGGAACTTAAAAACACCAATGCAATATAAACAATATTAATTGAGTACACAGAAAGAAAAAGGGTGTTTCACCTGCTCTGTGCACTTTGCTGAGCCACAGAAGCAGCAGCCTCAAATAGCAGGAGGAGAACCTTGTCCCTCTGTACAGAGATAGGCTGGAGACATGTGGAACCCCTTGCAAATTTTCAGACTAAATATTAAGTGCTACATTGTAAGGTCAGTTACTTTTTACCACTTCTAATCACCACGGATGAAGGGTGTCCTTAGCCTACAGTTGGCATTAGCCTACAGTTGGCATTAGCCTATGTCCCCTGGAGGGGCACATCATGCCCAGCTCCCTTCCAGCTCCCAAATGGCAGCAGAATTGTAGCTGCTGTCCACCTTGGACTTGGGCTCTACTCAGCCAGCATCCTCCAGGCAGGTTGCTTCCTCACCTTCTTTTATTTATTTCTAGCTGTTTGATAGGTGTAGATTTCTATATGCCCTTTAGTGACTGGGTAACCACCTTAGACAGAGAGATAACAGCTTCTCTTAATTGGAGATCTCTGTGAGAAGCCAAAAAAACACCTTGGAGGAAGCCTCTGTCCAAATGAAAAATAATGTCCCCAGTTGAAAAGCAAAGACTGTATTGGGGAATAGGCTCCACTGGAAACTGCTGGGCAAAAGGTTGTAGCTCCCTCAAATACTCAGGAGGCCTGAAAAATCCGAAAAGAAAATTAGGGGAACCAGACTGTAAACAAGTCCTACAGTATAACTAGCAAAGAGAATTTGAGGAGTGCATAGGCAGGAAAAGCACTTAAAGCCAAAAGCAAAGAAACTATTTCCTGCTGTTGTATTCTTGCTGCCTTTAGGAAATAGGGCTGTGTGCACATTTTGAGAATTATATCAAAGCAGAAAGCGACCCATCAGCGGCTTCCTCTCTCATAATTCAGCTCACTCTGAATGCCAGAGTTTCTATAGAGCTGGGTCAAAAAGGGGCACCTGTCCTTAATTTCTTGCACTATCCTTCCTGTAATTCTCCTCTAATCCTGTTAATAGTTATTTTATTATCACAGTTCTACAAATTAATTTGGAGACACATATCTCTGTTCTTGTTAAGAAATAGGCTTCAGGACCGAGGACATAAATGGGGAACATAGGAAACTAGGAAACACAGACTTCTCTGATTTTGTTTTTCTAAAGTGAAATAGATAATTTTTCGAATAAATTATCATTCGCCATACTTTTCTCGTATAAAAGAATTGAATGTATCTCCTGCTAGGCTAAATAATATGTTTCCTTAGAGATTTTCTGAGCTGTCAAGAACAAAGCTGTTTCAAAATTAATGAAGTAATCCAGCTGTTACCTGGCACCCCCTCTACATGATGTTAAATTTGTTTTCCTTTCACTTGTATTAACTAGAATGCGTGTGACCAAATGAAGTGTTCCATGGGAAAGATACAGAAAACCAGCTTCATGTGTGCCTTTGAATAAGTAACTAAATTTGGTCTATCAGCAGTTACAAGGAAAATGCATGGACTCACTCTGATTCCATTCCTGTGAGTACAGCCTCTTGTGATGCAGAAAGGAGACGATGCTCCCCAGGCACTGTGACTCACTTAGCTCTTGAGGAAATCCATCTGAAAACAAACATTATGTTGGGATTTGTGAGAGAATGCTCCTCATCCACTTCTGCCTCCACCAAAACATTTACCTACCACCAGGGAAGGATTCTGTGCTGGTCTCACATGTGAGGAGAAATTCTAGCCCAGGACTTTGGGGACATTGTCACGCTGACTAGGGAAGGTAGAAGCTTTTTAACGTTCATGCTAACTAGATGCAGCCTCAGATGGTAATTCCCAATCCACACCGAGGTTTTCAACATCCCCTCTTCCCAGGTGGAAATCTCTGCTTCTGCACTGCCACCCATCAGCAACCTGCACACATTGGAAATATGGCTGGCACTACTCTGGCAGCAACAAAATTATCACAGTGAAGGGTTTGTCATGACTGGAAAAGAGTCAGTGGGGGAATAACATTGTCAGGTGCATGCAGAGAGCAGCTCTTTGCAGGTCTGAGGAAACAATGATGTAATGACAAAATAATGAAATGTCATGATGTACCAACCATAATGGTGAGTGTCAAATGCCAAACAGAGACACAAAGCCAAACTGAGCAGCTCCTCTGCAGATGTTTAAGTGGAAGTAACTGTTGCTAAACTCCAGCTCTCATATAAGATCCAGACACATAGCCATCCTTGATACTCAGAGGAAGACATGGTCCATGGTGCTTCTGCCACAAGTGACTCACCGTGGCTTGTGTTCCTTGAACAAATATCCACACAGGGCACCATGGCAGCCCAAGGGAACAAATATTCTTTTGTGTGGTTAATTAAGTCAAAAATGTTAAAAAAATGTGATGGCAGTGTGCAACAAGGAGATTTTTATACAGCATGAAACTGAGGTTATGCATTGCATGCCTTGGGATGTAGCAGGTGAGTTATACATGGACATCTGTTTGCTGGTTGAATGTGTAGATGTACCAACAGAGGATATTTTCTGAGCACAAACAGGCACCAGATACCAGCATGGTCTTTTCTAAAGAAAGTAGACAACATGGCCACATTGAGCTGCTTGAAGGAGACACTGGCCTTCTCAAGCAGCAATCCTTTCAGAGGTCCCCAGTGTCACAGCACATCTTTGTGCAGTGGCCCATGAGCTGGCCCATGACCTGGTATGTATGAATCAATATGACTGCCAAAACCTGAGATGGGGAGAGTTTTTTGTTTTTCATGAGAAAGTGAACAAAAGTGCCAAAGGTTTTGAGAAGCTGTAGTGACATTTCGAAAAGGTAGTTCCTAACCCTTAGACATTTATTAAGGCACAGAATAATGCTCATTTGTATTAAACAAAATTGAAATAGATATATGCAAGGTGAAAGCATGTGACCGACAGTTTCTGCTTAAAGGAGACTTCACTGAAAAAACCTTGACCTTATCAATTCACCTCCCCCTCCTTATCTTCACCCCAAGTAACCCAAGTGTGCCACCCTACACACACATTGTAAATTATGGCTTTGATTTATGGATAGTCTCAGCAGCTCAAGGCAGCTGCAAACCCAGTTTACCTGTCCAGTTAAAGTGGTTTTATGGCTGCTGTATACCTCTGAAGCCAGCAATGTGTAGCACTATATCAACCTTTGTCAATTTCAGCAGACTTTTTGAGAGAACAAAAAGGATACCATTGCTTTACTTTTAACCTTTGGTGTTTGCAAGAGCCTTTTGTCATTCTGAAACTATGCCCAAATTCTTGAGGTTTAATGCAGAATTTATTACTCATCTTCCTTGTTTGGGATCTGTTGTGCGGTTTATTAAAATCCACAGTTTGAAACAGCCACGTGTGTATAAATCATACCATCTAAATAAACCACCTTGTGCCAGAGGAACATAATATTTAGGGCTTGTTGACAAGGGAAAATGTTCCAAGTGTGAATGTCAACTGGAAATGGAGTGGCTAATGTACCTTACATTACAGTGCTTGAATGAAGTGCTCCTATTCTGTGCTGAATGCTTCCTTGTGCCTCAGTTTAGTTCTTTTGAAAGCCAAGGAAGAAAAATCATAAAAGAAGCCCTCAGGGGATACCAAGATTTTTTCTAGACTGACCTTGAACTAGTGGGAGCATGGAATGGGCAGGGTGTGGAATAGCTTTCTGTTACAGCCCTTCCAGGTTGTTTCCTCCAGATCTACTGTTGGCACATGCTTCACTTCCCAACCACCTGTTTGTCCCTACCTGGTAGCTCTGCATGATCCTTTCTCTGAAGCTGATTTTCTTCTTATGACATTTGAATGCACAGGCACCATCTGTGTCTCCTTAAACATTCAGTCACCAAGAGCAGGGAGCTGGAAAGCAAGGACAAGTAAACCAGGGAGTATACATCTGAACCATCCAGGTGAAACAGATCATTCATATTCAACTTTTAAAGAATTAATTCAGTCAGTTGCAATAATGCTAATGCAACTTTAGACTAGGGCTTTTTGTTATGGGTTTACAGGACAAACTTCATCTTGACCAAATGTGACATGTGGGTGATATTCTTGGCCATATGTGATGATTCCTAAAAATCCCATCAAAATAGTGGATGTGAGTTGCACATGGAAGCTCTGTTACTGCCAGTTTAAATATGACTGCCTTTGAATTTGGTCCCTGTGTCCTCATGGAATTTGCTGCAGAAGCCAACTGTTGAGGGGGAACAAACCCTGTTGCTTTCAGGAGGACAACAGTAAATTTAGCTCCTGTAGAGATATGAAAAGAGAAAACTGGGCTGGACATTAACGTTTTCCATGCAGGAACGCCACAGTATCATTTGAGGGGATGCCCTGCATCAACTGAACTGGGCTTACACAAAAAGCAGTTTACAGCTGTCAGTGTTCTCTGCCACCAAAGCGTGGTATCTCTGCTGTTTGCAAACTCTATACAGGCCACTTCCCTGTGGCTGTAGGGGAAAGATGCCTTGAGTGGTCACTCAGAAAAACTTACGTGACTGTGACTAGCAGTGCCTGCTACAGCTCTGCTGCTACAGCATTTCCATGCTTGTTAAAGGAATGCAGGAACTTCTGCTGCACACTGAAGGCCATTTCCCTTTTTTAAAGCCAGAGATCTGGATTTAGATGCCAGTCTGCAGAAGCTGCTAAGAACAAAACAAAGCAGTTGGGGAATTGCTCCTCTTGTTTCAGGTGAGAAGTTGTAACAGACTTTGGCTCTTCCTTGAAAAAGCATGCAAATTATGCTAAAATTTTCCTCTTTCTACTGCTGCAGCCTCTGCTCCCATGCCTCCTCATGCAGCTGAACCATAAGGTAGTAATGAAAAGCATCTTTTTACTCTGTCAATACCCTTGTTTATTTTATCTCTGCAGCTCACGCTAGGTCTTTGAATTAAATGAAAAAACAGCCTTGCTGTTATCAGCACAGGGCAGAAGCAGATGGGAAACTTGTGGTATTGCTCTGACTAATGCTGTGTCTTTGTGCAGCTGGAGTATGATGCTGGGAGGTGCTGGATGCCTTCAGCATCCCTTCAACGCATCCAAAAAAAGAAAACTAACTTCAAAGCATTCTTCATTTCCCTGGAGTTGTTCAGCACCCCAGATTATTCAGCCATGCCTGGACAGTCTGGCTTCTGATGGTGACCTCTGCCTCCATGCTTTCAGTGAGACAGACTCAGACCTTTTTAGCCAGTAGCTAAAAACACTGGAGGTTTCTGTCAGCTCAGCTCAGGAGCTGCCACAGACTGCATAAGTTTGCAGCTCACTCACTGGCTTCTCCTAGCCCAAGTTCAAACATTTAGAGCTTGAACAGGAGAAACAGAAAGGGTAATACCACAGGCTCTCCACCAGCTTCTGCCCTGGGCAGATAAGAAAAGCACTTTTCTAAAGTGGCCTGAGGCAATGCCATGACTCAGTTCAAAGTTGCAAAGACAAAATAAGCTACAGTGTTCCTAGAAAAAAAGGTCTTTGTAGAAGCTCCAGAAGAACAAAAAGAATGAAGCACTTGAACAGAATAATAATCTAATATTATTATTACTGTGGTAATTATTGTTTGGCATTGAGCCTGTACTCCACAGTCTTCCTCTAGGACTGGAGCTATTATGCTAGGCACTGGATATGTGTGAAATGAAGAGACAGGCTATGCTTTTAAAAGGCTTCCAGTTTAAGCAGCAGAGTGGGAAGAAGGGGAAAAAGTGAGATAGAGGAAGGTACCATTGAAACACAGATCTTTCAGGACTCATCTGAGAAGGAGTAAGGACACTCCTGGGCATCCACTGAGCCAAGTAGGGCACAGCATCCTCACATCATAAGAAATTCTTCTCTAGTCAATGGTTTTATTTCTCATAAGCCAAATACAGCAACTGGGATTTCTGATCCAAAATGCAAACAGGACTGAAGCTCATAGATTATGCTAACTTTCCACAGGAATCTGAATCCTGGTTGCTTTTATCCAAACAGGGCTGCACTATCACCCCCTGCTTCACTCCACTTTTGCTATCTTTGCAGCACATCATTTCTTTCATTGTGTGAACATTGCCTCTCTTGGAGAGACAGCATCCATTTGGAGGGGAAGAGACAAATTCTGAAGAACAACCCAAAACCAACAACCAGAGAAACAGCAGCTGTTTGATTTTTCCCAGACTGTAGTAGCATTTGCAGAAATCCCTGGCTGAGTAGGCTTGAAACAGGTAGAGCCGTCCAAGGAGAATGGACTTTGTCACCTTGTCTTGCCATTCATGACAAGCCAAGGATGCATGCTTCAGGTGAAGACAAATTTTGCATGGCTGTGTGCAGAGAAGGCAGCCTCTAGTAGCTGGAAATATAGTGGAAGGACTTTTGCAGTCCTGCAGGATAAACTACATCTCAGGCTGCCTCATAGTATCTCTCAGTGCTTAATTTGTTCCTGTCGTTCATCTGGCCATTGCCACATGGGAAGCTGGGTTTTGTTAGCATTTAGCATTTAACTATATGGAGATTACAGCAAGAAAAGAGAAAGACAAAATGAAAGATTAGACCTATGACAAAAAATTATCTTTCCTCCTAAAATTAGTATTTCCCAGAATTATTTAGAAGCCAGAACACTTTTAATCCTCTAATGAAAAACAGTCCCAAATCACTCTTATGGCACTCCAGAAAAGAAATACATAGTGTCATTTTGGTCATATTTCATAAAATCCTTTGTCAAGGTGGCAGGGACCAAGGAGCAAGTCTGGAGATCATTACAAGGGGCCCAAGATTCAAAATCACGCTTTTCTGGCTACCAGGTATCATAGGACAGTTGAAAGGAAGCAAATGTGTTCTACGTGTGGCTGAGGTAATGTGTATAGCTATGATCACCTCAGCCACAGGAAGAACACAGGTAGATGTTTATTTGTTTTTTCTTGGAGTCTGGAAGTGTTTTTCATTATTGTTTTTAACCTCTTCTTTCTCTCATCCACCTTCAGGTATCTCCATGCCTGTACCCGTCTTTGGACTACAAGACGACTCCAAAGTATTTAAGAAGGACATGTTTAAGAAAGACATCTGCTTACTTGCAGATGAAAATTTTGTTCTAGTAGGCTCTTTTGTGGCATTCTTCATCCCTCTAACCATCATGGTAGTCACTTACTTTTTAACTATCAAGTCGCTGCAGAAGGAAGCTATGCTATGTGTGAATGACATTGGCCCTAAGACCAAGTTTACTTCATTCAGCTTCCTCCCTCAGAGTTCCCTGTCCTCAGAGAAACTCTTTCAGCGCTCCTTGAACAGAGATACGGGGACTTCAGGGAGGAGAACCATGCAATCCATCAGCAATGAGCAGAAGGCTTCCAAGGTCCTTGGCATTGTCTTCTTTCTGTTTGTTGTGATGTGGTGCCCGTTTTTCATCACCAATGTGATGGCTGTTATTTGCAAGGAGTCATGCAAAGAAGAGGTCATTGGAGGACTCCTTAACATATTTGTTTGGATTGGCTACCTTTCCTCAGCTGTCAACCCACTCGTGTATACATTATTCAACAAAACCTACCGCTCAGCTTTCTCTCGCTACATCCAGTGTCGCTACAAGGAGGAGAAGAAACCTTTCCAGCTGATTTTAGTGAACACTATCCCAGCACTTGCATATGACTCCAGACAGCTCCAGCTAGCACAAATGAAGAGCTTGAAAAAAGAGGTGAAAATGATGTCTAAGGATTACTCGGCGGTCACGATAGGAACACATCATTTAGATGGTACCTCCAAGGGAAGTACTGGCCCGGGGAACGAAAAGGTTAGTGGTGTGTGATGGTCAGCAGCTGCCATGACAACCACTCTGTATGTGCTGAAAATTCCACCTGCTGTGAGAAGCTCTGATAGCTTAGGAAAATCAGCTGTGTTCAAGAGACCTTCCAACAACATCATATACTCCTCACATTATCCTGTGGATGAAAAGCAGGGTTGAAAGGGTATCAAATGTGCAATTTTTTTTCATACAGTACATTGGCTGTTTTAAGCACAGGCTTTATTAAACTTATTTTTTTAATATTCTAAAGGATATATTTCTTAAAGAAAAAAAATGCAATTTCTGGTATTATAATATGGGCTGTGAAGAAACCTACGCATTTCTTTTCTCTTTGCAAATGAAAGCTAAGCTGTCCTTTGATGTTCTTGCAGAGTAGGCTCCAGCTAGTTTGTCTTGCTACAAATGAGTTTTGTTATCATTAACTGAATGAGCACTTTACAGAATTTTAAACAAAATGATGGTTCATTTGCTAATATATATTTAAAATAAATCTTAAAGTACTTAAAAAATCTATTAAAACTGCTATAGATTAATTATATGGACATTTTGTTAACTGTTTTTATGCTATTTTTTCTTCCTCAGTAACCATCCTGAAATGTCCCTGGGTTTTTCTGCCATTTGTTCTGTATTTTAAATAAGTAATCTTAAAAGGTAAATTATACTTGAATAATCCTCTGTTTCCACCACCACTTATAATCTTTATTTCAGGACTTGCAATTTATTTGCATTCAAAAATTTCATGTGTTCAGCTTAAAAATTGAAAGTAATATTTTCAAAATTATTGGTCTTAATTCCCTGCTCCCTCCCACTGGTGTTGACAGGAAGGTGAAGTGAGAGAACAGTGGAAAACCAGGTACAACATTGCTAAATAATTTCAGCACCACTTCCAGATTCATGACTCTGTTCAATTCCAACAAAATCTGATTTAAGTAATGTCAGAGGAAACTCTGCATGAGTAAAGTCTTCAGTGAAAGGTTGAAGTAGATTCTTTCTCATCACTTCTCTTTGGTAAAAAAAGGCCGTCATGAAGAATGTGCTGGTTTTGGTTTAGGGCTTGTAAAGCCAGAATTATTAAAAAACTGTTAGTTGCTAAAAATAGTTTTCCCTTGTTTCACTGTATTGCTGTTAAGGCAGATTGCTCAGGAATGGTCAGAAGATTGCACTACTAGGACTCAGCCTTAATGAAATATGTATGGGCAAATGGGGCTCACTTGAAAAATAACAGGACCTGTAAACAACACTGCATTTCACCTGCATAGTTCCAAGGGCAGAATACATTGCTTAAAGAACATAAAATACATTGCTTGACAGACATGTCTAGTCATGAAACTCTTTTCATGACATCATAACAGATGTCACTGAGGGCAGTGGGACTTTGCTGAAGAGGGCAAATATAAATGCTGCACTCACATGCAAAGTTTAAATCAAATCATTTGATTCATTCCATTATTTTTTCTGCCATAACCTCATCAGAACCAGGATGTATTCCAGTTTCTGTGGAAAAAATATTGCCCATCCAGAAGAAAAACTCCAATGCCTTCATCTGTCCTTCTATTGAAGTTGTTCAGTTTTTACAGAGCAATTAAATTTCCACTAAGTCAAAGAAGGAGAGAGACAGAGAGAAAGTGAACCTTTTCTAGTCTACCAGGTGGGAGTCTTTGGAAGAAGGCCTTTAGCTTAAGATACTGTTCTATGGCAGACAAGGACTTAAAAGTTGGCTAGGCATTTGACTGATTTCCAAGAAACTGATTTATTGTCATGTACATGGTAAAACTAAATCTACTAGTTTTATGAGCCCTTTCTTCTGACATGGGATAGGTAGGAGCCACTGTGCACTGGTCACACAGAAGCTCTGCATGCACATGATGACACTGACCCACCCCACAGACCCCAGCCTTCATGTCTGGGACAAAGTGTCATGCTGCAGCCCCATTCGCAGTGATGATGCCATGCATGTCACCTATCACCTCGCAGACATGGGTTTCCCCCCAAACTGGTCATTTAGGATGAACTGATAAATCAAGTGGAATAAATGCTGTGCTTACCAGGTGCTGTATGTGCTCTCTCTATCTCTGGGTACATTTGACCATCTCAGTCAAACTGAACAGCTTCAGCAGAAGCAAAAATGAACTCGCTGCTCCTACCTCCCTATGCACACATCCTGCTCCTGCCCAGCACTGTGTGAGGAGTGTCACACTGGCAAAGAAGGCATTCCAAGGAGAATCTGCTAAATGCAGCTGAGTATGAGGACTACCATAGCAGTAGCTGGGAGCAGTGACTTTCCACTCTTTCCTGTCAAGTTTGATATTGACCCTAAATCTAGTACTTTGAGCTAAGTACAATGCCCATCTTGTATCCCACAGGCCAGATGTCTCCACTCCACAACTGGGGTGATGGTTTTGAGGATCTGCCCTTGGAAACAGGTATCTCAGGGAATAAGCAGGCAGTAATAAAAGCAAAGATGTTTTGTGAGGAGAGTCTGAGGCTCTAGATCTGTACCCAAACCAGATTGCCTTCATGTGATGAATATTGACAGGGGACTGAAGGTCTCTAAACCTGCATGTGAGGGGAAAGGAAACAAAGAGGCTTCCACCAGGGGAGGGAATCACCATATTTTTTACCATTTAGGTCTGACCTGATGCAAGTTTCTCTGGCTTTGCAATCAAAGCAGTAGGTGGGACAGACAGCTTGGATCTTATTGCCCATTTGTGCCAGGGAGCAGAGCCCACCGGCATCCTGTATGATGTATATGGTACCCTGCCCTTCTCCAGAGCTCAATTCCTCCCAAATCTCCTGAAGTCCCAGTTGCTGCTCTGCAGAGTCTCCTTCACTAGCTCGCAGCTGATAAATTGTTACTGGACCTTTCACATTCAATGCTTCTGCTCTCCACTTACTGTCTGCATTTTGCCCATGTGGCAGAGCAGATCAGCCCTCTGTTTCTCTTTCATTTCACTTTCTGTTCCTTGTTCACAATGTCAAATTGCTCAGGTTGCAAATACTGACAGGGAATGTTTCACTACAATCACAGAGAGTTTCAATTACTGGCTTGAAGTTTCATTACAAGGTGACTCTGAACAATCTTTTTTTTTCCCAGCTTATTTTAAAATAAAACATGTATTTTGGACATAAGAGACTTAACAGCATTTCATTAATTGACAGCTGGAGAGAACATAACACTGAGTTTTTGCTTAGAAGCAGGGAAAACTAATGTCTGACATTTTGATTCTGTAGCACTCAGACGGTTTTATTGAGTGATCAGCAGCTTTTGCCTAAGTAGCCTCTCAAGGCCAAGAATGCACAGCAAAGACCAATATCTCCAGCTCTTTATGGACATTTTTGACTTAGAAAAGCCTGATTCTGCCACCCTGCATCAAAATATTAATAGGTTTTTGTGCAGTTTGCCTTAGTGAGGATGACAGAGTCAGGATATGAATTTGTTCTAGCCACCATGCCAAATCTGCTAGGGGTTCTTCATCAGTAGGTAGCAATTAATGGACTCATTATACTGCAGACAGATGACAAAAGTTCAGCTGTTTTAAACTAGGATTTACAGCACTTGGCACATGCTTGGAATGAACACCGTGGTTTAATATGACCAGCTTCAGAGCAGCATCTCCATCTTCCAAAAAACTGTGTTTTCATTATACATCAGAATGGAATGGAATTTTTTGTAATTTTTCAGGTTAAAAAAAAGAGAAGACATTCATACAGACTGGTTCAGAGGTTAGGGCCTTCTCCTACTTCACAGGAAAAGCATGCTGAGTCAGTCTGTCATATCTGCATCCAAAAAAACCACTTCATCTGAAAAAACTGTTCAGCATCAATTTTTCAAGTAGATTGACATTTTATTACTTTTAAAACTGCATCTGAAAAATGTCCAAAGACATGAAGCTCACCATGTATCTCCTAAGCTGGTGTGCATCCTTTTTACACTTCAGGGTAAAAATTCCTATGTATCTATCCCATCCAGTCAACCATGCACTGTACCTATGTAATTATTGCCAGATGGTGAGATGCATTCTATTTTGAATACCTATATGTTTGCTTATGTAAATACATAGAGAAAAAAAATTTATTGTATTTTGTAATGTTAATGTAAAATGGTGTTTCAATGCTTTACTGTTTTGTCTGATCGCACTGCTAGTAAAGCAGATTAAAATATTCAAATGCAATCAGTTGTTTTATAAACTGGAGGTTTGTGTTAAATAGCTAATTTTGTTTGGTTTTATTTCTCCCATAAATATTCAGTACAATGTCAGCTGAAGGCTAAAGTAATTTTAAATATTTTGCTGGAGAAAAAGAAAGAGCATGTTGCAGTCTTAACTGTCTCAGTAAACTGGTCCAAAATGAGCCATTGTAATAATTTGCTTTTTCTAAGGACAGCCATCCTTCTACTGAAGAGGTACTCTTTGGGTAAGTACATACAGCTTAGTTATTTTCAGTCTCAGAAACAATGTATTTGCAATAGTAGAAAGCCAACTAAATTAATTTCCCTAAGAAGTAGAACTATAAGATTAAAATTAATAAGCTGCATTGGTTAGCATGGTAAGGTTTCACAAGTGAGGAAGCTACAGGAGTGGGCCCTCAGATGCTTCCAGAAGTTTTGCCCATATCTGACAGATCCAATGCCAGCCAGCTCCAGGATGGATGAAGGTCTGGACAAGGACAAGCCCAGCAGCCACCATGATGGTGCCATGGGATAACAGATTTAAGAAGTGGGGAAAAGCTGCACCATTGCAGCCAGAGAGAGGAGTGGGAATATGTGAGAGGAGCAACTCTGCAGACACCGAGGTCAGTGGAGAAGGAGGGACAGGAGGTGCTCCGGGCACTGGAGCAGAGATTCCCCTGCAGCCCCTGGTGCAGAGCATGGGGAGGCAGCTGAGCCCCTGCAGCCCAGGGAGGTCCATAGGGCAGCCTGGATCCCCCTGCAGCCCAGGGAGGTCCATAGGGCAGCCTGGATCCCCCTGCAGCCCAGGGAGGTCCATAGGGCAGCCTGGATCCCCCTGCAGCCCAGGGAGGTCCATAGGGCAGCCTGGATCCCCCTGCAGCCCAGGGAGGTCCATAGGCAGCCTGGATCCCCCTGCAGCCCAGGGAGGTCCATAGGGCAGCCTGGATCCCCCTGCAGCCCACGGAGAGCTCCACGCTGGAGCAGGTCCTTGCCAAAGGAGGCTGTGACCCCGTGGGGAGCCCGTGCTGGAGGGGGCTCCTGGCAGCATCTGTGGGAAGTCAGTGGAGAGAGGAGCCCCTCTGGAGCAGGTTTGCTGGCCCGACTTGTGACCCACAATGGAGCAGTTCATGAAGAACTGCAAAGGGAAGGATGCATGTTGGAGAAGTTCATGAAGGACTGTCTTCAGAGGGAGAAACCTCAAGCTGCAGCAGGGGAAGTGAGGAGTCCTCTCCCTGAGGAGGAAGAGCAGAAACAAAGTCTACCGGCTGAACGAGTTCCCATTCCCCATCCCTCTGTGCCACTGTGGGGGAAGAGGTAGACAAAATCAGGAGTGAAGTTCAGCCCAGGAAGATGGGAGAGGGGTGAAGCTGTTTTAAGATTTAGCTTTTATATCTCTTTAGACTACTCTGATTTGATTGACAATAAATAATTTCCCTAAGCCAAGTCTGTTTAGCCCATGACAGTAATTGGTGAGTGATCACGAAGTTTTCCTTGTGTTTCCTCTGCCCTGCCTGGCTGAGGAGAGCAGTGGGAGTTTGGTGGGCATGGGGTGTCCAGCCTGGGTCAGCCTCACCGCCAGAGCAGCACAAAGAGCGTGGCACCGCTACAGAGACAGAAATAACCCCCGGACCACAGAACCACAGTGCCATCTATTGTCGGTATTTTCTTTCACAAAGAGCAGTGCAATAAGAACCACGAGTGGATTTTAATAGTTTTCATTTTCCCTGTCCTAAGACCAAAATAAATTTATTCCTCCAAGTGATCTTACAGCAAACAAGCTCTTGTTTGCAATGGCAATGCATATCAAAGTAGTACAGCTGTTAATAACAAGCCCTTCAAAACCTTGCTCTCATCTTAAGATTTCATTGAGCTTTATAGTGCATAGAAAAAAAGCATGCAAAGCTGTATTTTTCAGAAGCTATCAGACACAGGGAATCAGATTGTTTTAGCTGTAAATATGTGACATATGGTGGTATGGTGAAATGTATCAGAACTGCAAATCCACTGTTTTACCTCAGCACTACTAGACCTCTGTATGTAGGCTCCAGAATGTCATAATTTTTTATGTTCTTTGGAAAACTCCCTGCCAGATTTACCTGTTTCTACATAATCTGCACTGATCATTGAAAGACAATACATTTAGTTTATCAGTATGGCCTTCAAGACAGAAAAGCAAAGATGTTTGGAAAAGAACTGAGTTCCACCTACAGATGTATTCTCTGAAAGGAGTCAGCATTGCATATGCATCAACGTAGTCCCTTATGAAAGGCTCAAAAAACCCCAGAAGTTAAGACAGTTTCTTGTCATTATCATCAGTCTTCACCATGAAGGCAGGACACCTGCCCTTCCATAAATATTTCTGCTAGTGCCTTTGCAATTGACCTTAAAAAAATCTCAAAGAGTTTACTTGCAAATTCTTAGGTCACAATTCACCGACAATACAAATATTAGCATTTTTTTAGTTCACTTTTATTCTTCCAGTTACATTGTAAGTGTTCTGTAGCAGAAGAAGAGATTGAGAGTCCCGGAATTCTTAAACACTTTTTCACAGCTCTCAGGAGCCCAGCAGTAAAAACTGTATTCCTGCATCTACACAACTGCCACAGGAAATGGAAGCAAAGAAATCAGTATTCAAAACGATGGTTGCTGAATTTCCAATCACATTTACAACATGCTTGTTTTGTAAAGTCTAGGCTGCTGAATAATTTGAAATGACAAAGATGTTTGGGTGATCCATGCCTCTTTGCAGAAAAAGCAAAAAGTCTGCAAGTTGAAAAAGTTATTTTTTCATGGAGTCATTTAGAACTGCCAATGACTCCTAGTTAAATGTCCAGGCCTAAGCCAGTTGAGCCAGCTCCTAGAGGCAATAGAGAAAGAGAGGCAGCCTAAAATCAGTATTTAAGCAAGTGGAAAGAATCACCCTTTAGAATTACCTACTGAAGAAAATCCCAGTCTTCAAATCCCACAAATATAAAATAGCTCCATTCCCAACTAACAGCAGATGTAATCTGGCCACATAACTTTGCTTTTCAAAACTAAATACTTGGGGCTTATGGGGCTAAGTCTAAGCCTGGAGATAGGTATAGGGAATATTTTTCCCCCTGTAAGGGGACTATTAACAGTCACACTGGGGATCCTTGAGGGGAAATAGCTTCTTTGCTGAATGGGTCTTTTAAGGAACCCATTCTACCTTCTGGGAGAAGGTAAAAAGATTCTGATTCAGATTCTTCTGATCTGCCCAAGAAGACAGTGGCTGATGAAAGAGGAGCACACTGTGACATATTAAGGGAGGTTTCACCTTACAGATCTACACCTAAGGATAAAAATGGGGAAAGAAGCAAGTTAAACAGATTACTGCAGTCACTGTCAGACTACATCCACTTTTATTTATTCTTACTGTTTTCAGGAAGAGACAACTGTTGCTGGGGACTTGTTTGCTGACGGGCAACTGAGGTACAGTGAGATAAAATCAGCAAAAGAAGCCACTCAGTAAGCTAGGAACAGAATCCAGAACTTAAAAGACATGGATGAAGGTCCCCTTCCTATAAAGCTCTACTTTCCAGTGCTAGTGAAAACAGATTTCAAACACACATCTGGAAATCTGCAGTTCTTATTGACCCATTAAAAAAAAATCTAGCAATGCAGAGTTATTGCAATTGAGATTTATGTGTTTGAAATGAGCCAGGTTTACTTCCTTTAGGTTTGTAGAACTAGCAAAAATCTGGATCAAAAGTGGTTTGTAAAGGCACTTCCCAAGAGGAAGTCCAGCAGTTGTGAGACCCTGAATGACCCAAAGAAAGACAGATTATCCTAAAATTCCACTTTGATAATTCCCACGAGAAAAAAAAAAGTGTTTTACTGTGTGGAAAGCAGCACACAGGACCTGAAAATTCATCCAAGGAAGGATACCTACTTCAGAAATTCTTTTGAAAGAGGGAACTATTCATGGTCAAACAAGGCAGAAAATCTCAGGATTCAGAAGCAGACTAATCCAACAGTTACACCACCAAAAGTTTTGGAATTGTTGCCTATAACTATGCATAAAATAATGGCTGAAGTTTCCACAGAAGCATAATCACCATGGCTGCACTCTGGAAGTCAATATTTCTGTTCTCCATGTGAGAAGTGCAGAAATTATTTTTCCCCCCTTCCTGTCTTGTAGACAGTGAACCCTTCAAGTGAGAAGATTTGCTTCAATAGGTTTTTCTACAGTGCTTTGCACTCTGGATCTGTCACTGTCAATAGCAATAAGCTCTTTCCTTTTCTTTCAATGAGCTGTATTATCAATAGTGACCTATATTATCAATAGTCCCTTCCTCACTGCAACTTTAGATTTTTTTTTTCCAGAACTCCAGAATATATTTCTAAACTGAAGTCTCCTCTTTTCCTAAAGGTCTATTATCCTTCTCTCTTTATCTTTGTTACTGCAGGGAGTGGCTTTTTCTTACCTACAGTCTCAGACTGCCCTCCATCTCATCACCCAGCTCACCAAACAAGACATAAAACAGTCCTGTCCATCGTATCAATCCCTGAGGAGTGTCACTCTGGCAGCTGGACTCTGGACTGCTCATCAATACTCTCTGAGCCCAGCAATGAAGCCAATTTCCCACCCACTTTATTTCTCCAATCTTTTTAAAGGAAACAAGGAGAATTATTAGAAGTTCTTTCCAAGCCCTTGATAATGTATACAACTTCAACTGCTCCTGCTTTTTCCGTTGATGCAGAATTCTATTCAGAAGGTAATTAGACTGGTCAGGTGTGCTGTGCTCTTGGTAAATCCATGTTGGCTATTCATATTCACCTTCTTCTTCTCTGTATACCTGGAAATTACTCCCAAGAGGATTTGTCCCATTACTTTCCTGAGAGTGGTGGTAAGGCTGACCTGCCCTTAGTTTTCTTGATCTTTTAGACACTAATGTAGACACTTTTAGACACTAACTAAATAATCCCTATATTAGTGATTGAAAACTTGTTCCCTTCAAGTTTGTTTTTTTTTTTAAACTTTCGGAAGACTTTTCTTAAAATCAGATCAATCAAGTTTTTTGCCAATTGTCTTTGGGCAATATAAGCATCTACTTCTACTTTTTCATCTTAAAGGTTGAAAGTACAACCCTTTCATTGCCTGTACTCCCTCTAGGAATCATAATTATTATTGAAAAATATTCTCTCTGCTGAGGATCAGGCCAGTTGTTCCAAAAGCCATGTAGGCATGATACCATACTCATCTTTCACAGCAATAAATTACTCTTTTCCTCAGCTTTTCTAAAAGCCATCCTCTCTTAAGTAATCTTTTCTTGTAATTTTGCATGACTCTCTGTCTTACCTCATTGTAGCTAGCAGATTTAAATAATCCTCAAGAATTATGATAAAAATCCAGGAAGAATTTATGATACACATGAAGCTCCTTCTGCTACTTCGACCCTGGTTTTGATAAATGACTTCAAGTCTGTGGCCTGAACTGTCCACCAAGACCAAGAAAGGAAGTCTACTGTACATGTATTACTTCAAGGCTCATGTAGGGATCAAGGCATGCCAGCTGGTGTTGCTGATCTTAACTTATTCCATAAGACCTAAAGAAAAGCCTGTCTCCCTTGGAATGACAACCACAAGCCTAAACAAATGGCATTTATGCCTCCACCTCTCCTTGCAGCTCCCATTAATAAGACAAGCCCTGATTTTGTACTATATTATTTATTGGCTTAAATTGGATTTAAATTTGTCCTTTGGCATTTGCTAAATCAGATCTTCATGATTACATTCCTGTCAGCCAATATCTTTCCTTAGCTGCAACTATACATCAAAGTTTACTTGAATATCTGAATTCAAAATACCAGCCTCAAGGGTTCGGTAAATACATGAGATATTTAAAACTGCATGTGGAAAAATTTCTCAAACAAGCAGACTCTTCATAGGTTCAAAATTAATCCATACTAGAAAGAAATAGAAAACAAAAGACATAATACAAATATATGCAAATAATTTACTATGAAAAAGAAGACTTCATAATTTTTAATTGTAACACATTAAAAGGAAGATACTTTCTGTCAGAATTATCAGAAGCATATTCCTCACTTGATTTAATACAAGTTGCAATGTGTTTAATTTTCCATTTTTCTGAAGTGATTGGAAAATATTACTAATATTTCTTACATTACTATAATAAAAGAAGCACGATTGGGTGGTTTTTTCCATTGGATAAGTTGTAAGTGCTTTAACTTCTCCAGGGACAAAGAATTTTTCAAAAAACATTACTACTTCTATTTTCTTATCACAAATTACTTGTTTCTGCAACTGCAAAATCTTCTGTGTATATATTTTCCACAGCCTCTCTGCAAAGAGGATTTATGAATGTGCTCAGCCTCATAGCAGCTCAGAGCTATTGAGGCCATTCCTGACCCCCAGTGCAGTGCTGCAGGAGCACCAATCCAAGGTAAAGCCAAGTGAAAGAGGAGCCAGGGGAGCTATGGAACTGGGATTACAGAGCAAGCAAGACCAAAGGACAATGTTGTGTCCCCAAAAGACCTATGGACTCTAATGACACACTAATGAACAGAAAGGAAAGAATGAAATAAAGAATTAGAACAAAGCAGAAAAAAGCCCTCAATGTACACAGATAAAGAAAGTGAGGATGCATAGGAAAGAAAGAAAAGAAGCTCAGATCCAACTTCCATCTAGGAATAAAAGGTAAAAGATAGATGGATGTAGAAGGGGAAATAATAAAGATAATCATAATAATAAAGATAATCAAAATAATAATAAAGATAACAATACAGTTGTACAGAAAATTCTCCCTTTCCCTGTGCAAACTTTCTCCCATGAAAAACTAAAGACTTGAAACAGGTTGTGTCAATACAACCAGGATGAAATATAGTCAGGGATGATACTGCTGCCAGCATATATGTTTCTTGAAAATCACTGATAGCATGGCATCTGACAGTTTAAGATAATCTAGATAAAAATCATATTAGAATTCTAAAAGACTTAATTATAAACAATTGCAATAAAGAACACTGGATAAGTTCTTTACAGAAAAGAACAGCAAACACATAATCTCTTGGCCAAGTCAACAGTGAATTCAGTGGATTCAGAGCTCTGAATAACCAAAAGTGATGATGAGATCACGTACAAAAAGTTGAGAAAAAATGACTGAAAAAGCAGGTAGGAGGACGTTAGTAACCACCACCCTGAATTCAGACTACCACAAAAAGTATTAAAACATTAGAAAAGTGTGTACCCAGATGTGTGGCTGAGGGAAAGACTACTTACTGCAAAGAAAATGGGAAAGGAAAAATTTGGTGCCATAAGCTTAAAGACATACAGGTTGCTTGGTTGCAATGTAGAAGTTTCTTGCTGCAAGCTTCACAAAAATGTGTTTGGGAGTGTTGAAGCTAATGGTATGTTTTCCCAAGTACAGAAAAGATGGTGAAAAGGCAAAAACCTTTCTGACAGAATGCAAAGACTTTATTACCCATACCAAGAGAAATTCTTGGTGGATGATGTGAAATCATATCTCACCACTGGATGAGATCATCCAGTGATCTGAGTGGTAAGATGGTAGAAAGCACTGTCTGTGTAGAGAGAACACAGAGAAAGTATGTTGGAACAGCATGTGCTGTATTGGAATATAATAAAGTAAGAGTACATAAGCCAAAATATTTTCCAAACTGACTATCTGTCATTCTTTTATTTTAATATCCTCATTTCTACTGGTTGCCCTGCTGTACCATATAAGAAGCCTTTTAATGATGAAGGAAGCTTGTTTCACATCTGGTATTTTTTAGAGAATCTGAAATAATAGGCAGAATGCAAACAAAATGAATTCACAGGTGAGAACTGCAGATGCTGTCTGAAAGGATACAGAAATGGAATTAAGGTCAAACAAATGTCTATAACCAAAGATACTAGAAAGATCTATACCACAGCACAGAAGAGACTGCACCAGCTTGGCTCCTTCTGCCTTATACTGTTCTTAACACTATCCTGGTGTTTCAGCTCTGTGCCATGAAAACAGCTCTCTGAAGGGCTGAGACACAGCTCTCACATAATTTGCCTATGCATTTATGTTCAGCCATTTTTAACTGAAAAGACATAAAAATAATGCATACATCTTGACATGGAGATTTGGGGAGGCCAGGAAACTCATCAGCAGGCTCTCAGGTGAACCCTTCTGAATGTTCACTCTGGAATGGGAGTAAATAGGGCAGAGGTTATCTAATGGACTTGGACCAGAAGAGCACAAACACATCAAAATCTGATCAGTATCACTGCCTGAGATAGGCAGATTTCATACTGACAGTACATAAATAGATAAAAACAATTGCAGATACCAGGGAAAACGAGATGTGTGTAACATCTAGATATATAAGAGAGAAAACAGACTGGCTACAGTTCAGTTCAAATAACCAACTGGGCATTATCTTGCTAGTGAGAGACATTTAGGGAGCTACAAAATGCACACATAGAGGTGGAAGGAACAATCTGAAGAGTACTTAAGTACATAATTTAATTTTATTGATTGCAATTTAAACACAGCTTGAAAGAAAAAAGTTGGGATGAGGAGGTTTAAACAGCTCAGAAACAGACTATTTGTACCAACTACATCCAAGTACAGAGGTAGGATAGGAAAGTTGCTCTGGAAGACAGGATACAAGGCCCAGATGTGGGGTCCAGCAGCCTGTGGTCCAAATGGATCTGCTGGGGAAGAATGGAAAGTAATGGGGGGACAAAATTGTCAGTACTGTGCATTGCTAGAAATAGGGTTCAAAAATATAAAAGGAATTGGAAAAGTCAAGGCTGAAAAATGTTACAGGCAAAAATAGTTACTGCCAAAGCAGTATATGGTACAAGACTACAAAGTAGGAGGGAGCTTTGCTGAGGACATTTTTTGACAACTGATAGGCAAGTTTAGCTGCAAATTTATAAATAAAGAAATAAATAATAAAAGCCCAGCACAAAGTAGGATCATTTGGGTTATGAATAAGATGGAAGCACTACCAAATAACTTACATTGTGATCTTGCAGGCAAGGTGTAAAATACCTACACTAGAATTTGGATTTATTATAAAATCAGCAGTTGTCTGGTGGCATCTCCTATGAAGAACTCTGAAATCCTGAGGGGAAGTAAAACATTTGCAATGCAACAATGCAGTGGTCCCAGCTCAGGCCACTTCAGCAACTTTTCCCCCCTTGAAATGGTCAAGGGACCATGACAGGAACACAAAGGCTGCTTTGAAGTTCACTATTATGGATTCTCTGGTGCATTTCTTGAGTCAGTGGGTTGCGAGTCAATGGTCACATTCTCCCCATCAGAATTATCTTCTACTCAATTAGAGGTGATTTCAGCTCAGTTAATGAGTTTTCTTTGTTATTTTCTTCCCTGTCCCAGGAGTTCTGCCAAATGTCCTTAAGGCCCGTGAATTCTGCATTCTTTGTGCCCACAATGAGCAGCACATCCCTGTCCTCAAGCTTTGCTAACCTCTCTCTAGGTCTCAGACCACTGAAACATGTCAAGCCCTAAAATTTAACAAGGCAATTCTATCGACAATCAATTTGTCTTTCTAGCACTTGGACATCAATTAGAGCTTGTTCGCTGCTGTTTCACAGATTAAATCTCCTTTCTTGATTAGACTTCAAAGTATATAGAGACCAAACATCATAAAGCAACTGTGAAAAATGCCAATCACTTGTTTTTATAATTTTAAAAGTTTAATAGTAATAAACTTGTTATAAAAATAGTAATATAATTAGAGTAATAAAAATTTGGACAATTAGGATTTAGGACAATATGAGACAATAAGAACAAAGAGTTACGGACAGTCCGGGTACCTCTTTCTAGGCAAAATAAGCCCGTAAAAGGACACACGTTTACAGAGGATTAACCCTTAAAAGCAATAGCCTGCTGCATATTCATACACCTCATAGATGATGCAGAAATTCCATTCAAACAAAGGATTCTGTCTAGTGAGTGTCAATTTCTTTCTCTTAATCCTAATGTCGTCTTCACAGCTGATTGAGGCAGGAAGAAGTTTCTTCTGATAATGGAGCAATAAATTCTCTTTCTCTGAAAGATTTAGGTGTCCTGTGGCTGCTATCTGGCGCGAATACCTCATTCCTTTCTTTAAAAACATCTCACATACATAGTTTCTATTTTAACATTATGTTCCAACCAAAAACTATATTTAACACACTACTTAAAAAAATTAATACAGCATAACTTTCTAACATAATACATACAATATTCATTTTAATATTTGCGAAAAGCCAATCACAAAATACGCATTTTTCACCGCAACTGTTTTCAGTAAAATGTTTACACGTGTTTTGGCGTGTTGCAGCCCCGGAGGAGGCCGGGCCCGGCAGCGCCATGGCGGGCGGGGGCGAGGGCGGTGCGGGCCGGCCCCGGGGCGGGAGGAGGAGCCGCCTCCACACAGGGCCGCCCCTTCCCGCCGCTCTGCCGCGGTAAGGAGCGGGAGCGGCAGCAAGAACGGGCCGGGAGGGCGGGGAGGCGACGGCGGCAGCGCCTGGGCCGTGCGGGCTGGCGGAGGCGAGAGGGCGGCAGTGGGGGCACAGGGGAGCGCTGTAGCGCAGCGGGCAGGGCTGGCTCTGGGGAAAGGGGCGTCCCGAGGCGGGCCCGGGCCTTGGCGGCGCTCCGTGCCATGGCGGTGAGGCGCTGCCGGGCGGGCGGCCCTCAGCCTCAGCCCCAGCCCTGTGGGGACAGCGCTGAGCCCCCGAGGGCTCTCCGTGCTGCGTGGTTCTCCTTGCCCGGTGCCCCGTAGGAGCGCGCAGGTGTGAGGGATGGGACGCTTGTTTTGACATTGTTACCTGGTCTGATGTTACCTGGGTTCCCCTCAAGATTTTCTTGTGTGCCGGTGACAGAACCCGCGGGAATGGCCTGAAGTTGTGTCAGGGCAGGTTTAGGCTGGATATCGGGAAAAGGTTCTTCTCCCAGAGGATGGTTGGGCATTGGAGCAGCTCCCCAGGGAAGTGGTCACAGCACCAAGCCTTCACAGAGTTCAGGAAGCATTTCCACAATGCTCTCAGACACATGCTGTCACACTTGGGGATAGTCCTGTGCAGGGCCAGGGAGCTGGATGCGATGATCCCCAGGCATCCCTTCCTGACTCGGAATATTCTGCAATTCTGTGACCCTGCAGTCTGTTCATCTTTCAGCTCCCTGCTTGGCCTTACTGCCCCGTGCAAGCTGACAGTGACCACTTTTGTGTCAGCCTTCCCTTGTTTCTGTAGCACACTTGCACTACCAGCTGTTCTAAAACTCCCATGCTGCTGCTTGTATTTTTCATACTGTTTGCTGTGGAAATAAGCCTTCTGCTCCTCTGTTTCTGCTGTCCCACAGACTGTTAGAACTGGTAATTAACTTCCATCAAAGATGAGAATAATGCTCAGTATTGTGGTAGTTCGTGGCTGGATACTGTCACACACAAGAGAAGGAATGGTGGTACAGGTTTTTTTCCTGCATGGTAATTGTGGAAGTAATAGCCTGGCACAGGGAGGTCCAGTTTAACCACAGCACATGGGAATGCTTGTTTGGTAGCCAAAGAGCAAGCCACAGTTAGTACTGAGGAAAAGGTCATTGGAGATGTGGATGTATAGGAAAGCAGGTAGGCTTTGCCCATTCTGCTCACAAGAGTTCGGCCTCCCCTGTCCCTTTTTTGTGGGGAAATGGAAAGTTAATGAAAGATCAGAAAGCATGTGCAGGAAATTCTTCTGAGAAATGGTAACATTTAGCAAAGATACTACAAGTTGTATTCAACTCTTCTGTTCTCAAAAAGTCTAAGACCAGGATTGTTTTATTTTCAAATTTAACTTTCTTTTTTTTATTCTTTTTTTTTTTTCTTTCCCCAGTTAAAATCATGGCACTGAAACAGGTTTCCAGCAACAAATGCTTTGAAGGTTTCCAGAAGGTGTTTGAACATGACAGGTAAACGCCACTAAAGCAACCAAGTTGTTTAGCTTGGGGCAGTGAATCCATTGCTGTCAGTGTTTTCAGTCTGCAGGAAAACAGCATGCTTTCACTAATATCCATATTTCATTTAGGAATAATGTCTACTGCTGCTTTGGCTGTGCTCTTGAATTTCTGTGTTAATGTTTAACATAATCTAGTATATTTAGTGCTGCAGAGCTGAGGTGGGAAGCTGGTACTTTTACCTTTGGAAATAGAGCTTGGTTACTTTGGGTTGTCCTGTTTGCAGCACAGAGTTGTGTTTGCCAAGTTCCACTTGCTACTGGCTCACTTACTTCTGTGCACTCTGGGAAAGTGCTGTGAGCAGTGACTCAGTGAATAGATTCTTGTTTATTGAAGGTTTATAAAACCAAGCTTTTAAAAAATTTTGATCCAAATAAAAATAAAATCATCAGTTGTGCTTAGATAAGAGTTTATTGATAGTTTTAGGCTTTAGCATTAATTGAGCAACTAATTGGTCGTAGACGTGGTAGACTTAGTAGATTGAAAATCTCCTTGCTGACACATACTGTGTATTTTCTGTTGTGCAATTCATGTGGATGTGTTCTTCAGTAAAAATTGCTTTGCAATTTGATTGCCAAAGCTCAAGCTAAATATTGCTGTGATTCAAAATTTGATTTTCAACCTGTTCTTTGTTAGCAGCACTGTGAAAATGTGGCTTATTTGTAAGTCTCTGTTTTAAGTATATTCAGAACAAGGTTGAAAAGTTAGCTGTTGCCAAATCTAGAGTCTAAGGCTGAGTTAAAAATTGATTTTCCCTTCCTTTAACTTAGTTGTTACAATTCACTGATCAGATCTCCCATTCAATGAAATGCACTGGTCCACTGAATCCTTTTTTAATGGTAGTGACCTTGTTAATTAAGTAGTGGTGATAACAAGGAATATTTTATTAATACAGTGCAGAGCTGAAATGCAAAATGAAATTTGGAATCTACTTGCCTCCAAAAGCTGA
Organism: Molothrus ater; assembly: GCF_012460135.2. Classification (NCBI taxonomy): domain Eukaryota; kingdom Metazoa; phylum Chordata; class Aves; order Passeriformes; family Icteridae; genus Molothrus; species Molothrus ater. The sequence continues at coordinate 62,227,527 of NC_050479.2, read as the reverse complement.
AACTGGGAAGTGTCCTGTGTTGTATTGGCTCTCAGGTAAGTAACCTGAGTCTTAGTAACTTTAAAATACAATCTTAAGCATTTTTAAACTACTGCACTACAGTTGCTGAAAACTTAATGTAGAGGTACTGCAGTGGCAGCTCTTGGATTCTACAGAAACCGATCTTCTGGAAGGCACAATTAGTTTGAGTGTGCTGTGATAAATCAGAATACATCTTGGGGGTAGCCTACCAGATTGTGTTCTAAAATGCTCTGTGTTCAAAGTGTTCTACCCTTTAGTTCTAAAATGTTCCTATCTTTAGTTCCAAAGTGTATATATAAAGGTTCTCCTGTAAGGCCTTCCTGTTGGGACCCTCTCCTGCTCTTGTTTGTTTCTAAAAATTGCTTCAGCTGACAGAGTAGGGATGTGCAAAGAGCCTGTGGAAGCCAGCACGTTTGTTCTGTGGTCTCTACCTTGTTCCAAGTACATCTTTGCAGGAAGGAACTGGTGAACTTGGAAGAGAGCTACTGTCAGCTGCCTTAGCACAAGCATGTCTGGTGTGAAGTAAACCTGTGGGATCAGAAAGGGCCAGGGGCTGAAGAGGCTTGTGCAGCAGGCGTGAAGTTGTCTCATCAAAAATTAATTAATTAATTTCTTTTTTCTTTTATTCAAAATAAAAAGCAGAAACTCTGTTCTGTAAGTTGAGGAGTTGTTTTATTGAGACTTGTGTTTAGAAAGTTGGAGACCAGGACTGTTAGTGTAGAGACTTGTGTTCCTTATCACAAAATTGCTGGTGGGTCTGATTTGTGTCATGACAGTGGGCTGGGTAAAAGTGTTTATACTTGAAGTTAGGAACATCAGAATTGTCTGAAGAAGTCTAAGCCATGCAGCACATTTATTTCATTGAATGTAAACTGTATTGTCCTGGGCAATACATCAGTCAAATTAGGTTACTGGCAACTTGTCCTCAGAGAAAAGTAGAATCACTAACTCCTCTCAATTTGCATAGTGAAGCAAAATTGAAATATTGGTGTGAAATATAATTTATTTGTAACTGGACTTTATTTGGACCTGCTGCTGTAGAAAAGGCATGTATTGCTGTGGCTTTGGAGCCAGGGTGCTTATGAGCCCTTTATCCTGTTTAAGTATGTAGAATTTGTCAGACCACATGTGTGGTTCTGTAATGCAAACAGCTGAGATGACAGTACAAAGCAAAATGTAGTTGGAGGATGAGGGGTCAGAAGCTAACAGTGTCAGCCTTAGCAAATGCCTGTGGTCAGTGGGTTTAAATGCACAGTGCTGGAAAGCGCTAAAACCTTTTCTGTCAAAAAGAGTTTTGAAACCAGAATGCCACGAGCAATGGGTAACCAAGGATGTTTTTATTTCCCTAGGGCTGACCTGCACAGAACAGAATTTCATAACGAAAGCCGCTTTCCAACAAGCGGCAGCCGAGCACGGCCTCATTGTGGTGGCACCGGACACCAGCCCACGTGAGTTCCACAAGAGACATGCTGACAGTCATGACACTGAAGGGCACTCTCTGTCCTCAGAGAAAGGAGTGCTGCAGTGTGCTGAAATGTGTGCTGCCCACCTGAGTCAGAATTTGACCTCTGCACACCTGCATTGTTCTCTAGATTACATTGTATGTGTTCTTAGTAACAGGGTAGTGAGGTTTGGACATTGGAATTTATTGTTGTGGCACTAAAACTAGAACAGAGGGCTCTAGAGTTCAGCACAGACGAGGAGAGGGAAGAAAAGTGAAACAACAAATGTGTCTTGTTAGAATTCTTGCTGACATTTTGTGTGCCTTGCTAAGACCCTATAAAACCTGCAAAACTGTGTTGCCACACAAAGATGTAATGCTTGCTCTTAATTGTATTTTGTCTTCTAAAGCAAATTAAATATATGCCTTCAGAGGATTACAATACTTGAAAAACAGACTAGAAACCCTTTTCCCCTGCAGCTACAACAGACTACTGAGGAATGGATTTTTAAAATTATGTGTTATTTGTATAAGGCTGAGCTTATGGTATGGGAAATCTGAAAATGGTGGATCTGCAGTTATTGGAAATACTGGGGATTAATTGTTTTGTATTTGTTGGATTCTGCCACAGTCTCATGAGTGCTGTAAGCAAAGGTGTCAGCCTTCTAATATTTACCAAGCTTTAATGGATTGGATCTGACTGCAGGCAGTATAGAAAAGAAGCAATGTTCTTTCCATAAAGTATTTTTTACATCTAGGTTTTGAAGTTGTGTCAGGTCAAAGAATGTAAATACGTGTTTCTATCGAAGAAGAGAGGCAGAAGAGCAAAACTTGTGAATGAATGAACTTCACACTTTGTTGTTGCTATTTGCTGCAGGCTAGAGATGGGCAACTAACCTTTGCTTTATTCATATTGGGTAGTTGGACTGGAACTTGTTTTTGGTAGCATCTGTGTAAATTGTCTCTTTCAATGTGTAACTGCCTTTGCATAGGTCATTGCTTTGTCCAATTTCTTTTAAGTCCCTCGTGGTAGCTTCTCTTTTGCCTTTTAGCCTAATGACTGATAAGGATTGCTCTACTATTTAAATGAGTTTTGCTATGAGCTTCATATGATTCCCTTAAATTTTAGCTCAGAGACCTCAGATGTTCTTAAGTCAGTTTGAGCTGTCTGGAGAAACAAGTGAAAAGCAATTCAAATATAATTATGAGCTGAGAGGTATTGAAAATGCTTACATATGCATTTTAATTATGTAGTGCATGAGAATTACCTTCCAAGAGCCAGGAGATGTATCTGGATGGGGAAAAAGACTGCATGAAATCATTAAATACTTGTCATTACAGACCCTCAGTCAGGCCTTGATAGACTTCACTTTTCCTACTTTGAAGGGGTTTGTTTTTCCAGACAGGTATACTGAGCAATGTTGTGCAGATTCCTTTTCAAATTTCTTTTTTTTCCAAGGCTTCCTGAAAGTTTTTTTTTTTAGCATAATGAGCACTATGCCTTCATTGCCTGGCAGGACTTTCTGAGTTTTTGTCCATCTCCAAGGTACTGAAGACAGACTTCTTACATCCAACATATTTAAGCACCCCAGTCCCTGTGATTGCTGTACTGTTAAGTTACAGAATCACTCAGTGTCCAAGGGCATGTCACTGGAGCAAAGTCAACTGTGATCCTTGTACAAACCTGATTTCACACTGTGGGAGGGTAGCAGCCATCTCTGCACAAATTGTGAGGGACTGTTGAGTGACGTGTGGGTTTGCACTGTAATCTGACTGTGGTAAAATAATAGGTAGGAAATAATGGCCTCTCTTTCTCCAAAACATTCCTCTCACATATACCTTGAACTACTACATTAGGTTCTGCAGACCAGGCTGGTCAGTCACAGACTAATCAAAGGGAGGACTGGGTGGGATGTCCTGACTTTCAAGAACACATTTGCAAATTTAGTTTGAAAGTGTAGCCTTGGAAAAGAGGATACAATCCTGCAGGTATTCAAAGAAGAAATTATGTAAGTTTCATGGAAATTATAGGTGGGAGAATTGAAATGAATTGCAGAAAAGGTAGACTTGTGAAATGATAGGAACAGTGAATTATTCTTCTGGAGAATCTTATAAAGAGCGGTGTAGCAGGCATTATTTAAAGCACATAAATTGGCTTGGACACACCATTTGGTGATACATGGTTTGTCACACAGGTCTAATGGCTGAAATAAGATGGTAGCACCAATTAACAAGTGCCAACTTTTGATTAAGTTCCTGAATAAATTGGACAAAGCTTAACAGAAATAATTTAGAAGACGTGTATATGCTATATTTATTTATGGAGATATTGACACTCTTTAGAATTGGATATATCTGTAGGTATTTTGTAAGTGTAATTTTGAAAGTGTTGAAATAGCATTTGAAAGCATTGTACTAATGAATTAAAATCTGAATTGTTTTATAGTTGAAGGGGTAGAGATGTGATTGAGAAACTTGTGTCCCAAGTCTGATTTGTATGGCAGGCTCTCCAATTCTGAACATGTAGTAAAGGAAAGATTTGTCACACTAGGTGGCTGCAATATTGAAGGAGAAGATGAAAGCTGGGATTTTGGCACTGGTGCTGGTTTTTATGTGGATGCCACTGAAGATCCTTGGAAAACAAACTACAGGATGTATTCCTACATAAAGGATGAGGTAAAAGGGCTGTTGGGTTCTCCTGCTGTTGCTGGGTAAGATAAAGGGATGTGGCTCAGTCATAGGAAATTCCCACATCTTGTGTTACAAGGTTATGGGAGATTTCTATAGAGATACTTTGAGTTACTTATCAGCTGAACTGTTTCCTTTTGATTTCACGTTCCCCTTCAAGTTGCTTTCCGGCCATGATCACAAATGTCAGGCTAGAACCAGAGATTGGCCTTTGGTTTCAGTGGCATTAAAAGTTGGTTAGTTGTGTGCTTTTTTCTTAAACATACTCAAGTTGCTTTAACATTTTTATTATGCTTTTTTTTTCCTTTACAGCTGCCTAAACTAATAAATGCCAATTTTCCAACTGACCCTGAACGGATGTCTATTTTTGGACATTCCATGGGAGGTCATGGAGCTCTTATTCTTGCTCTGAAGAATCCTGGAAAGTACAAAGTAAGATGAATTATAGCTTATATGAGGTATACTAATGCTTATATAGATTTCTGTAAATGTGACAGAAGAAAACATAATACTGAGTTCTTTGAGGGCATTAAATGTAAAAATAGTTTCATTTGCTGCAGTTCATTGTTACATAGTTTTGGTTTTTTTTGCTGCTGTCTTTCTGAACAGTCTGTGTCAGCATTTGCTCCTATCTGCAACCCAATTCAGTGTCAGTGGGGGAAGAAAGCGCTTGGTGGATATCTGGGACCAGATGCAAGCAAATGGGAGGTATGTGTTGCAGCTGCAGTTCTTTAATGACAGATGAATGAGTGATCTGTAAATACCTCACAGCAGGAGCCTGGGAAAAAACTCTGGATTGCCCATGAGCTGGTACTGATATTCTACTACACCCCTAAGCACAGAAAAGCATTGTTTGTTTCTGGCAGGAGTGGCTCACTGTTGCCTTAGGGTGCTTATGAAAATGTAATGAGATACAGGCCTCTCAGCAAATCAACTACATTCCTCCCAGTTTTATGAAGATTTAAAAGTCTGGGCTGAGAACAATTATGAGCAGTGTATTTTTGTAGTAGCCTGAAGAGAGAGACTGCTGCAAACTGTTCAGACTGATGAGCCTCATGACATCTTGCAGGGGCAGCCTGTGGGAGGCCTCCAAGAGGAGCCTGTCAGATACTTGGAAATTAGTATCCTGCAGAACAGCATTAAACTAGACAAAGTTAGATTTTAGCTCCAGGACCTTAATTTTGAGCTGTCAGTAGTTGTATATGAATGGCTAAGATACAAAAATGTTTGTCTGCATGGTTGCTGCATTATTTGGGCAGCCCTTCAGTATTTTTAATCTGAACTTAAACATTGCACTGTATTTTCATAATTAAGTTAGAAGGGATTGTCGTGACCACGTACTCAGATTTCCTTGTAAATAAGCACAAGCTGCAGTGCAGTCCTTTGTAAATTGGATTAAAGTATGTCTGAGGAAGACTTCCAGGTCTGATTAAAACTTTACAGGATTGGAGAGTGCTCTCTGCTTTTCTGATTGTTAATTGAGTAGTTTGTGTATTTAGAAACCACGAGTTAAACTTGCTTAGAGTTAGTGTAATGGATTTGTTGTGAAACAAAATATAGCAACCTCCCAAAAACCTGTTTTCTGTCCCCTTAAATTGTTTTGGAGTGCTTCTGCAAACCAATAGATCAACAGCAATCATCAGGAATATACCTTTGAAAGGATCTGGATCTGCCTTTGAAACAGATATACAACCTCTGATCTCTCTATTTTGGCTTAAAACTGCCATGTAAATATGTTCAGGATAACTTGATACCATGGCCACAGTGCTGGGCTGAGCCCAAGCTCCTACTTCCATCATAGTGTCATTTCTGGACCTGGTGGCATCCTGGAAGGATGGCTCTGATGCCTTGGTATAGGACTTTGGATTTTGCTGTCCATTGGTGATTGGTCTTCTCCACAGCATTTAAACACGTTGCTGTCTTTGTAAAGGAGTTGTTTATTTTGAGCATGTAATAGGCACAGGACCCCATGGGTAACATGTTCCCCATCTTAATTGCATTCTGATACATATATGTTTAGAGTTTTAATTTGTTTTGACTGAGAAACAAATTATTCTTGACCAAATGATCATGGTAGCCTTCAGGTTAAATGCCTGCCCATGAGCTTAGTTGTGCCACACTGGTATTTTGACTTTTAGCTGCCAGAATAAATACACCAAGACACCAAGTTTCTTCAGCAGGATCTAGTTTCTGCAGAAGAGTGTGAATTAGTACTGACTATATTGCTGCTCTTCCATTCTGTAGGAAGTCAGCCCTGGGCTGAATGTGCTGTTTGGTTAAACTGCCAACTTGGTAATTATCTAGCTCGTACATTTGCCCTTTTTAAAGCAATGGGTATTATTTTTCAGTTGCCTGGATTTTTCCTGGTTTTCAGTTCTTCCAAAGGGCAGTTTGGTGTCCTGAGCAACACTGCCCAGGACTCTGTCTGTGCCATTCTTTTCCTGCGGTCAACAAACTGAAACCAGTGGAAGATATGTAAATGAAGTAATTTCTCTTGGATTTCTGCAGGCCTATGATGCCACACAGCTTGTGAAGTCCTACTCGGGCGCTCGCCTGGACATCTTGATTGACCAAGGCAAAGATGACCAGTTCCTGTCTGCAGGCCAGTTACTGCCTGATAACTTCATCGCTGCCTGCACCGAGCAGAAAATCCCAGTAGTCTTCAGACTGCAGCAGGCAAGTTGCTTCTGCACTCTTGGTTGTCAGATTCTTTGTGATTTTTCGTTCTGTACAGCAGGCAGTGAAGAGAGTCTGTAAGGGGGCAGGCATGCTCTCACCGTGGGCCTGTCCCTGGTCACTTGAGGAGGAGGGTGAGAAGTGACACTTTCCTGTCGTCGCAGGGGCCATCAAGGTGTGCATCACCCACCCGATTCAGCCGTGCGTCACCACTAGGTGCCGTCGTGCTTCCAGCTTGGACAGGTTGATCCCTGCACGGGGCTGCCGGTGCTCGGGTGGAGACACAGCAGTAATCATTTGTAATGAGTATCATCGCAGTCACTGTACAGCCAAAGTGACACATGTCCTTCTGCTGCACCCCTTATCTGTGCTGTGGGTTTCGTGTTTAGCATAAAACTTCATTATTTAGTTTGAATGTGTTTGTGTAAATTACGGAAGGGGTGGAACTGCTTGATATCCTAGATTCATGGAAAGACCCAGGTCTTTACATCGTTCTTACCTGTAGCACAGTGACCCAGAACAAGACTGTCCTGAGAGCAGTGGAGTCTTTGTAAGCCACTGGCAACTTCCACCAGACCCCGTGAGGAGCTCAGTTGTGGAGAGTGAAGGATTGTCCTCTCTGCTTTATCATAAGCCTTGCACCTAAAGATAGAGTTAGTGCTGATGAAGGGCTGTGGACCAGAGGGTGACATTTCAGCACAGTGATGGAGCAGTAACTCAGACCTGGGCTCTGTTCTCCTTTATCCCCCCTGTGTTTTACCAGAAGAACAGTGCCTGTGAGGGCAACTGTTCTCTCAGATTGCCTCTCACTCTGCAGCTGAGCCTTGCTGTTACCCATCTCCAGCTTACAGGCCCAGATCTGGGCAGGTTAAGGGACTTTCTGTTTGTTCAGCTTCCTAGTGCTCATCTGTACTTAGCCTGTTATGTATACCTTGCTATTTTTATATATATTCCAGGTATTTCTTAAGATGGATAAAACCAGTAGAGTCATTACATTTCCTTTAAGAGAGCTTAGCATGATTGCTTTATCATGAGCTGTATGTTCTCTGCTGATTTCTTTACTGTTGTTCTTTTCTAGGGTTATGATCACAGCTATTATTTCATTGCTTCGTTTATTAATGACCACATCAAACACCATGCAAAATACCTCAATGCTTGAACCATTTGGATGCGAGTGCTGCCTGGATAATATGAATCAAGAGATAGTGGTGAACTAAACAAAAATCATTTGCTGAAGTAATGTTCGTAAAATGGAGCTCTTCTGATTGTACTTCTAAGAAAAATAAAAGTCCCACTTAATTTGATGTGTGTGCTTTAGAGTAAGTATTGGGAATGTTCTTGAATGTTTGGAAAACTCTTGATGCCATGAAGTTACATCTGCTGTATTTTGGGTCAAAATGTAAGCCAGCAGATGAGTGACTTTCACACCATCACCGTGGGTGTGGATGTGGCACCTGCAGACAGCTTCTAGTGCAACTGTGCAAAGAGTGTGATTAACAACAGTGTGCTCATTCAGCTAATTAATTACTGGGGTTTTCTTCAACCTTTAATAGAGAAGGAAGTTGTTAGTGGCACAGCTAATCAAGCTCCTTAATTAATCTGAAGTGGTTGGTGTGTTTTTCCTTGGCCTGTGTAAATACCTTCCAAGGACAAGGTCTGGTGGAGAATGCAGACAAAAGCCTGCTGTGCACAGTTGTTTACTGTCCTGTGCCTTATCAAGCAAATGATCTGGAGTATTCCATGGATGATACTTAAGAGAAAAGACCTCTTAAAAACCTGTGAGGAAAGCAGTCTGTACTAAAAAGGATTTTTTCTCCACTTGCCTTTGATTCTTAGAGTGTGAAAGACTTGTAGTGTGCATCTTAGATGTGACAGGACTGAAAGGAAACTGCTAAATAGATCTGAAAAAAGCAATTGCTATCTAGATGCTCTAATATCTCATGGCTGAAATAAAGTATACTTATTTTACAAAGGATGGCAGAATTTAGTCTTGACAATTGTAGATCTGAAATAGCTCTTGGTGATATAATTCTGCCAGCTACCTTGGACAAGAACAGATTGTTCCAGTAAGCTGCAAGTAATCACCTGTAAACTCAGCTTTCTCATGGCTCAGCTGGACCTGAATCATTGCTCAAACCCTGACTCACTCTTGCCAGAGGAAATGCTACCACAGATGGGTTTCTTTTTAGGCAATGCTGAATGCTCTCCTGTGCCTCTGGTTCCTGCTAGATTCTAGGTTACAGAGAGGCTGGTGCTGGTGACAACCCTAATTATGCATTGACTTGTATCAGACTTGCATCTATTTATTCATGAAGTAAGCTCTGAAGGCTGGGAAGATACAACTGTGTGCATTGCAAGAACTCTCCAGAAGGAAATTATTGCAGATGGATCCTCTGCTTCCAAAATCCCCTATCAAATGTGAAAGAGTACAGCCCATAAAATCACCTGTTCACTAAGGTAAAGACATTCCATTTAGAGAAATTGGAATCTAGGAGAATCTGTACTTGGATGACTTCAGAAACCTGCATGGGCAAGAGAAGACTGGATGCTGTGACCTGCTCTGTGTTTCTGCAGCCAGGGGCAGAGCACAGCAGCTGAGCACAGCCCTGGCACACTGGGTTATCCCCAGGGCCAAAGGCTTACTGTGTTTGCTGCTTGGATTCAGTACTCTCCAGGAATGTTCAGGTTTTGTTTGCTGAAGCAGAAGGCTGCAGAACAATCTCTGCATTTCAGGAGGAGAAAAGGCTGCCCTGTAGCAGTAAAATGAACAACTCTCATACACCAGTGTGAGCAGGAGCAAGCTGAAGGAGGGGTCTCCCCCATCTCCCTGAGCCCAGCCCAGCCCTGGCAGCAGAGGGCAGATAATTCACTGCCACTGACAGAGTGGCAGGAGGCCTTCACAACAGCAGCTGCAGGGAGAACATTCCAGGTACCCAACATCCTACCAGCTGGATCTTATGCCCACTTTAGCTGCAAAATGCCTTTATTTGCATCACATCATCATCTTCCCCCATCCCAAACCCATCATTTCCAGTGTTATGCTCTCCAACTACAGTGTCTTTTACAAGAAATCATCAGACACAGGGATAGGCATTAAAGGGTTTCTGTAAATAATATAGTTTAATTGTAACTACAGTAAAGATTTTCTATATACATTATGTTCACTGCGGAGGGTATTACAGATTTGCCATGCATGTTTTATTGCACATATAAATATTGTACAAAGGATCATGAAGATTCTGGTTTTAGCCATATAGGTTAAGACTGCATAAAAAAAGCTGTATTACAAAATACTTAGAGCTATTTATTTACAGCCAACTTCAAGCAAATACTGAAAGACACTATCAGGAGGAAAACAAAATTTTAATTATGAAAAAACAAGATTTGTCAAAATAATAATAATTACAAAGCTTCATGTTGCCATATATACATTGTAAAAAAATACTCAGGAAACCTGCATTTTTACCCTCAAGATGCAGAAATCAATACTCCTATTTTTATACTTGATCCTTGAATGCTTCTAAAATTTGATAAACTCTGACTTGAAAACTTATTTTCTTTACATTGTTCGTGCTTTTTGACAAAACAGATATTTGTGCAGCTCTGTAAAATATTAAAATACATTTTCATTTAGTGTTAAAGTGCACAGTACATTTTATAGGAAACAATATGCTAGCTGCCAATCAAATTACAATTTAAGTCTATGTTCCATCTATAAAATAAATGTTTTTGCTTTGGTTGAAGTAACTGGATATTCCATGCATACTGCCTGGCTCATTGTCTGCGAGTCCCCTTTCCTCCTCCTCCTCACACGCTGCTGTCACTACCTCCCAGCCCTGGAGCAAGTGGTGGTGTTGAAGTGTGTGCTCTGTGTTCAGACACCGTCTGAAGCTCAGCAGCTCCGCTGCTGAACATGGGTGGGTTTAAAGGCAGTGCCTCGAGAGGGGGCAGTGACAAGTATGCATCACTCTGCCCAAAAGCCTTCATACACTCTGCCCAAAAGCTCTCTCCACATCCTCTTGCTTAAATATTTAGTCCTCACACCCCCTTACCTCTTTTTTTTGCCACTCTACATTTCAAACTCCCTGTTTGTGTTTCCCTGCCAGCTTCTCTTTTCACCACATGCTGCTGCCCCGTCCTGCTTGCCCAAGTCCCCATCACTGGCTTCTTGTGTGAATGAAAATGGGATGTTCCAGATAGCAGAAGAATCGCTGTGCTGGAACTTTTTGATCTAAAATGCGTGATGTCTTGATAATAAACTATGCTTTTAAAAACCTCTTTGAAAAATGTAAAGTGGTAAGAAGGAGAAGAACTTTTATTTCCTATTGCTGACGTGGAAGTAGAGGTCTGATGCTGCAAATGTGCACTACAGAACATTGTGCTTAATTCTGTGGATACTTTTAAAGAGAAGCACTGTACCCAGGCAGGTTGGATCTGGAAGATCAGGTTTTTGAGACTGCCTTTGGCAATTTTAGTCATTTTGTCTCCACTTGAAGGAATCACTGAAGAAAACAAGTTAATTTTTTGGCTACTGGTTAATCTTGTTAACATTATTGTGCTATTTTTTACTATTTGTTCTGTAGTGCTGTAATCTTTAAAAGAAATCAAGTTACAGTGCAAAATTACATTTCAAGACACATGATCCTAATGCACATAAATAATTTTGTTGTGGCAAAAGTTAAATGTCTTGTGCATAGCAAAATAAGCAATCAAAAATATTTTTTCACATTTATTTTTCAAGTTTACATATTTCCTTTTGTTTTTAAACATCTATATACAAATAAAATGGGTGTGCTCTCACTTTCAGCCAATTTAGTCTATCTAGTGAGGGGAGAGGTGTTACTGGAATGTAGGAAACTCAATGGAATGCAGACAATTTTTTACCAATGTTCCACAGATTCAAGAAATAAAGAATGCCATTCCAGCTAGCTGTTCTTTTAATAGAAGCACCTATTTTGTTTGCTTTTTATCTTACGTATTAGAAAATACAATTTACGGAGATCTAGAGCTACTGCACACCAAGTAGAATAAAAAATAACTAAGTATTTATATTAAAATAAAGTGTTTAACCACAAAAAAAAGCAGTAATAAAATACAGTTTCCTAATTTACATTTTGCATCCAAAGGATGAATAACAACTCACTAATAAATAATATTTATATAAATATTAAATGTCTGGATATTTTTAAAAGGCAATAGCCTGAAGCAACTGCAGAAAAACCTAAGGTGGTAGCAGTCTGATTTACTCTCCCTTCTCCCTCCCCCCAGGTGATTACAGTGATTCTTAGTTTAGTAATACAAAGTATCTTGCTGCAAGACAGCTGTGTACTCCACACGATTTTAAGTGGCAGAGAGGTGTTGTTTTAGTAAGTACTGTACAAAGTGAGCTAGAAAAGCAGTGAAGTGCCAACTTCCTCTAGAAAATGTTTCTGTTCAGTTTCTGCTTTGTAGTTCGACTCATATGTACAGTCTGAAACATGGGTTTAAAATCACAAATACTCTTGGAGTACTGGAGTTGTTTTCAATGCAGTTTGTAAAAATGGGCAGCTTTTTGATTTGTTCATGGCACAGTGTAGCTGGTAACAGCAGAGAGAGTAGTTTCATGTGAATAAAGCTTGTTTCACTGTGGTTACATCTAGCAATGCTTGAACTGTTATGCTTACTTTTACCAAGCCCTTTTCTTCTAGGATGTGATGTGGTAGGCAGAGCTTCTCCTAGAAAAAAACAAAAAAGGGAGTAAAAATTAGAATATTCAATACTCACTGCAGAACCTCACTTCACATGATCACATTTGGAACACAAATTCCAGCAAGCAGGAATCATTTCCTAGTTTTAATTAAAAAGAACTTCCTGTGATTTTGACAGAAAGTCTCTGATTTTGCTCCTGCTAACTCCTAAGAGTTTTGCTCTCACTAACCCCTAAGAGTTAGTGAGAGATCTGTTAATATTCTGGGCCCCAGAAGCCAAGTTGTTCTGCAGTCATTACAGCATGTAAACAGCTAGAGGGCCAGCAAGCACGCACCAAACTTTCACCTACAAAGCAGGATAACACAGCATTTGTCCTTTTATGACACATGTGTGAGATGGGGGATGGAAGGCTGACTTTAAAAAAAAAAGAGCAAACCAAAAACCCCCATTCTCCCACTGAGCTCTAGACAGGGCCCAGGATATGCACCTTGAAAACTACACACTAGCACATACAGGGAAGTGTGTGCAATGCTGGGTATTCAATGGGCTAAGTGTTTCATCCAAGTATTGGCACCTTATTTGAAACACCTGGGAATCAACTTTATTCACCCTAAGGACACAGCACTCATGGCCAGGATGGAGCTCACTAGCTGTCCACAGAGGCTGCTAGAGCAGGAGACAGGCAAGCAGGACACCCACCCATGAATAATTAGAGAAAGTGTTAGAAGGGCAGCCTTGTGTCATGACTGGCCCTCTCTTTAGAAAGTTTTTCTCAATGTTGCTGGGTATTCTTGTTAAGAAATCAATGAAATTACGAAATTGGGCAGCAGGTCTGTAATAAATAAATGGAAAAGCCAGACTACATCACAGAAACCATAATTACAACTGTGAGACTCACTGCCACAACATAGAAGCCAAAAGTGTAAGTGGGATGACAAAAATATACAAGAGTAAATCCAGAGCTATTAAACACAAACACATGGAAACAGTGCCTGGCTCATGAAGTACTTCAGCTCTATATCATTGCTTTAAGCATGAAAAAGGCACCATCTGTGTGGTCTAACCTGTTCCTTCCCAAAACATCCATACATAACCATCAGCAGACTTGGAATACTGATTTTTTTGCAGAGAGGGTGGTTTTGATATTCTTACTACTGAATATCTTAGTTATTCAATAAAATTTCAGCTTTTAAAACTACTGATGCATTTGAGATTCTGTTTTAATTAACTACCTGTCTTCTACTGAATATTCCTCTTGAGTAATGTTAACTGAGGGTCCTTTATTTTATCTTTATACAATTTATGGTCCTTTTCCACACTTCCTCATACTGGTTACTTCCTCAATTTAAACCTCTCTGATCTCTTCAACCTCTGTTCTGATGACACATTTTTTCAGTTCTAGTCCCTTCCTTGACTCCTGTGGACCTTACAACTAAATCCAATGGAACTGGTACACACAAGAACAATTCATACAGTCTTTACTATGTTATGCACCTATGTTTAATTGTTTTTATCTCCTTCCACTCTAGTCCAGTCCTTGCTCAGGAGACCTCCTCCAGTGGGCCACAGCTCCAGAAAAGTATCAGTACTTAACAGCTGTTCACTACTTCTGATGTTTACGACTTTCTTTTGTTAATGTATATTTCCCTTATGCATAAAACATACCTATTAACTATCTGAAGATAAGAGCCAAACTTCATTTACAATCACAGCATCTGATACTGGTAACTGTAATTTATCTGTATTTTGTTCACATTTTATATTTACTACTGAAGCTGTTTTAGTATTTATTATTTTATGTTTGAAAGATTTCTTTAAGACCCAAGAAACAACTTCAAACAGATAATTTTCAGGGAGCTTGGCTGAGTAGGTCTGCAGGAGATGGACAACATACATTTCCCCACATGGAAGAGAGTATATATAGTAATATTCTTGCTAACACTGAGTTACTACTTCCACTGAGTTTGTGGATTCTGAGTCACATTAACCAAACTATTGTGGCAACAGCCTCCTGCTCCTGTTAGCCACCCTGCCCCTCCCTGCTGCAACTATTTGTCCAGTCAGGCCAAGGAACTACCACCATCTTGCAGCCTGGTCATCAGCCACATTTCCATTCCAAACCTACCTACCAAAAACTGATCCTTTAAGTAAAGACAGTGAGTCAGCAGTTCGTTCTTGTTTGTTCTTCTGATTGAAATACTGACCTGCAAGCTTTCAGAGATGGTTCCCCCCAACTTTTATTCCTCTAAAAAAAAGTGTCTTTTCCAGAAAATCATATAGTTTAGGATGCAAACTCCTAAACTGATACTGATTAGCTCTAGAGTAGCTACATAAGAAGGTAGATACAGTGATATCAAATAAAAGGGTGAAAAAAACCACCCAATATTCTTCTACTTCAAAGGTGTGATTTCTACTAGACATTTTGCCAATCTACTGTCCTGGGAGCTAGTTCATCTAAAAATCCACAATGCTCTGATTTCGATTTTTTTTTTTTAAGGAACCATATTAATCTTATTTGAGAATACAAATCAGACACCTGAAGGGAAATGTTATTCTTTCCACACTCTTCTACTTCTTTCCAGTGTCCTTGCACAGTAGGCTCTTGTTTCACAGATTTGGTGGCCCTTAGCATGCCAATATTTCATTATTCTTCCATGCTAGACAAAAGACATTTAATAAGAAGGCCTACTGAAACCAGTATCTGAAAACTAAGGGACTGGCATTACAAGGCTGAAGGGTATGGGCTGAACCCAAAAACCCAACGCTAAGAAAACCTACCTTGCTAGATATTTATGTTTGAAAATATTCTGCATTTTGCTGTTGAAGTCAGGTTTGCTTAAACTACCAGAGTTAAAGAATGCTTGCTTAGAAAAATTTAAATTCCAAACCCACCGTTTTTGCAGCACCTTGTAGCACTCACTGAGCTGTTCTGTCATGCATTCTGTTCTGTCGTCCTAGCAAAAATCTTGCTAGGATTTTTGCAGTTGCTTGTAAGCACATTTGCACTTAAAGCATAAGGGAATGCATGCACCATTTCCTATAAAAAACCCATCCAATATGTTTTTTTTCTGTTTTTAAAGGCAAGCATTATCTAATTATTTTAAAGACAGCAGAGTAATTTAGTTTGTATGAAGCAACCTCTCTCTACCTGCTGAATTTACAAGATGCATACTCCAATCAGGACAGCTGTTCTAGGAGGTCTGTAAAAAAATTAGGACCATACAACTGTGTTGTAGGAGTGAAAAGCTTCCCACCACGTAAATTTTTTACGTACCATTCTATGCCAGTGGTCAAAACATATATACTTGACAGCCTTCTCTTATGAAGCATGCTTGGCTCATATTTTATAATTCTGCAGCTAAACACATGGCTGCAATGAACTTTCCAAACTTGACAATGAGACCAATGCCATCTCCTAAAAATGACAAGCTTCTCTTAATGTTTCACAAATCAGTTCTGATACGTAAGCCCTAAACACTATTTTAAAAGCTTTGTAAATGGCTTTCATCAACTCTGTCTCCCACACTTTTCAAAACAGAGGTTTTTGAGTCACATTTTTACTTCTCAGACTAAGAAAAGGCAAATCCTGCCAAGGATGGAATCCAAAGCACAAACAACAGCTTTCCATAGCAGCAGTACCATCCCAGGTGTCTCTGTAGTTAAGTTCAGCTGCTGTCTCTGCTTCCCATGCTCTGCCTCATTCCCTCACCAGATACAACTGCTCTCTGGAAACCACCAACAGCAAAGCTGTGAAGCTGCAAGCCATGGAGACTTCAAAGCTTTCCTGAAATCCTAGCATTTTGAAGCAAATGCCTGGCCAAGCAAGAGGAGAACTTTCCCCTGACTCTGAGGAGACTCAAAATCACCCACTTGTCCCCATATGAAATAAAATTTCTGTCCCGATTACAATAGATGTAAACACATAGCATTTCTGTACAGAGGTGTGAATTCTCTCTCTAAAAACACCCCTGTTGAAACCATCACTGAACAAACCCCAAAAGAACAGATGGAAGAAATAGATACTAATTCTACAGACAGCCTAAAACAATTGTGGTGGGAAGGGCTGCCACTCCTCATAGCAGCACCAATCCCTCTATTCTCTATCCACTACACAAATGAAAATCTACTATATTTTTACTGCCTTTTTTCTCTCTAAGAACACAAAGGAACTTAAATTACTTGTTGCAAGCAAACCACCTTCTTCAGACACACATTTTGAATGGATAAAGATGTCTTCAAACTCATAATGAAGCAAAAGAACAAAGTCCTCCTGAAGGAAAAAATGTTAAGTGCACAAAAAGGAGGCAGCAGCAGGAGGCTGATTCACAAAGCAGCACAAAGAGACAGTACCACAGATGTCCACGCAAACGTGCACGTGTGCATGTGCTTGCCACAGCAAGTTTCTAATCCTGGAACAAATATCTGATTTAGGATAGAAGTCAGGACTACACAAAGACACTAATCCCTCAAAAACATGTGACACACTTCACAGACATATCTATTTTTATTCGACAGTAGATGACTTCAAAGTCAAGACAACTGTTTGAATTAGTTTATGGCAGGGCAAGCAGCTTGGCAATTCAGACACAGTAAGCATTTATAAAAAAGACATTGCTGCCATAATGCCAGATTGGTAAGGGGTAAAATCACCACATCATGATAAGAGCAAGGCCCAACTGTCTGTATTTGTTAGTAAAAATACAGAGGAAAGGAATCCCACAATTCAGCAAGAGCCTTTCTCTTTCCTCCTTGTATTTGTAGAATGTGAGATTTCAGATCTACAGGGGAAAAATATTATTAACAATGAATATTGGAATGTGCAATTTCTCAAGGCACAAATTAGAAAACCTAAGTCCATGTAATGCTGATCATTTCATGTTTGAAGCCAACTATTTTGAAGTGGGAAGTCAATAAAAGAAACTTCAGGGCATTATGATTAAGCAAACTTATGTCCAATATACTCAACCTTTGCATTTTTTGTAGGACAAAACTAATTTTCTTTCTAAAGGTCAGAAAAGAAAGCTATAGCAAATATTTACTTTTTCATATATCTAAGGCAATTTAAAATTATGTCCTTTTAAATATTTTTTCCTTTTCCACTATTACTGTTGATGTTTGTATATGCCCAGATGCCCTGAACTACCATTTCAAGTACAAATGAACAGAGATATAAAAAAGCACAGTAATTCAGGCCACACTGCAGCTGCAAAATCATGTATTTGGAGTCATAAGCAGCTAGACATCTATATAGATGCATCTTCTGCACATCCAATAAATTGGAAATATTTGTAAAACTGTAATTGCTGATGATGGGCTATGGATTCTTCAATAAATTATGACATTGAGCCATAAAGTTTAAAAGTAAAATCCCTCACAGTTTTATTCTAATAAGCTTAGAAAACAGTGAGCTGAAACTTCAAGGAACAAAAATCTTAATAAAGACAAGACACACATGAAACAGTAAGAGAAAACACAGTCTTAAAAGGGAAATACCAATTATACCATAAAGTTACATATTAAATTCTGAGAAAGTGATGAGTGCTTTGTATCATCAAAGCAGAATACATCATTACCTTACAGTATTTTTCTACTGCTCTTTCTGCATAATACAGCTTGTGTTATAGAAATGAAGGAAATGGCAAAGGTTCACAAAACCAGCTGTACCATCTTTTTCTCAACTTACATGTATGACTGGGATTTTTGGGGTTTTTTTGTAACAGAGAAAAATTTTTGTGAAAAACAATGACATGGCAATTCTTTAGTAACTTATTAATGTATACTGAGTAGAAACCCTATTGAATATTTGCTCACATCTAATTCAGTCCCCATTCACATAAAGTTCAACTTTCAGAACACTTGTTAGGAACACAATGGGATCTATATACAGCTTTCAGCTATAAATATTTGTTAATTTACAAAAGGCGTTCAAAGGACTACTACACTGCATTACACTGCACTTGAAAATATTTCTTTTTTCTGTATCAAGGAAAAAGCCAAATTCTCACATCAAAATGCCATTTGTGATCCAGTGCAAACACATTTTGCCTGCAAGAATATCCACTACAAGCTATATTCATTATTTTATTACAGTATGGATGAGATGACCTCCACAGGACATGAGAGTATGATGGGCACAGTACAGACTGGAAACCCATTTATTAGGATGTCATGGTTTGAAAATCTCTGACGATCACCACAATGCAAAAAAATGAATGGGGAAAGAAACAGAGGAGCAAATATAATTAATGTTATTAATGAATAGAAGGGTGAACTACAGTGCACTTTTTTTTTTAAACTCGAGGCGATCAATCTTATTATGTAACTAGCTATGAGCAGTAAGTACCAATTATATCTAACTGGGTATCTCAATACTGACATCTCCTCAAAGGTGAGGAACCATCAAAGAGTTGAACGGTTCGGTTCACAAGTACTAAAGCCACAGAACAGCAGCACAGAAGCGGGACTCTGAATTTAGCAAAAAACCTATTAGAGTAGATTAAAGATGTTTTAGTTTCCAGTTCCCCATTTAGTGTAAGAATTATTGACTTCAGAGATGGAAAGACAGATATTTTTCATATTTGCATTTTACATTTGAAATATATTTTGAGAAACTTTACTATATTCAGACTCAGAAAATGTAAGGGTAATTTCACTACTTCTTTCCCTGTAAGATTATAGATATTTGGAAGTGTAATCAATAACAACACCCAAAAAATACCAAACTGGATAAGTTTCATGTATGTTAGCACAGCTGTGCTTGTCATGAACCAAGTATGTTTGGTGTTTTTCACCATCTGTTTCAAGATGGCTTCACCATCTCTAACTGCACCAGAAACTGCACATAATGCTACACTTCAAATACCAGATATTGTCATAGCTGAGAACACACAGAAAATGGTCCCTAAGTCATGACTCTGTTTGCATGGTAAGCATATACAAAGTTAGGA
The DNA here is from genome assembly GCF_012460135.2 of Molothrus ater. Taxonomy (NCBI): domain Eukaryota; kingdom Metazoa; phylum Chordata; class Aves; order Passeriformes; family Icteridae; genus Molothrus; species Molothrus ater. Next base: position 62,208,066 of record NC_050479.2, on the reverse strand, counting down.
CTTCAGACAAGTTTGAGAGTTAAGTGTCACTGGGGGACATTCACTTGGTCAACACTGGCACAACAGTAGTTCAGTTTCCAGCCCAGTGTCTACTCTGATAAAGCATTCAAAACCACTGAAGACATGAACTTCCATTTCAGCACACTGAAAATGCAAAACACTCTGATTACTCCTCTTACTGCCCTCCAAACTATTGGATACAGTGGATAATCAGACGTGTTATTAGACAGAGACAGATGTGTAGATGGCAGCAAAACCTTTCTCCACATGATTGTCTCATTTGAAAGATGTACTCATACATGCAGCTCAGCACTACATAAGGAGGGCACAACACAAACCATCGACAGGAGACCTGTTTACCACTTATGAGAGCAATAGCAAAACCCCAACCCTATAGAAGACATCACTTCTGTCTCAAATGCCAACACTGGACTATAAACAAACATATTAGTAGATTCTGAACTGATTCAAGCCATATGTCACTCAGTTTCATCAGAAAAGCAAAATAATTAGAACAAGACAACAAAAAAATCAAAACAAAGATCTGCTCAAAGTGAAAGCTTAAATGTCAAACTGTGATGGAATAAACAAGTGTCTGGTGTTGGAATTGCTGAAATTAGGCTCACAGTTAGAAGACAGGCCTGTGCAGGATGAGGGCACAAGTCTACAGCTACATACCAAATAAAGAGCTTAGATGCACTCACTGAACTCTCGCTTCGTCACAGATGACACTCTTTACAATAAAGTTGTTATATGTATGCACTGGAAGCTTCCAGACAGCAAACCCTTTAAAAATTTTGATTTATCCATCATCAGAAACTAATTTTTCCATTGTAAAATATATATCTAATACACTTGCTACTTTTTATGTATATCTGTCTATATATATATCTATCTATATATTTAAGCCACAGAAACCAGGAATAGAACTGCACTTAAAAGTTTTTTAAATAAAATTTTACAAGTATCTGTGGAGTGGGAATATTTGGAGAGCAGCATTAAATAATAACTGTACGGCCAGAATAATCATTAACACACAAATTCTTATCCTAGTTATACTCTGAAAGTCTATAACTTATTTTATTATATACTAGATGGGGGGAAATGAATGAATGTATTTCCAAGACACAAAACTGAGGTCCTTTGGTTAGCTAGCCTGAACTAAAAATTTAGGCAACAGCATCTAGGCCAATATCGCAATGCCAATATAGGTTTAAAATCGAGGGTTTGCATTTTTCAATAAATTTTAATTTGTCAAATTAAAATAAATAATTAATATTATTAATTATAAAAATAAACAATACAGTTAAATTTCAATCAAATTAATATTTCATGTCAATAAGGAGAAAACCCCAAAATTGTCTTAATTTAAGTTAAGAGTAGATGAACAGAACCCAGAACTGGAAGGGAAATAGAAGTCATCAGTCCAGCAGTCTAACCATAGGCAGAGTTCAAACATACCAAAATAGTTCATGCCTAGTGTATGTCTAAACTGCTCTTCAAAACTTTGTAGGATGGAAAAGCTAGAGTCTTCCCAGAGGATCCATTTTCCTACCTATTTTGTCGTTGCTCCATTGGTTAGACAAACAAACAAACAAACAAACAGTATCTGCATGTTCACAGGTGATGAAACAGAGAAGATAATGATGGGACTTGCTTGATGCCAAAGAATGGCAGGTAAAGGAATCTAATAGCTTATTCCCAAACTGTGTCACTGTACTGCATGACCTTCATCATCATGAAACATTCTAAAGTCTTGCTCATATCCACTGCTAATTTACAGTCACCTTTGGGGACTAATGTAGCAAGTGTTTAAAAGGACTCCAATGCTGTTTTGTGTGACAGAAGAAAAATATTATTCTACCACAGGAAAAACATAACTACTCCAGTATGGAATTTAATCAGAACAGTAGAGATGAACAATAATCTTTAAAGTCACAGTACTCTTGTTAATATATAAGACTTTAAAAAAAATCACAGTAATTTGAAATATAGCTCTCTAAGTGCTCTTAACACAGTATGTGCAGAGATAATTGGCACCCACACGGAAAATACTATCACCTGCTGGAAGTGCCACCTGAAACTGCTTCAGTATCTGCAGCATTCTTGGATTTTCACAAAAGGTAAGAGGCTCATCTCTATTTAGCTTGTGATACACATCTAACCTACACCCAAATATGGAATAAGAGGAGCTTCACTGCTTCAACACATTTAGTGAGTAGTCTAGGCAACATGAAAGAAAAGCTATAAATAAGGAGATACATAAGTTCTTAAACTACAGCTGGAGGGGATAGAAGACATGGGACTTGCCTTCAGGATGCTACTCCTCTCTTCTATTTCAAGAGATTAATAAAGATATTACAAGAAAGCAAGGGAAAGGGAGAAGTTTGAAAGGCAAAGGAAGGAAATTAAGTACCTGTAATTTTTCAGAGACAAAGCAGAAAGTTTGTGCGCACATGCGAACAGGTTATGCTGTTAGCAAATTCCAGTGATAAGTTATATACATCAAGACTATAAAAAGTATATGGAAAAGACAAAAGCCTAATAGATCCCAGGAGCGAAAAGTAGAAGTTGATTGTGGGGGTTTCTCCCCGAGGGCGAGCAGAGTGTCAACAGTCTTTCGAATGTGACGAATATCCGACTGCAGGATGTCATACGGAGAGCAGAGGTCAGCCTATCCCGAAGGGCAGCCATTAGAACAGAAAAAGAGTGCAAAAAATTAAAAATACAAAAATAGAAAGATATTGATAAATAAATTATCACAATATTCTAGCATAAACATGTAGGAATAGTTTCTTCCTAGTGTTGCCTTAGTCACTAGACATCCCAGCTTCCTTTTATTTCCTCTAAATACTGAATCTATCATATAACATCAGAATGTTAAGATAGAAGAGCTCAAGCCTTCTAATCCTTCCAAAATTGTGCCCAAGTTCACAAGGGTTAGGAAGTGCATGTGATCCGCTCATTCCAATAATGTCTGCACACCTTTGTCCATCTGGACCTTATTCAAATGCTTAAATGGAACCAACTGGAAAAACTAACTTAAAAATAGCAAAGAGTGGGTTAGAAAGCTGTTAAAAGCACACGCAGCAGCAATATGAAGTCTAAAGAAAAAGTACTTACAGAAATCATTAGAAGTATGCAAAATTCTCTAATATAGTAATCTAAAACGTGGTATTCAAATATCACCTCAAATGATACCCAGGATAGGAACTCAAAAAAGCATTGTAGCACTAACTATACTTAATTTTAATAAAGTTTCTAAACTGAAGCATTGGACACTAAATTTCTTACATAGCATTTTTTAAATTATTAGCAAGTTAGTTTCCCATACATTTTTGGAAAGTATCAATGATTTGATGTGGCAACTTACTCTGGACTAGCTATACAATATGAAGTGAAATATGTAATAGTACCAATATATTCACACAATATTTAATATTTAAATCAAACCAAGCAACACTAGTACTTTGAAAATGCAATCTAAGATACCATTTTACATTGTAAATAAGGCCTTAATGAGATAATGAATACTTACTGAACAAAATTACATGCAGTAAGAATTTGAAAGAACACTGCTCCTGTGGAAGCTTTTCAGTCCCACTTCCTTAATGAACTGACAGTACACCAAATAAACCAAGACATGGAAGTTCAATGTCTGTTTTCTGTTAGTGCAAAGTTTCAAGCTCTAGTTTGAAATAAACTTTAAAATATTTTAAATGCCTTTCTATCCTGAAAAGTGACTAGTGAAACTGGAAGTCAAAACTGTCATTTATACACAAATTAAATAGTGACACTTTTTTTCTGTTTTATTTTTGCTTACCATGAATGGTTCTAGCTTTACCAGGAGTCAAAAGCTGCAGAATTTTGTTACTTAGGCCAGCAGATACAGAGCAGAGAACCCACCTGCCTAGCAACAGCACTTTTTTTGCAGTCCTTTTTCAGAATTTTTTAACTCAAAACTCTAATGTGATAATAAACTTTGGTGCAATTCTGTTATTTTTTAGAGTATGAAAACTCCCAGACAGCACAAAACATGCTGATCTTGTTTAAAAACGGGATAGATTTAGTACTGTATTTGAGAACACCTACATCCACAAGCTGCTTACCACAGAAACAAGTTTTAGTGCAAACTATTCATGACTACCAACTACATAATATATTGCATTTATACCAAAGACACCAATAAACCCAGTAAATGCTGGATTAATTTTGGAACAACATCCAAGACTCAATTCCTACTTACTGCAAATACATATCAAAAGTAAATATCTAAGATAAGTCCAGTTTATATTTTAAAAATAAAATGCCAGACCTTTATAACAAGGACCTTTTAAAATTTTTGTCCAAAAAACCCCAAAGAATGCCAATAGTCCCTACTGCAGTCAAATGGAAAAGGGAGTAATTTCAGACTTTAGAGATTGAGAGATGGTAATAGGCTGACTGTTTACAGATACCGATGAAGTTGCTAACCCAAGATTAACATCCTAAGCAGCACAAGGAGAAGCCAAAGCGTACAAAAACAGCCAACACACGTAGAAGAAACTTTCTACAGAAACTGCCATGATGTGTTTTAGTTAAATTCAGTGAAACTTGGGGAAGCCTTAGGAATATCTATTTTTGTGTGTTCTGTGATGATGGATAACCTGGTGTTATATTCACACCTTATAATGTAAAATATTTCTATTTTATGTATTTTAGATTTGTAGATGAAAATATATAGCTTTTCTAAAACGGTAGACGTATTTCCCTTATTGCACTGATCTTGTGCAATAAAAATACAAAACTAAAACATGACATCATGAAATACTGTAAAAGCACATGACCTCCATACAACGTCTCAAAGATAATCACTCATCCACCCATCTATGACAAATACTGCCCCTCTCATTTAGGGGATTGAAATTATTGCTAGTAAGAATGAAAAAGATACATCTATTTAATAATTACATTTATGGACTGACATGTTACGTCTATGAAGCTGTATGATTAAATCATAGAGCTGTCAATCATGCACACAGCATAAACACAGTAAGACAGAAATACGACAGCAAAAGCATAACCAGCAGTTTGTGTGCACAAACCACCCTCATTCTGCATGCCCTTGCAGTAACTGAAAACAGAGAGCATTTCAGAACTGACCTCCTCGGATCTACACTCTGGTAAAAAAGGTCAAGAGTAAGCTTGCAGAAGTGCATTAAGAAAGAAATCTGTAGTGCATATGCACTATACTCAAAACATAAATGAAAGGAAGCTCAGAACTCTGATTTCAGGACTGTAATTGAGAGTATATTGAACCACTTAACTCCATACCGTAGGCCACACAGTGTCCATTACCGAGTCCAGAGGGAAAAGGTGGAGAAATGAGTCATACCTGATAAACTTACTGCAACTTCATGGATGTCTCATGATGAAACTATGGAGAAGTAACTGATTACGTGAAGTGATTAGAAAAGAAGCATAAGTGGCAATGATAATATACCTTGCATTAAACTGAAAAACGTGATTACCAGTTGAACAACTAACAGGTGGATAGAAGGTAAAACACTTTACAGTCACTGCCTGGCTGCCTCCTTTGTTTTGGTATTTTTAGAATACAAAAGCCTCCTGTTTTGTTTTTCTTTATTATTGTTTTGCTTAATTTGCAATTCCTACACTAACTCAAGACACACTGATTTTTAGAATAATCCTGTCTGACATTGCCACAGAGAGAATCTCATTATCAGAGGAGAGGCTGATACATAGTCTTAGGTCCCCTTTGCAGGACTAAAGTCACTCAGAAGGGGCACACATAAACCTTTCGTAGTCTGCATCTTTGTACAATGATGTGAGATCCAAAAAGCCATTCCTTATCATCACTCTCTTTTCTGCTCAGTATGTTTACACAATGTAAATGACTGAAAATTCAAGAGATATGGCAGAAGTCTCTCATTCCTACCCAAGGTATTATTGGTCATACCAAATCATGCTGCATCACTGCTGATGTGCTGGAACACAGACACTGGAACATTTGGCTGTGAAAGATTTCATTTTATCACTACCTTTTACAAATAGAAATTACCATTCTATTAGTAATCATGATAACTTCAGTCTATCTTTATTTTTAAACTGTATGATGATCAATACAATATGTTATGTGGGGAAATATTTGTTTTCCTTTTAAAAAGATAAATCATATTTCTCTGACCTGACCCCAATAAAGAGTCAAAATATGCTCAAGTGCCTAAATTGTTAAGATATTACATTAGTGTAAGCTGAATACTATAAAAATTAATTCCTGTCTTTGTAAAAAGCTAATTTCAAAGACATTGAAAAGACTACATTTTCTTTTTCAAAAAACGCTTAGAAGATCCTACTTCTGATACCCCTTATTTGTTCATAACTCAGAACCAGAAAAGATGTAGACCAAAACTTGTAATTTTTGTCTTTCAAACATATTGCATGTACAGCTTTGTTTTGGTCTAAATCTTACTTATAGTAAAGTATCATTCAACCCACCACAAATCAATTTTTAACTTTTGAAAGGACTACTGGTTCACACTACTGAAATTGCATAACACCCTGTAATATGGATTGCCAGGAAAAACGGCTACCAAGAATAAAAGCTCAAGTTTAATTAAGTTATTAATTTGCAGGTTGAAATAGCAAAGTCTATGTCCTTACTCCTAGTGTGAATACTGATTTTGCAATGACAAGTTGAAGAAATCTGCATTAATATTTTTGCCTTTATTTACATATTTTGTTACTGGTTTTATGAAAGAGCAGTTGTAAACAAAATACTTCCATAACTTTACATACAAGGTAATGTGATGATAATTCACTCTTCTGACAATTTTTAATATCTTTGGCATGAGATGTCATTAGGAAGAGTAAAACTGCAATAGAATCATTACATTTGTCACTTTGGGGGCCACACTTCCACACAAAAGAGAAGCAAAAAATCCAGCTTTATTTTTCAAACCCACAAAATGTGAGAGGGTGGGTGCAACATGGATGAACGACTTAGCAGTGAGGGTGGTATTATTTGTGGGCTCACATGACATTAACAATGTTAAGTCCAGTGAATGGCACAATCCAAGTACTGTATGTCACTAAAAAATGCAGCAGGGCCTCAGCCCTGCTGAGGTAAATTAGGCAATTTGATGGGTTTTAGTTAACCACGTCAAACAAAGTATTCTTTAGCAATTTTCTAAGAAACAAGGACTGAACCTTTTTGTAATATAACTCCTGAGGGGCATGGCAGACATTTTCTGAATCTTCATACTTTCAGATACTTACCTGCCAATATCCCTTTCTCACATCAAACAAAATGTTGTTTTGTCTCAAAAAGTGATTTAACAGGTTCACTGATATGGTGCTACAGCAAAGCCTAGTAGCAAAATTGGACACAATTTGATTGTTTTGCAATTCTCACACTTTTGACAGCCTCCTGGTGCAGCCAGAGCATTGCTATTTAGTTTCTTATTAAGGGTCAGACTTCAAACCTCCCTCCTGTGTGTGATCCAGCACGTTCCTTCTGCATGCAGTCAAAAGCATCATGTGGCTGTTAACAGAAATCAATTTCAATGTGTCCCCCACTGTATTGGAACTCTCACCTGGCAGGTAATGGCTTTCAGAGTCTTCTACATACCAGTCATGATAAAGAGACAGTGATGTTCCTCAATTTTGTATTTGCAATTCTTTGGTCAAGACGCCAAATACTCAGTGTGACACATTTAGATAGCAGCTGCATTGTTCTACATCTGTATGAAACTTCCCAGGATCATTCTGGGAAAGTAATTTTGATCCAATAATTGAATGCTGGAAACCACAGAAGTAAGAGACCATGCACATCAGCACAGCACAGCAATTACTTAGCTATTTTCTTATTTTCATTTTACATGACTAAACAGGAAATTATTCCAAAACGGTGGAGTTCAAGAAACAGCACGTACTCTATTCCTTAAATAACTGAAAACAAACCAACACAAATTATGACCATTTAAAAGCCTTTTCAAACCCATGCAGCAGAATTTCAAGTCAATTCTTAGGAACTAGACATGGGCATAAGTACCACAGAAAAGCCCAATACCTACAGGTATATAAGGACTCAAAAGTAGAACCCATCACTTTCCCACATAGGGTGCTTGTTTTAAAAAAAAGTCACTTCTCTTCCTGGTTTCTCCAGAGATAGTTAGGTACAGCACAGCTCATCCATCTGAAGCAGCATGAGCATGCCATCTGTAGTTCTTTAAAAACTTTGATAGCTGACTGCCATACTCACTATTACACAACTTTGCATTCCTAATCCATGTCCCTGGAACACACAGCAAAGTTCTAGCATCTACTAGCTAGCTCCACAACACGATGCATTCTCAGAAAATATAGCAAATTTTGTAAACATACATTTGCAAATTACCAATGGCTAATAAAAAAAAATATGCTCAGACTACTTAAAGACTTATTGTAAGTTTACAATTGCAAGCAGTTAATTTAATATTTAAGTGAATGAGCTTTTCCCTTCAAGAGAAGTTAATGCTTATTTAGATACATAAAGATGGTTAGTTTACAAATCAGACTGGTAAGATGTGGCTTTGAGCCCAAGCTTCCATGCAACTCTTCAATAAATAAACTTTAATAAAATTGTAAAAAATCCTACAGAATTCAGCAGTAATTTTGATGAAAGGATAAAAAAGAAGGGGTAATAAATATATTTATGAAATGCCTATTCACAAAATACCAAGAAGATATTTCTCCAGAGAGCTTACTTAGAGAAATCCAAAATCAAAAAGAAGGAAAGATTTCTGAAAGATCTCATAGCAGCAATGAAAACAGACCTTAGCCTTTTCTTTCCCAAAAGGCTACAGCCAGGAAAATTAGACCTGTATTCTCTTCACTGATAATTTATGATACATCAGAAGAATTTTGGGGCTGCTTAACAAATGATCCATGTCTAGAAGTCCAGAACAATGAGATTTCCACCTTCTCTGAAGTGAAATTTTACCTTTAATATGGAATCATTCTAACATAATAAATTACATAACTACAAGAACTAAATAAACCATTACAGCTTAAGAGACCCAGCCATTACATTGAATTGTCAAATTAAATTTATGATGAACCATTCATTGGAACTGTAAGAAAGTCTCCCCCTCAAAATTCCTACAAATAGCAAAAATGATCTGTCACTTTTGCTGTCCTCCGAATCAAGTGCTAAAATATAGATAAAACAAAGAATTGACACTATAATTCTTTCCCAATGTGAAATCTTGCATTACCATCTGCTCCCCAAGGGGATGGTGGTAGAAATCACACAAAATATCTTTACATTTCAGCATTCTTGAAACAGACGAAAAAGAACTCAGCCTTAGTTATACTGTCATATGTAGGCACCAGTGAAAATACATAATGTAATTTTCCTGTGTTCAGTTTAAAATGACCTTATATAACACTTTACCTTCTTTTGAGGGTTACGTATTTGAAATTTGACTTTTTCTTAATAGATTCTTCTAAAGCATAAGGAAGTCTTTGAAATAATTCCAATGCAACTGCAGCATTCATTACATTAGTTATGAAGATGAGAATAAATTACATGATGAGTGATACCATTATTAAATGAAAATCAGAAATTACCAAGCACTGCAATTTCCCTGTTTCCAACGACTGAAATACTTATAACTACATGATAGACTCTTACACATACGTGCTTTCCGTACTTAACATACAATGCTTTTCTTCAAATCGCTGTAGAAATACTTCAATACAAGAGATGAGTCTGTTATTAGTCACCAATGCATAGAGTACTTAAAATTGTAAAAAATGGAAATATTGCAAAAAAAGTAAAAATTAAGAAGGATGAAGTTCATATTTGAAAAGCATGAGGTAAAAATGCAGTTATGTTGTGCAATGAAAAAAAATTAGCAAGCTTTTGGCTACTTACATAATACATTATCATAATTCCTTATTTATTTTCCATAGCAAAAAAGATGTATTAGAGATAATAGTGAATTACTCTTTTGAGACAGCAGCTGCAATTTTTAAGTGCTATGAAATAAGCCATTTACATGCACTAAAGTAGTATTAAATCACATTATTTAGCTCAGTTTTAAAATTCTGTGTCTTTATTGCTAAAAACCTGTAGTGCATAAAATTATCATTCAGCTTCCATGTAATTAATGTGTTTTCATTTTTGAACATCTAGAAATGACAGACAATTAAATTACCTCTGGTATCCCCAGTTTTCTACATGCATCCAAAAAGTTTTCCACATTTCTCCTGCATTTGGCCATGCTAAGTTTAGGCTGTAGAACAGAAAAAAAAATCATCTATGGCTAAAGAAGTCATGAAGAACAGACTTAACTGTAATTAACAGGCTCACACCTTTAAAATTTTTTATGTACTCACAAATTTATAGTAGCTATATATTATATTAATGTCCCTGAAGAATCAATGTCTCATTACTTTAGAATCTCAAACATTTCTACAATTTGTCTCACTCAGAACTATTCACCAAATACTTACAGAAGTATCATGTTACCAAAAAGAAAAACCAAAACCCAAACTCCTCACTCTTTTAGTTTCTAATTTTATCAGATGTGAAACAATTGTAATTTCTGAATATTCACTTAAACCAAGAATTCACTGTAGTAGCAAGGAATTCAAAGAACTGATTTTCCAGGCTAAAGTAATTTGAAGGCTGTTTCAACGGAGAGAACATCAATATAAAGTTGAAACAAAATGAAAAAAAAATTAAAATATGTGCTTTTTGTTACAGAAAATACCACAAGACACATATTTTTTTAAATCAGCATGAGAAGTTTTTACCCCAGATACTCAAGTTTGCAAATTTTGGCAATGTCATATTTTTACCAAAGATAGAAATTATTTCAAGTCAAGGAACAGCAAAAGAAATTGCACCAGAATATCTGAAAAAGTATATTTTTCTTAAATCTGTCTTCTTGAAAGTTCTTACAGACTGCCTCCAAAATACACATGGTATTCTCAGAATTGAGTATCAGGGTGCACATGGCAAATTTTTACCAAATTGTATGTTAAAAAGAAAAAAGGCAAATAGTTGAAAACACACAAAACCTCTTCAGAACCAGACTGTTATCAGAAACCTGGAACAATGATCTATTCAATAAACAGATATAAACAGAGAAAACACAATAGTATTTTCTTAAGTTTTAGTAAGTGCACACAGTTTATGTACTGTAATCTTCAGGTCCTTAGATTTAGGTAAGCCAATATTAAATCACTACAGTGCAAGTTTCTGTTCTGTCTGCGGGTAAAAGGAATCACCTCTACATATTACCCAACAGGACAAATGTACTAATAACTGTTTTAAGTGCTTTAGTAGCATGACATCTACTAAGCCATACACTGCTGAAGCCAACCTCACTTTTTTTCAATCAATGGAGGACAGGCTAGTTTTTTAAGGGTTTACTAGAATGAAAACTTGTAACCAAAGCATTTCATACTGTTCTGAACAGAAATGCCATTATGAAAATACCTGATCTTGTTGCTAGATTAAGAACAAGGCAGGATAATTTTGTTCATTTATAAGTGTGCTTGTGTATATACACACACACATATATATAAATGTATTATATATAAAAGTTAATGAACATTTGCAATCATACAAACGTTGCCTGTAACAGCAAAGATTTTTCATTGAACAGTAACATGGTTTATGTACCCACATATCATTTGGGAACGAAACAGTAATCAATAAAACATTTCAGTGCAGCAAAAAACTTGCAACTCACTACTGCTGGTGAGGGCACATGAATGCTCCCGACAGAGCGAGGGCGGACGTGGTTGACTAAATGGCACAGAACGACACCATCCATCAGAGCCGAGCCCAGGTCCTCGGGCAAACAGATCTTTAGCCTTGTTTCTATGTTCTGCAAAGGAGGAATGCAGGCACAATTTGATACAGAAATGCATGAATGGGACAAAAAGGCAATAAATATCCTCATCTCCTATCCTAGCTATGCTCTAGGCACATAGCCAGGTTTGGAGTTTTTATTACAAAAACCACAATTCTTTTCTATAACTAATTCTTTAGAAACTAAACCACAACCTCCTTTATGCTGGTCACTCAACTACATAAACTTCCTTAAATGAACTCAACACTGCAATGCTGTTGCCACAATATGCAACTCTTTTTATACAGAGAGGTATAAAAACACATATTCATGCAATTAGTCACATGACTGACTGTATGTGACTCTTTCCTTTTACCATTTCCCCAAGTCTTCTACTTATCCATCTTAAATTTTCTTTATCAGCAGAAAATTGAAACAGAACTACATTGTGTTAGTGACTGAACAAGCATAGAATAAAAGGCAATCTTTCCCTAGTATCCTAAAAATTACTCAGGAAGCTTTAGGGTGATCAGAAAAACAGATAAGAGAAGGCAAAACATTCAGAAATAAAAGAGAAATTCTGGATACATGTTAAGAAAAACAGAAGTCTCAAAAGACAGAATTTGATATTACAAAATAAAATACTTTTGAAAATACTTAAGTTTTTAAAAAAATACAGCAAACCCAATAGATTGTTATATATGATGAGTCTCCTGAACTGTGTTCCAATTTTGAAAACATTCCAACTCTACATTTAGAGATAATTACTCCCCATTGTCTTTAAATAGGTATTTCTTAGTTGAACCTCTTAATGTCATTACTCTCTATTAATATCTTACCTCAACCTATACTAGTTGAATATGAATATCTATGAATAGGTAATTCTTTTTAGAATAAAGGAAGTAGGTTGGAAGAGATTTTTGGAGGTCACAGTCGAACAAACTTGAAGTGACACCAGAGCCCTGGTTAGTTAAGTTTTGGATATCTACAAGGACAGAGAGCCCTCAGAATCTCCAAGCAACTTCATTCAGTGTTTCACTGCCCTTATGGCAAAGAATTTTCTCCTTATAGCTATTTGAAATGTCTTTCTCTGCAATTTATGCCACTGTTTTTCATGGATTCACTGTTAATCTTTAAAAAGCCTGGCTTTACACCTTCTCTTTTACTACCCTTCAGGCAGCTGAAGACAGTCACATTATATTCTCAGCACTCTAAAGCAAGAAATTCAATCTAAAGAAATCTAGCTCTTCACTTCTTTCTCATACATCGTTTATTTGGGTGGCCTCACCATGAAATAGCCTCCACTGAAGCATTCTGGGGTTTCATTATATTTTCCCATTTTTTCTTTTACTAGACACACCACTCAAATACTTGCACGTAGGTTTCTCAACTGGCAAACAAGGGAGTGCATCATGTTCACTAATACAACATTTCATTTTCACCTTGATTTAATTCACAAATCAGAAAACATTTTTACTAAGTACACAAAAAAATACACTTTGAGACTGTTTTTCAAAACTTGTTACAAAAAGATTCATATAAAGTTAATAAAATAAAAATGTATTTGTTAGAACACTAATTTGTCTGTTGGGAGACTGACTATTCAGTGTACCTCAGGGTGTGCTTTTTATAGGAGCACAGTGCACCTACAATACCAACTCAGTACCATTTCATGCTGGAGTTCATGGCTCTGTGGAATCTCACTACATGCTAACTTACCATTAAACAATTCAAAAGCAAAATTTACTAATTTATGTATTTATTGAATAAAGTAAAAACTTAATTACTTGTATGTTCTGGGCTATTTTCTTGTGCAGTACATAATCAAATGTTCTGGTGGTTACCAATGTCACTAAAGGACCCAGTATATCGATATAAGTTTTATTAATTTGAAAATCTCACTTGGTGTTTTCAAACACAGTCAGTCTTCTAGCTCAATGACTTGTAACCAAAATTCTCACAAGAAACAAAATAATTTGCATTCTAGGACATGATATTTCAGGGTGAGAGCAAAGAAGGATAGTGAGTGGAGCTAAAACATAACACATTAAACCAGCATTATTGGTAGTAGCATTAGGTAATACCTAATACTGTGTAGAGACATCCTTATTACTTCTCCACAATCATGCCTGACTGTGACACAGTGAATAACCTTGTTCCACTTTTCATTGTGAGGATTAACTGAACTAATGCACAAGGCAGGGATCTTGCAAAAATTATCTATGATTATTTTTAGGAACTTGAGGCTTGCTACATACCCATGGTAACTCTTCAAAGAAATGTTTGAAAGCTGCATTGATGCTGCTGAACAGACTAGGCTCAGAATAACTACAAACAACTGCAGTTTATTACTGCTACTTCCCCATTACCACATTTTCTTTCCCATTGCCAATAAGTCTGTCTCATCTAATTCCTGAATCTTGTCCTTTTGGCATCATTCAGGTTTAGAATTGATAATACACTACATTCTATCAACTATGTTAAATCTTTAATAAGACCTGTTCTGTTAAAAAATATATAATCAGCAGGGCAAAGTTAGGTTAATTCATACTTAGAACAGGTGAGGGCTGAGGTAAGACAATGCAAATCTAGAAGTCTGTATCGTTCTGCATTAAAAATCCCACCTTTTAAGCACTTTTTGGTAAAGAGAAGAACCCTGTTGCTTTAAAACTAATTAATAGAAGATATGTTATTTAAAACAAACTGATGATTTTTCAATTGGCCATTCCATGAAGCTAATGAGATAAGAACAAATAATCTTGTAATTCAGATGTGAAGTGAAAATCACCTATCACTTTCAGGATTTGCAGTTATGTTAATGTCTGTCCCTCTGTCCTGTTAACAGGATGTAACTGGAACAACCTTGATGGGTTCAGGCTTGTGACATTCCTCACAGCAAAGGTTGTCATCTCTTTTTTCAACACAACCAGGTGTCACACAAACATTGCTACCCAGGTATTAGTTGTGTAACACAAATCCTATGCACCAATTTTTCCATCAGGTTCTAGCTCTTACATTCAAGACAATGTATCAGGAAATCAACTTCTGTATCAGATTTTCCACTGATGAAATACTGATTTAATTTCTAAGAAAGCTGCTTCAAGCATTAGTTATCTACTTTCAGCTTGAACTAATAAATTTCACTGTGCCTTTTACATGCAAAACTGAAAATAGTTCCTAGACCTCTCTCTCTGTCTCAAGTGCTCACTTCAGCCTTTCTGATTAGATTAAATTAAACAATTAGTTAATTCCACCAGTGCAAGGCATGCTGATTAACTGGATGTCATTCAGGTAACTCCCATTATTATTTCTCATTTTTACGAAGTCTTTCCTGAAATACAGACATCTGACTGTGATAAAGAACTTCAGCAATAGTCTCATCAATGTGATTTGCAGAAGCAATATTGCCTCATATAACCTTTCTTGTATTTTTCTCCTTCGGCAACTTTCCCAAAGAAAAACTAAAGAAGACATTCCATCAGCATAAATTAATTCTACCAACACTCACATACCTCACGTAGCTGCTCCACAAGCTCTCTCTCTTCTCTCATCTGCTCCATTTTCCTTCGAATTGTGAACTGTGGGTCTATTGATTCCAAATTTCTCTGTGGTCTTAAGAACACTGTGATTTTTAAAAAGAGAGATTTTAGTTTAAGAACAAACACTTTTATTTTTTTATTTTTAAATTAAGCAAAATCCTTAGGCATTGCCTCCAGCAAAAAAAGTTAGAAATTTTTTTTGTCCTCCAGGACAGAAAAATCTGATCTTGGATTACAATTACGAATGGCTGCTTTTGGGATATTGCTCTGGACAGTGTCCTGAGGCAGCAATGGTGCAGATAATTTATAATCCAAATCCTAATCTGAATGGGCAAGCTTTGTCAGATGATTAAGCACCAGCAGTGTCCCTTAGAGAGTCTGATCTCTACAATGCTTTGTATTTAACATGGCAGGAAACACCTCTTACTCTTAAGTAGAACTCTCTCCTAATGAGATGCTGAATTGTTTAAAAAGCTGTGACAAGACTCCTATGCAGAACAAAATGCTTACTAGATAAGGTTATGCTAAAAAAGTAAAAAATAAAGACAAACCCATCAAACAAAGACAAATGTAGGAAGACTCAGCCATTCAGTAAGTGCCTACACTAAAAAGTCATATTGCAAATGACATAGCACACACCCTTGGCAGTTCTCCTTCCTACCAGTCCTGTCAACTCTATCACTGCCCACAATACAGTTCCTTGAAACCATTACATGACATTTCTGCAAATATGCACCTCCACCCTTCCATTTCTGTGAGCAGTAACTGCTGTGAATGGGTCGGAAGAACAAGAGGATATACAGCCAAAATGCAACCGTCCCTGTTTGTGACTCTGTTTGCCACCTGACACAAGTGTGGTCACAAGGAATCTCACCCAACTGTGTGCAGGTTTAGCTGTATGCAGGCTGTTTAAGTAATGAGATAATTGATTTAAGTTACTTCTCTAGCCAAAGGGACAGACAGACAGCACCTATGGCACTTCAGCCAAAAGGCAGAGTTCTTTCCCCTAGCTACTATAAGCTTAAGGCAACAAACTCCTTGTATATCTTTAGGCTATTCAACTTAGGCACCAAGACAGAATAAACTATGGCCAGTTACCAAACTTGCTTCCTTCCACTACTTGACCCATACAGTCCTGATTTAACTTTTCTCAGTGAACTGAAATTTGCTGTAATTTCAGTAAAATCAGTAATTTCTGGAATGCCATATTAACGCTATTTGTTAAACAGAACTGCTTTTAAATAGAACATCTAATATTACAGTTCTATATTAGCAAACTAATGTCATCAGAAATCCCAGGGATAGAGTGGGAGAGCATCCTGTAGAGAATGTGCAGGACAGAACTACAGAGAGTGACTGCAGCTCAAATCCTCTCTCTGGGTGGACAACACATCTTCATCAGTGTCACCATTCAGAAGGCTCTCCACAGAGGTGCACACATCTTAAATAAAAACATTCTTCATGCTGACCTGCCACACAATGCATGAGAGTAGCAGAGCCATGCCTTCAGATACAAAGATTTTACTGATATTTAATCTTCTGCTTTGTAGAAGGCAGACTCAACATTTGGAATTGAATTCTAAATCCAAAGTAGGGGGTATGAACAGATCCATGCTTCCTAACATTTTGTAGAAAGGTGACATGTGACTATGACTGTTCATGCCCAAAAACACAGAGGTTGTTAGAACACTGCTACATGGTGAAAAATATGTAAATTGTTATTTATAAATTGCATCATTTAAGACGGCTACAAAAAAAACCCCAAAACCATAAGTTTTTCAAGAGCAGAAACCCTTATCAAGGACTTCAATTAACTCCAGAACTGTACTGTATTAAAACTTCTGCATTAGCAACTCTGTAATAATTTACTGGAGGCTGTTTCTAAATTTTTAAGAGGTGAAATAAAAATCTCCTATCTCATTAATTAAAAATAGTAGCTGCAATTACTAAGATTTTCTAGTTCATTGTACAAGTCTAATAATTGAGCTTTGCTGCCTCTCACAGATGAAATACCTAGAGAAAAATTATTTTTGAAGAGTACAACCATGGTCTAAATGGTACTTAAAAGCCACTGTAGCTTTATTAGCAGTAGCAACATTTCAAATAATTGTTTACAAACCCAGTAGTACAGAATTATGTTCAATTTTCATAGAATTAGAGTATTATTATGGTCTTCATTCAGTTGGCCACAGCTATCGTTTTTTAGGCCTTTGTCAAGTCAAAGTTCCAAGATTTACTTCCTTCCAATTTCAGATTATAAACATACCTTATACATTACTTCATCAATTCCACCACAAGAAAAAGGCAGGCTAATCTTAGGCAGTGAGAAACTACAAATATAGAAGCTTTTCAATGAAATAAGTTTAATTGATTAAAAACCAGAATTTAAAAACCTCCACACTCTAAAGCATTAACTATAAACGTTTAGTTATGTACTGAATTTTTTAAAAAGTGTTCCCATAAAAGGAAGTTTTGGCAGTCCTAAGTGTTGCTTGCTTCTCAGCATTACACACAATCTCCAGCAAGGAGAGCCCATAACACATACAGCTGAATGTCTATTTTTCACTCTTTCAAATAATCAGTTTCTGCTTTTTGAATCCATGCTCAAGCCAGGTTATTAAGTAGTACTTGTTCCAAAATTTTTTTAAAAAGTATTTTGCATAAGTGTCAACAAGTTAGATGAGTAATAGTTAATAACATAGGTAATAACATACTCAACATACCACTGTTAAGGACAAACTTCCTGGTGAAAATTTTCATTTCTGCAATGAATTTCAGTGCACATTTCTCCACTATTAATTGTACATCAAGGAATTCAGTGTACTGAGTACTTAGTGTAACAATGTCATCCTTCAGGCAAACCACAAAATTATTTAACCTGACTCTAAATATAACAGACAAAAAGAAGGTTGGACTAGGACAGGCAGAGCTGAAGTCAGGCTGCAAGTTCATAGTTACTTTTCTCTTTGATTGACTTATTCAGTCTAAATTTAAGTAACAGAAATGCAACAACCCCAATTAAAAAAAAAATATGCAGTTGTAAAAGCAGTTTCCGCTATAACACTCCAAGACAAACGCTAACATTTCTATTTGGCTTAAGATTTAAGAGTGACAGGAGGCTTCTATTATTTCCAAATGCACAAGCTAGTCTGTGCCCCTCCTTTCATTTAGAAGATTAAAACATTAAAAAGTATTAAAAATATAGGTAAACACAGATCAAATTCAACACTGATAGAAGAAGCACCTCTAGGTTTCTCTGTTATGCTATTCATCAGTGAAATGTTAACTTAGCTTCAGACCATCATGAACTAAATTCAGTTTTTTCAAGTTACCAGTATCAGAATTCTTACATTCCACACTCACTTCCCTTATGGAGTGATTCCTTACATATGCTATCTTTTATGGTTTTATAATCAAGAACACTGAGGCAAATAGGAAATACTCTCAACTAAAGACCTGAACTAAGAATGAAACACCCCCCGTGAAGAGGGTTCAGTCCTGAAGGCTTGAGTGGTACAAGTGTGACTTCCAGAGTGGCACCTGAATAGTCAGACAGGAAAGTTTCCTTAACTGTAAGCTAAATGTTTGCATGTATCATTCAATATTTGTGGTCTTGATTTCAATCTGATTATTTTGAAAGTTTTGTAACCTTTTAATATCTTAACACCTTTCCATTTTAGGGCAACTGGCAAAACATGGCCCACTTTGCATACAAAATATTTGCATACATTTGCATACAAATGTTTTGTCAAAATACACTGTGCCTCAGTGTATTTTGACAAAACCCTGGAGAAAAACAAAACAAAAGCAGCAGTAATAAAAGTCCACTAATGTACCTGACCTTCACTGTGAACAGCTTATTAACAACAGTTTCTATTGGACAGAAATCACTATCTTTGCTTAGCTGATTGTTTCAGCTTTGTTTCTTTATGGATTCTTCGATTATGCTAGTTATGCACCTGCACCAATAAATGTAGATGGAAGAAGAATATTTTAATAGTTAAGTAACTTTCAAAAAATATTAAAAAATGCAGAAGAGAGAGCAGCAAAATTAACTGCTGTTTGAGTACAACTTGTAAAAGCTGTACTCAAACAGCAGTTAATTTTGCTGCTTGAAAATAAAACAAGTAAATAAACCCACAATGAAACTAGTTCTTGGAATTAATATAACGGGAAAAGCTGTTTTGCAGAGTAGAAAAGAGTGAAACTTCACTCTGACTTTTGACACTATATATTCCAGAGCAAATTAAAGTGCCTCCTCTGAGAAATTTAGTCCTATAAATATCCCCTGGAGAGTATTGTCTTTTGTCCTTAGCCACATGGGGCATTCACCACACATTCATGTTTCTGAAAACAAGTAAAGTAAGTTATATATGGAACACCTACCATTGTCACTGTCTCCTTCAGATGGGATACTGTAGCTAAAGTTGTCCCATGTTTGTGCCTGTGTAAGTGTGTTGAAGGAGATAGGAGGAAAACTGAGGGATGGGTCTGCTGGAGGGGAGTGATAACCAGTCCAACCATGGTGGTAATAAGGACCGGAGTGGGGATAAAAGTGGGCAGCAGCATTTCATATATGGCATTAGGATTGTATGGTAATGGCAAGGATGTAATTCAAAGGTGATTAATACAAAATGCATAAATTTTGAGAAAAGAATGAAAGATGGTGCAGAATAAAAAGAACGAAGAGTTAAATGTTAGTACTTGCAAATCATACATCATATGTGCAGTTAAGGCTGTTAAGCTTATCAAGATCATTGTAACCATAGCACTTCACACAACTTGTTACAACCAAGTTTTAAGAAAAAGTACCCATAGATTTTACTTTATAGCCTGATAAAAACCTTTCTCTGAGTCAGGAGGTAAATATACCAGCTGTGAAGTTTCAAGAAGGAAACTACCACAGAATCAGGATTTTTAGATATTTGTGTAACTACATAATAAGAACACGTCTCACAAAGAAAATTCACACATCCATATGAAAATATTATTACATTACAATTTCCCAGCTGATTTTGGAAGTAGCAACTACATTATCAATTGGATATCACTTCTCATTTTGTTGAAGGATGTTCAGTAAGTGCATGTACCACAGATGCTTTCCTTTCATTTTAATTTACTTAATAACCAATGAAGCACTACCTTTTTTTCTTGCTAACTCCCCCAGCAATAAATTCAAATCTACAATGGGTCCACCACGGTTATGTAAGTACTGGTGCTCCATAACTTTTAGAGAGGCTTCCCAGGGACAAGAATAGGCATAGAATACCCCAAAGGCTGATCCTGAGTTTGCACAACAAGCTTTGGCAAACTTGCACCACAGACAGTCTTCTGAGAAACTCAGCATCATTAATTATTCAACTGGAGTCCCTGAAGTACACAAAACTGTACATTTCCACAGAAGCTGCAACAGTCTGCAGACTATTCACCAGATGACAGTAAAAGCTTATCATGTCTACAGTTCATGACCACTCATGAACTAAATTGGGGCAGCAATACAGCTCCTCTTCTCCCTATCCATTCTGCCTTCTCTCCTTTAACTAGTCACAACACCACCTGTTACTGATCCTCAGATCCTTCTGCAGAAATTTTTTTCCTTCCCTACCACATGTACTCTGCACTTCCGTCTCTTGTCTGAATTGTGGCAAGGATTTCTCCCCAGGCTTTCCTCAAACCTCCATTCTACACTGTTTCAGAACTGGATACTGACACACTTAAAGTATCTCCTTCCTGAATCTCTTCAGCATATCATCCATCCTTTCAAAGCTTCACACTGGTTTCCTATTTTCTGACAGAGATTTAAATGTCTTTTCTGCCTTTCATAGTGATGATGCCCCTTAATGAACTCTTTCTGTATTTGATCACAATGTTCCTTTATCACTTCTGAAAAAAAAAAAAAATTCACTCATTTCTTGCTTTTCTACATGTATCCTCACATTTATCTATTGAATCCTACACACAAGCAACATTCATGTTCCTCAGACCAAACTAGATGCTATAAACTACTTCTGCTCTAAATGCTAAACCATAAACACAAATCAATTCAAGATTGCTGTGTAGATCTAAAAGCAACTAAAATCAACCAAATATTAGAAGAAAGTCCAAAGTAAAGTTTCAGTAAGGACAAGAAGTCCCTCTTTTCTAACATTCCCAACTAATATTCAGAAGGATCTTATTCATGTAGGATTTTTCCTTCCCACAATTTTGGAATCTGTATTAACATGATAGTAATACAGACTGTGTCATATAAAACTTCACCTTAAACTTCTTTTCAGAGTTCCACAGCTCTCTCTCTTGCTCTCTCTCTTTAGACTTTCCCAAGGCTGGGTCACTGCTTCTGGCTATTGGGACACCAGCTGAACTTCAGAGTCAGCACAACAAACTCTGAGTCAACACTGGGGGGTAACAGTACACAGATTTATGGCAAAAAGTAAACAGTCTGACTCTGGTAGCAATTGAGATTCTCAACTATTTTTCAAAGTACACAGATAATGCAGTTAGGGAAGAAAACAAACTGAAGGAATAAATATCCAGAGATAGAAAGACAGTAATGAGCACTCAAATGACAAAAAAATACTGTCAAGTTTCATTGATCATTATATGTTCCAACTAACTTGAAATACAAGCATGTCCCAGCATAGCTACTAACATTGTGCTTCAAGTTCTCTACAAGTCACCCAAACTGAAGGCACTAGATTCACAAGTAATGTCACACTATGTGAACAGTAGCAAGGGAACAACTTCTCACTTCAGAATACAAAGTGCTTTGTGACTTCGAGTTTTGTCAGTGCTTGCTTCAGCCTCTGACAATAGGAATTTTTTTGTCTGTGTTGTTGTCACTTTTTTCAGCAGAAACTAAGAAATACAGTGACCTAGAAATGGCACAACACAAAGGAAAAACAACTACTGATTGCAAGATGTATTAGAAGCTGTTCTAATGTCTGCTTCAAGCCAGACTTGAAGGTCTGGCATATTAAAGATAACACAAGACCTTGGCAACTCTCAATTTCAACAATTAGCACCACTTTGAACATTTTAATTAATTCATGGATGAAAAAGGGAGAATTTAAATCTATTTGCTATTTTTAGTGATTCCTTTTCAGAGAGCTAATGCATTTCCCAAGAGGAGAACTACAGCTCTAACAAAATTGTTTCTGTTCAATGGAATTTTTTTAAGGTTTTCAAAATTAATATGAATTTGAAAAGTCCACATTCTCTGAAAATATTTAAAATACAGAAGGAAATAATCTGAAAAATTTAAAAATCCTTTTACATTCAATGTAAACTTCTGACCCTTTGAAAAAATCTTTCAAGAAATGTAAGCACATTCATTACCTTTCAAAATATTTTTTTTGGGTACTTTGGGTTCTTTCTGTCAGCCATCAGATATGAATTTTCCTGATGTTTTGCCTAGCTTAAAAATGAAAGTATAAAAGGACCTTCAGTCCTGAACACATATCAGTATGTAATAACACAGAAGTTTAAGCCACTTATATTTGTGTGTGTACTTCAAAAAACTGGAATCTTTACCACAAGTCTAGAACAGCTTACTTTCACCTTTCCAAGAGACATAAACCATTATGAAATGATGAGGAAGATGGAAAGTCAAATAGAAAGCAACATTCACTTTAAATAGATGAAAATAAACACAGTGAAAATAAACTCTCCAATTTCAGAAAAAATACAGTTGCATATATTTTCATTGAAAAATTGCCACTATTTTTTCCACAGAGCATGGTGGACACATTTAAGTTAGAACACTTCAATGTCCTTTTAATGTTGCACTTGGATTTAAGAGATTTATAGAGCCAATTAATTCAAATGGAAGCTCTAACAAAGTTAAACAGTTAGAACACATTAGGACTATTTAACTTCATTAGAGCTTACATTTCCAGTAAGGTTTAACATTTCCTCGAAGGCCATTAAGAACTGAAATAAAAAAATACTATTAAAATACACTACAATCTAAGCTGAAAAACCTTTCTGGGTCACAGAAATGCTGGACCTCTTCACTAGCTCAGCTCCATGACAATAAAGCAGTATACAATTAACAAGTACAAATTCCAACCAGTGTTAGAATGCACAAAAGATGTACAAAGTTTTAAAGGAAATACAATGAAGAAACTACAGACCTGCCAAGCAAACCAGCTTTAAAAGGCTGGCTGCAGGCTTCACAAACATGCCAGTATTCTCTGACATGTACTACTTCTACCTCTAAGTATTTCTTATGTGTTAGCAAAACAGCAGAAGATGAAACAACATGAAGCTTTACTATGCCTGTGCAAGGTTTCATTTTGCTACATGGTGTATTTTTATCTGAAACTGGACATTAAGTTTTACTATTGCCAAGTTCCCCTATCTTACAGGGTATAAATTTAAGGTAAGATGACCGAAGCTAGACATGATCAGGTGAGAAACTCTGCAGTAATGGGTTCATCTTAGTGCCTGTAGTACCTCATATGGAAAAGAAAATAAATTCACATTGTCAAGTTTAATGCAACCATAACGTGACCAAAAGACACCCCAGTACTGGCATGCTCAAAGATTTTAGAATATATGAACTTCAAGTAGTACAGTGCAGAAAATCAGCATGTTCTAACCAACTGACTTTGGTATTCAATGAGGCTACACAGAGCTGCAATATATAAAAAAGGGATGAAGTGTAGGACTTGTGATCATCTGGTCTTAAATCATGTGACTTGGAGATTTTGTTGCAAACATTGTAATCCAGTCTTTCTAGAAATTCTCTCAAAAAAAGAATCACTAGGCTATTTCACCTGCATTCTAGTCATGAAGTATAAGAAACTCAGGCACAGTATGCCAAGATTCAAAAGTGCATGTTAAACTAACACTTGAACAAGAAGTCACAGTCTTGCATATTCTTCCACAAAGCAACTTCTAATCCCCAGCAGATTTCACTGTGGGCTCAGAGCACAGCCCACATCCTGTGAAAGCAGCAACATGGCCCAGGCTCCTTTGCTTTTTTCTCCTGACAGTGATATTGCAATATTGCCACTGGACTATGCAATATTATTCAATGTTTTATTTTCACCAGATCCTGAAAGAACTCATTTGTTCATCATTTAATCTGTATTTTAAATTTATGTAGAAATATCAACATTTCTAAATCATCAGAAATAGGACAGACCAAGTTTAACATTCTAACAACCAAAGAAATGCAGTTGAACAGATCTGTCTGACTATATATCACAACTACATGAGAAACTTAAAGTGTATTCCTTCACAAAAACAGCTTTCTAATACTTAAAAAAAACAAAAACAAACCAAACAACAAAAAACATCTAAATCTATGGGTACAATTTCATAAACCTTTTTGCGATGTTCCACCAGCAGTTTCACAAACTGCTGCCATTATTACCAAGTATTTTGCTATGGAAACTACAAGCTTGTAGGGGTTTACCATCACTTGATTAAAAGCATTTGTGGTGGATGAGAAAAAACAGAACTACAGTCTTAGTATGCTGAAACATATTGAAAACCTACAGCCACTCATTAGAGGTGATATGGCATGACTTAATATTGACTACCTCCACACAGAGAAGACAAAAACTGAATTAAATCATGTAGCTAATCCAGTTTTTAAGAGGAGCTGTTACCAAGCCCTCAAATATATCTCTAAGTTTGGGAGGCTTTTTTGTTGTTACTTGTTTTTAAGTTTAGTTTGTTTGTTTTCAAATAAACTGCTGCTTGTTAAAAGACTGGTGGTTATGTAGATACAGGGCATTGCAAATTCATTGAACTCAGTTGCTGGCTGAAGTAAAGATGTAACCTTTCCATAATGCTTGATCTTTACTCAAGCCTAACTACTGACAGACTCAATGAAGTGAAAAATTTTCAGAGCAACACAAATGTTTTCCAAAATAGCCTAATTATTCATATATATTATTGAACAAAATCTAAATTGTATCACCACATGCCAATCAAGCAAACAATCTTATTTCAATTAGTATGCCAGCACAGATGATAAACATGTATATGTATATAAAATATGTGTAGTTATATCCAAACACATTTTTAATATACATATAATTTTATAAAACATCCAATTTACTAGTAATGAATGAAAATTGATCCACATATAATGTGCCAAATAAATACTTCTTACAAATTCAATCTTGATTCAAAACTAGAGAACCTTAAAATGTTCTAAGCTTGTTATAACTGTATGGAAAATATTACATTGCTTGCTTCTTAAGGGGGAGAAAAAGAAATATCTAATTATAACAGAGGTGTAAAAAACCCCAAACCAATACACACAAACCACTTTCCCACATTACCTGATCGTGGCTTCAGGCCAAAAGGGATTGTGGTGTTTGTAGTAGGAGACATTGTTGGACTTTTATCCTTATTCTGTGTAATTCCAGAACATACATCAAAGTTAGAATAATACCCAGAAAATATCTCAGCATATCTGACCATGCAAAATGCAAAAATTAACACTACTGCATGCTATAACTATTCCCATAATCTGATCACAATATAGTCCCAAACCTATGATAATCTCCCTTTTTTATTGCACCCTATTTCTCTGGTAGAAAAGACTAGGTTCTGACAAAAGACAGCAAGATATTCCCCCTAGTTATAAATAAGCTCAATTATTTATCAGTTTTCTCCCATGTCATCACTTGGTTCCATCAAACATACATTTTGTGGCAGAGTACATTTAAAAAACCAAAGCAAAGGCATGTTTTTTCCTTAGACACGTTTGTTTCTTTCACAGAATTAATTACTACTCTGCATGGTAACACTGAATTTCTGCATTAAAAACAGAAAAGAGGAAATTAAGCTTATGCCTCAGAGTAGGATCTCCCCTGACCCTGAACTCGGCTAAGAGCTGCAGCAGGAAGAATGGAGCAGCATCATACCACCAATGGCAACACAGAAAGAGTCCTATGACCAAACCCCATAATGGGAATCCCACTTAAAAAGTGATTCCACTGGGAGCTGGGAACTACAGAATTCCCATCACCAAGACTGGTGGATGGTGGCTGGGTGGTCACAAATTTGCAAGATGCTTATGCCCAATGCAGTACCGAGAGAGAAGGCCTATTTCTGCACAAAAAAAAAAAAAAAAATAAAAAAAGAAAGAAGGTAAATAATCTCCATAAGGAGCTCCATATGGTTTTTGCCTTTTTGATCTTCCAATGAGATTTACACTAGAAAGATACAGGATCAATAAAATTAGATTCCACTCTGATAACTAATCAAGGACTTGACACAACTGTGCAAAAAGAAACTGCACTGAAATCAATAGAAAATCTTGTTGAACAAGGGAGAATTAAAAAAGAAAAATTAAAAATTGTGTCTGAATGGAGAAAATGTAAAAAAATTAAACGTTTTGTACTAAACTGCATAACTCTGAAACAAAACGATCAGAAAGCATATTTTTATACCCTAGTAAATCTCTGAGATGACAAGATTAAACCACATGCCAATCAAACCACATATTCATTTCTGATGCAAATCTCAGCCATGTGTTCTGTGGAATTCAGTTACGTTTCATTTAGTCTATGAAACATTAATATAAAACATATAAGAGACAAACAAATGACATCTTACCTCATTGTGAGAGGTTTGCCCACTTGTGTTCCAAACAATTAGATCATTCTTCATGTTTGGAAAATAAAAAAAAAAAAGAAGAAAAGACAAAAAACATTTCAGAACCTGTATTAGTGATACATTGCAATGGGAAATTTTACTAATTATAGTCAGATACACATTAATACTTAAGTATTTTTTTCACTGAAATTAGTTATTTGCATGAATCATAAATGTTTCTATTGCTAGCTGAAGAACTTTTTTAAAAAGCATGTGGAAACAATTCACACAGATTTGTCATTAATTTTTTGCTTCAATACTAAGGGATTATAAGTACTTTTATAAGATTTTAATGTTTGCTGGTTAAAATGCCAATTTTAATTAAACTCTCACGAAGGTTTCATTTGCAAATATAGATTATTTCAAATACAGATTTGAAGAGAGGTATTCTGTAAACAATTACATTTAGAATTACAACATAACATACCTTTTGTTACCACTTCTGTTATAGTTACATAGGAAACATGTACATCACATTGATAAATATGAAACAAAATCATTAATTCAGCAGTGATCATAACTCAGCAGAAAGACAACTGGAATAAGTAAATCATAATTCAATCAAAAACAACTTCTCTAGGATCCATTTTTTTTTTAAATTGACAAAACATGGAAACACAAGAGAGCACTTGGAACATTAGGTCCCAACAATCACAAGACTTTATCACAGTAGTATTTGATATTATGATTATACATACGAATATTTGAAAAGCATCAAGATAAATTAAAAATAAAAACCACCTATTTCTGGATAGAACAGACAATATTAAGGTACTGCCAATATAGACAGCATCTTCTGTAATTTTGTTCTCACAATACCCTTATTTAAGGTTTTTTTGTAGCTCTACATTTCTGGATCATTACAATGTACAAAGCTTCAAATTTGAAACTTTGAAAACTATCATCTCAACCTATATACAGTCTGTTTGTAATATTAAATATAATAAGAAAACCTGCTGTTAATATAAACTTAGAAACTTATATAACTACAAAAGAGTATTTGGGGTAAGGGGAGGAAAGGAGTCAGGTACTCCCATTTTCTTGAAGACCAAACTTTGAGACGACATTTTTTCCAGGGGAACGCAACCCCTGCAACTCCTATGCTTTTATTGGATATATTTGTTATATAAGTTCTTTCCAAATGCATGGGTCTTAATCAACTTTCCATTTACAGTCAAACCTTGAGACTCATGCTAAGCCAAAAAAAAGCCCAATCCCCACACTGGGCCTAAACCCGTTATCCCCACATACAAATTGAGAGAATGCAATGATCCATTCCAAATGTTTCCACATTTATTGCATCTGGACATTTCCATACCTGGCTCAATGACCATTTTTCACCCTGTTCACAAGGTCTTGCTTCAGGCTTTGCTTTCTCCATAATCAACTCCCTCCTCCTCTGGAATTCCAGTTCCTCTTCAGCATTTTCTCTCTGTAAGATAAATAACTCTTCTGTCAGGAAATAGATTTTTTTTTTTGGCATAGCATTACCTTGAAGTATTTATTACAAATAGTGTGATGAAAAGCAGACAGAAAAGCAAGTAGATACTATGTAAGAGCAGTTCCAGCATTAACAGGTGGATAATGTAAATCTAAACCAACTACTTCATAAAAAACATCATTTCACCAGACAGGATACAGAACAAATAATAAGCAAAATATATCACACTGTAAAACTCAAACCCCTTACTTTAACTATACTCCCTGTAACTATAGCGACAGAACTCTGGAAAAGCACTAATTTTTATTTTACAAGTTATTTTGGGGTTATTCTTAATGAATATACTACTGTTTTCCTACACCAAAAGGTGGAGATTTGGTGGCAGGGGGGGATCTAACGGTAGCTGAAGATGCATAACTGAACTGACATACAGGGAGACAGGGTGGGGAAACTAAAATGAAAAAGTAACAAACACAGAAAAACTTCACATACACAGACAAACACACACACAGAGACAAAAACAAACAAACCCCACAACAATTCCATAACTTAGCTTTGCCCTTCAGCCTACTTACATTTTACCTTTCCTACTTGGCAGATTACCAATTGAAATTGAAATTGTGGGCTCATTTTCTGTCTTTCCCCCGCCAGAATATTTTGTAATTATACACTCATTTAACATACCTGACCAAGAGAAGACATGTCCATCTGTATTTGACCACTATGTATAAAGACAAAGGCAAATATGTAATTCATTGTGTAGCAACTTGAACATGATGCATCTAACAAATTATTTTTTCTTCTAAAGAAGGTATATAAACACACTTTACTGTAGACTCGTGAAATTCTAAAACTGTTGCTGGTTCTGTAGGATACAGATTCACTGCACTGCTCTCTGAAATACCCATGCTTAATCTGCAAGGTTTGAAATAAAAACATTGTACTGGGCTATAACTTTGGCAACCATTATGTTCAATATTTAATTTCAAACAAATATATACATGAAATACTTTTACAGCTATCATTTTAACCTGTTCAGTGTCATCTTTTAAGAGCTTTTGGAAATGCCTCCTGATTCTTCAGTTCAGTCTGAAGCATCATTCATGGTTTCATTTGCAAAGTACCACCCTGAGCAATGGTTTGTATCAAAACAAAAGGACCTGTTTATTACCAACAACCATGTTGTTATCTAGAAGTCTGCAGATTTTTGTATCTAATCTCTAGAATTCAGTGTTCAAATGGAAGCCACAGCCCTGCCTAGATATTTCCACTTAATCTACAGTGGCTGAAAACAAAGTAGTGAAACAGAAAATGAAAGAAAGCAGGAAATATAGGAAGGCAAATATAGAAATACAAAGCAAACATCAAAAATACTGAAAAAGGTTGAATTCAAAATCTCTTCCCAGAAACAAAATGCTGTCTATGTGTAATAGTGTATGCAGATTTTAAATTCTGCAGAATACTGGAAACAGTGTTCTGCAGAAGAGTAACTGGACAAGCATTTAACAAGTTTAATAATCACACCCACTAGCAAAAACAGCTTGAAAGAATTCCAGTCAGTGCACATTAAGCACACCAGAATCACCAACTGCTCCAGCCCCTACAGTGTTTTCTCCTAAAGAGCCTTCAGTGTGAGATAAGGATGGTCCTGCACAGAGTTAGTTATTTCAACCAGGTTACCTAGACTAGGCCACCAGAGTTATACGGATGAACAAAGGAAACTGGAAAAAGTTACAATTGTTGACATGCTCTAGATTTAAGTTAAAAGCAAATACAAGTTTTGTGCATCTTAAAAATAAGGAGCAACAAAAGCATTTACATTCTTTCTGCACATAAAACCTCTTGAGTATGAGAAAACTATGAAATGCTAAAAAACCCAATAATTATTAAAAAAAACTGTGAGGAACCCATGGCTCAGAGGACTGAAAGTCTATGGCATCATTTGACAAGTACTGGGTACTCAAAGGTATCTTGCTGCTTAGGACTGGATGCTAATACACAGGCGGTGTACATTCAAAAGCCTATATGGCACTCAGAAAATTAAATATAAATGCTCATATTTTAAGGTTAGAAAAAGAAAGTGCAGCCACAAACCCCCCAACATGCTGTAAAAACAACAGTAGAGAAATACAGACATACATGACATGATTAGCCACCTTTAAAAGTAATTTTTGGAATTTACTGTAGTATTTCTAATGAAAATATATCTGTGTGTAAACAAGAACCAGATTTTCTGTATTTTATTGACCTTCTCAATTTAATAGAAGTACCTAAATATGAAGGAAATATTAGGGCAATGTCTGGAAACAAAAAAAAACAAAACAAATTGACTAAATTTATCAGGCTAACAACTAAAATAGTTTTGCTGGTGTTTTTTTCAAAACAAACACTTTCCTTTTTTAACTACAACACTCTTCTGAGAAAGTAATAAGCTTCATATGAGATGCAGAAAAAATGGTACTAGGAAGCTAGAGAAATTTCCTAATTGTTTATTTCCTAATTTTGTATTTTATTAAGCAAAAATATTTTTGATTCAAGTATTTAGTGTATGATTCAAACATTCAAGTATTCTTTACATGATGCAAAATAAACCAGCTAACTGTCTCTTTAGAAATACTATCAGGAATCAACTTCTGTCCTAAAAGTACAAAGGTCTGCTAGGTGAAAAAGCAGCTCAAAACAGGCATTTAAAGTAAAGAACAGTGTAGTCACAAAAGCAAGTAGCTATCAAGGGAGGAAAGAGAACCAAGCATACTTAAGGCTGAAGTGACAAGGAGGTTTTCCAATCTTCAGAGAAATGAAGCTGCAAACCAGCTTCTTCATAGAAGTAAGAATTAAAATGAGTTTTGAAATGAACTTAATTTCTGAAGCTGATTACACTAAGAAAAGCAATAGCAAGCATCCAGACAGACAGAACTACAGCACCACTACTGTCATACTTTTCCAGTAGGGCAATAATTTGCTTTCTTCTAAATACTTATTCTTTTGTTTAGCCACAGTTCCAGAGCCATTCTATGTGACTCTGGCCACTTAAACTGGGCATCTAAATTATAAAAGTTTGTCTTCTGTAGTCAGGGGAAATATAAATAACTTTCTTTGCCTCTTCCTCCTTCGGATTTCAGAAAACTAAAGAAACTCCACTGCTAATTCAGGCACCTCCTTTAGGGGCTTCATTGAATTGGCATGAAGATGGGCCAGAAGCCCTTCTCACTCCAACAATATATACCAAGCATGAGTAAGAGGAAAATTTATAGTCCCTAAAAGAAATGTGACAATCCTCGACAAAACTTCAGATAATCACAGTAGTGTACATGAGATGAATGGTTAAGGGGTGTCCTCACCTCTGGTTTCTTTTGTCCCTTCTTAATTTACTGGGAATCTTGTCTAGATACTCGAGAGAGAATTTGAGTTTCCTTCTTAACTACCTTGCACACGCTGGTATGCTAACAAAGCACTTGGTAACTCCAGAGAGCTTTCAGTTAAAAGGGAACTCTAATGTAATTCATAAAAAAAATTAAAATATATTACATTATATTATTATGCTATTATATATCAACTACTGTAAGCATACCTGTTGGAATCCTGTAATAAATCTACAGCTTCTCTTAGTTGTTCTATCATTGCTATATCAATAGTTTGTTCTTCTGATAAATTTATTCTATAACAGAAAACAAAAACATTCAAAAAAAAAGGTACAACAGCAATTATCAAGGGTAGCCTGAATTTCAGTGTGAGACATCTACCTTCCAACTGGCATGCAAACACTAAAGGGGGAAAAACAGCGAAAAACAGCCTCTCTGCACACTGGGATGTGCTGAATTTATGGAAAGAGCTCCTTCTGAAAAAAACTCTCCAACACTTTGTCCTTAACAAAGCTTCCCAGCCTAATACATACATAAATAAATGTGATGAAGTAAAACTTTTAGCATTCAATTAAACAGAATGACTTCTAAAGTTGAACATTTATTTATCAATATCTGACTCTTAAAGGCACTCATCCCATGTATTGTTTCAGCACAAATAGTAAATACAATGAGTTTTTATAAGGGCCAGCTTGCTTTCTTTTGCTTTTCAACATTTATTGTTCTTTTTGCGGATTAGAAATATAACCTCCCATTAGTTCTGCCAATAAGGCTCTTTCAGAAAATATTTATTCTTTCCTCCCTTCAGGTTTGGGTCTTTTTTTAATACTATATAGGACTACACTGTTCTGATGAGTGACAACTTCACAGTACAGTCACGTTGAATTTCCTTTCCTTATGCACTTAGCAACTGATACTCATTTGTTCTACTCTGGAATTAATATCTATAAACTAATGATTGCTTCAAGGTTAAAATTATAACAAGTAAGAAAAAGAATAAGATATGTTTTCTAATTATATTGATTTTTAAAATGTACATTAAATTTAGATCCTGCAAGTTTTGATTATCTTTTTTCAGCAATGCCTTTAATAAACAAAATATCTAAGTACCTAATTAAAAAAGACTGCATTCTACATAGATAAAAAGTTATTGGGGAATACAAATTAATTAGTTGTAATATAACATCCACTCTATTTAGCAATAAAATGTAAAATACTGAGCATACAAAATGCAAGGTTGTTATTGTCTTGCCTCCAATTCGGCAGAATTATTAAACAGCAAAGTCATACCAGTCCTGGTCAAACTAATTAAAAGACATAGCTAATTATTAATAGATACATAAAAAATACTCACATTTCGTCTGCTTGCCATTGCGTGTCCTCTTCTATTCTCAGTAATTCATCACACTCTGCTGCTCTGCTCTGTAAGCAGACAAAAGTGATAATGAGAACTGAACTTTCCAATTAAGTAGGCAGATAAATTTGCTTTCCCACTCAGCATTGACCTAATTTATGCAACATTTTAGGCTGGCTGGTTGAAGCAATCCAACACTTCTGCTCCATTCCTTACTCTACCCCCTTTTAAGATACTGATTACAAGATCTTCTATTCAGAAAATTTTATTGAGGTCAACAGCCCTTACCCTCTCTTAACTGTGAAAAGAAAGTCAAGCAGCATAACAATTCTTTGTTCTATGTCCCAGATTCCATTTGCGACTTTCTGGCACATAGAAACAATGCTTCAATTAAGCACGATCCCAACTCTCCTTCTCCTCGCTCTCCTACTGCAGCCAGATTTGTTTTCAAATCAAGGAAATTCCAAACATGCAAACAGTGGCAATTACATACTTCATGCATAATTATTAACAGCATTCCTATTTTACAGTTTTGACAGCCATGAATCATTTCTTTTTAAAGAGAACAAATTGGAACAAAAGTTGCATCCAGGAATTCATATCAGTCAGCCAGTTATTTTGGGTTCAATGTAGTCAAATTAGATCCCCCACACCTATAAACATGAAGTGCTATTTATTTGAAAACCTGAATCTTTTTTATGCTTCCACTTGGTATTTTGCAACTTCATCTCAGGCAGGAGCACTGAAGTAGATCAGCTGCCAGTAAAGACAGAAGCTCTCTGAATGAATATGTATTTGTACTTCTAGAGAAAAAACAGCAGAAAACAGAGGCTTATCCTCCTTTGTGTCATGTGTTTGGCACATCAGTTGCATCATCCTGTACCAATAAATTCTGCCCAATTCTGCTGTATGTGACACTGAAGACTGTACCAGCTTCTCTAACACTCTCCAATGATGGCTCATTTCCCAGTGACAATCCCTAGTAGAATGAATAAAGCCATTCTTTTTCATCTTTCTTCACCTTACAGGAATAAAGACTATGATGTTTTCCTGTAACAAGGGTACGTACCATAAGACAACAAAAATGCAGCACTTATTCTAGAAGGTGATTTGATGTAATTTGTCTTTAAGGATCTCTCAAATGCTACTATAATGCTTAAAAAATTGAGAAAATGTATTTTAATACCATAACATTACTTCAAAACTTTATCCACCACAGCTAGGACAAAGTCATCTCTCATTTCAGCAATGAAACCAACACAATAAATCACTCAGTTCAAAATATAAAGCAAATAGCACAGAAAAAACCTGCCATTTTGCTTAAAGCCTTAAACATAGTTAAAGGATAACTCTCACATATCCTAGAAAGAGTTCTGGGTAAATTGTCCTAGATCAATTGTAATAATTTTAAACTTACCTGCCTATTTTTGCTTTCTGCATTTTTAGAACAATTACTATCATCTGCATCTTATTCATTAAAATACCTGCTGTTTATCGTTCCTGTTTACTCTGCACTTATCAAAGTAGCAGAAATATTTTCCCCACTTAACATTGTGATAAACTTGCCTTAATGTAGCTCATAAATTCAGTAGTAAGAGTATCCTGTTCATCAAACTGGTTTCCTGTTTCTCGTGACTTATCATTAACAAACGTGTGAGAAGATCCTTGATGGAATTCCACTAGGAACAGCAATGAAAAAAAATAGAAGAATTATTTCAAAAATGAAGTTTAAATTCACATTAAAAATTTCAAACAGGTTAAGATCCTATCATTGTAAACAGGGATGCCAATTTCTAAGTTGTAATGAATCCATTTCCTGGGCATATAGAGTTGTGTATCAGAAGCACCAAAGCAGGCATTGAAGAAGCCAGTTTTGAACTACACCAAGTCTGTCTTGCCAGTAGCAATGCAACAACACAGCTGGACAGCTGTGCAGTGTTTTAAGAAATTCAGATGTCTTAGGCAGTGACTTGCAATTGAATGCAATTTCAGAGTTACCATGCTGTAACAAACCAAACACCCAGAAAAATTATTTAGAGCCTGTCTCAATCTTTTCCCTATGTATACTATTTCCAAGGATATGAAGCTATGATTTACCCTCTCCAGTTTGCTAATAAACACTGTAGGATAAAATCCTGTTAACTCTCTTCATATTCTACCAAATTCTGATGAGTTCTCCATGGAACTTCATTAAAGTGGGTAACACTGAGGGTATGCCATCTCCTATTCATGTGGTTTCCACATGCAGCTTGCTGACTTCATCCTGCCATTTATCATTAGTATGTGCAGAATTTGGAGAACTCTCGGGTCAGCTGTCTGTTCTCTGCCCCGAGATGCGTGGGAGGTTCTGCGGCAGCCCGCGCTCTGAAGAATGAGTCTGGACTCTTCACTTTTTCGGTCTTCAGGCTGTTTATTATTTCTTATCTACAAAATTTCCTTTCTGCCCAGCCGAGGTCCGCTCAACACGGCAGCCACAAGCACTCTCCACCGCCCCTGAGGCAGTGTCGTCTTTTTATACTACAAACTACGTATAACATATTTACTTTTAATTCCCAATACCTATCACCTATGTTAGACAGTGCATCTCTATTCTAAACCAATCCCCAAGTGCCAACATCACAGCAAAAAATGGAGAACAAGAAGAAGAAAGAAGAACGATCACACACGCCCTGATTCCTCCATCTTGTCCCCATAACCCTTATACCAAAAATCCCAAAATGTATATTTTCACCCTGTGAACACCTTGTTATTACACCGTTCAAACCTGTGTGGCTTTCACATCCCCATGCCAAGTTGGCAATTCGCTGGAAGGATCAAAATCAAGCCACCAGGTGCTCCGGGCAGCATGCCAGGGTCTCCAAGCCCCCCGACAGGGTTCTGGGCAACTCTGGACATCCAGGGGGATGTGCTGAGTTCCCACAGAGAACCACTGTTTATCTATCAGCATGTAGTGTAATTTAGAAAAATGTAAGTTACTTTTAAAAAATTGGATAAAATTAGATCTCACAAAATACAAATAAATTTACTCGTTTCCAGAGGTGATGCTGACTGACTAAAAAAGCTTTATATATACACTAAGTCCAGCTATAGAAATAGACTCCATTATTGTACTTTGCTAAATTACTGAACACTGATATTAGCTGAAGGATAGTACTGCTCAAACCGACTTTAACTTTTTTTCCCCCAGTCAGAATCAGATCTTATTAATTCTTGAGACAAGGTGCAGCAAGTTTTTTGGAATTGCTGTTGAAAATCACTAGACAGACTCAACTCAGTATAGTAAAGATTTTCTAAGTAACATACTTTTTTTCATTTTTACACAACTGCATATGCATGCTCAAAGCCTTCTGGGTAAGTAGGCAGGCATGGAATCAACAACAGAATTTCCCTGTATTTAACTTCCATGTTTTTTACATTCCAACCTTTTCTTGAGTTAGCATGGTGACCTGAATCATCCTTTATAATATGATCTTCTTCCACAATGTCCGACATTGGAACATTAAAGCTGATAGTATCTTCATCAGATGGCTAGAAAAAAGTAAGAGAAACACTAGTCCAAGCTCAAACCAAGAATGATAAAAATGTACATGTTAACAAGATTGCTCACCAAAGAGCTGCAAATTAAGATGGAACAGGATACTAGAGCATCTAACATGACCACATCCTGTTGTAAGAAGTTATAGTCACGCTGAATATATCCGCACATGAGGTTTGCCAAGTAGAATAATTCACGTGTCCTCTTTTCCTGTCTTACTCATGGCACTAGTCCTCTCCTTGCACTGGCACCACTGCACTGTGCTGCTCTCTGTGCTTCCCTGGGGCAGCTGAAAACTGCAAGGGCCTCCTTAGAGCCACCAAAGTCTGCAGAAACACTGAGCCTCATACCACAGCCCTTTTTTTCCTTTCCTTCCATGACTCTTCTTCCCTGCTTTACCATGCAGCTTCTGAACTGAACGCCTACAGCAAGCAAGATCAACATCAAGGAAGGCACCTTTAATTATGTTAACTGACAGAGCTGAAAAAAAAAAGCATAGACTCTCAAGTACACTAGCTTTTTCTGACTTAAAAGCTCACCCATTTTTTCAGCTCTATTGGCTGGTACACTAAAACACTGACTTGTATCTAACAAACCTATCCTGTCTATGATTTTACAGATAGTTTACAGAGAGCAGCTGCACTAGGAAGCACAGACTGCTCTAAGCCACTATGGCTCTGTTTCTCTGCAGGGCCAGCAGCGACCTGCTCAAGTGGAACCTGCTCACATCCTCTCCTGAGGTGAGCTACAGCAAAACCACAGTTTGCAGAAGAGGCCAAGTTTTTATTCTTGCTCCCCTGAGACAGAGAACTTACCACCACAACAGTGTCAGAACTTTGCAAATGTATTTTCCAGAAAGTCCATGAGTATTGCTCATTCTTTAAATGCTCTGTGTTTCTGTAACTTGCTACTCTGTGCATACATTTTCCACACATGTATTCTGTAATTATAACTGATATAATACAAACAGCACTCTGCTACATATCCTTAAAAATATATTTTTAAGGAAATTACATTCCCCATTTTATCAGTTCAGACCACTGTAACAAAAAAGATCTGTAATGAAATGTGTTACATATAATCAGTTATTTAATTCTCGCTAGCTTCTAGTAGAAGTCTGCCATTCCTGCTATTTTTAGATGTTCATAATCTATGTAGAAAGTATTTTTTCTAACTCCTGAAGCTAAAGTTTGTGATAAAGGATGGAGCAAATCCACCTTGCTCTTAAAAACTCAATCAAAGATAAATGTGGTTATTCCTATTTTCCAAGAATACATTGGACCCAAAACAGGTAAACATGGACAATGATGAATGTTCTTTCTCATTAATAAACTGCATGTTATTAACTCTATGAATTCACTGGCTGTATTCTTCGGCTTAAGGAGAAAAAAATTAAGGAGGAAAAAAGGGTGTTTGGGGACTTCATAAAGCTTTTTTCGAAATAAATTTTAAATTTTAAAATTAATGATATTTTAAAATGAAACTCCAACAGAAAATAAATGACACTCCAAGTACTCTAAGCACAAAAGTCTTTTAGATCTGAAGCAATGACAATCCAACAACTTTAAAAAAATAGAAATAAGATAGGTACAATATAAATTCATTCACACAACCAAGGTTACAGCGAAGTTCCTTCTCTTTCAGGCTGTATCTCATATGTCACTTAAGTACTAAATTTGATTATTCTCGATCAAAGTTGATGCTGTGTTAATTTTGAAAATAGCACACTAAAATGTTCCTACACACTTTATTAGAAGTCCTGGATCCAAAATATAGTACAATATTTTTTCTTACCAGTGTAACACACACTTTGAGGAAAATATTTTGGAGTGTTGGCATACAAAAAGGAACAGACCATTCAATTTGGAAACAAATTCCTTTCAGGACCTATAGAATTCTGCAACTTATTTTTCACCACTATACTATGAAACTGCCACTATACGATGAAACAAAAACTATCCAAAGCAGCCTTGGATAATACAAAAGTATCACTCCTTCACAGGTGAAATACTGTATCCAAGTTCCTTCTTCCACAGTTTTAAAATGAGACAGCAAGAGAAAACAATAGACAAATCAGAATCAAAAATATCTAACATTATTCTAAGACAGAATTGAGATGATGCACTTTGAAAGATTCTTCACATATATTCCTGCTGGTAGTAATGCATTATTCATACATGTAATAAAGCACAGACGCCATTCTAATTTCATTCTAATTAATTTTAACAAAAGGAAAAATAAGGCCAAATGAAGGGAGAAAAATAATCAAAATGCTGTATTTTTCCTAACAGGTGAGGTAAATGGTAGACTGCCTTAAGGCAGAATTTGCCTTCAAGTTGGAATGATCAATTTTACAGCAACGCTACAAGATACCTTTCACTTGAAGTGCCCAGGATGGCTACAGCTGGGAAACTGATGCTGTAGGGACCCTACAAAGTCCAAGAGTGATATATAAAACAGTTCATTTCATCAAGTATTCCCTCTTCTGTGTATTCATCCAAAGTCAATTAGCAAGCTTCCTAAAAACTACATTAGTGTTCAAACAAGTGATTCATTTATGTTATTAAGTTATACATGAAAAATGACAATGTAGTATTTTCTGTAAAAGAATAGAAACTCAATAGCCACTACTCTCTGCACTGAACAATAGCTTATATTTCCAGAATCATATTTTAATGATTATGACTGATCATTTAATGTTTATCCAAAGTTTGGTATGTAACTTTCTGACTGTAATTATCAACACATGTGAGCCTGTATTTGCATCATGCTAGTATTTTCTGCATGATACCCATGTGTTACATGGGTATTAAAGGTCACATCAGAAGGAAAGTGCGTGGTAAATTTACTAACAAATGCATTTGGGATTACTGATCTCAGCATCTATTTCTCCTTAAAAGCAGAGCAGCAGTCAGGTGGTGATAGAATGAGCAAACTGTTCTTATATTTAAAAGTTTTGTGCTATTAAAAATGTATTGGTTCATTGTTGGTAGTCTTCAAAATATTTATTGCAGTATTTCAATCACTATCTTTTGATTACAGGTAGCATGATCTATTTTCTAAAGGTGATATTTATAGCTAAAGAGAAAATCCTGGGATAAAAGTTTCATTACAAGCCAATTGAGCTTCAGGAAGAGTAAGACTGGCAAAATGGTTTGCAGCTAGAGGTAAACCATTAGAGATTTGGCTAGAATTCATAGCAATTCTACTTCATTTCCACCTACCAAGAAACTTGACAAAATACTTGGAAATTCACATGGGGTTTTTTAAAGTACTATTGTATTTAAAAGACCAAACAGTGAGTAAGTGGATTCATGTTCAATTTGCTTTTGAGTAACTATAAATTCAGTACCTAAGCTTGATCCTTCATACATTTGTTCCAAAAGAAACAAAATCCCTTTTCCTCAAAGGAGGATAAAACCACTAAAGAATCAGTGTAAAATATTTTAAGTAGCAAGAAGGTCACCCTTTTAATGTGAGGCCTTTCCCATTAAGTCAGACCACAAATCCCATTACTGTATATTTCAGAAAGAGAATCATCACTGATTTATACTACTAATTATTTACTTATTTATCATTATCTATTCAGTTCAACTCCACACAGGTTTAATGCCCTGTTCAGCTTAAGAGTGCCTCAGAAAAAAACCTCTGTGAATCAGTTCTAACTGCTTAGGACAACACTAGTCCCACAAAGCTACCCTTTCTCTTTGCTCAGACAGACAGTAAAGTTCAGGAAAAGATCTGAAGGTTTAGTTTCAGCTTTGCCTAACTGACAGAATATTTAAACACATTAAAATCTGCAAAGTTTCTCAAGTTTCTACACTACAGCAATGTTTCATAACCACATCACACAACATACTGAGACTCGGCACTATAAATTCCCAACAGGAAAGAGTAATCAGGCAAAGAGAAAAATATGTGAGAAGTCATCAGCTTGTAACCTGTTACCTTGTTTACTTTGTTGAAAACAGCAGACATGAATTCTGGTTTGTTTCTCATTCTCTAGGTTATGTAAACTGCCAGAAAACTGTAGAGGATTTGCACTATTGGTAAGTGTGTAACCATTTGGAAGCAAGCATCTCATGCCCACTCCAGACAGTGCACAAAAAAATAAAAAAAAAATTTAAAACCCCACAGTCTCCTTTTATTTTTGTTTTAGCCATTTCTTAGTGTAAAATTCATGTCAAGGATATGGTTGCAGATGTTTAGGTCTAAATATCTTTTCACATTCTTACCAAACTCAAAATACAATCAAAATACGAGTGCTGGGAGAGGAGTTTGACACACAAGGTAGGTAACTTACCTCTGTTGCTGACAAACGTTTATCACCATTATCACTACCAACACCTGAATCTGAGTCCTTTTTACTTGGATAGATGTCATCAATGCTAGACGTGAATAAAAAAAATTAAAACTCAGTAAAAAGCTATCATAGCATTTACATTCAAATTCTGTTCTGGTTTCACTTAACTCTGAGCAAATTTCAAACTATCCTTAATGGAAGAAGGTGAAATCACCTAGTACAGTAAAACACCAAACATTTAATCTGGTGATGGAAAAATAGATCAGACTAAATGGCTAGTTAGCCTAAGGATTAATGAAGCAACAGAAATAATCTGCTACTAAGCTTGCTTTTGTCCATACACTATGCAAAACTGCTTAGTTACTAGCTAAGCAGCACAGGACTGAAGCAATTTAGCCATGGGAGAAGAAACCAAAATGGTAAAACTCAAAGTGGATTCAACTGATACAACTGCAATCACTGATCCATTAAAACAGAACTCATATCTCCCTCAGGCTTGAAATAATTATTAACACAGAAACCTCCTTTTAGTGCCTTAAAATAGACCTTGGAATTTAGGTTTTTGAGAAAATTATTGTAACAACGGCAAAGGCTCACTATTCTGGTTTCATTACCCAATACGACCTCTACTCATTTTGAAGTGCACTATTAGATGCAGTACTCTCATCACTTAAATTTTTTTTAAAAAATATATCTTATATCCCTTTATTTGCTATCCTGAAAGCTGTGATACTGAATTCAGATTGACACTGCAATTTAAGAAAGGAGCTTTATTAGTCTTCACATGAATAAGGTATCTGATTCATTAATCCTAATCTTAAATTACCTCTTGCCAGTAAACACTGAAGATTGTTTTGCAGAAACTGCCTTTGGAAATCTACTCGTCCCCTTACCCTAACCTGCATTCTCCAGTATGACCAAATACCAAACAGGACATGACATTCCTGTCAGTTTTCTTGTATACTAGAAGAACAAACCAGAAAACCAGTAAGTGTTTGCCAAATGGAATACCTACTCCTCATCCTGGATTCTTCTCACCTTTGACACTTATCTGATGGAAATTCACACAGGGATCCCCAAAGGTACATGGACAAAACCAATTTCATTCAAATCTAATTGAGATGACTGAAAGGGAGATTCTGTAACAGCTCTTGGTTTTTTTTCTCGCAGGATTTTAGCAGTAACATCTCTACTATTATTCATATCAACACTTTGTTTTTATTGAGTATTTCTCTTCAAAGATACCATACTTTCTCTGATTGGTTATATTACACTGCCCTTGTTAGCAGAGAAAGACTGGGCTAAAAGCTGATTTCCAACCAGCTATGGAGATTCTCATAGAAAGGAGCTGCTTTGTATCTGGTTCCTGTCCTTAAACCATGGCACAAGATGCCATTTCCTACAAGTCTGATACAAACCAGAAGATTTTGCCTCATTTTGCTAACAAATCAGCACACTTCATTTAAAAAGCATTCATGCAGTTCACTTTGTTTGACAGATGACTTTGGATGAATAAAAAAAGATGAAAATGTCACAAAAGTGCAAACATACAAATCACATATAAATCATAAAATACATCACAAAAATCACAAAACAACACGTGAAATTTAAATTTATTTAATGTGTAGATAGATCAAGCCAACACCTAGTGTAACTACCATCTGATTATTTTCAATGTATTCCAGGAGTCCACTAGAAAGAGGTTAGATTTAAACTAAGGTTCACTTATAAACTCTTAACTAATGTGCTGCTAACTTTAATCAGAATTGATTTTTAATTTTCTGAACTCTTACTGGGATTGCATTAGAATAAAAGTAAATGAAATCTCTGTGCAAAAAAGTACACTCTGAATAGCATCTAAAGAAACAAAACTGGGGAACATAAAGATAAATATTATTTTATTGTTTGTAAGACTTCATACATACCTCTCTTCCACAGGTTGTGGCAAATGCTG
This sequence comes from Molothrus ater, assembly GCF_012460135.2. Taxonomy (NCBI): domain Eukaryota; kingdom Metazoa; phylum Chordata; class Aves; order Passeriformes; family Icteridae; genus Molothrus; species Molothrus ater. The sequence continues at coordinate 62,165,110 of NC_050479.2, read as the reverse complement.
TGGTTCAATGGCATTAAGATACAGCGAGTCTGCTGTTTTAATCTGACATGCTTGTACAGTCAGATATTTGAATATATGCACCTTACCCTTTGTACAAATCTGTGGAATAAGGAAAAAATTAGGTTTATAACTAGAATTTAAAAAGCAATTTATTCCAAGTGTCACTTAGTATAAACTTCCCTGAAATTCAACTAATATTACAAATTTAGCTTAAAAGAAAATAGATTTTTTTTTAATTACTAAGTACTTCAATTATATACTCAATTATTTGTGTGTACCAGTATAAATACCCTCAGAGACTAAGACAGAAAACCAGAAAACAATGTATTCTTCTTTAAAAAAATCCAAATGAGCTTCTAACTCAAAAAAAGGACATTAAAATATATGGTATGGCCTATTACTAACTACAAATAGAGTAATAAATTATTTTCAGAATTAGTGTATCATGACATTTAATTAGCTGGTGTGCCCTTTATATCCTTGGTCACATTGTTTTTAATAGTGTCCAAGCATACTTACAATGCAATTCACCTTCATTTTAGAATTTTCTTTAAGTGCACACCTCTTGCTTTGTATTTTTTAGTTTAAAGGCATAATCAGTATCGATTATGAAAAGCATTTCTCCAATGTAATAAAAATTCTTAAGCATTTCAACAACTGAACACTGTTGAGCCAGAACACTTGTGGCTTTCAGAGATGCAGTTTGAATTTACTGTCCAGTAAGTTAAGAACAAAATTGTCCTTAAGCAGCAAACACAGGATGCATTAATTTACTTTTATTACTCAGAGTGGCATACAGTTCCAAAGAGGAGTTTTACTTCTTTGTACATCAAAATCCACGAACTTACACTTTAAAGTGAAATAAATTTCACATGGATTGTGTTTTAGACTATTGAGGCATATTGTTTAAGTTAAAGTTAGCAAATCACTGTAGAACCTTGTAGAACTGTATTCATTTTACCATAAAGAAAAATAACCCAGAAACTTTATCACAAGTCTTTTTCAAAATTACATGCACATTCCAATGTTAAATTTCATATGCAGATAGAAATCACAAAAATTAACAGCTATCAGAATGGACATCTTCTAGACATGTGTTGGTTTAAGTGCTGTGCAAATTCATACTGAGAACAGAGGATATTTTTTATATCTTATTTAGATACATCCTATGTCTTATTTAAATATCAAAACTATAAGCAGCCTGTGATGACTGAAATTCAAAAGCCTGCAATTGCAGAAGATGACATTTTACACTCTAAAATGTGTTAGCAGCCATCCAATATTAAGGCACAACTTAAATTATTACTTACTTGTGCTGGTGGAGATTGCAAAGGATTATTCTCAAGCAGTAATACTTGTAACTGCACCATCTTTCTAAAACAAATTGGAATCACAAGCACTTTATTGCAGGAAAAGTCAAACTTTACCAAGGGAAGTTGTACTAGTTCTAAAAGTAATAAAAAGGAGAGAAGGTGTTATATCTGTTTTTATTTTTGGCATAAAATAATAAAATATTTTTGAATAACACTTCTTTTGCATTCAGGAAAAATACAAACTCAGGGAGGAATTAAAATCAACATTTACTCTATTTTATACTGGGAAATAAAAGAGTGTTGCTATACAAGTGACAAGAAATTCTAAACCAAATACTTTGAATTTTTTTTCCCCTGAAACTCAGCTGACAGTTCCCATACTGCACCCAGACACTTGTTTAACTTAAAAGTTGCCTAGAATCATAAAGATACATTGAAGAAACCTCACACACTGTTCTTCAGTAGATACCATTGAATGTTATGTTCTGCAGACCCAAATGCAATAAATTTGAACACAAGGTAATAGCTACTTCTAAATGATATCTATTTGGATGACTAAAAATGCTTTCAAAATTATAATAAGAAGAGCCACTGTAAAGATATATTTTTTTTTTGTTCATTTGCTTTTACCTTGGGGTAAAACTTCGAGGTAATTTCTTCTGACATTCAGTTCTTTTAAAGATTTCAGCTGGCCTATCTGCTGTGGCAAAGCTGTGATTTCATTACAGCTGACATCCTACAGTAAAACAGTAATAACAAATACTAATGAACTTTCAGCTCCTACATGTTCCATAATACAAACATAGCTAACATTTTATTATGAAAATGACATTTTATTAACCAGAAAAAATGCAACAATCTATGTCCTGTAGTCACAACAAAATAAAAAAAATACATGGGAAAATATTTGCACATGAGTTAAAACCAGAGCAAATTGTTATTTGGAGAACAAGTTAATTTTAAAAGTTAATTTAATTTCTATAGAAATATTCAAAACTACTTAACAAGTTCTAGCTTTTTGCTCTTTTCCTCATATAAAGAATTCAGTATAGTGATTATATAACCACATATGTTAGAAGGAAATGTAAAAATACTAGTGAATCTGAGTTTTTAAAAAGGTTCTTGTTCTTCTTGATGGAATATTTAAGCAAAATAAATAACAGTAGTAATAATAATAATAGAAATACAGCAATAACATTCTGTAATGATCCTCAGTAAAGACATAAATTTGATCATCAGGGCACATAGTAGACTATAATGAAAAGGGACAGAGCTTATTTGGCATTACTTAACTATTTCAAGCAAGAAACTGTTATGAATGTGCATGAAAGATCAACTTCTTGGATTAAGTCAGTGTCTGTGATAAGACAATTGTTAAATACTAGCTATCATTTTTGCTGCCAAATGGACATTGATACCTCTGCACATATCCCAGGCAACCTGCAAATTTCAGAGATGTCCCAATTATGTTGTCATTTCAGTACTAAAAGAAGGAAATAGTATCTCACAGTATGAAAGCTAAATGGGGTAATGCCCCATTTTCCTGAAAAGCCAACTGAATACTCCTACTCTCTCAACTGTTTCAAATGCATTTAAAAGTATCTGGGAGCTCATAGACTACAAAAGTTTGAGAAGCCAGATTTCCAAGTCATGTCTTTGAAGATGCTTGCTTTAATGCCAGTCAAAAACATTATATTAACTCCCTATCTTTGAGCCTAAAATCTACTTAACAAAAAACTTATAGTAAAACCAAAATATGATCTGGCAATGCTGTTTCCCTGTATCCAGCATGTTTCTTCTTGTAATAGAATCCTACTGCTGCCAAGGCTTCCTTCCCTTCTCAAAACACAGTCAGGAAATTACTGTAGCTTTTAGACAAGGAAATTAGAAATCCCAGCTAACGAGTGCATTTTTGCCCAGGCTGTCACAAAGTTTGGTTAATTGCACTGTTCCCCAATAATTTATTTTTAAAGCTTTACTGTCCTATTTTTAATTTACAGTCTTTAAATTACTTCATAATTAGATACTTGATTTTTAGGGCACAGAATTTAAAGTCACCTTGTGGCAAAGAAACTCTAGACCAAGTGTACTTAGGCACACATACCAGAACAAGTCAGGGAAAGAGACAGAATTCTAGAGGAAGCATCAAAAAAACAAAAAGCAAGCTGGCAGTGTGTAACCTCAAAAACAAAGTCCACTTCCACTTACAGCCTTTCAAAACATCCTCGATAAGACTGATCTGTTGTGACAGCGTGTCAGCATTCAGAAGATTTCTAGAGACAGCAGTATCCTTTAGCCTACTAAACACAGTAGTCCAACTTGTATTTTTTATTACTTTGTTTGAATAGCCATGGAAAACAAAGACTTGCAACAATTACTCAGTTATGCTCTTGACTATTATTAGACTTCATGAGTGTGTTTGTGACAGTGTTAAACTTTCTCATTGCTCTGGCAGTAATGGAAACAATACTATCAAACACCTATGGTTTCCAAGCTAGTAATTTTTTAAGGAATTATGCAACCAGCAGTTTGGAACTCAGCTTCAGGGACATTTGCAGGTAACTGAAGTGCAAACACAAGTTCCATGGGGAACTAGTATTTGCTGAGGTCAGACTTCTGGTATTAATTCTATTTTGTTCTCACCAGATAGACCATGTCCTCCCATGACAAGGCAATTTGTCAAAATCAGAGAAATGTAAGGGTTTTATTTAACATTTATTAAATTAAGGAAATTTAACACTAATTTCTGGGGCATGAAAGCAAAATCATCAACTGTTTCCCTTTGTTTATGGCAATGTTTAAATGGCCTTAAACCAATCCAACTCAGCATGTATGTTCGGCAAGATAAACAAAAAAACCAATAAGGTACTCTGACTCCACATTAACATATTTATTCATACATACACAGAAGTTTATCCAAACCATTCAAATTGAGGCAAACTTCCTCCTTACATAATTTAAACTCAGGACTCCTGACTGAGCCATTATTCCTAAAAAGCACCTGGGCTCAGTCAAAGTTTGTGACACAGTAGCCACACTGAAGAGTAAAAAGAAGTTAGACTGTATGTGAACACATGGACCCTTTTAGAAAACAGCAGGCAGCAAGTCCCACGTGGTCAGGCTGCTGTCTCTGATTAGATGAATGAGGTAAAAGACATAAATCTTAGGTGAGAAATTTGAAGGCTTCCAACATGAGATAGGAGCATCCCAGAGATAGAGAGGGCTGTTATCTGAAGAAGGCAGAAGTGCAATACTGCCTGATAGGATGGAGAATGGAATTTTTGTTTTTGATAGTTTTGAGTACAATTACCGAGCCATCTCTGCATAATTACTTTTCCTTGGCAGAAAGTAAGTTTCAGATTATCTTCACACTAATTTTGCACTCTCCTGGCTGACAGTAGAGGCATGATTGAGTCAAAGATTTTTTTGCAGCAAATAAAAGTAAACTTCCCAACCAAGTTTTTTGCCAAATAATTACAATGTATTCTGCAAGGAGAAAAACTTATGCTACAAGCACTAAAATAAGTTAGTTGTCAGAACCCTAAATATAAAAATACCTAAAAGTTTTCTGCATGTAATATCAAAGCTATTCTATGCTACAGGTATGAAAATCATAAAAATACATACCTGTAAAAGGAAAACCATTACCTGTCCCATTTTGGAGGATAGAAGGGAAAATGCAGAGTTTATTGGAAAGATCTAATTTGCAGCAAATTACGTTTGCATCATTCTACAGTGTCTATAGGGGTAAATTTTGTATTAAAAAGGTAGAGAAAAAGAACCCTTTGCTATGTAGATACAGATCTCACTGCATGCCACTTGTGGAACATCTGGGGAAGCTGAGGTTGCTCAGAAATGTCCTATGGATACAAGAACTGCATGGAGCCAGGGGGCATCTCAGAGTCTGGCCCAGGCCAGCACCAGCACTGTGTACACACCAAAACAACAGCACTCCCTGCCAGAGTGATGCTTCTGCTTGAATCCCCTGCTATTCAGGCTGGCATTGCTCTCACAGCTGAACTTTTTGTGCAACAACTGCAATATGACTTCATGGTTTTTGTTTGTTTCTATTACTCGTTTTAGAACAACGATCACCTTATTATCTAAACTGCTTTACAGTTTACATGCCAACACAGATTCCCCACTCTCAATCCTACCACTATTTGCTTCTCCCAATACATCACAGTTATGTCATTTCCAGTTAAATAGTGCAACTCATTTCACTAGAAATGTACCAAACACACATGGTGGCATCAAGTCAGGTCATCTGAACAGGCTCATGCTCAATTTAACAAAAACTTGTTTTTCATTCAGCCCCCCCAATGCCTTCTAAATCACAAAGAACAAGCATCAGACCTTTTTCAGTTTTCATGTATCTTCTAGGCTACCAAAGTGACATGCAGCTAGAGCTCTCATATGAAATACTTTTAGAGCAAGAATTGTTCTGCTCTTCATGACAAACAGTAACACAAACTATATTATAACTGGAAAGCAATATGAAAATCCAGAATTCCAGAATTTAAAGACGTGATATGCTTGAACCAAACAAACCAAATCTGCTCTGGGTAAAATCAACATTGATTTCAAGCTTTTAGCTTTTACTAAACTTTTTACTAAATTTAACTTAAATTATTTATAAAACTGGAACCATCACCCTCTATTGTGTCTATTTTAAGCACAACAAAAACAGTGCTATTACCTAACATATTTTTAAGAATAATTAAATCAGAACCATCTGTGTAAATCTCACTAAACCCACCACACACACACAAAAATTTAAAATATTTGATAAAATAAATTAATAATGCTCACCAAAGAAAACAAACTTGGTAGTCTTGAACTCAGTCATAACTCAGAAAGGAAAAAGTAACTACCCCAACCATCCTCATCAACAGCCACATCAATTCTAATATAGAACAGAAGCCTGATACCACAGGATTCTGCTCAAGAATATCAAAAGGAAAAAGCCCCACAGTTGCTACTTCATACTACCTATGAAGACTCAATAGCAGGGTTGGGGCCTCAATGTTATTAATTTCTGTAATGTAATTTATTGGAGGAACTACTGTTATAAAAACAAGACTATGATAATAAGGCACTTTCAGGCACAGAAAAGCAATGCAAAGTAAATGCTGTCAATGGAGATACCGGCAGCTGGAATCAAATCTGATTGTCTGACTATGCATAAATTAGCAATGTCAAAATACAGTTTGTCAATTTATATCTCAAAAGGTCAAAATGAATAGAAATAACCAGAAGACTTATGTCATAAAGAATTCAGAGTCTCAGCCTACAATATATAGCAGAGGAAGAGAAAGGGAGAGAAAGGGAAGCATTCTCAAATATATTTTCCACAAACATGAGCAATTACATTAATTTTATGCTATAGTACCAAATAAGTTTTGCTTTTTCAGACTGTCATTGACTGGACAATATATTCTAAATAATCTACTGCTCGTAGAAACAGTACTTGTGTAGACAGCTTTGAAAACAATGACTATAATAATTTTCTAGATCTGTTTAGATGGGTGTTCCAGGAAAGGAAGGTTGCATGACAAATGTAGTGAAATAAAATGAAAATAGACTGATAAGACCAGTAGCTCGAGTGGAATGCAGTGCGGTAAGCAGATAGTAAAAACATAGAAAGGAAGCAGGAGGGGAGGGTGCTACAGGGGGGTACAACCTTGCAGAGCCTGATGCCAGAACTTAAGGACTTCATACAGTGAAACAGGGAGCCAGGGCAAGCAGTGAGCAACGCTGGTAAAGATGAGGAACTTTGAAACCGAGTTTTGAATGAACCAAGAGCAGTGATGTTGTTTTAAAAGAGTCCTGAAGAACATAAAGGAAACTCCTATTGTGTTACTATCCAACACACTTGAGAAGTTAAAAACTTAAGTTCTGCAAACTACATTATAGTATAAAGCAGTTGTTCAAATATATGTGAAAAGTGAATTTTACTGTTTCTATTTAAATTCAAAAGAAGTCAAAATAAAAAGTGAAAAAAAGATCAGTAACATACCAATTCCATTAACTGTTTTAGCTGACCTATCTCTTCTGGAAGGGAACCTAGCTTATTGTTACTTGCAATTAAGACTTTTAGAGGAAGACCACACAGGCAAGCTGGCAAAGAAGAAAGCTGATTTCGACTGCAACAAAACAAAACAAAAAATATTAAAACCATTGGTGATGTTCTCTACTGTATACTCACAAACTCTGAGAGCTGCAAATGTCTTCATTTTTGTGGGTCATATTTTATGCAGATAAAATTGAAATTTTCAATAGGCAATAATTAAGAAGACACTTGCCCATTAGAAACACCTGATTATTGACTAACAATATTGCAGAATTTACCACTGTGGAAAAAATGCATTGTATCAGTTTAACAACATTGTAACAAATCTGTTTGTCACAAAGAACAGCTGTTTCCCTTCCTAATGAATACAGGAAAGTCAACTGAGACAGTATTTTGCAAATATTTAAACATTCCTGTGGTTTAATGTGCCATTAAAATGGATGCCTTTTGTTCCAGCTGAAAGACAAATATATAAATCACAGACAAAATGGTTGTTTTCTCAATTAATTTAAAGCACATTCATAGTTGAAGATGACTTGGTACATCTTGGTCTACGGTTCTCTGCTATTAACCCAGTAAATACAGCAAAAATTTCTGGGACTATCAGTGGTTCATTTCTTCCCAAGATTCATAAGCTAGAGCTTAAAGATGACAAATATCATGACCCTTTGTGATGTCCACAAGATTAAAAATAGTAATTCGTGGCTCAATTCCCAGAAGAAACTTTATGCTTATCAGAATAACAGTTACTCTCTTTTGGAATATTTAAACATTTCCTTAAAATACAACATTTTTTTCTTATGATTATTAACATGTAGTAAAACAACGAACAGTAACTTGAAGTGGTACCCCAGTATAAACCATTTCTTTAGCTCCTGCCTACGTCTTAAGGCTTCAGAAAGCAAAGACATACAACTCTGGAACACATGGTAAAAATTGTCCCGTGTAATTTCAATAAGAGTTGCAATATTGACATGAAACAAAATAAGCAAAAATCAAAATTCCACAAGTTGCAAAGCATTTCTTCCAAGAGCTAGACCAGCACCATGCTACAAAGTTGTATATAGAGATGCATATTCATGCTCTACAAAACGGTCTCAAAATGTTGCACAAAGCAAACTACCATCTCATCTCTGTTGTGCTTGCCAGGATACAGACTGATATCAAGTAACAAACCCAAAGAAAATAAAAATGAGAAGTCTGTCTGTTAACCAGCAGAAGCTGAAAAAAAGTACGAGCACTTATTGTGGAGCCAAGTTTCTTAATTCTAATGCCCTTACAGAAGACCAAGACACAACTTTTTTTAAAAATTACCTGGAAGTAGTTTCAAGTTCTAAAGAACTCAAATGGAGGAAGCTTAGAGTCTAAAACAGTAAGCCCTATGCTGCAGATCACAGATAAAAAATAAGTAAAACCAATTCTTAAGCTCCACAGAACTCAGAAGCAACCCAGTAAGAGATAAGGAACAGAACATAACCAGGGCAAGTGAGTAATAAATCACCATTAGTTTCAAAGGAATTTCTTTAAATAAAACATGAACAGTATCCACCACGGCCCAAAAACTATATATAGATCTCTTGGCATCACTTCCTAATGCTATTCAACATATGGGCTCTGCTGGTAACAGGCAGAAAAATACGCATTTTAAATCCATCATTTATTTCTTGCCAAGAAGCAACGTGGTTAGAAACTCAAGGATGTATTTATTTCCTTCTTCAGACTCTTCAATGCATTCAACTAACATGGGGAAGGGCACATCCAAGTAAAGGGGGGATTTTAAACTGAGAGAAATCACCTTAGTTAATCAAATGAAAAATCCCTTTTATTATGTCCAATTTGTCAGATGTGATTTGAATTGAATTTGTCCAACTGTCATATGTGATATAAAATCTATTATAGTTTTGTGATGATTCAGACAAATTCTATCACTACACAGAGTTCTAATTCAGTGTTTCATGACATTGAGTTCTAACCAAATTAATTCTAATTCCTAAATATACCAAGATGTTTTATCTATATTTAATAACTTAATCCAGTTTTAAGTAATTAATGTATATCTAACAAACACTAATTCAAAATCTCAAGTCCTATTTCTTGTATGTGTGCAGATACTCAGGACACACTGTTCCACCTAAATTTTTAAGACAAAATACTGTTCCACAGTGGCCAAAACTGCAGTATAGTAAGAATACAGACTTGAGAAAAAAAGACATGAGAAAGATCTTCAGTGTTGATAAAATTGATGATCAGGACTTCATTCCCTGAATTTAAAAGGCTGAGAGCCACTTCACCTTCTACTCAGACCTCATTCTCACAAAGAACAGACTGATAGAGCTTCACTATTATTGTTTTTACACATTAAACTACAAAGAAAACTCCACACCTTGCCCCAACTGAAAAAGGGCTCACCTGCCCTCCATCAAGAGCACATGTGCATTCATATGCACTTGAACTAGCACCAATTCTCTGTACTGATTAGTATTCACACAGATTTTTCCTGGAAAGGAGACAAAGATGTCCAATTCTTTGCCACTTTCTCCTCAAAAAGGCAGCAGCTATATTTCTTTCATAATGTGACTATGCTAGTGATAGATACAGTATCTCACTCCTCCATTCTATTCCCCATGGGGAAAAAAATAAATCCTCTGTCCCTCCATCTTTTGAGCTGCAGAAAGTATGTCAAGCTTCACAAAATTTGTCATCAGAAGTGAATTAAAAGAAAACAACTGTGTGGATGTGATTAGCATTCTGGATTTGTTGGAAGATTAAGGGACAGAACTGGATTAACTTTCTTGGTTTTCTTTTAACAATTATTTTTACATTTTGGCATTTATGATGCCTTCATACAGAGCTGTTAGCAGCCAACGAGCTTTTGTGTTACCCTTTTCAGTAACATGAATAAATGCAGTCAGTTGTCCCAGAACATTATAAAGTGCAGACAAAAAAACCTTTACATATTTGCAAATAAACAAAAAAATGTAGCAAAGATAAACTTACCTCAAATTTAAGTAAGTTAGCATTTGTAAGTTTACTATGGCATCTGGTATTACTTTGATACAATTGTGGTATAGATTTAGTGTTTCCAGTGACACAAAATGGCACAACTCCGTAGGAACTTCAGTTAACCTATTCTTGGATAAATCTGAAAAAAGGAAAAAGAGAAGGTATATCTTTTGAACCATTAGAAAGATATACTTTGAAAAGCTGCACTTTATTAACGTAAGCGAATAAATATAATTTACAGGGAGACAGAAAATTAGATCAGTGTCTTTATTATGCAAAGGAAAGCTAGTGCAAACTTCTACAATTTTGAAATGGAACAGGCTGCATATAAAAGAGCAAACATTCAATTAGGATTTATTTGGTCTAATAAAAAGTAATTATTTGCAGAACTCAATATGCTGAGGAAATAGTTGCAAACAGATTCCAAAGCTCATATAATATAGCCAAAGATCTAGCCAATACACAGTTAGACATCTGCAAATACGACAGCATTGAGAGAAAACAAGCAACCAGGATTACATGTTTAATTTATTTAAATAGATTAATAAATAAATCAGGTAATTCTTCAAACTGGCCCGTATTTCCTGACTATAAACCATTTATAAATGAATGCTACCCAAAGAAACAGTGGTGGTCTTCAAGAATGGATTTTATAAGTACAGTACAATTACATAAGACAACAGTGATGGATTCCAATCCCCCAAGACCCTGCTTGTACCCACAGAACAAAAGCTTTTGACTTTTGATCAGTTATTCATTCTTCATTTGCCATTCTAAGCACACAGACACAAAGGAAAATAAGGAGGGAAAAACATTACTGAGCTTTGTTACTTAACTACCACTGTATGAAGAATGAAGTGTCATAGTACTGATGTGAGCTCAAGTCATAAAACAATAATGCATACCAGCATTCAACTGAACCAACTGGGTAAAAATCATTGTTTAAGTAGTGTGGCAGAATAAATCTTATCCTCAGAAACTAGACAAATGCTACCTAGCCATGTCACCAGCCTGATAACCTGCCTTGAAGAATGGTCACCTGTGAAGTGAAAGGAACAGGAATGCACCTATGCAAAAAGCAAAATGTCTGAGGGTAAGGAAAAAATAGAACTTAATGATCTCCTCACTTCACTGCTGCTATTTTAATCCTAGTGCCTGACCCTTCAAAGCTTATTTCAAAGCTTACTTAAAATAAAAAGAAAACAGCAGCCAAAGTATGGATTATTTCCACGGCCCTGTCCTTAGGGCCATAAATCGTATTTTTGCTTTTTGTGAACAAACAGGTAGAAGTCAGAAGAATTTTTTAACTTCCTTTGAAGTTGGCTGTACTGCAGCACAGCTTGAATTCAAACCTATCACCAGCCAGCACTTATTAGTTTTGTTCTTGTTCTGCAATGTGAGCTGAAATTCAGCACATTCTAGTCTTGTCAGCCTCCACTTGGCTTCACCTCATTGCTTCAACAAGAAGCTGGTTTCATTACTCCATCCCCTACCAAGGCAATTGTGATGGCCTGCAGGCACAGTAACTGAGAGCAGCTCTGCTGACCCTAATGGCAGCACAATTGAATTGAGCACTGCAAACAAAATTATTCACTTCTAAGTTACGATACAACAGCAACTCTAACTGCTCTGCTTTCTCCTACCAGGCTTTGATGGTGGTTAGACACAGCATTACCTCATCTTCTGCTTCCCTTCATTTCTGACATCAAACTAGAGCATTTCCTCTTGAGTGACTCTTACTACTGTTTCAAAGCAGGAGAAAGCTCTTTATTGTTCCTCTGGCTCAGCACTTTAATTCTCTACTGTTTTCTATTTATCCTGAGAGCACGTGTTTATCAGCACAGCATCCCAAAAGAATTCTGCTGCCTTTCTAGCTATGTTTATTATCAGATATTAACAGAAGACTGCCACGCTGTAACTTTTCAAATGATGCAGGGGCTATTCATATTTTACAATTCAAGTGCAAAGAAAACCTCACTTTTTTTAAAATCATGCTTTTCTGGGGTAACATTGCCAGGAAAATCCTGCTCACTTTCTCCTTTAAAGTGGAAGGAGCAGCAAAATCCAGATAAGTGAACTCTCCTGTCTAGGGTGAAAACAACCTGGCACTAGATGAAGAGTAACAACCCATCCATCACCTGATCCTGATCCAGTGATACACAGATCAAAACCTATGAACACTAAAATGTTACTTCTTCTCGAGCTCCTAAAACTGCAGCCTGCCACCTTAACTCACTCTTCATGCCTGTTCTCATTTATCTTCACATCAAATAAAAGACTGTTGCCACAATATTTGACTCACTCTTCAAAAATTCTAGCATCTCAAAAAAGTAAAATAGCAACTAGATTAACCCCACTCCTAAAACGGGCATTACTAACACAGTTAAATGCCTTTTCCCCCATTATTTATTGCTATCTTTTGTTCTCGAGGTTTTAACTCTGTTAAACTGATGAAAGAAAAACAAAAAACCACACAGATCATCAGAGACAAATCCCTTCCTGTCATCCACAGGACCATAGGTTATAGGACACACTACATGCACAAAAAAAGGAAGTCAATTATTTGTTGCTGTGTAGTCATCACAGTAAGATAATTTCAACACTTGTATCTACTGCTGCTTCCTAAATAATGATAATGATGACAATAAAAATAATTTTTTTAAAAATCTAACCTATTCACATTATAGGGCAAGGGAATAAAAACTTCACGTTTTATTTACATATTGTTGTAACATAACTTAATAGAAAAAGCAGAAGTTTATTATAATTTACTGATAATTTACTGATAGAAGGTATAATTAACAGGAAATCTGAATATCTTCTATTCTACACAGTATTGGAATGGAATCTGACATACAGAATGCCCATCATACTTTTAACTAGTGGTATCACTTTTGCCAAAAAATAGACCTCCCTGATCATATGAAAATTAAAGAAGAAAACAGATTGCTTTTGTACAATCTTAGAATGAATGTAAGCCTCTGAATGTGATGCAGCTGTGAAGAAAGCTTAGCAGCTTTCTGAAAATTCCACACAGGAAAGCACATGTTGTAAGAACCTAAAAGGAAAACAGCCTGCATAAAAGTTTTATACTGTACTTTATAAGCCCACACAAACATGTAGAGAAACCTCTGAAGTTCACATAATTATTATGATCCTACTTTATATGAAGGTACTTTTGCCTCAAATTTCTGCATCTTACAGGAAGTCTGTATAAAACTCAGAGTTAACCTGAAATACAAGTTCTAGCATAAAATACAAGGGTTCAGACTTTAGAAAACTGCAGAATCATTTGAGCATACTGAAAAAAACAGTATGCCTGTACCTTGGTTTTGTCACCATTCATAAACTTTCTGAATTTTTTTTGCTAAGGCATTCTTGGGTTATTTAGGGAAAAGAATGCAGAAACTACATTTTTAAACCACTTGTGACAATACTTTTAAAGTACAGAAACAACTAGTTGGCAAACCTTTAGTTTCTTCCTGCAATTCTTTAACTCTACACTTCCCAAATTGCTAAGCTGCACAGCCCCCTTACATGACTAATTTGAAGAATAACACTTGATGGTAATTACTACTAATAAGTTACTGTACAGACTGGCTTTTGCTACAGAAATGGAAATGAACAGAGGGGTGGAATTTGCTGGTGTTTAAAAGAATTTTAGAATTTTAAAAGGATTTAGACTATGCAACACAAGGGAGATCTAACAAATAAATCAATCTATGATAGCAGAAGAACATTTCATGGTTGCCAAGACAGTACAGGTAGGTTTCACCTCAGGTCACTACTTCCTGTAACTTCCATTATGAAATAGGTGACACAAATACGAAACAATGGGGCAGGGGAGTCCATGCAATGGAGTGAGCTTCCTGTGTTAAATGAAATGCACCATTCATTCATTATTTGTGGCACCAAGACATTTTCAAACTACATCTGGCTTCACTTCATCTTTCCCTGCCAAGAACAAGTTTGTTAAAACTCCAAAATAAAGTAACAAACACAAAAAAATAAGCAATCCAGTTTAGAAAAATATTTGATGGAATCTTGATCTTTAAAAGAGTCAGCAGAATTCTGGCACAATGACACGGCTTTTGTATGACAAGTGTTACTATGTTGGAAGCCAGACAGGAACTACACAAAATAAGCCCTTCCTTAGCTGGGAGAGAACAATTAAAAGCAAAAAAGTTCACACTGGTAAATAAGCATTTAACAGGAGACTCCAAGCCTTGTTTGGTAACTGGCACACTGCATGGCCAGAACCACACTGCCATTAGAGCAGTAATTACTGGCCCCCATCCCTGCAGCCAAACCTTTGCATTCCTACAGCTCTGACAACCTCCACCACAATGAAGTGCTGCCACTGAGTAGGACCTTCCTGACTCCACAATTTACAGCCAGACAAACAAGTGCCACTATACATATATATACTATATATGCATGCTATGAAAGAACTGCAGTGCTGAGACCAAAACAGTTTTGTCAAAATACCCCAAAAAAATTAGAAGTCAAATAGTAACATTTCTTTCACTAAAACTCCTGAAGTGCTCCAATTTTACTACTTTGCAGTGATTAATAGATTTTTAAATATCAGTTATTAGTACATTATTTAATTAAAGTTGCACACTATTTATGGGAGAGCTAAACAACAGAAGACTTTAAATTGTAAAACTAATTCCTTAAACAAATATGCACATGCACTACTACATCATAAATCTTGACAAAGAACTTTAAAGAAAGTAGCTTATTAAAAGGAAGTGATTTACACATTTCAGATGGTAGACAAATTCACTCTAAGTTTATGTTTCTAGAACACAAACCTGCAATAGACAAACTATCCACCACAGGACAATAAAATTAATTAAATCTATCTATCTATATATATGAAATATCTGTATTTGCTATGAAGTCCTGAAATCAAGAAATTGCAAGGGAAAAACGTCACCCAAACAACCTTAATTCCAGGCCACTAAGTTCCTTTTTTTCTGCAGGATTCAGCACTTGCTGAATAAAAGACAGGAATCATTTTGAAGAAGCTATTTGCATTTGCACTAAGATACCATTCAAGGTATTCAAATGAGATGTCTGAAATTTGATAAGGCATTCAAACAATTCACTGACAAAGCCTAAAAAAATTAGTCAGTTCAACCCTAGTTTCATAATGCAAATAAGAACATTAGAAAATACATAAAGAAGTCTATAAAGGCACAACCACATGGAGCTCTTCCTTTTATACTGTAAGCTGCCCATAGTTTTATCAGGCTTTGAGGAAGCCTGTATTTCCTCATTAGCAAGGTCCATCTTCATTGGGAACTGAAGCCACAAATGATGGCGCTGTATCTCAGACACCTTTTGGAATATCTACTTAAAGTGCACTTCAGATCTTTGGCAAAGAAGGCAAGTCATCTACTATCAATGTAATGGCACCTATGAGAATCAATCAAATGTCAATGCTCTCTAATGTAGCAATTACTTTGTTCTAGCCTTCCCCCCAAAGGGTAGGAAAATCCAGCATTCTAGAGGCAAAGGCTATCCATTAGTCATGAGAACACTCACGGAACCATGAAGTGCTACATACTTTTAAGACATGCCCTACAAGCTGTCATGATCTCCATACTCATGGCAGGATACCTACTTGTCCTCTCCCTCCACCAGAATTTATGAACAATATCCTGGGTGTACAGCCAGCTTTTATTGCAGTCAGCAGCTTCTAGGACAGGGATGCTACACAAGTGAAAAAGAAGGAGCAAAGACCGCCGCTGCCTCTGGCATCAAATGCATTCTGCTTTACTCATGACAGTTACACCAAAAAAATGAATGGCATTTCTTCACTAAGAGACATTTCTCTCTCAGTTACTTAGCAAACAGAGTAACAAACAGAAGACAAAGAACATCCAGTAAAGTAAAAACGATTCTGCTCCCTATTAGAAAAAAACATGACATAGTAATGCATTGGCTCAAAGTTTTTCTTTCTAAAAGTACAACTTGTAGCAGATTGAAAAAGGGGTAGCTCTAAAGTTGATTCCTAGCAAAGTCATCATTACTGATCCCATAGTATGCAACAATAGCTTCTGAACATTGATCAACCCTGAATCCAGATGTACAGCTGCCGACTCAAAATATGTAGAAAGTGCATCTGTCTCAGGCAGGAAGACAAAAACATACAGAGTACATTGAAGAGATTATGAAGGAACTCTGCCATCTCATCCACTTGGTAAGCACTACTTTTGAGCACTTTCAGCATGTTGCATGTTTCCATCTGTCTCCCATTCGTTAATTTAAGAACCAACATTAAAAATTTCCACCCAAGCCACAGTTAAATTAAGATTACACTAGAGATGTAGGACATTTAAAAGTGATCATACATCTACTTCTCTATCCACTTTTAATCACTAGATTTAACATATCAAAATATTCTTCTTTACCACTGTGTAGAATACGTGGACAAGTTAAAAGGCTAATACAGAGAGGAACTAAATGTGGGATTTAGAGAAAGGGGAAAAAAACCCGGACTGAATAAAAACAGGCTGAGAGCAGGAAATCTTAGAGCCAGGCAGAGATGTCACCGCTAGAGGGGGCCTCGATCTCACGACTTGGCCAACACCCTGCACGGGTGTTTCTCCTTCTGCTTCTTCCAGAGCCCATCCCCAGCGGATGCAGGGGGCAGAAACAGGAAGGTTCACTTTAAAACACCCCTGGGCACTCCTGTGAACCTGTCGCCCATCATAGTTTTGAAAAGATTACAAATGTGGCTGCTCAGTTGCAACCATTACTATAGGAAGCCCTTAAAAAGAAAGTCTATTCTGAAATAGCCACATTGAAATACTTTTCCCCAACCTTCACTCAGATGATGGAAGAATAGAAGGCATCCTTGAACCCTCTGTTGTACAACACTAGCAAAGTATGGCCAAAATGATGATACATTTGACAAACACCGTCCTTGCATTCCACCCCAGCAATCCTTATTTACTCTATTCCATCCATCACTCCACAATGGAATACACAGCTTACTTTTCCACAGTAATCTGCAGAAAAGCATGGCCAAATGTAAGAAATGTTATATATAATATAAGAACACCCTACGTTTTTCCTCAGATAGTGCCCTAACTAGCCTGGAGCAATCCAGCAGCTTAAACTGGCTCTCCCAGTGATCCCCAAATTTTGTGCAAACATCACTTCAGAGTTGTTTCCTCTGTATGAAATAAAAGGTGAAGGAGGAAGCAATAGGCTAGCACTGGAGTGTGCCATGGAGATATTAATATCTCCGTATTAATGGAGCCACAGACCACAAGTCTGAAGGAATAAAAAAAATGAAGGTTACTATAGTAGTCTGCTTAATTATTGTACCTGCTTTTAGGTGACAACATACAACATTTAAATGTCTCCTTCATCTTCTATTTCTTCCTCTTTAGGACAACAGCGGTTTGGGATTAAGATTATCAGAAAAAACACTGTTGGGAGACGAATCTGGTGTGAAAGTGCATAAGACTCCCTAAAAGCATAGAGTAAAACAACAGGATTATTCCTGCAGACCTCCATGTGGGTACAAAGAGATGTGGACCGTGGTGGACTGACCCTAGCTGGCCAACAGCTGCCCACCCAGTGTCTCTATCACTCCCATCCTCAGCAGGACAGAGGGAGAAAACACAAAGCAAAAGCTCACAGATCAAGATAAAGACAGGAGAGATCCTCACCAATCACTGTCATGGGCAAAAAACAGATTCAGCTTGGGGAATTTGATTTACTGCCAATTAATAAGAGAGTAGGGTAATGAGAAACAATAGCAACTAAAATCACTTTATACTCCTTTTCCAGACTAAACCTCTCTAATGATTCTGCTATTTTTCTGCCAGCCTCCATGTCTCTGAGTGGCGAAGGGAACAGGGAATGGGAGTTGTCGTCAGTCCATAAACACCTCATTTCTGTCACTCCTTCCTCCTCTTACTCTTCCCCTACTCCAGAACAGGTTCATCCCATGGGTTACAGTCCTTCATGAACTTCTCCAATACAGGTCCTTCGCACAGACTGCAGTCCTTCAAGAACTGCGCCTGTGTGGGTCCTCTTGCCATGTGAACCTCACATAGGAACCCAAACACTTGCATTATGAGATCGGAAAAAAGGATCTGGCAACAAACATGTTCCACCAACACAACAAACATTTGGTATGAAACCCACGTCATGGCTCGTGAAGAATTCCTCCTTCTCCCATGCCTTCTGCACAAGAGGGAGGATACAAGTCATTAATTTTCACTCCTCAATAAACAACCAGGCCTAGGAAGGATCAATGGATTGTATCATGCCAGTATTGTATGCATCAGCTGAGCAGTACAAATATTTCAGGTGTTTTTTCAGACAGTAGCAGTAAAAATAAATCCTCATTCAACTCTAAAAACTTTTAAAACTGCCATCTAGCTCCCATTTTTAGCCTTTATAGTAGGTTGACTCAGGGCACTGGGGAACTGAAGTGTTAACATCATACTCTGTCCAGCTGAATCCCCCCTCTACTGTATGGAACTACATTTCCCTCATCTGCTTGAACTGCTCCTATTGGCACATGAAAGAAAATTCCACAGTGAACTCCCACAAATGAGGGCAGGGCTTTTTCCCTGCCTTCTCTGTGGAAACAAAAAGTATATCTTGATACTGAAAAGTCCTCAAGATTAGCTTCAGCCACCACAGATACACTGAAATTATTAGCATGGAATGATGAGAGATCAGGTAAAACTGCAGGTTATAAGGGGACTTCCAGTATATTAGAGATGTCTAACAGAACTAAGAAATTACGTAATTCTTTTCTGAAAGAAGAACAGAGACCACTACTTTCATCAAATACAAAAGTAAAGTTGAAAAATATGTAAATTTCATTTGCATGTATATAAATGTGCAGGCACACAAGCTTATTTCATTCAAGCAACTTCCACCTATTGGAGAACTGGAAAAGATGTGAAATAAAACCAGGAATTACATTCTGCCCAAAGAAGGCAGTGGATCCCTGCAGAGACATACTCTTCCAATACCTTGTAGTACAAATCTCTTGTTTTAGCCACAGAGATCATCTTTCTTAAATCTGTCTACTTTGGAAGTCAACACCTTCCACCTCCATTGGGGAATTCCACATGATGTTCTCAAAAACAGCAGGATGCAATCTAATGGTCTAGAATCTTTCCCAGCCCACAGACATCACTAGTAAGAAGGAACAAATGAAATGCCCAGATTTGTTTTTCATGTCATTCGCTCTTTTAATAGCTATTATTTATTTTTTTCTCAAGCTGTGAAGAGAGGACAGTGCTTATGCTATGCATTATCTGCCTCAGTGACCTGCTGAAAGAGGAGTTACCTCACATTTACCATCTGGTATAAGTAGCACAAACCAATTCCTGTGAAGTAGCTCACTTGCCCACACTTTGAGGAAAATTATTTTTCACACCTGACAGACTTAAATGCTACATTTGCTTATTTTAAATTCATTTTACACATGAATAGTCTCACTGTTCTGTAAGAAAATTTGCTACAATCATGGAAATGAGCAAAAGTTATTTGCTCTTTAAGTACATCAAAGGCATGAGGGCAAAGACATGAGAAAGCTACCTGATGCTAATTTACAGTGGCACAGAAAGCAGAGTATTACTCATCTAATCACTTCCCTTTCTGTCTGCCCATCTCCCACAGATTTCAGGGTTAATCTCCCTTATCTACATTATTCATGTCCTTCTCCCCCAACAGTTCTTGAAGTCAGCACAACATAATTGTAACAGTTTATCAATACAAATCTGTTTTGTGCCATGAAAGCTGACTTACACTATTGAGCACAACCTTAAACAATAAAGTAATTATGTGTCTGTTACACAGGAGGTACAACATCTGAAAGAATGGCTAAGAAGTATTCCGGACTTCTAAACAGAACAGAAATCCATGAAAACGTTATCAAAAAGGTACCAAGAAAGAAAAACCCGTGAATAAACAAATTATGTTGTAATAAATAATCAAAAATCAGATGCCTATTCCTAGACAGAGGGGGAAAACAAAAGGAAAAAATAATAAAAATACTTCCTTGAACTGAAAGCAAAATGAGCACAGTACATATTTTATCCATCCTTTAAAAAACCCCAAACAAACTAAAAACCACGTAGCTGGAACCACTGGAACTACAGACCTCTAATTTTTGTACTAAGATCTCTATCCTATGTAACTGTTCCCATGGCTCTTCCTTAAGTTTAAGACAATGTTTCTCAACCTTCTAATTTTTTCCTTCCTTCATAATCAAAGAACCTTGCCTTCTTTGGGGAAAACAAAACCAAAATAGATATCCAGTATGCTGCTTGTTGGTCAGGGAGGGGTTGGATGGGTAACATGTGCAACTTCTTTTTTTAACTTGTTTTAACAAGTCATAGTTTACAACAGGATTTTAATCTAACATCTTTACAAGATGAGACACATCAGATACACAGACTCCAAAAAGACTTGGGAGGGAGAAGTAAAATTAACACACACAACCTCTACTTATAAACAACCTAGTGCCTGTAACCAGGCAGGTAAAAACCACCCAATGTTTGCCATAATTCTTGCTGGGGCATACGAGTGGGAATAAGCCAACACACACCAATGGCACTTGTGGGCAGCCTGAAATCACAGGTAAGTATCAGTGCTATTGCTGTTTAACAACTGCATGGCAATGTGTAT
Source organism: Molothrus ater (assembly GCF_012460135.2). Lineage (NCBI taxonomy): Eukaryota > Metazoa > Chordata > Aves > Passeriformes > Icteridae > Molothrus > Molothrus ater. The sequence goes on along the minus strand of NC_050479.2, from coordinate 62,144,044 downwards.
TTTGAAGAGACAAAAGAAAGTCTCCTTCTGGTCTAATTTCATCCATTTGGTGGGTTTTTTTTGGGGGGAGACAGTTTTTTGAAAGGCATATAATAATTTAACAGAGTATAGCCTACTAAGCCTGGCCTAAATTTCTGCTTCTGGTGTAGATTAATTTCTACTTCCTTATTCATTTTCCTTTCAAACCACCCTTCATGAGGTCAAAGTTCCACCTTACAGGCTTAAGTATTATCATTATATTTTTCTATAAGACTGATTTTGGGCTGAGTACTCTTTCTGAAGGAATTCTGCTGTGCTTTTGCTTTTATTCATATCTTACCTCACAAATTCCTCTCAGTTTGATGGCTTGTGTGCTCTCACTGTGGTAACAATGGCTTATCACAGACACAGAACAGGTTGCATTGAAAGTAGAGAAGGGACCGGGAAGTATTAATTCACAATGTCATCCCTATCAATAATTAAAACAAAATGTAATGAACTACAGACTCAGAAGTCTTATCCTGAAGAGGCTACATCAGCTCATTTATTTATGCCCAAATGAGACCCCTGCAGGTGGATAATGAGGAGTCCTGTGAAGAGCTGATGGAAGCATCATTTCCCTTCAGTTATCATGGCCTGATGGGTACATGGCAAAGTCTACGCAAGCTTTAATAGATCTTAGATTTAAGAGGTCCAGTAACTGTTTTTAACATAACACTGTTGTTGTATTTTAAAAAATAACAACTCAAAACCTCAACCTTCTACTCAATCCACTTTCTTCCTGTTGACAAATATAATAATGCTTTAATGAAACAGTTGGAGGTAAATTGCCCTTGTCAGAAGACAAATGTCTTCATTGTACAAGCTGGGAACCTGCTCAAATCGATGACAAGTAACATTTTCATACATATGCTCCTGCAAATCCAGGTCAGGTTTTGTGAAAAACAGATACGGCTAAAAGCTTCAGGCCAAGAAGGCAAAAGATTTGGGGAATACACCTTAAACTATAACAGCAGAAAATGTAAAAGATTTTTTGGGTGGGAGGTTAAGAACTTTTTGGCTTGATTTGTTTACCAGCATATACATTTTAAAATCTTTACAATGAGATGAACTGCTAACTTTTAAGTTTGCCTCCAGAGGAGGTGCTGAACCTGGTTTTTCAGAATGCTGAACCTGCTAACCTTATACTACCACATCTATTACTCAATGGCTAAACTTCTACTGATATTATTAATCATATCAGACTGACATCATTCCAAATGTGCAGTTTTGAGTTAATTCAATTTTTAAGTCATTAATGCACTGCAAAACTCACTGACTTAATAACATACTTTTAACTGTATCCTCTAAACATTCTGACTCAATAACTGATATTTCAAACATACCTCCAACAAGTTCATTAATATACAGGTAAAGAGACCCACTGGTGATTTAGACAATTTTGTGACTTTTCATACAACAGTAAAAGTCATCCTGTCAGGACTTGGAGTCATACCAAATCAATGCTCATGACTCAACATCAAGTAGTTCAATCATACCTAGGAAGAAGAGGTTACAGATATTGAGAAAACTGTGGTTTTAATTAAAAAAATGCCTGGAATTCTCGCATTACAATTTCTTTTCTGCATTCAAAACCAAGTTTCACACTTTTATCTAACTCACTCCCAATTCAGCCTCTTTTTAACCAGAAAAAAGGAAAAAAAAAAAAAGAAAAGAAAAAAACCAAGAGCTCATTAGAGGCTCTAAAATTTTTATTTGGACTTTTCCAAAACTGCATAATCCTTGTGACTGAGACATGCTCTCCTCAGCTCACATCCCCTCTTCCCTCTGCATCATCAAAACATTTAGAGAGGAAATTCATTCTTTTGGGAAGAACTCCTAAAGAGATTCACCAGCAAATGTACAATTATAAATGCATTTTCCTTCAGGAAAAAAAGGCTCTGATTATGCAGAAACTATGAATCATTTCAACCAACAGTTTTTTCTCTGCAGAGATGACAATATCGCATACCCCCATGTGTTTCCTATGCTTGCTTAATGAAAGTCTCATCTCTGAAGTTTGTTTATTCCAGATTAGCAGATAGCAGAAAATCAACTCTAACACAAAGAGCTTCTAATGTGGCTCGTGCTGAGCTCTCTGCCAGCACACCTGCAGATACACTGAAGGTGTCACTTGAGACTATTATCCCAGAGTTATATACTCTGTGCAAGATAGGAGACAACTGTTGTGCTATAAACTGTCAGTTGATCTGTTTTCTGTACACAACAGGATTTGATTTCACAGAAACACAATTTTAACTCTTGACTGAGGACAGAAATATCTATTTTATACCATGGTCTTGTAACAAGTGGAAAAGGTCAAAAGGTTCTAAAACTTTGTTAAACAGTTAATTTGTGCTTTCAAACCAAGCATCTCAAGATTTTAAATGCCAGGAAGCTTAAGATATATTCTGTCAAGGTCTGCTATATCATCTGAAGTCTTTTGCTGGAAGCATTCATGAATAAAAAATTCTCCTCCAGCTTTTTCCAATGCCTGACATGCTTTTTTCCTTGATTCTACAGCTCAATTGCTACACAACCACCCACATGGACACATAACACTAAGGACAAAGACTGTCCTCTTAACAATTCCTCCCCCTACTTTTTCCCAGTGATATTCATGAGAACATTATTTTCTCCCAGCCATTCTCCTAAAACACTAATAAGCAAGCTACTTTCCTCTTGCCACAGTTTTCCTGACCATTCAAGTCTTTCTGCACCTGTTCCAGTCTCAAGCCATCTTTCTTGAACATGAATGGGACAGAAACCACCACAGAAGCTTTATGTTACACCATTGCCATGCATAAAATCATGAAGAATTTCTAACCTGCATTGAGCACATTTTCTGATAAAGCCTCAAGACAAAATCATATGGTTACAATTTGTCATACTGGTGGCTTGTGACCACCTTTACAAGTATCAAATCCAAGCTTTCTTCCTTCACTAATTATCAGTGATAAAATTGTAACTTAGAGCAGACACTTCACTTTGTGACCCTTTAAATTTTATTCTGGAGCATTCTTCACAGAACAATGAATGTTTCCAGTGCTAAACATATCTTGAGTGCTGTCATAAATCAGTGTTCTCACCATAAAGAAGTAAAAGTGCTTAAGAAACAGAAAACAAGTGGGGGCGGGGGGGGGGGGGGGGGGGCGTGGGCGTGGACCACAAACCCAAACCCTGATACTAGAAAATACTTTGTCTCTATAACAAAGTTTCAGGTCACATAACTAATTTACCTACTTCAGATTAAATTAAAGAAAACAGAAACAACCAAACCACAAAAATAAAGAATGGAAAAAACACCACCAAACCTTTTTGCTCACAAGTAGACTGTAAACCACAGGATTGCATTTTCTCCTACAAGTTTGTAACAACAAAGTGTTTGGCAAGTATCTGCAAGCATATCTGGCATTACAAATCTCAGTTGTAATTCCAAAGATAAAAGCTGTGATCCTTTAATAAACTATGCCAATAGCCAAACCAGTGGTTTATCAGTAGATTATTTGAAAACATAAGTTTTGTCATTTGTTACTAAGTATCACTAGGTCTGCTTTTCTCAAACATCTGAAGAGCATCTTGCCCACGTGCTTCCTTCCTGCCAACACATCAGCCATATCTTAACCATGAAACATGTTCTTGACATTTTCCCCTAGCAAAGCTCATTTCAGAGGTTAAATAAACCTCTAAAAAAAGAAGAAAAAAATTTTAGGCTTACTTTAAGGTTTGTTTTAGGGGTAATAAAGGTCTAAAGCAATGTTTATTGAAACAATGTTTATTGAAACTTTCACAATATAGAAACACTTGAACCAAGTATGAACAGATTAAACTTATTTAAATAAAGTAAGCATATTTTATTAAGAAATACTTTTTAATATAAAGCATATATCATTTATAGATACACTTTATAAATTAATAAAGAACATTATACCCATGGGTCAGTCTGCTGATGTGAAATGACATCAGCAATTCCCCATCAACATCAACAACTCAGAGGTATGCACTAGCATTTCCACTTCATGTTGCATCTTCTCCAATGTGACAGAATCAATGCAAACAACCTCAGCAGCTCCTATCAGGGAGGACTCATTTGTTATCCCACAATTCATTTTTTAATTGAAAAACAAGAAAAAATGCTTCAAGGAGGCAAGGTAACTTACAAGTCTGGACATTGTAGCCAAATTCCAAGAACATTATTTAGAAACTATATGCACACTGGATTTATATGCAAATATTTTTCAAAGAGGAAAACAAATACTAGCATGTACAGAGGAAGGAGGGAACTTAGCCTCTCCTTCAGGCATGATGAGCAAAGCATCTTAGCAACTGTGGCAGAGAAACTGGGTAATGAGTCCACACCAGCAGTTCCCTGAACAAACACAGGGACTGTCCAAGAGGACATTGGCAGGAACAGGGACAAGCCGGCAACGACCTGGACCAGCATCTCCTTCCTCAGGCAACATTGTAACAAAAATATACAGCCTAGTCCCGCTGGAGTCCTCTTTGCATACATTGGAGACAAAGTAGGAAAAGGGAATAACAGCACCCAAGATGGAAAACCCTTATTTGCTCAGCTCCAGTGAACAAGGGATCTTCAGCATCATGTAGAACACAACACTTAAAAACATTTTAGAGCCATGAATTAAAGAATGACTCAATCAGAGTTATTAACAGATCTGTGAGATCACTGCCTTGACAGAAAGGAAGGGAAGGCAGAGTCAAATTCTGCTGCCTTTCAGCATGTGAATGGCCAATGTAGAGTGTATTCAACCACTCACTTGCCCTTGTTTTTCCAAGCAAAAGAAGCAGAGATGATTTTTCCCAATTTTTTCAAATGTAAAAGTTAAAAGATAATAACAGAGAATGAGAATTTTTTCTTCTAACTGCTGGTTCTACTTCAGATGAGCAATGCATACAGACTACTTGCTCCCGCTACAGTAAAGAGTTTAACCTCAAGTATTATTTCATTCTACAGACAGTGAAGAGGAAAAATTTTCATCACTGCCATCTATTTATCAGCTCTTGAATGCTTAAAGACAATGTCAAAGCTGAAAGCAGAATTTTCCTTCAAGGATAATTAATTAGTAATAGGACAGTCTGGGATCACCATGTAAAATGCATCTGGTTTAGGTAAAACCTGAACAAATTAAGATTCCAACATAGATACATGCTTTAAAGGAAATAAAATCCTTCTACAAATAAGACTGCATTATTTTAAGGAGATATAAAAAAGGTTGGTCTAAGGGGTGGGGGGTTTTTTAAACACTGTAATTATCATACGTTTTGTCAGTAGACATTATCATAGTCTAAATGCACCCAAATGGCTTTGGATTCCTTAAAAAGGAAGTAAATTTCAATTCAGACATTGCATGACTGTTACAAGAACAGTTTGTCATTGACTGGAACAAGAAAATAGGGAAGGAGGAAATTTCAGTCCTTGCATATGCTACACTCATAAATAAGCATGGATAAAAAACCCCTCTCAAAAGCACAAATGTCACTGACATACTAACTCTTTGGACTACAATAGTCTAAGTATTATTATTACACATGTAATAGTATATGTATTTAAGTGACAGCATGAAAAAAAATCTCCTTAAGCATAGAAGTAATTACTTGAAGTCTCTTAATACATATCTCATTTTTTTTTCTTTTGGCACTTGAACATAAAGTAACTGATAAAAAGCATATCACTGAGTTGCCTCAGGCTGCTTCTAGATGTAGATGGGAATTTGTTGCCAGGAGGAGCAGTCTACATTTTTGAAATTGTTTCTGCATTCTCTGTATACAGATTGCCAAATTATTTGCATGTGGTAGACTCATGTCATTTCCAGCTGCTCTTTGGTCCTTACTGTTTTCCAGCAACATATAACAGTTTTCAGTACAGCTTAGTGAAACTTGGCCTCTGAGCAACAGTATCTTCCAAAAACCACAACCAAACATGCAAAACCTCTCTCCCAGTCATTAAAAGGTATAACAAACAAGAAATATAGCCTTTCCTTACCAGCCAAAGCAAACAACTCAGTAGCTTTCATTCAGTTGTGCTTTAGCAGCTTTCACTGTCCAATTCTGACAGGCTAAAAGTCCCTTTTAGGCCTCAAAGTTTGCTTAAAACTCATTAACCAGTAGGGTAAAGTGCCTTTTGAGACTTCTATGAGTCCTTCATATATTTTCAGTAAGTCACATACTTTAAGAAGTCTTACAACAAAATACTTGTCTCTAATAAATGAACTCCAGTTTCTATACATACAACTGCACTACAAAAGCAGCTGGTGAAAGTTTATTGGAAGTCTTCAAAATTTATTTCCAGATTTTCATATTAACTTTTCAATCGTTCTTACAATTTTTCTGGTCTTAAATACTTACAAGAAAATCCAGCTGTATAAGAAACTATATATTCTTTGCCTTCACATGGGTTTCCAGTGTTGACTTTGAAACACAACTAATATGCACTGACTTAGGAAAATAGTGTTCAAAAAACTTATATGTTGACTATAAATCATATTTTTCAGAGTCCTAAGTTCAGTGAGCTATAAAGCTCCCCTAACTCCACTGCAATGGTCAATGAACCATAAAGTTCACCAAGAATTTAACCAAATCACTGTCTGGGTACTGTAAATATGAGAAGGATTACACTGACTGACAGGTAACCCATAGAGTATTCAGATTGTTAATTCAATCAAAAAATTAATGAAGCAATGGAAAAAATAATACTGATTTTAGACACTGCTCTAAATTATTCTCCTTACAGCATGATAGAGGTAAGTTGGTGATTATCCTCTTTGGAGGAAATGGATGAGGTAAAAAACATTCTAATCAGCAATATAGTATACTTCAGTCAGAAAGAAAGCATTGTTTCACATTGTCTTTCAGAATTTAAAAAAGTTTCTTAAATTCAATTAAATCATCCACAGTATTTCTCATCCAAATTTCTACACAAATCCTCTCCAGTTTGCTTTGGCTACATTCCTTGGCTGAACCCTCTTGACTGAGGTTATGTGACCCCTAATACTATCCTGCCATGGCAAATGCCCAAATACACAGGCCAGACACTTTGATTCCCTAAGATTTTCCTACCAGCTTCCCGAACCACTATTAATACAATTAATTAATTCCACTTTAATTTCTCACAACACTTCTCACCTATTTTCTACAGGGAATCAGCCATCCTAACAGCAAGGAAAATAGTATTTTAACATTTTTCTTTATTGAATTATTTGAAGAATTATTCATTTTTTATTTTCTTGCCAGGAGTTTTAACATGTGCAGTTTAAAAAAAAAGCCACCAAATGACTGAAGTAGTTTGGAAAGGCCAAGGAAGTGTAAAAATTAAGGTATCCTCTTCAAACTCACTGTGTAGGGCTTACAGAATTTTTTTTAAATTACTTTGTAATTAGTTCTGGAACTCTGGTATGCCCCTGGCATTCAGGGACACACATATGAGAGCAAGAGGTCATAGGACTTCATCATGTTCTTGCTCTACACAAAATCTACATTTTGACATACATGTGACAGCAAATTACAGCACTCCATTTCCTATTTCATACCAGCACTGTTCTGATTCCACTTCAAGACAGTTTTTCAACTCACCAGCAATTACTCAGATATCTTCAACAGAGCAATATAGTCCATGAATATCTTCCTAGAACACTGCAAACTAATCTAAGTCTGAAGATCAGAACAATTGCCCAAAATAAAAAAAATTCAAGAAAAAATAACCAGCATGATAAAAATAAAGCTTCACAAGCATGCTATTTTATGGCTCCAGGAATAGCTAAATCACAGGCAGATCAAAGTGGCACTCGATATGAACATAATGTACAAAATTCTGAAGGAGTTCAAACACCCTCACCGTAGATTGCAATCAGTAGCTTGTGACTACCAGTAGACAGGAATGAAAACAAGACCATTATGATATGTAGTTTTCAACTTAACCTTCTGAAGTTATTGTCCAAATCTATTCAAAGTGGTGAGTGTATGAGGGAAAAGTGTTGACTGTGCTATTATTAGTAACACTGCAAATGCATTTACTCCCAGACAACTGAACTTCCCCAAAAGCTGTTTTGAATGCTTAAGCATATGAACTATAGCAAACACAGAAAATTAACAACTCAACACAAGTAAAGAAAAACAAAGTAAAAAAGAAAGAGAAAAACCATATTCAGAACTTCATAAGACACAAGAGAAGTTTAGCTTTATTTATACTGATGTTTTCACAGTACTACAATTAATTCAGCAATGTGTACTGTGTACATCTAAAACATACTACCTTTTATTCTACACTGAACAAAGAACTTCTTAAATAAAAACTCAAATATACTATTTCTCCCTACAGAAAAAAAAACTTCAGTATCCCTAACCTTGCTGTCAGAAGGTGAGAAGTTGTTTAGATATAATACTCACTACAGCTAAACCCAGCTGAATGAACTCACATTACACTGATATCAAACATGCCCAACCATCTAAACTGCCTTAACTGGGAGTCCCAAAAAGAACGTCTGAGTACTAAATGTCTAAGTAAAACAAACTTAAAGAGCTGAACAGAAATTGAATTAACATCACAGAAATCTAATACAAATTTCTCTGCACAAGTTTAAGAATCTAAATTAAGAAATAAATAAACTTTAAAATAATGTTATGAAAAGAAACTACATGTATTGCTTTTTATTACTATTCTATCTTAGTCTGATCTTACAATTGAAAAGTTCTCACCTATATGATTTTGAGCAATGTCTTTCACCACTGTATTAAAGAAGTTGTTTATCCTCCATGAATTTAGTGTCAGAATTTTTAGAAGTTAGGACTGCTGCAACATCCCCCTTATTTGAAATCAAATAAGGGGAAATTGGTAAGAGGCTCCTGTGTCCATACATGCAAGCTAGTAAAAGAACAGACCACAAGGCCTTTGGCTTTATTCCTCCACAGCTACAAAATGAAAAAAGGACATTAGAGGAAGGAATGTGAAGAAGGTTGATAAAGTTATCAGGGTCAGATCAAAGCAGATTTATAAGCTGTTATATTTCTAAACGAGCTCAGCTTTTAACATCTATTTTGCAAGCTGTAAAGAAATTCTATCCTGACTAAAGGGAGAAATTGGGAGCAGCTGTTCAAGTGTCCATACATATATTTCTCTATATTCTTGCTAAGTCAATAATGCTGCTTGCATTCTGTTAGTCTAACAGTGGCCTGCCAGATCATGACTCAGTTACCCATTCCAACCCCACAAGTGATAATACTACACTTCTTATGCCTGTAAAGACAAAACTAAAATGAAGTGTTGCCAAACGACATGAACACTGCACAACCAGTGCTACATGTAAAGATGAATGAAGCATAAAAATAATGCATATGGCAGGTGGAAAATTGATTTAACACATCAAATAATGGGATTTAATGGGAAAATAAAATCTTCATCCAACACAGCATATTGGACTGACGTACAAAGTTCCCCAAAAAATGCCAAGTACTGACAGAAGATTTGCAGTGTTCTGGTGTGTTTAATACCTTTCCAAATCCTAGAAAGAGGCATTCAGTAAGCAAAGCTGGATGACACTTTTGTCCCCTCCCTCATCACTGTATTTTACTGCAGAGGATAGAGATTTCAACTTATATAGGATTATCAAAGAGCAGTACTCAGCAGTGCTCATCATGAATTGTAAAAGTAATTAAATCATTTGGAAAAGCAAACAAGGAACAATACATAAACAGACAGTGCAAATTACCATGTCCCAAATAAATCCACAGAGCTATGGATCTATTTTGAAGACTGTATATGGTTCTAGCAGACTCTGTACCAAAAGAATATGGCCAAAACCAAAAGGCCAAAGAAGATTAAAAAAAACCAATGAAAATATCAGAACAATTTCCATGAAAAGGAAGATTAAGTTGTTTAAGATTGTTTGGGATGGAAACAACCTAGTGGAAGAGACATTGGAGTCAAAGTCAGGAATGGAACCAACTTGGTCAGTAGGGAATGTTAATTCAACTGTCTCTCTGTCTCTGTAATTCAAGGAAAAAACCAAAACAAAACACAGCATGGAACTCCTTACAAGTGTTTACTGGAATTCAAAAACGAACAACACAAACTTTCTGAAAGAAATAGCCACCAAGGATTTAAAGGTGACACTTCTGCCTCATGAAGTCCCTCAGCTGCAAATTTTTGAAAATAGGCCATTTGTTCTGTGGGGGGTAAGAACATGTGCCAGGCTAATCAGCTCCCTTCCCCAGGCACATATGGACCACTGAGATGGGCTCCTGGGCTAAGCAACACCTACTACTCCAAGCTCTTCTTTTTCATCTTTTTCACGCTCTTCTCTGAGCATACAAAAAGCTCAGACTAAGTTAAAGCCTGCAAAAATTCAGAGAAATGGCTTTGTTAAAATTGCCAATTGACAGTCATACATTATGATTAATGACTGCAGTTCACTGATTTACCGTAGTCTCTTTGCTGGACAACCATGAACAGCAAAGCTATTAATCTGTTTCACTGCCCAAATCATACTCCTGTCATTTCACTGTGCCACCTGCACTGCAAACCTGCTATACAGCACTTTTTACTTCAATATCAGTTATTTTAAGGTTAAAGCAGACATTTACTATACCTCAATATACTTCAAGACTTTCAACCCTAAGTTCTGTATGCATGACTGCTTGATATTTTAAGATGACAGACAAATGAAAGTAACACTTTTAAGGGAAAATGGTTGCAGCCCCTCTGCCACTGTAATGATGGCTTATCAGTTTGAATGGAACATATATGTACTCTCCTAAAAACGGACTGCAAAAAAGCTTCTTCACATCCCAGCAATATACTCATTTAATAAGATAATAAGCAGTATTGTTTTAGGGGCACATCAGCCCTACAACCTCTATAGGAGAGTTGGTAACTTTATACAAGTAACAATCATGTTACACAAAGAACAAAATCATCTCTTTTCTAAAAAGTTATGAAATCTAGACATAGACAACTACACACAGAAGATGTGTAATATGCATAAGATTACAGGCAGTTGTCAGTACACCTAAGTTCTACATGAACAATGCTTTCCAATAATAATGATCCACATCATAGAGCATTTCATTCTTGTCACTAAATTGCACCATACTGGTTTTACCAACAGACAACTAGAAACATAACAAAAAAAAGGAAATGTAACCCACCTGCTTTCCTTCATAAAAACTGTCAGATCCCTGAATTAGGAATTATTTTTACCAACAGATAAAGGGCAGGCAACAAAAAGTGCTAAACTGGACACCTTTCTCATAGCACCTCACATATAACAATAAATGAATCATGGCATCAATTAGGTTGGAAAAGACCTCTGAGATCATCAAGTCCAACTTATGACCAAACATCACCCTGTCAACTTGACCATGGCACTAAGGACCACATCCAGTTCTTTCCTTACATAGCTCCAGGGATGATGTCTCCATCACCTCCTGGAGCATCCATTCCAATATCTCATCACCCTTTCCATGAAGAAATTCTTTCTGATGTGCAACCTAAACCTCCCCTGGCACAGCTTCAGACTGTGTCCTCTTGTCCTGTTACTGTTTGCCAGAGAGAAGAGGCCAATCCGGCTGCACCTCCTTTCAGGTATTTGTCGGGAGTGATAAGGTCCCTCTCCTGAGCCTCCTCTTCTCCAGGCTGAACACCCCCAGCTCCCTCAGCCACTCCTCTTAAGGCTCATAAAGTTACATGCTGAAATTTTCAGCTTTGTGAGATTTCAGAATAACAGTGAAGTTGAGACAACAAAACCACATTGCTTGAATCTCTGGTTGGCCAGTTGAGATGCTTTCTCCAAAACTCTCCCTAAATTACATGTGATAAAACAAAACATGCTTGATTCAATTAATCCAGCAATTACACCTAAGAAGGGGATGAACCTGAACACACATCTCACACCTTTGTGGGCACTGGTTTACAAGCACAATGGTGACAGTGAGCTTAAAACAGGAAACTGAGTTCCTGTGAAGAACCAAAGGTACATTGAATTTATTACACCAAATATTTGACTCTCAGTTACAGTATTTCACAGCAACCACATTAATAATATATTCACCATTCTGCAAACATGAGAGAATTCAAGTGTAACTACTCCCATTTGCTTCTCCCTTTGGCTTGAACATCATGTTCTTCTGTCTAAGAAAATCATGACCTAAATAACATAAACTGATTAATAAACTGTTAATAGACAGAAAAGCAGTTGCTTGGTAATTCTGGGCAAAATCAATCAATCCCCTGCAACAATTTTTTTTTTTCAGCAGCAGGTGACAAAAATGCAAACTTCACAATGGATCTATGAAGGGTGATGAATTTTTGTAAAGCTTTTCAAGAAAACAGGGTTGGTAAAAATTTCAGTTAAAATCGGGAACAGCTTTCAGCAAGCTCATCTACCGACAAGATCTGAAATAATTTAAATTCAATTGTTGTAAAATCTATTTTTATGTAAAATGTTGCCTAGCTTGGACCTGTAACATTAATTTTTATATTAAATTACTTTAATGCAGGCTGACAGAGTAAAAGTAATTCTACGTGGAATGGAACTTGATCAACCTGGAAAAAATAAGTGCAAACTAGATGTCAACTTTTTACTCAAAAAACACATGATGTTGCCTAAGAGATGCAGAAAGAACATATGTCCCATATAAAGACTGATTTTAATAAATGACAAAACATTTAAAGATATGTGCCTAGATACTTTAGGAGACCAAATTCCACCTTCAGTGATTTCAAAGTCTAAAATCACTGAGAATGCTGGTGTTTTGAAAAAGTCCACCTACACATAAGTATATCAGCAATTACCATATAAAGAACAGTCCAAAAGGCTTTCAAATCAGAGGAAATTCAATTTAATTCAGCACGTCAGAGCACTCCACATATTAAGGCACAGGGGAAGAGAAACCCCACTAGATTACTTCAGTAATTCATTACCAAACTACAACATTAAAAAGACACAAAAGCAGCATGCCTGATTAAGATGTTCTCAAATCAGTTTGCTGTAAAAGCATTTCTAGAAAAGCAAAGCAGACTAAACCATTTTAACAGAGCCAGAACCATGCCCCAGATTTTATACTACTGGAAAGCTTGGATATAAAATAACCACAAGATGAGCACTTAAAAACAAAGGGGGATTGAAAGACAAACATTTGTGCTTTGTTTATAATGGAGGAGAGGAAGAACCTCATAATGGCAAGAGAGAATCACCAAAGCCTGACCAGAGGATGAAGAAGTCACCCCACATCCTTCCCAACACATCACACCCTCCTCAATGCCTTGGGGATCAGCCTCCCCACAGAGGGACAGGGGCAGCCAAACCCCAATCAGCATGGTGGCAGTTGGGAGGGCAGGAAGTGGGGGAGGCCATGGCTTGGGTGGGCTGTGTGATTTGGGATGGGGAACACACTTTACTGCCAGCCTGCAGCTTAGCAGACTGGGTGGCCCTGCCATAAAGCTGGGACACCCATGCTGCCAGGAAGACGTGTGTGCAATTAAGTGAACTCACACTCCTGGAAGAACAAGTGCTGCTTGTAAGCCACACTGCCCATGGAGCCTGTGTGCCAGTAACTGTGTGGGGCACGAAAGGGATTAGCATTTTTCTCTTTTTTATCATTTTTCTCTTGAAAAATTATCAAGTGTTCAGGTATTTGTAAATGTTTATTAATTTTTCTAATGGTCTGACAGTCTGGTTTATCTGTTGTATTCCTCATATCAATCCTAAGCATACAGTTTCCTGATTGCTGTTTACATTGCATTAATAAGTCACTAAACTGCTTTTTGTAGTTTAAACTACATGATCTGAGCATTTTTTTCCCTGCAACAGTCAGCAATATGAGTCTTTGAATATGTCAATCTTTACATTAATTTCTATTGTTTCTTAGCAGCTGTCCATAGATAATACAGACCAAACACGCTTTTTTGCAGGAAAAAAGAAAAACCCAAACATTTCCTCAGAGATGATTCATTATTCAGCTGCATCCATTTAACTTAAGATACATCTTTCAACTAGACTTAGACTGAGGAGTTCAAACCAAAAGAGGCATCCAGTACCTTTCTAAACTCCCCAAATTCCTTCACCTCTAATGAAATTCAAGGTGGACCTCTCCATCAGTTGAGTCTTTTAAAATCTTATGCTAGCCTGTTTTCACAGCATGACATTACATCCAGAATAATCAGAGATTTCATATATATACATGTTAGTTAAAAACAGTTCTAAAAGGAAAGGAAAAATATGTTGAAAATGATTAGACAGCAACCATGAAACTTCACACTGCAAAGTAACAGCTCATATACAAACAAACAAACAAACAGGCACAGTTCAAACCACTTGCATTTTAACAACTTAATTCCAAACTGGTTTTACAGCCTCAAGTTTTCAGGTTTGTTCAACACTGCTGAGTAAGGTAGCAAAATTTTTACCTCTAGGGAACTAAACACAAGGTCAGTCTCAGAAATACAGGTCTTGCCTCAGCAAGTTTACTTCAGTGAAACAGAAATACTTGTCCTCGTTGTTTTGCCAGCACTGCCCACGCACAGTTACCATGGTTAAAAAAATTTGAGCCCATGCCACTCCCACTACTATTTTTCTCTTTTAACTGTGAAAGTGAAGCCTCAGTTTGGCCAGATGGCTTCAGGTCTCCTGAATCAAAATGTCTGTGACCTGTAGAACTACTTTGTTACTCACATAATATCAGAAGAGAACTGAATATGAAAAAACTTCTGCTTATAGAAGAAGGACATATGATACTTGAATTAACACCTTTACCCAATTATCACCTTCACAAATGGAAACTAGGCATTGTAAGCAAGGCAGACTGATGTACAACCCACACCCCCACATCATACAAGGCTTTCTTCCCCACAGTCATCTACCTCAGAAGTGCCTGGCAGGAACAGAGTGAGTTTAAAACTATATGCAAAAAAAATCATGACTCACAGGAACAAATCCTGATCGAAAGAAAGAGATAGCAAGTGACCACATAGTTACAGAAGTCATCAGTATTTTTGGTAGTTTGTCCCGTGTGGTCCATCTTACAAACAAAACCAAAACAGCAAAAAAATAAATAAGCCCAAATTTAACTTGGCTTTGCATCTTCTGGTACAAGCACAGTGCTCAACCCCACCTAACATTCCATCAGGCAGTTTCTTTGAAATGCACAACTTTTAACAAAAATCTGTCTAATAATTTCTCTGATGCAAAAATTTTAAATGGCTGAGACTTGAAAACCAACCCAGCTCCCTTCTGAATTTCCTTTTTGCACTTCTAACATTACAATCCCATAAACTCAGCTGTTTCAAAATCCTTCCAGAAAAAGCTACACCTGAATTTCTAACATGAAGACCAAAGGGCAGGGGGACAAAATCATTCAAGGCAGATGTATGGAGGTACTTCCAAGTTTTACATCAGACTGGTTAAACTGAAGAAACAAAAAAGAAAGTGAGCAGCTACCATAAGCTACTAAATTTGTATTTTGAAATACTGACTGGAGTAAAGAATCAGTTGGAAAAACCCCATAAAAAGTCATTTATACTGCACAAAAAGTGTAGTATTTAATGATATATTATATACATAACCACTTTTGAAATCCATAAGAAGCACATAAAATCTAGGTGTATAATCCATTAAAACATATATGCAGCATTTTATGATTTACAGTGGCGTATGAACTGCACACCTACAAATCTTTTTCCTCCAACTCTTTCCAACTAATGCAACTGGCTCCCAGCAAACTTTTTATGAATGTTTACCAAACAGTCTCAATGCCTGTACTAGCTAAAAAACCCCAGCCAAACAAAACCTGTTTCTTCATGGTCAGATACAGCTGTACAACAAAAACAAAAAATACTTAAGGCTTTGAAATTCTAGGATTTGTGAGAGGTAAAAGAAGTTGACGAAAGTCATGATTTAGTTTTTTTGCATTTGACACTATTCCAAGTATCAGACTCTCATTTCCTGAGGAATGTAATTAAGTTGTACCACAGTAGAACAACTTCAGTTAAGAGAACTATAAACAAAACTGAAAAAATTCTTTTTAAAAAGTAAATATAGCACCATAAAGATTCATCAGCATTTTAAAAACTGTTAGAAATGGAAAGATGCTAAATATTAAACAATAATCAAATTCATTAGTGATTTGCATTTTCAGCCCTGAAACTCAGAAAAAAACTGCTCCTGCCAGTTGCAGACGATAGCAGTTTTCAATGGAGAAAAAAAAAAACAAACACTGAAAAGCAGAAACAAAAATATTTACTGTAAGGGAATTCCTAATAACCATTATACATGGCAAAACAGATTTCTTTTATTGTTATGAACAAAGTGCTTTGAAATTAATTTCTTAATAATCTGAAATGGTTGGTAGCTACTATGAAAAATAATTTTTTGCTATTTTTTAAAAATTCTCTGGTTTATCACCCCATTAGAGAGACAAGCCAAATAATCTGTGGTATGCCACTGACATGTACAATTTACATACCAAAAAAATAGTTTTTAGAGTGCCTTGCAGGCTGCAGATAATGGATTTTTTTTTTAATTCTAATGAAAATGTGACTTTTGATCAAATTCAACTATGCTTTTAAAATTCTGGTGCATCCAGAAGTAAAACCAACTGTATTCTGGCAAAATAAAGCTTAGATTTTTGTGCCAGTAAATTCTGAATCTGAAATTCCATCTAAGCAAACAGACTTCTCTTTTGCTAAGTAAAAGAGATAACATGATAACAATATGAATATTCCAAACACATGGGGAATGTTATATAATGGATCACTGAGAGACGAAAATAGAGTCACCCATTCATCAGAATTTTAAGTGTTTCCAGAGCACAACTGAACAACCCACACAATTTATTTCTAAGAGGTCAATACAATTGTTTGTTCTATTATTGATTGTCTTCACTAAGTATTCAATAAAGAACACATGTTGAAGAGCTTGAATGTACAATGTAGACAATAAAATGCAATATATGCCACAGGAAATGTCAATGGGAAGCAAATTGTCTAATTCTTGGAATTCTGCAACTCTCTCTGCAAACATACTATTGAGTCAGTAAGACAGACTGGGTAAGTGAGCCCACCAATCACAAACCCTGGGTTACACCAATGGGGCTGCCTCTCTGAATATGAACACTAGTTCATATTCATCACCTCCAGATTTTGTTGTATTAAATTATTCAGTAATCTCATAATATAAGCAACATACTTTACTCAGAGGATACACAAATTTTGCACCCCACGTTCGCTTTCTATCTTCTTCCTTCTAATAAAATACTTTACACTTTAGGGACTTCTTTTTCTGGTCTACCTTTATTTTAAGAATTGGAAGATCTGAGAGGGTTTTATGGCAATGTTAGTCTTGCAATGCTGTGGACTTGCAAAAAAAAGTAAATAAAGATTGATAGCACATAATAGGAGAGAGCATCACTGGAGAAAACTTATTTTGAAAAATTTCCAGTCTTTCTTGGCTGGAAAAGTGGCACCACATAATAAATAAAAACAATGTTCTCCTTTAAAGCAACATCACATATCATGCTTCTGATTTGCCTGTATTATTTTAATTTTGTTGACTACAACTCCAACAAGCAACAGAAAATCAAGATTACCTAATATCTGAAAAAGGATGATCTACTATAACACCTTAGTGTTAAATACTACTGTTCTGAAAAGAAAGGGTGACCCATCTTAGTCAGAAATGAGGTCAAACCTTGGGCTTACATACCTGCTAGAAGATGAAAAATTCCAGAAGGGAAAACCTAAGGCAAGGCTGTACTCATGAGCAGAGTCCATGAGGGACAGTGTGACAGCATGAACTGCAGGAAAGCTGAATTGCAATCTCAGGTAAAAGCATGCTCTGGTGAGTGCATCCTTTAGGAAAAGAAAAGGAATAGCTCAAATTGTCCATAGCTATCAGTGTCATAACTAATGCAGCTGTGCAAGAACCTGGTCAAAAGTCAAGTCCATTTTTCTAAAAAGTCGTTGTTTTGGGGTTTTTTTTTGTTTTGTTTTTTTTTTTTTTTTTTTTTTTAATATAGCAACAGTGCGAGCTTGACCGAAACTTTTATTTCCTCATTGTCTTTTTGGGCCGTCTTTTTTTCAGGCAGCTAGCCAGATATCAGTCACCTCCACAGCAATACCACAGCTTGTCTTCCATCAGCCATTTCCTAATGTAAGGATTATGTTTTGGGTACCTACAACAATCACTGCATCTACTGCTTTATTAATGAGCCTATGGCTTATACATTGGTCTTTTTAAGTCCTAAGAATTCTGGATCTTTTATGACCAGTAAATTTTCACACTCTTTATAAAGCAGAGAAAGTGGCTGAACTTCTCAACCTAACAGCATCAAACAATATTTTAACAACTGAAAAAGTGATAAGTGATACAATTCCCTTACTTTTTTGTTGTGGTTTTTTTTGGGTTTTTTTTTTTACCTGCAGTCTTTCAAAGTCATTACTAGCACTGGGGAGCACATCCTTTTTACCCAGGAATCAGGGCAGTATGCAATACAAACCTAGGTAAACAATCATGCTTCTTCTTGGTAAAATGTACCCAAACAATGAAGCTACACCCCATACAGAATGGCAGGAACACTGCTAATTCCAATTTCTTTGCTTTAAACTGCAAGTTGCAAATTACTATAAAATTTGCCATCCCTGCTTGAAGGAGCTAACTTAAATTAGTAGGATGCAGTGAAGACATTATGTTTCTTGGCAGTCAGATACTTCTACAATGTTTCTAGATCACAGTTACTCTCTGTCAAATCCATAACAACCAATATTTTATGTCTTAACTAGACCTGGTAAAACTCACGTGTCTTGCCATAGTACTTGGCAAAGTTGTACCACTTTGTTTATTACAGGGCATCTAAAACTAGAGGGAGTTTTGATGCCATATATGCCCTGATGCCATATATATGAACCTTGACAGTATTCACCAAATGAAGCTGGAGATCATAAATGAGTTAAACTCTCTTCACTACTGCATGAGAACACAACAGTCAGTCAACTAAAGGAAAGTAAACAGTAAAGTGGAACAGGACAGCCTTACATTTCAAGCTGGAGGGGAGATGACTAAGAACTAAGTATTCTAAGAACTCAGAACTAGCTTTCTAAGAACATTGGTTGGCATAAAGCTGGCATAAAACAAACTGTTCAGGCTTCAGAGATTAAAATCATGTTATAGAAGCTCTCTACTTCAGTCATTGTGTTTATTAACACAATTAACCACAAATCTATCAGGCAGCTTTTGTTAAAATAAAACCAGAACATTATAAACAGCAAAGCTTTCTGAATCTCCCACTACACTACTTCTAATCACACTCTGTAGTATGGAGGCAAGATTCTCTCACACAAGCAGTGCCCCCTATTTCCAGTTATGTTGGAAACAAATTGAATGAAAGGAAATCATACGACTGCTGCTTGTTCCTCTTCAAACCAATATTTAGAGTTGCCCCTAAAAAACCTAACTATAAAACTATGAAAACCATTAAGAAAACTCAACTCCAAATGTATCTTGCAGATTTTCTTTCCCCTGACATAGACGGTGCTTCATAACTCAGCCGTATAGCAGATCAGTCCTTTGGATGGCTGAGTTGACCACTGAGTTAATCCCTGAGTTAAGGTAATTGGATTCCTTGCGGTAAAAGGGACAACTGAACTGCGATTGAAGGAAGACGGGGATACCCAACAGAAAATTCATCTCCTGAAGTTTACACTGGAAACTGAGTTTTATATTAACAGCACTTCAGGAAACATTTTAAAACAAGGGTTAGGAATGGGAGTAATCCTAAAACAGACTTAACTACTCATGTTTACACCTTTACCAGTGTTTGTGTTAAAACAGTTTTGCATCATTTCTCATATGTTTTTGCATAAAAGTCATTTAATCTCTCTCCCCCACTATTACTTTCTACTTGTTTCTATTACATATTTTTATAGCAATAACAGAGGACTACTTAAAAAAAAAATCAAACTAGGATACTTAGCTGATGTGCTAAAAAACACACTGTAACTATAAATCAGTAACAGTGTTTATTCACTGTTATATAAAGTTAGGACTCTGCAGGCATTAAAATCCAAAAATGAGAGTACCCTAAATTTCAGAGGTGATAATCACCCAAAGGACATATCAAATTCCAGAAGAGTTTAGGGTGTTAACCATTTTTTGAATACCAGGCCTCCAACACTGAAAATTTTGTTCTGCACTGTTAGATGCAATCCTGATACAGAAAACTTGCCTTGAGGGCAGCATCAAAACCTGCAAAGGATCCCTCACAGAAAACTAACAACTGAAGCAAAAAGCTTATTTGTTAGGGATAGGCAAATAAGGCATACTGAGGGACTCACAGAAGCTCTCCTGTCTTGGTGAGTAAGAGCTATTGCTCCCTAGAACCTTTCCAAGCATAGGAAGGTGGAGCAGTAATTCCAAAGGACAGAGAGACATGCTGTAGTTAACACATCTCACCACAAACACACAAATGAATAGAAGGGAGCAACACTGCACTGAATGCCTATACAAACACAGACACCACAGACAAATCCATGCTGTTCCTAAGGATCAATACTAAGAGATAAAATCCTTTCACTATTTTCTCTATAAGCTTTTGCTCCTCCACTTTCGCTCACTCATTCTACTTGCTGGCTACTCCAGCCTGAAGCCTGGTAGAAGATCATGGACACATCCCATAGACATTCACAAGGCAGGGGAATGACAAGAGATAAGAATTATAAAAAGTTTCATAGGTTAAGCCATGGTAATAGGGCAACAATTTGCCTCACCAGGCAAATGTACTAGCCTGCTTTAAAATGTAACTGTCCCCTTTTGTCCCTTCTTCCTCTCCTTTTCCCACACTCCTTCCTCCCCACTTCATTTGAACACTTTTCCACTTCTGATCCTTGCCTTAAATAACACACATCAGATCTGTACAATCTCAAAATTCTTTTACCCTGTCCCCAGTGCCACTCTAATACATCTTATTTACCCTTTTTAACAGTTACCCCCCCCCCCCCCCCCCCAGTTTGCGTGGCATTCCAAAGAGTTTCTTCCAGCGAATCACCTCAGCAGGTTTTACAACAGGGATAATGGCTTCACTGGTCAACTTTGCTCATTTTAGGAATAGTTTAAGAGATTAAGTAGCTCAGTTTTTCACCTTATGACTACATCTCTGGTCATTATCTAACTATCTAAATAGCCATTAATCAGATATCATTACACATACCTCAAAAAGCAACAAGCTTTTGACACAATTTCACCAATATTTTAGCTTTTTTATTGTATTATCATGCTCTGTTTTTATTTAAAAATATTTAAACATTATTTAACAAATAAGCATGATTAACCACATATTTTCACACATAATTTCATATTTTCAGTGTACTGTAATCATTGAAAAATAAGAAATCAAAAGAACACCTTCATGACAGTTTAAGGTAGCTGCAAATTATACCAAACTGTTAAAACAGCTGCAGGTGAGGGCAAGGCTAATCTTTCCTACAACAGTACAACCCATCTTTCCCCCACTTGTAGTTCCAAACTCTTGTCCATCTTTCCCTATTAATTCCAGCACTTGTTCTTGTACATTTTAATGAGTCCTGAGATATTGGTGTATCCCTCTTTATCACACTTGCTCTCATGCTTCTAGCACATAAAAATTGCTGCTATGTCTATTTTACAAGGAATTGGAGACACAGTGACTTCCTTGAAATTAGCTTTTCAAAGACACCACACATCACTTGCTTCAAGAGCAGTGGGAGTTGTATTATCCATATTTAATAAGTAACACAAGCCAGCAAAGCCAGACTAATAGAGAAAAGCCAGATTTGTCTGTCTTACCCTAGATGTATGTTCTAAGATGACATCTTATTCCCCTAAGGGAAAATTATCAGGCACAGAGGCTGTAAAAGGATTCAGAGGAAGGAAAAATGCACAGTAATATTGGTGAAAGCAACAGAGAGTGTAAGAGAGAGGGACTCTCCCTCTTTACCACACACAGTTTTAAAAACCAGGAGAGGAAGCTAACTTTTGCCTGAAAAATCCCAGATACTTTCAGTTTATTTTTGCTGAAGACTGAAGAGTTCCATTGCCCAGCATTTACTAAATGTAAATGTTAAGATTCAGCAAACATGCCTACATTGGCAAAGTTCAGGTTTCTGGTTTGTGCTTGTGCTTTAACAACAGTAAGAGTGCAGACCATAAACTAATAGCAGTATCCAAGATACCTTTTGGCATGTCTAATGATATATGGCCTTAAAAGGTCTTTTTACCTATGATCCTATAAAAGGATAGAATAAAATCCTATGATTTTAAGATTGGTTCCAATATTTTCACACCATTTTTAAATAAGGCACTATTTCTTTCAGAATTAAAAAGTGATTTGCAGTGCTTTATATAGAATCAAAGGCTAGGCATTCATTTAAATAGCCAAATTCTTCTCTGCTTTTCTGCTGTGCTCTTACATAGCAACTATATCCAATAATAAAAAAGGCTCAGTTCTACTGAGAATTGAGATATCACACAGAAATTGTATGTCAAAAAATGGGTATGTGTTAGCATTTACTATCAACATTGTCCAGAAACTGTGTCTATGCTGTGGTTAGTCTATTTAGTTATGGTCAACCACAGGCTACTAATTTGCTAAGTTATTCCTAGGTTATCTTTTTTGTTGTATAGTTTTATTTGCTTTTCCCCCTTTTCCCAATAGTCCCATCTTCATTCACATTCATTTCAGACAATTCTGCAAGGAACACACAAGCACTGCCAGTGTCAGGGACCTCAGCATAACCCTTAAGAACCTACATTCTTTCCTACCTCTCTTTTGTTCACAGCCTTGCAAATTAGGCACCTCAATTATAAAGGCACATAAGAACTCTAAGAAGGCACCATAAAAAAATACAAGCCGGAAGAGAAATTTAAGCTTATTTCTAGTTCTCAAATAAAAAATTAATTTGGAATATTTCTAAATATATTGTAAAAATATACTATACTTTTAAATTAAAACAGAGTAGTTCTGAACTTTAATATAAACCAGATATTTAAATCAAGGATATTTTCTGAGTCTAGAATATTCATATAAAGTGCAAAAAAATACCCAGAGAGCTGAAGTTGTTACATCAAAAAAAAAAAAAATCCTTTCTAGAATCTCTTGACTAGTTGCTTAGCTCTCCTTTAGAAAACTGCTTAATAGAGGATTCTGTTTTGTTTCTGGCTATTGCTTGTATTTTCAGCAGTCATAAGAGAAAGAGGACATTCTTCAGAAAATGCTCAGGTTCCATGTCAAGGATCTACAAATAGCTTTAATGGGATGCCACTTTCTAACTTTTATGTTATCAATGTTTTTCAACTTGGAAACCACTGCCCTTGAGAAATAGTCCAAAGTGAAAAATCAGTACAAGATGTCTCCTGCAGTGAAAAATCAGAACAAGATCTCTTCCATCTCCAATTCCGACAGATTAAAAACACTTACAGAAAGTCTCTGACATGGAATTCTCAGCAACACAATTTCAAAGGGAAAAGTTTTCCATACCTTTGTTTCAGTAAGAAATTTTAAGTAAATTTTTACACACACTTGACCGTTATATATCTGACAGCATTGTTAAATACTTTTCCTACCTTCATCTATTCTTTCAAGTCTACGTACATCATACATCTTGATTTGACAAAGACACAGGGATGCCCTGGCTGTTACAGTGGTCCCCATTTCTGCAGCTCCAAAGCATCAGGACTGTCTAAAGAGACTTTAGGCATTTACTACCACTATAGTTAGGGACACACCTGTATCAGCATTATATTATTCTTCTCAGACCCTAAGCAATCTTGGAAATAATGATTAAAACTTATATGGACATACTCACAGAAATCATAAAATCATGAGTGAAGGGTAAAATATATATTTTCTTGCTAAACTGTAACCAGACATACTTAGAAAAAAAAACTGCACAAGGACACAAGATTAAAAACAGTAGGATAGAATTATGAGGTGCTAGCACTCTTCTACTACTTACTTTACCTGTAAAAACAGAATAGGGATTTTAAACAATGATCAGCTGCATCCTTTACATAAGATTACCACATAAGATATAGTTACATAACAAAGTAGCTAATGCCACATTATTACCTAAACACAATAAAGTTTAGATATGAAGAAATTCCTGTAAAACTAACATAGTGTGTATTGTGAGTAGCAACCAAAATCAGAATGAAATATATATATACCATTTCTTTGAATAAATTCTGCATAAATCACAAAAATTTAAAACTGATCCTGAAAAGCTCCAATGATTACATTAATTACCTCTAATTTCAAAATTATGGACATAAAAATGTGCCTTTTTTTTCTTCCAGCTACAAGGAAATGAAAGCCAAAATTTTCAGTCCATATGCCTGAAGAGTGTACCTGTGTTTACATCATGTCCCACACATCTGTGGACACTGGCTTGCACATACCTGCAAATGAGAGAATACAATGCACAAAGACTGGGGCAGTTCTTTATTCAAATCCATCCTTGCTTGACAAACTGCATCATACAGAACTCTGGTTAGCAGTAATTTCAATAGCCAGTATGATTTGAAATATTTTGCCTGCATGTACTTATGAAACTCTAAACAGATGTGTCATTATGTGAGTAGTTACCCTAGGGAACAGTCTTTAAGAAGATACATTTTCCTGGCTTAACTGTAGTTTTATCTGGCAAAAAAGATACCAACCGAGGTATATTACCTATCCTAGCAAGGCTTAGAGAGGCCTATATCTGATGAAGCACTACTAAAAAGGAAAGTGAAATTCTTAGATGATGCCCTTTTCAAGCTGTAAAACTTCAGATTTTGTTTCTCTGCAAAAAGAGAAGGTGGGCTCAATCTTCTGTTCCCCCCATTTTTCCTTGGTATCAGAGGGAGGCCAGAAAGCATTTGCACCAAGACTCAACTTTTCAGTGAACAAACTGGTTTCATCACTGTAAAAAGAGGTTAAACCAAAAGAGGGGAGAAAAAAATTTCCAAGTGGTATCCTAAAATTCAGTATTGCCATCTTACTCTCATACACAGAACAGCTCTATTCATTCTGCAACTCCAAGTTAGTTACTAAAACACTGTGCAAAACAATACATTCATGCTGCATAACTTACAAATTTTCTAAACCAGCAAACTGCATGAGAATGGCTAAAAGTGTAAAGGTAGCTCAGTGTTTACACAGCAGTTTAATGAGACCAGAAATACAAGCTTCTTTAACAGCAACAGCAAAACAAGCTGCAGTCTAAAAAATTACCTATGACCACAGTAGAAATCCAGTGGAAAGTCCCTTAAAAATTTATAGATGAAACAGTCAAACAATTTTATATTTAAACACTAACTTCCTCCAGTTAATTTACTGCCAGGTACACTGACTGACAAACATTTTAAACAAAAACTGAAGAACACAGAGCAATCCCCCAAAGAAAATACGTATATGCTATTGAGCTGTAGAAATACAGCACAGTGGGATATAAGCTCAGTTATTATACTCACTGTACTTCCTTTTTCTTTAAAACTTACAGCTTACTACTTTTATAAGAACAATATAAGAGGCGGTTTCAGATTTATTCACACTCAAGTTCAAAACCATTCAATGCACCTAAGACAGTAAAACCATAACTCTTCCCATAAAACCATAACTATTTGCTACTATTTTGCCTAACAGTTACTCCTTGTTTCTTTACCATTAGCTATAAAGGCTAACAGAAAGCACAAAACCCCTAACAACAAACAAAGAAGGCATTCAGAGGACTAATAGCATTTAAACATCATTTAGAAACTTGTCACTTCCCATTACACCTGCTGCCTGCTCCATTCCTCATCAATTTCTCCAGTTAAAACAGCAAAATTCTCACTAGTTGAAATCTACTATTCTGAAGGTTTATAGCCCTTGACAGTTGTTATGGGAATAAAGAAAAAACCTCAAATACTGTTAAATGATGCCTTAATGTTTTACAAGGAAGAAACATATTGGTAACCACGTTACGAAGTAGAAAATTCAATTAATACAAGAGAGTTCTGTGAGAATAACATTCTAAGACTTCATTTGATTAAATGTTACCATTCTTCAAGAAAATATGGTACAAACAATAAAAAAACCTAACAACAAAATCCAATGTAACAATAGTGATGCTTAAGAGCACAGTTCTCAGTGCATTTCATTACACACTAATACATGGCTGAATCATGAAAGTAATCTGGTATCATCTTGCCACAGATGAGCTCTCCTGCAGATTTTCATCTGATTAAATACAGAAAACAGGCTCCTTTTAATAGCTACGGTTTCTGGTAATTTGTTGAAGAAACTAAAGAGAAGAAACCAAAGGGAAGAAACCTAAGAAAAACAGGTATTTGTCATGTATAATATATTCTGTTCCTCCATCTGTGTGGGAGGAGACCTTTCACATCTTAAAACGATATTTCATGAAGTTATACAGCAGACACACTGCATACCATTAAAATATATTGGCAGTTAACAGAAAAATCAGGAATAATTTTCTAATATTCAGATCCCGGAATATAAGAACAAATTTTCTAAATATTTTATTGTTTACATTCCTGCTGTTACAGATTCCCTGAGACAGTTAGAAAGAATGAAAACCAAAGGATAACATGTGAGACCATACACACTATCTAGTGAGCAAGAATAACCATATTCCAACAGCTCTGACTGCATTACAGTCACATTATTTACCAACTACTACACTCACGGTGACACAGACATTCAAACTCCTGCTGAACTTGCTCAACTCAGATGCTGAGAGCAGGCTAAGTACAGCAGCATGACAGGAGACTTTGCCCAGAAAG
The DNA here is from genome assembly GCF_012460135.2 of Molothrus ater. Classification (NCBI taxonomy): domain Eukaryota; kingdom Metazoa; phylum Chordata; class Aves; order Passeriformes; family Icteridae; genus Molothrus; species Molothrus ater. Next base: position 62,117,222 of record NC_050479.2, on the reverse strand, counting down.
TAGGTTAAACAAGCCTGTGCTGAGGGTTATGCAGCTGAAAGAGGACTGGTAAACTTCCTTACACTGCTATAACCTAGTCCAAAATATCATTTGTTTTAGAACACTAGAACAGGCAAAGTTCCACATACATCAGTCAGAAGGGACTTTGCCAATAACTTCACTCATGCCCACGTTTCATGCTACCTACATTTGCATACCAAATTTTCAAAACAAACAAACCCACCCACAACTTATTTTGCTTTGCTTGCATGTACAGCTTTTACTTTGTCTATTAAATTCCCCAGCTCGACCCACACTTTTAACCCTTCTGACTCATTTCTCCATTCCACTGTGGGGGAGTGAGTGAGCAGCTGTGTGGGTCTTAGCTGCCTACCGGGCTTAACCCAGTACAAATAAGTAAAATTTACTGCCATACAACTTTAAACAGTTTAGCAATTCTAAACACAGGCATTCCACAGCTGCCATCAGAACTTTAAGGGAAAAAAAAACCACCACACACTAATCTCAACATAAGCAAGTCTGTGTCTCTGAGTATTTTAACTGAGAACTCCAGTCTTGATTGCTACAAGCTCCTCATGAACATCTTTCTAATGGAGAAACACCAAGGTACACAGAACAGGATTTAAAATTACACACCACATTCTCTTTTGAAGTGCTGTAAAAGCACTTCCAAAATGCATTAACCTAGGTCCTCTCTTCAGTATTTCCTTAACAGACTAACAATAAGAATCTACATTTGGTAATATAGATGCAAAACGTGTCAGAATTTATGTCAATACACAACTGGAGCAAAACTCTACAAGTAGGTCTGTGGATAAATATGTCAGCAAACAAAAGGTGTCTGAATAGTGTGTTTTGCATAGCTGCAAAGCAAGGTTGTAAAACAAATCTAATCACCTCGGGTGTTTCAGTGTGATGTAATAGCCTGTTTCAGTCATCCCAGTTCCTTCCCCAGGTGTGCCAATACCCTCTCCCTTCCCCTCTCCCCTTGCCTCCTGCTGAGAGCTGTCCATCTTGAGAGCTGTCCTATCTTGGTATTCCTGCAAGGGCATCATGTGATTGGCAAAGTTCAAAAGATGCCTCTCAGCCCTGGGGACATTGGGCATTCAGGTGTCATTTGTCCCCTGAGACTTCCCCCCTCCCCTTACCTGCTTGGTAAATGGTTCCTCCTCTTCAGGAGGGTCAGTGTTTTCCACTGAGGCTTCCACGTCATCCATTGGAGCACTAAGGGCTTCCAAACTTGGCTATTCTTTCACCACAAAAATGCTGGGAATTCATAACCGAAGGAATACCTGGGACTTCAAGATATTTGGGAATGCCTCAGCTAAATGAAATATGCTTCAGCTGACAAGAACAGATTGAACAAGTTTAGACTTGGCCCAGCTTTGCACTGGTGGTTGGACTAGATGACCTACAGGGGTCCCTTCATCAGCATCTTAGGTCCTTTCATAGTTATCCTGCGATCCTATAAAATTTAGATACAAAGTTAGAATGAAGTTGTTACTAAATTAACTGCATATTCTAAGTGATACTTACCATTTACTTACAAACAAATGTTCTCTTAAAGAAGCTGTTTTTGTGAAGTTGTAATTAGATCTTAACCTAAAGTTTTTAAAAGGACAACTCAAATGCCAGCGGAACCAAAATTATCACAAGTAAGAGAAAAACACATATAAGAGATCCAAAACAAGGGAACAGCAGAGCTCTTCAAGCTCTTTCTGACAAGAAAGGCAGTCGAAGGGTTATGTTTTAGATCACAAAATTTTACCTGGAATCTACTCTATTATTTATGGAATAGGTAAAAATCCAAATCACCTACTACTCTATTGCCTTAGATTTGATCACCTGGACATCTGTACCACCAATTCACCTTAAATAGTAAGACTACTTAGAATGCACATTCCTTTTATGTCACTGACACTTCTAAAGCTGGTCCTTCTGTATCCATAGCACCAGTACATAAAAAATTCTGATGTCATCTGCATTCCACCAAGGGTGGAGGCAGACAAACACTTTCTCAAAATGAGTTCCCAAGAAATCTACATTCATAAAACCAAAACATCCTGTTTCTATAAATGGAGTTGTCAAGTAATCCATTCTAGGACAGATACTCAGGGAGGAATTCTTAATTATAAAGCAATTTTATCTGTATTTTATTTAGAACCTTCCTCAATATTACACATAACCTTCATTTTTATGTTCCTAATTCATAGTACAAAATACAAATGGAGACACAAGTGAAAAACTACCACAAGAAGAAAAGTCCACTTGGATATCTTTAAAAAGACATGGTCATAAGCCAGGATTTGTAGACTATTGAAACAAATCATATTCTACAGCCTCATACAAATACACTATCCACTATAAGAGATTTTTTGTTTGCTCACACCAGAACATCATCATTTTGATGTGACTGTAGAATGTTAATCTGACATCTACTCAGAGAAAATGAACAATACCCTCAAGGAAATAATTAAATGTCTCACAAAAAATTAGTTTTATTTATTTCTTCACAACCCAGCATCAGACCTTCCTACCTAGAATACAAAGCCATTGCTGATAAAATCTGTGAGTGATTGATGGTAATGGTGCTATAAGTAACGCAAGGCCAAGTTATAGATACATGGGGACCTGGAGCACACAGTAGGTCAGACACAAGCAAGGTCATATTTAACTCTGTCATATGGAAACGTAAAAATACAACAAGGAGGAATACAATCATAGAATCACAATCTTGGCAAGTGACAGCATAAGCCTGGAACAATGACAATCATGAGCTCCCACCAAGTCTAGAGGTGCAAATTACTAAAATGAAAGTTGGGTGCGCTAACAGTGACTACTGCAAAATAAGCTGAACACACATAATCTGAAGAAAGGTGTTTACAAAGCAACTCACAAACTGCTATGTCCAGTTGTTTACAATGAAGCAAAAGACAATAACGCTGTTAAAACACCCAAAAGCCTGTAGAGTTTCATCAAACTGCAAGATTTTTGGATCTGAAATCATATTCACAGCAGAACACCAAAGGTTCATCTGCTTAGGACTGTCTCACAAGCCCTTGCAACATTTAGTACAGCAATGTAAGATAGGAGCAGCCTCAATTCTGTCCCCCTCTGCTCTGAGGGTAGTTTCCTCCCCAAGAAAAGGCACAGCAGGCAAAACCACATGCCAGCTCCTTAATGCCACAATTCCAAACCTGCCCTAGGAGTTTAAATCCACCATCATAACCATTTAGATCTTCACCATATTTACATGGGCAGAAGTTTTCAGCAGGAAGCTAGATGGACAATTGCAATGGCATCCTAAATTACTTTAACTGGAATTATCCCTCATTAATCAAATACAGAAGTTTATCAGATGCAAAAGTAAAAAGTTATGTATAACCAACTACAGAAGACTACATGCCTGCTACAGTGGATTAGCTGATCTTGTTGAGAAAAAAAGAATAAGTGACCAGAAGTTGAAGCTTAAATACAAAATTGCTGTGTAATCTCTTATTTGTTTCCAAAGGAAATATATACTCAATCCTACTATTATCACTGGCATACTTTAAAATTGAGACAGTACACATGAGCCATAAAATTCTGATCTAGATACACAGACTCAGGCAGGGAAATTGATGACCAGCATTAGGCACAGGGACAAACTGTATCAACATAAAAGTCTCTTTTATTAAGACAAATCAATTGCTTCAACATGTTTCAGCAAGGATAGTCCACTACATCAGAATGTAAACAGCAGCACAAAAAGATGAGACAGTCTGGAACAACAGGACTGACTAAATACTCTTTAGGTATTAGAGAAATTCCTCTAAAAGCAAGAAGCTTCTTTTCATAAAGCAAAAAACCCTGGCAACTTACTACCCTCTACCATTTTCATTTGTGCAAGACTGCTTCCCAATTATTTATTTATTTTTTCCTCTTCCACAGGAAAAAAAATAAACTGTAATTTTGGAGATAGATAGCTTTCTGAGATGCTCATGCTTTATTACTCCCATACCAATACCATTATTTATTTCCTCATTTTAGAGCCTTAGCACCAATATCAAAATCTGATAACTGTCTTTGAAAAGCTATTCACTAGACTGATCATCTCAAATTTGTGTGATTGCAAATTTGATCAGAACTCACTTTAGTTTGGCCATATTTCCAGATTATTACAAAAGCTTACACTGCAAAGTTAGAACACAACCCACTACTGATTTCTTGGGTGATTTTAAAATGAGGTTCTTTGGATGTTTATGAGCTACGTCTAGAAAAACTCTGATTCTCATTCAGCATTTGCCCATGTTGACTTCACACACAAGAAGGAAAAAAAAAAGTGTATTTTTTTAAATGAATTCTATTCCTGAAAACTTTACTTTCTCGCAGCACCATGCATTACTTCTATTTAGGCTAATTCAAAATATTGGGGAAAAAGCTAACAGATTTGTGAGGCATATAGAGGGAAGCAACCTCCAGCCTTTTTTGCAAGTTTCAGACCTTTTACTGGTGTAAGATTTTTCAGATTTAACTAACCTGTTCACTATTCCCTGACTATTTCAAACTCTATCCAAAGTATTCAGAAATCATTCAGAAACATATATTTATAATGAGCAAACATTCACATCTAGTAACTGGTACATTTGTTTCTTGGGGGAGGGCAGTGTTAGGGTTGTGGTGGATTTTTTTCCCTTTTAAAGGTAAACCCTGCAACACTGGATAGAAACACAAGGAAACTTCACAGGCTCCTTCTATTGCCTACATGTACAGTCTCAACTGCAATGCTTGAGTTTCACTGTTCCCACAGCAATACCCTGATTTATTTCTTCATTTTAGAGCCTTTCCCTGTAGAGGCTAAACCTTACACTGTCTCTTACTTCTCTTTAACAAGTACTTGTAGAAAAGCCTTTTTTTCTTCAGGCTACCAATGCTTCATAGATAAACATGGCTTAAATTTTTCTGATAAATGAGATGCTGGAGGGATCCCAGAGCCACATCTCCTACAGCTTAGCATTTAAGTGCATAACTAAAATGCTTCACTGAGACTACCAATTACTGCAGTTCTGTTACTACCGCACAGAACTGCTCAACACCAAACAGAGCTATGAGATTCCAGAAGCCATTTTTAGCCCAGGGCACTAGGCCAAAAATAACCTTTTCAGTTCTCTAGGAAGCCAAATGTACAAAGATATGAAAACTGGCAGAAGGAGTACAGCACTTCTTGCCAAAATACTGATTTTTTTTTTTACTGTGTACAGTTACTACTCTTTCATATTACCCAATTCTTAACTGATTGCAAATCTATAGCGATATTCTTTTTGAGACTATTTGTGAGTTGTATGTCTGTGCCAGAAGCTACTATAAAGTGAGCTTCTGCATTGTGCTAATACATTTAAAACCACTCCCAGGACTTAAAACCTTAATGGAAGCTTTAAGCCTTCACTGCTATCCCAACATCTTCCAGAACAAAACTAATCCAAATACCTCAACATCCATTCTTCAAGATATCATACACCGACAGTTAAAAAAACATACAAAAAAATATCTCCAAAAAATACCAGAGAACCAAAGTTGGATTCCATTCACAGTTTTGTCTCTGATCTGTTCTGAGATCTGGATTAAGCGATTCAAAATTCCTGCTTCTCAGTTTTTCCAATCTATACAACCAGGGATAACCTGCATCTTTATAGAGCAATGAAATAACTCACTGTGCAAAGTTTGCACAGTAATTTTTTAATGGAAACACGGAGCAAGAGCTATGCTAGGAACAACTAAAAGTAGAAATCTTAAAGTCATTATATTAATGACTTAAAGACTTTAGCTCTTAAATTCATTACATTAACAATCAATATAATTACATAAAAGGCTTTCAAATTACAAGAAATTCAAAAGACTACTTTCTCTACCCTTAGAAGTTCCTGACTGGTTGGCTGAATGTCAAAGTCACACACAGCACACTTCAGCAGAGCAGTAATAGCAGCAATACCATGATATAGAAGTGTCTCATGGTCTACACCATGATAGTGTCTATCTTATCTCTAAATTCACTTACAAAAATGTCAGCAAATTGAAGTTACTGGTTATTTAAAATAAGTTCTGATTTTCTTTCAAATCATAAGATCCACACCATTTGCATGAAAGATTTTTTTTGCAGAGAGTCTGCCAGATTATCTTCACTTTTTATGGTGAATTTGAGCACATGGAAAAAGAAGGAAAAAAAAAAAAAGAAAGAAAGTTCTGAAGACGAGGGAGAAATTTGACAATTTTTTAAAATGAAAAACAATTTTAGGCTCTGCAGTCTTTTTTGTCCCCCCCCAAATAAAACCTCAGAAAAATAACATATAAAACTACACATTGCCAAATTAACATAATAGTTTTCCATCACAATTGAAAGTTCAGACAGTGAATGGAAACATCCATTATAACATGGCTACAATTCAGTAAATCAGTCTTAATTTCTGTACATTATGACTAAGAAGCTATATCATCATATTGATGCTGTATAGAAACTAGAAGGAAATGGTACTGATGGGTCTCAACATAAGTCAAAACATTTCAAATGGATAGTGCAAGGATGTTCTTGTTCATACATGTCCCTTCAAACATACTAGTAAGCAGGGGGAAATAAAATACCACGTCTAGCAAACCTTGCAAGTGACAGGACATGTGTGAGTGAGGAAAAAAATCAAGTCAGTAACACAAGGCAATCTGAACAGCTGCTAAGTGGAACACAAGCAAGGAGTAGGCATTCAGCCAGACTGGAATTCAAACCTTGGAAAGGGGATCACAGACAAAACTTACTGAGCAGGGAAACTACACTGTACAAAGTGGAAGGCAAAAGGACAGTTTTCTTGAACTGGGATGAACTCAAAAAACCCCAACAAAACAAGTAAACAAGAAGCCCTAGCAACACAACACAAAATGAGCATGGGAAACCCTGGGTTAAGTTGTTCCCCTTGATCAATCACAGCTGTATTTAGTAACCAGGGCATCCTTGTCCTGCTCCAACTGCTGAGAAAGCTCCTTTCAGCTTTGACCAGACACTCATTCCAGAAATCTTCATAACAGTCTGCATTTTTAATTATATAACATATGAATTACACTATGTTCTTCCTCCTTCCCCACTGAATAGACACACAGCTTTGTTGTTAATTCATTTGCCCTGCCTTAAAAAGACTGAATCAAATGAATTCAGCTAAGCCTCACTATTCTCAAAATACAGTCATATAACAGCAGCAGTAGACAGGTACTACCTGTCTATAGTTCAATAATCCCTACTTCTCTTGTCATTAAGTTTTTAAATAGCTAAAAGTTCAAATAGTACAAAAAGTTATTTTAATAATAAAAGCTTTGCTGACCACGATAACAATTTCACTGTCTTTAAAATTGGACAATGTTCTTACTATACATAAACTACTGCACTTGCATTTTTGGTATTTTGCCTTACCCTGTAAGGGTTACCCAAGCGTGTATTCTGCTCCATGTCTTTCCTTGGCTTTCCCTCTGATTCAATTTTCTTTTCCTACCCCAATTCTTGCCCATTTCACAAAACTTCTCCATCAGTTTCAGTGATTTATTTGCACACACATTTTATGAACCTCTTTCTTTCTGTTCACCAAACAACAGATCCAGCTTCTTACTCATGCTTTTCTCTTCACATTTAAATGTGGTGGGGTTTTGCCCCCCCTTCTTATTTATTTTTCATTTTTCCTTTTTGGCTGTCTAAGGTAATGCTACAAAGGAGAAGCGTCACTGCAAATAGCACAACCAAAGATGCAGACTTTAGATGCTAAAAACCTCATTCTGATGGCATAAGATAAATTGAAGTCAAAGTGTCATTTGCAGTCACTTTGCTATTTTTGAAACATACTACTTTAGAATATAAAGTAGTATTATAATAGTATTTTAGTACTCTTTACAGTATAAAGAAATCAAGTCACATGCTATGTTTAAATATATTTCCAAGATATACTTTGCTGAATTTTACTTAATTCAAAAAACTATTTGCCTTAAATCCTTCACACACATATGAATGCCAGCTGCTCCAGCAATGTCACTTCCTACCAGAAATAAGTATTTATCAGATGACAATAGTAGTAGAAAACACCTAGTTCATATGATTAAATCCAAAACCTAGAAATTAAAGCAGTTACTAATCTAGTACTTTAAAGCACCATGGTCCTGAAAGGAAATAATAATATTACAACTACTGCACTTCGCACCAAGGAATAAAATCACCCATCTACAGAAAATCGACATAAAAACCCTCTCCATTCAGCGGCACAGGTCACTGCTAACATTGGTGCTCAGCTATTTTGCCCTTGTTCTGCTTCTCATAAAGACCAAGAACTCTATTCTGATATTTAAAACTTCCAGCTACTTCCAGTAATTTCTCTAACCATTCCTAGAAGAACCACCTCACATAATCACCATGAACTTAGCAGTTACCTTTTAAAAGTTTTAAATCCACACAAGCTCAGCTGAACATGAAACACTTTCATGCAGCTTCAAAAGCAAGTGCAAACCTCTTCAGGCTCCAAATTAAGTGCAAAACTAATCCCCACTTGGCTCTGCCACGATCATCTCACAACTTTTGACTTTTTGTTTTTTCCTTAAGAATATTTCTCCTACAGCCTGGGATAGGAGGACAAAAGACTGTTATTGTTATTTCTATTTTTAAATAGTTAGGAGGTTTGCAGGCATTAGGGTGTTCTGCACCATACAAGGAAAAAAAGAATAAAAAGCTGGCCAGCAAGACACCCTTAGAGAAAGACGCTGGGGAGAAAGCGTCAGAATTTCATAAATGAACTCCTCCCACAAAGAAGCATCTATGCACAAATTTAGCAGAAAGGAATTATTCCTCCAGAAGCTTAACTCCTCAGTTGCATTCCAAAGAACTGCTCTGATGGGTGTATAACACCTTGCACAACATGGTCAGCAGAGAACAGTCAGAAGTCAGATGTATTTCCACTATTTCCAGTTTTGACAGTGATCCGCTCACTGAACGCAGGGGTAACATTTCTGGCTCTTTCACTTTTACACGTCGGAGGACAATAAATGGGTGCACTTCCCACAGTTCTGGTCTCAGCAGAACAAACTGAAGATATCTCTGGTTTGGGAAGTGCCATCTCAATTATTTAAATCATATTGATTTTAACTGTGAATTAGCAATCTAAGCAGCTTGGGAATGTTCACAAACCTAATAAATGCTTACTAACAGTCAGCAAGAACACAGCAGGCAGAATGATGAGCAGTCAGTCTGTGGCCCAGAGAAGTTACTCATCTTTCCTAGAATGGTCATTCTGATACAAAAACACCAGTCTCTCCATCTTGCTTGATCTTGTAACTCTGTAAACAGCAAAATCACTGGGTTTTCCTAATGCTGACAAATGGATGCTAAGCTTCCCAAACTTAAATTCAACAATTAGTATTTTAAAGTATAAATTTGAAACTATTATTTGTAGCATAAAGTCTGTAAATGTCATCTATCTTGGAGCCAAACAATTTTCTCCATGTTTATCTGATTCTCTATCCACACAATTCTAATCATTATGAACATAACTGGCATTTTTCCTCAGTTTTGCAGATTTCAGAGAATTATCCCAAGCCATTACACACATTTCCCTTCTTTGACTTCATATATTTTCTTCAACACTTCCTAAGTTTTCACTCTCTATGACACTTCTACCTTTAACAGTATCATCTTTTTACCTATTTCCTTGTTCAAATCTGTATTGCATTGGCATTTGCCCCTTTCCTCTTCCAAGCCTACTGTGCAAATATTCATTCCACTTTGTCATAGCTGATTCTGCCCCTGCCTCTTCCCCTCACAGAATTATTCAGTGTTTTCAAAACTCTCTGGACAGTAACCGTGTTAAGCTTCCTACAATCTCTCCTGTTTAAGAGATGTCTAAACCAAGATGCCTTTTTTGCTGAAGAGACAATAGAAACAGACCAGGGAAGGACTAAAAGAAGGCTCACAAACAATGTAGGGATATTTAGCTTCTACCTCCCACCAGTGATCACAGGTGAATGGATCTGCAGAACTGCTTGTCTAAAAGCATTTGAAAGGGAACCTGTAGCACCTTGACTTTCATAACAGCTCTTCTGGAGCTCTGAGTCAGTCTTTTCCAAGCAGATTGGCCAAGGATGCACAAAGCAACAATATTTCTACAAAAGCCTTCAGCTTTTATTCATTTTCATGCACAGCACTTCCCAACATAGCAATTACAGGCAGAGCTGTTTAAATAACTGCCACCCTAAAGGGGAAGTTCTCTTTGGGGGTAAAGGTTCAAATCACAGCAGAGCCTAATCCTGCTGAAAAGTGAGGGGTTTCACCCTTTCTCCTATCCCTTCCCATGGTTTTTAGGCTGGCATCTCTCCTACCTCTTAGCCTGTGCACTAGTTTTGACTAGCAAGCAAGTCAAAAAGAAAAAACAAACAAACAAATACAAGGGAAACACACACACACAGTCAGTGGTAGAAAGCCATTAATCTGCTCGAGCCACATTCTGAAACAGTAACCAGACAATTGTGTACTCATAATTTGTTCCATGCAACAAACAGTCTGAGCCAATTCACTTTGTTTTGTGCTGAGGAGCATGTAACAGCACCTGCAAAGTCACATTTCAGCTATGGGAGCAAAAATCTCCAGACAAAAGAGGTAACTTTCAAAAGCACCACTGACTAGACTCCACAGCAAGAGAACTAACAGACTGTTTTCAATAGAACTCAATAGCCTTGATGTTTATAAGATCCACAAGCAAGGATACATTCAGGCTTCAGGAAGAACAAAAGGGCCAAGAGATGGTATTCTGCAGTTATAAGTTGCTATGCACATCCATGTTTCTAAAAGAACTCTTTTAGTTTGATAAAGCTCTTTCCCAAAGTATTGCTTATTAGTAAAAAACCAGAAATTAGAATATGTTGGCACAGAGATGTCCAGACACATCACACAAATAGGTGGTGTCAGAAACTGTTAAATACATAATAATGAATACAAAACTGATTTATCTTCATGTTTTAGCCATAAGACTTACATCCCCTAAGTTTTGGCTGCAGGGTAATACTCAATTCATTGGTGATAATAAGCAAACATACTTACTCTCTCTCCCTGTCCTAATATACTTAAGATACTCTTGTGTAAAAAAACAGTAAGTAAGGTTAGAAATCTTCAAATAAACAAGAAAGGCTGTAGGAAGAGACTGACTTTTGAAATTAAAAAGAAACTGAGTTCTATTATTTTTTTAGCCTTATAAAGACATTACTTATTGATATGAGTTTAAGTCAAGTGACCACAATGGCTCTCAGCCTTATCCAAAAATCCACAATTTAATCAAAATATTAATTCAAAATTATGAATTATTCAAAGTAATTATCAGAGAGAATTCTTAAAAGGAGCAGGGCATATCAAATATATTTTTCTCTAGTGGCCAAATAACAATCAAATTCTAAAGAGTCCATATAGTGGTCATATTTGATATTTGGAAGTGTGCAGCAGCACAAACAAGCCATGACATCCTGCCCAGTACAACCTGCACTTAGAAGAGGAGGAACCAACTGCACATCTACTGCTGAAATTAGGAGAATTGTCACATGTGAAGGAAGAATTACATTAATAAAGCAGGTGGAGAAAATAAGTAAGAATAAACTATGGCAATCTAATGTACACAGAATCATAGAATGGTCTAGGTTGGACTGAACCTTTAAATGTCATCTGGTTCAACTCCCCTGCATGAAGCAGCAACATCTTTGACTAGATAAAGTTGCTCTGAGCCCCATGCACAACATATTTAATGTTTAAAAAAGGGGGGGGAAACAAGAAATACTACTGTTGATGTTATCAGCAAAGAGGAATGAAAGGAACATATTCACCCAAACCAGCATCAAGGCTCACAGCAATACTATGATTTTTCAACCCTGAAAGCAAGTCCATCATTACAGTTGAAAAAACTATTTCAAAGATGCTGTCAGGCAAAGGTGTCTTCAACACAGCATTGTCTGACAAGTATAGTCCACTCAGAAGCACTTTAAAAAACAGCAGGCAGGAGCTCTTTTATCAAGAGAGCATTTTATTGCACAAAAAAAATACACATTCCTTCCAAAATTTCATACTGCCCAATGTAGCAATAAAATACTTCAATAAGTAATTATTTTCTAAAAATCTAGCATGCAATTTAAAGAATTTATCTTCTTCTCTGCCAGGTCCCTACCAGCAGCAGCAAGTAATCCCTCCCCATGTGCCTAATTCATCCAATAGAAATGGATGAAGCAGGTATTCACCAGAACAAGTTCAGAGGATCTGTCTTCAGAAATACAATCAAAGCCCACAGAAAGAGGCTGAGGTAATACAGCAGGCAGCCATGGTTACATCTTTGGGCCTTTCTTGCTCTTTTATGAAGTAACATGCTTCCAGCATTCCCAGTGGTTTGGAGGAATATAATTGCATGCTATTACTTAAGAACTGTGTGATTACTGTGCCACTGCCTTCCGCATAACCCAGCCTGTAATAAAAGTGATAAGAATAGCATTTATTATTTTTGAAATGCTTTTTGCATTGCATTCACACTGATGTGGTTTAAAATGCCTGACTAAACTCAAGACACTTTGCATAGAGGTTTTATTTTCTTCTAACAGTACTGAACACCATGAAAACACCATTCTGTGTGCGAGAGATCTGACCAGGTCACTCAGCACTTGAGCAGAACTCTCAAAGACTGAGGAAGAAATGCTCTATGAGATTTCTATAACCAAGATGGATTTAATGCAAAGAAAAGTCACAGAAGAAAAAGCATAACCAGAAGCTGCAGGAATAGAAAGTGACAAGTACAGTTCAGCCTCTGTAGTTATAACAGAATGTAACTGCAGTGAGAACTAGAAAAATCAAACTATCCCATCCCAGCTGCTAAAGGCAAACAAGTCATGTCCCTTTCATAAGTGCATCAATTGATATAGAAAATCTGACTTCTAACTTCAGGAACAAAATAAATGCATGAACAGAGAACCTTAAGTTGTTCACTCTTTCCTTCCTTAGACCTACAAAAAGCACTCAGAACCTTTCTAGAAAACAAGTTTGATAATATTTTATTTGAGAGAAGCTGTAGATGATCACTTTCTGAATCAAAAATATTTTCAGTCTGCAGTACTAAAACACTGTCAAGTGCAGACATGGTTTCAGTTTTCTGGAAATTCCCTGCTCCTCAGAGCCCTAAACTTAACCCCCCTCACTCATCTCCTCTACATCAAGAAGTAACTTCCTTTTTCAGCAAGCCTGGCAATCTTCTCCTCCCCTCAAAAAAACAGTGAAAGGCTACCCCTACCCTAAAAACCAATGTTTCAGGACTGCAGAGACATGTCAACACATCAGATCCAAAACTACAAATCACTCATTTCAAGGATCTATTCCAAGTAGTACAAGAAAGTGTTGTACTATGCACATTTATGGAGAGGAAGCAGAAGAGAAAATTCACATCAAGAGCTTGCCCCAAGAGTTTCAGAATCTTGGCCTTAAGCCAAGCATCTCTCCTGTTTATATATTTTTCATGTAATGTAACAAACGGAAAAAAAGATGGATATTTTGGAAATATATCAACACACAACTTTCAAGGCAGTTGCCATTAAACAGTTACAACAAGCTGTTACAAACAAAACCTTAAAGCAACTATAGATTAACACAATGTTCTTCTAAAAAGGGACAATGATAAAAGGGCTGCAGTTGTCACAAGATAAGACAAGGGTTGATCTACACTACTGTTTATATCAAACAGAAAGAGAATGAAAACACAATTCTACATTCAATTTCATATCGAATTCATATTGTTTACATGTTTTCCATGCAAACTCTGACAAAAGCACAATAATGCTTGGAGACTATTTTTTCCCTAGAAAAACCAGTAGAACAAGCAAGCATGTAAGAAGCAGGTACTACCTCTATATACTACACACAGCTCATGCCTGTACAGCACATACTTACACAATACGCAAATACTAACATGCAATCACTACCAATCAAACTATTTTCTTTCCAGTATACAACCCCCTCAGTATACAATTTGGTTTTCCAACAATTTGGTTCAATATCAAACAAGCTCAACTTCTGGATTTCCAAACTATTTATCTTGTATTGCAGCATGTCTACTGAAATTCAACTTTGAAAAAGAAATGAGATAAAAAATGCCTTGCTTGGGATGACAAGCTGAAAGTTCTTCTAACCACACAGAGTTCCCCTACCCTGCCTATCCCTTTCACATCTGCTACTGAGTCAGCTGATGGTTAGAACGGTAATTCATGCTATCAATTCATGGTAGTTTCATTCATCAAGTTTCCTTCACTTCTTTAACTGATATCAGGATATAGGTGCTCACACAGACTAATGTGAAATCCACTCAGCAACAGCCATCAAGTAACACAGTTAAGCAACAATAACATATGACACCTACCATACATCTGAGGCACTAACTCTGGGACAGACACAACAACCACGTGTTGTCTCCATATACAGGAAGGCATAAATGCCCTCACGTGCAGCAGTAGCTGAGAATTTAGATTCATGTTATCACATGTCTGCATGCAGGTATAGCACCTGCTGTTTTATGGGGCAAGAACAAGTGTCTACACGTCTCCTGCTCTGCTGCACAACACAACTGTCTCCAGCAGGCAAAGGGGGACACAAGGGCATGTGGAGGCTGTATGCTGAAGACCTTAGCAATACACTAATATATTCCTCTAATGCGGGTTTACACCCTTCTACCTAGTGACACCATGTAAAGAAGGAATTAGGTTCCATCACCTGGGATAAACAAGAGCAGGAAAACTCACATGACCCTTTGAGGTGGGTCTGCTTCCCTAGGTGAGAAATAAGTGTGCACTTTTTCATGTTGGAAAAAAGGTGTGAGAGCAAGTTAACAGAGATTGAATACATGTCTCCTCACCACTCCTGCCTGCAGGGTTGTCAGGCCTGTCCCCTCTGCAGATTTATGTAATGATGGTGTCCCCACTGTAGAGTACATACAGTGCCTGTGAAGATGAGGATTTCTCTCTACATTTGCCCTGGAGGACAGCATTGCATAGAGCTGGCACTTGTGGCTACATGACTGTAATGACACTAAGGGGCATGTCAACCCCACTGCTGAACAAGTGGCATTTGTGAGAGGTAGCATGCTCCCTGGGGCATCTGCACAGCAAACAGTCTTCCTATGGACATGCCTCCCCTGTGGCATGCAAGCAGGTGACACGTTCAGAGGCACACGAGTATCTCAGTGCCGCTACATACGGACTTGCATCCCCTCCGCACCAGGTGGGTTCACCCACGAGCAGCAGGACAGAAGCAGCAGGTATCCACCCTGGCACCGTGTGTGCATTCCTGCCGCGGCTGAATCAAAGGAGGGCTGGCTGCCACCGCGAACCTCAGCAGTCAGGGAAGGGTGGCACAGAGACGCACGTTCCCCAGAGAGAGAAGAGGACAGGTGCGAGCAAGAATTCCCCACACATTCCCCCAGTGTGCCAGGGGAGAGGCAGCTCTGCCTCACCAAGAGCGGAGCGGGGGGATGGAGGGGAGCGTGCACAGATCCAACCATATGGAAGCAGACACCTACCTCATACACCAAGGCGGGGGAATAAAGAAAGCACAGGGTCCAGGGAGAGATGGGGGTGGCCTCGGCTTCCGTGTGGGGACGGGCCCCGGAGGAAGGCGAACGAAAGAGTGGGGAGTGGGTACTCGCCCACTCGCGGGAGGCCGGGGGGCACTGAGGGGGCGGGGAGGGGATCCCGGGCCATTCAACAAACCCGCCTTCCCCGCTCCCCGGCCGCCCCCGCCCTGCGCGCCCGCTCGCTCGGGCTCACCTGCCCGCACCGTGTCGGAGAGGTCATGGCTGAGGGCGGCGGCGCTGCGCGGGAACTCCTTCAGCTTTCTGCCGCTCAGGTTGAGCCCCCCGGAGTGCGCCGCCTCCTCCAGCGCCCGCTCCAGACCGCGGTTCAGGGGCGCCTGCAGACCCAGCGCCCCGCTGCCGCTGCCGCCCACCCCGGCCGCCGCCGCCAGAGCAGCAGAAGGGAAGGGCTGCGACTCGCCTCCCAGCGTCGCCATCTTTCCCTCGCCGCTGGGGCTACCCGAGAGGGCCACCGGACCTGCCTCCCTCCTTCCCTTCTTCTCTCCCTCCTTCCTCCTCCTCCTCCTCCTCCCGCTCGCGGCGGCGGCGGCGGCGCGAGCAGGGGGCGGAGGCGCGCGGCCCGGGCGAGGCGCGCCCACTGCGCATGCTCCGCCCCTCCCGGCAGCTCTCCCCGCCGCGGCGCCACCTAGCGGCGGCGCACTGCTCCCGGCGCTGGAAGTGCCAGTGGGGAGGCGGAGAGGGGGCGGCTCTCCATTGTTTCCTTGCCATAGCATTCCTTGGAAAGCCAGCCCGGGAGGCCTACCCGCCGCCGACTTGGGCCCCTTCTGCGGGCAGCCGGCGGAGCTGTCCCCCGGCAGGGCCCGGGGGCTGGATGGGTGGCGGCGGGTGGTGAGCCGGCAGGTGTGCCGGCAGCAGCGTGTGCGGGCTCGGCTTTCCGCAGTGGGGAGTTAAAGGCTGCAGCGGCTGCTGCCACCGAGCGAGGCCTCGGGAGCATCTGCCCTGCAGAAGGGCTTTCTGTGCTGTGCTTCTCCCGCAGCGGCCGGTGCGCACCTGTCTGTGGCTCCTGCCCCAGAGGGACCCTCGGAGGATTTGTAGTGACAAACCAAGCATAGGAGCCACCATCCGTTCAGTTTCCGCTGGGATGACCTTTCCGAGCGGTGAGGGTGATGGGTTTGGTTTATTTCCCCTTCCCTCTCTGCAGCTTGGCAAAGGGAGATGGAGAGGAGCAAGACCAGGTGTTCCCACAGGGGTTACAGACTTTTAAGTTAACACAGGACTTGTTTAAAGTTAACACAGGACTTGTACAACGTCACCCCTGACCTGTGCTTTACAGACCATTACATTTCACTCACTTACCCTGAGCCGTGATCAATGGTTGACGTTAAACCAAAGCCTTCCCAGCTCCAGGAAGTGAAACCGCTGAGTGCTACAGGGACAAGGAAGACCTAACTGGCACAAGGAAATAACCCCAAGTTCCTGAAGAACAGGAGACATCATAGCGAGTTTAGCAGTCACAACCAGAAACAGCACTGGGGAATGAGAATGGGAGAAAGGGTGTTAGAGGTGGACCTTTTCACATAAAAATATCATAGCATCCATTAAAAACTTGTTCTTTATAATTAAGATATTTTCTCAGTATCAGAATTTTTCATTTTTGTTTTATATGCATTGTTTCACTGCAAGAGTGTCAGCAAGCAGCATAGCAGTGTTTTTAAAGAGATGCCTTACATTGAGGAAAGAGCTGTAGGGTAGATGGGTAAAGGATGTTATTTTACTGTAATTACATTTATAATGCACCTAAAATACAACCCCTGAACTTAATTTCCAGTGCAAATTCCCCTCATACCTACTACTGGTACCCGAGCACCTACAACTGCCAGTTCTTTATTTTGATGCAGAGATCTTAGTTTTTGGCATGACTAAATCAATGTACTACCAGTTCAAGAAAATTTTGGATGCACCAGAGAGTAAGCCTTGACAGCATTCCTTGGAACAGTCCCTAGCCAAAGTTAACCAACAGTTACCACAACATTTGTGCCCAGATATCACATTGCTTTTGACAAAGCTTGTTGGTGGGTTATGAAGATCATATTACCCACAAATTTCCACTAGTCACAGCATGTTTTGGTTTTGTTAAAATGTTTAATTCCAGTTTGCGTGCAATCTTTGCATTGCTGCTGGAAAGCACAAAGAAATAGATAAATTGCTACATCTTCTCAGCAATTTAAAGAAAAGTGTTGATAAACAGTAAGTAATAAAAACATTATTCAATTCAAGTTGAATAAACTGTGAATAAGAACTAACTGCTAGACTCCCCCTATATTTTTAAATGCAATTTCTTAAATGCAAATTTAATGAACTAAGTACTATATTCTTATACACTTAAATCTGAAATATATATATATAACTCAGTAAATGACTTTGCATGGGAGATTTCCTGTGTATTAAATTACCCAACATCGTGGAATTTTATTTGGAAATTTTAAATATAGGAACGAAACGTTCAGGCAGCATAGATGAAAAATTCCTCTTCCAGCATCAGGTCTTTACAGTCGGGAATCAGGCCTGTCTTCTGGTGAGGTTTGTGAAGTTTTCTCACCAGTGGAACACAATGTCCCTTCCTCCCCCACATCTGGTAAGACATTATTTCTAAAAATGATTTTTATTAAACAAAAAAAAAAATGGTTTTATTTTTCTCTTCATTGACCTCACAGCTTAACACAAATCCTGTGAATTGATTCACAGCATCTTGCTGAAGGGAGAGTAGCAGTGATACCTTTCTCAACCTTATTTGAAGGACAGCTTGTCCTCCTTTGCAGGAGGTACCCAAAGCCCAGAGGAGCCACCAGGTTACCCTGCTTGCAGGCAGACACCATGTGCCCACCTTGCCTGCCCTGCTGGGCTCACATGAGGCTGACATGTGGCTGACAAAGGCAGACAAGTCAGTACAGCCTTCCCTTTGAAGACATGCAGCATGAGGACAGCTAGGATTACAGAAAGGCTGAGGCTACATGGGTACTTGGCCTAGCAGGGGTTAAAGATGTAGGTTTTACTTTATAGCAGTGCAAGGGCACACAGCAATAATCAGGGATCAACACTGTTTTAAACTGCTTTTTGATCTGAGCAGCTGAGCTGCAATGCAGGCATGACCTCTGCTTATCACACACTAAGTTGAAACTCCTGGAAGTAACACGATGAAAACAGTCCATGTTACCAAGATTGTAGAAAGAAAAAAAAAAAAACAAAAAAAAAAAAAAAAAAAAAAAAAAAAAAAACCAACAAAAACAACAAACAAAAAACCAAAAACCAAAACAAACAAAAAAAACCAAACAAAAAAAAAAAAAATACACAACAACCTGCAAAGCCTGCGTAGAGCTGAGGCTGTACATTGCCTTCACTTTCTCTCCTCTCTGCCTGAGCACTGTGCCAGATCTAACTCTGTTCCTATAGATACAAAGGATTAGAAACTGGAAGCACTACAGAAAACAAAAAGACCAATCACACCAGCACCAGTTTCCTATCTATGCAGGTGCATTTGGAAGGTCACACTCCATATTTTGGCTTTGGTCAGATCACTAAGTGGACACATCCTGGCACAGCAGCTAAACTAAGCTAGTGGCAAGGTGTCACTGCAAGCAGGCCTCCTTCCATTCCTTGCCCCCACTAGTTCCTATGTGACAGTATTTGCATTTGTTTGTCTCTTCAATAAGACCTGGAACAGCTTAAAAGGAGCAGCTCTAGGAAGAGAAGAATGCAGAAGGAAGTCTTATGGGTGGTATCAGAAGACAGGTGACTCTTCTGCCAGTCACACATAATGGTTGTGAGAAGAAAACTCATACCAGAAATGCACAGAAAGTACCACAGCTAAGGGATACATGAGCCTTAGAGTTTCAGAGTGAATTTCTATGACTCTAAATTGACAGAAAAAAAGGCAAATGGCAAGGCCTATGTGCCTTGTGAAGATCAGAGTTGGGTGGGGACTTATGTCCAGGGAGTTGGTCCCTCACAAGATAGCATGGGACCTCAGTGTGGGTACCTGTCCTGTGCTAGACACAGCACTTTCACAGCATGCAGCAGGAGAGCCTTACTTTACCTCAGCATGAAGACATTCACCTCATGCTCCATGTGCTCCAAGATAATGCTGAAGAAGGAATTGTGAGAAGTAGTTCAGACACAGTCAGGGTACACCAGTGCTTTCATCACATGAGTATCACAGGTGGACAAAGCTGTCTGGTCTGGAGACAGAAACAACACATGCATTTTAAGTAAGACATCAAACAGAAAGTGTGTGGCACTCAGCCTGAAAGGCTGCCTCTGTTTGGTGCCACACAAATCAGCAGCTACAACTCAGGACACATTATACATCCTTGGTAGCTTGACAAACAGCACCAGGACAAAGAAAATTACTAGAGGAATCTCAAGAGAAAAAGTATGCAGACTGAAGCATCAGGTGGCACAGAGTGAAAGATGTTCCTTTCAATTAGAGCACAGACTCCCTACACTGCTGACAGCATTCTGGGATGAGCAGTTCATAGCAGACACACCAGAAGGATTAGTAGCCTACACAGAGCAGAGCCACCAGGAGAATGAGTAGCCTACGCAGAGCAGACAGTGCACTGGAGCTTTCTTGCAGCGAAGCTGGTGAAGGGAGTCTGAAAGGCAAGGAAGCTATATCAGGAAATAGCTCAGAAAAATCCATCTACAGACCACCTACCTATCAGAATGCTCATAAAGAAAGAAAATAAAAAAGGGTGAGGGGAAGAAGAGAACAAATAATTGATAGGAGACAAGAGATCAGGGGGAAGCTTACATATAAAGCAGGAGCTCAGAAAGGAGAAAAACAGGATAGTCACTGCTCAGAAGACAAACAAGGTTCATCCTTACGTAGACTCAAGCAAGCTCATTATATAATGGAACAGAATTATTTAAATACTACAGAAAAAGAAGCACTTCTTGGTGCCTACCACTGATTGTGACAAGCATTGGGAGCTCAGGAAAGCATCTCCCTCACTGTGTCCTGAGACCTAGCAGGTGGCCAGGCTCAAAACACACCCTGAATGATGGTTGGTGGGACTCATTTGCCACAGGATGGATCTCAAACACCCCCACATACACTGGGCAAATTGGCAAGGTTCACTGCCACTGTCATGATAGTGATGCTCTGTACAGACACTGATGCAAGAGGAGAGAAGCTGCAGAAGATCATGACCACAAGCTCAGTTCTAAGCTAACTGGTCATGAATATAGAATTGAATGCAAACTAAAACCAAAAAGAAACTTAATATCACTGAAATACTGGAAATGACTAAGGAGTTAAAGGCAATGCACTCACATGGTCATGCTTGAAATACTAATTTAGCTCACATTATTAGTTGTTAACTGGCAGAGTTTTTTCAAGTTTTTCAGACAACCTTGAAATATGCAATGTGATAGTAATAACTATAGTCATTCTTACCTTGTATCAACTTCAGCAGAGGTTCAGGGGATTGTAACTGTGATGGCAGCCTTGCTCTACAAACAGGAAGAGCTGATAGGTGTTTGAACTAAGGAGACAAAAACAAAGACACACCTAAGCTGGGAAAGGATTGTCTTCCAGGAGTTTGCCTTTATGAAAATTTGGAACAGCATCTGGTAAGGGAAGAAGCCATCAGAGTAAGATATAACCTGTCTTCCAACAAAAATAGAGAGAACAACTAGTTATTGTCAATAGCAATGAGACGTCTATGGAGACACATTGCTGGCAGCCTCACAATACCTCCAGTGCATGCTGTTGAAATAAAGCAGTTTATATGTCTGTTGCAAAAACACTATGCAAACCTGATTTCCTACCCACATCAGACTATTAGCACAGACACATGAAACGAAAATTGAAATAGCGAGTCATCAGTCTATTGCAAAATTCAGAAAATGCAAGGAGATAGAAGGCATTAGCCAACCAGCTGAATTCAGGTTTCTCGGTGGAGCACACAAGGAAAAGACTTTGTAAAACCCGTGCTAATGATTATGGGAAAGGCAGCAGGTAGAATGTTTCATATCCCTTTAAAGAAAAGCAAGAGCACTGGGACCAAAGAGAACTACTGCCTGGTAAACCATTGTGACATAGAAAGGGGAAAGTGAAGGCCTAAAGGCCAAAAGCAGCAGTGGAAATGAAAGAACAGCTCAACCCTACATGCAAGCCCAAATATATTCCTTGCAAACCACACAAACCATCTCTCTGGTATAAACAAGTTCTTGAGACACCTGGGAACTCAGTAGAGCTGTGGACCAACACAAACCTAGTGGCTGCAAACCACCCAGCTGGCAACTGATTTTAGTTGACCAGCACTGTGTTTAGGCCTTGTCCTCACTCATTCCAGCCATGTTGCTGATACCAGTCAACTGGCAGCAATAAATTCTGAGGTGATACTGCAAAGAGGTTACCTGCCACTGGGAAAAAAAAATACACCATGCATGCAGTTCTTGAATGAGGAATTGTATCCAAAAACATGTTAGTAGCCAGATATGCTCTGATAATGTGCACAAATATGGATCCATTGCGACCACCAGCACCTCTTTGTCCAGAAGGTGTTCCACCCCTAAGAGGTATCTTTGTTTTCCAAATATGTATCCAGGGCCCCTGAAACAAGAGTTATTTGGAATAACAGCACCATCAGAATAAGACTTTTACTAGTAAAGAATAACATTCTCCTTGGTTGTCCTAATAGCCCCCAAACATCAATAAGGATGGCAAGACACAATATTTTATGAAGAGTAAATTATGTGCTCTCAGGTTTAATCACATGTATTTTATAGACAGATTTTGGCCCACATGGGGATGTTGCCTTGGTACATGGCCATGGGAAGTGCTGGCTAGGAGGCCAATACTCTTTGTGTTTCGAGAACTGTGGCTGCATGGCTACAGGAGAAAATTCATGTCTTAGAGCAATCTTGATTCTTTTATATTTCATATATGATGCCAGAGCAGCTGATAGTGTTTTACAGGTGATCAAAAATAACTTAAATCCACATTTGCTATGCTGCAAATACTGTGGTACAGGTCTTGAAAATCAGTGGCAAAGAATCAGGATCAAAGTTTACCATTTAATTGCAATTTATATCCTCATCCCTTCCATAAAGATCAAGGCATTCAGCAATTCATATTAAACTTCCCAAAAACAATAATTTTGCATAACTAGCAAGAAATATATAATTTACTGGGTTTTTGACAGAAAACCAGCAATTTATCCTGTTTCATCATAGCTTTCTAACACATCTAAAATAACTATAATAACTCTATACCAAGCTAGTTTGTAAGCAATGTTTTAGAGGCATTCTATTCACAGTTAGATACAGAACACACCACTTAGTTTAGAGCAATCTTAGTTTCTTCCAGCACAAAACAAAGCCTCCAACCTGTAATCACTTGATATTAGTTCCCAGTTTGTGATCTGGATCACTGGAGTTCAACATGGGCTGAGCTGGGGTGCAGTGGAAATGTGGAGGCAGGGACAAGAGGAGGTGAGACAGCTCTTCTAGGTGTGACTTTGCTGCTCCACCTGTAGCAGGGAGCACTTTCCAGCACTGCATCCCAAGCTTGCAGCATCACTGAAGTGAGCAGAATCCTCACACAGCAGACCATTGGTGCCTTCCAGTGAAGTCTGGATCTCGCAATCAGAGTACAGGGTTGTGAACCTTCCACCACTCCAAAATCTCATGTGCTAGGTACAAGAGAGTGACCAGACACCGTAGGAGATGGGTGGGAACCACAGACAGAACCAGTGCTCAGATGAACCGTGCTAGAGAGGTTGCACTGTCCACTGCAGCCTCACTCCAAATTCCATGTAACTTGTCCCTTGTCCCTGTCACCTTTCAAATCACACCATTTTATGAGAGCATCTCAGTCTTTGCCAAAGATGACAGTAAGTGACAGATTGTTGTTTAGGGCAAGTTCCTCTTATTTTTATTTAAAAAGTGCAAGAAGACAATTAATGGCTGGAATCTCTTGCACTACAAGAATCAAATAATATTTCATATATAGAGGCCTGCATGTTTGGTGACTGAGTGCATATCATGAAGTAAGAGGCATAATACCAAGGATCTTGATGGAAACAATAGATTCCTCTTGGGAAGAAAAGATATGCAATGTTTTTAGTAGACTGTCTGCAAAAGAGCTCAAAAATGGTTCACATGGGGTAAGTCCAGGTTCCTGAAGTGCTGGGCAGACAACACCCCTCCCTTTACCTCCTCCTCTTTCCAGATACACACTGTCAGAATGGGCAATGCTCAGCCAGCAAAGTAACTTTCCTTCTCACTGGCAGGTGGAGGTACAGCCTGCTCTTGTTCATGGAAAAATAAAGGCAACCCTATTAGCTGCAGGCTTTCATGTCCTGCATGTAGTGAAGGCTAGGAAAGTGCCACAGTCTGGGTGGTGCTCTGGCCACTTTCTCCCAATGGTTTGGCTTCTGGGAGATGCCAGACGGTCCTCACGTGCTGCAGAAGCTGATGGGAGTGAAGGGTGCTCACCTTCTTGCAGAATCTGTCTGTAAGGGACATCCTTACATTCTCAATGTGCACCCATTTAAGGACAACTACATCAATGTCCTTTTCTGTTCTCTCCCAGTTTTGTTTCAGCCATCTCCTTTACCTTCAAGTGCCTTTAAGTGCTTTCTTAATGTCTCACACTCTGTTTTTAACAATAGGAGCTGAACATTGAAACAGCAGAGCTAAGTGAAATGTATGCAGAGAGAAGAGGAAGGAAAAGCAATTCTTCACCCATCCCCCCATCTGTGATCAGTACATCTCTGCTAATGTGTAAAACACAGAGCAGCCTGTACAGCCTACATTACATGTAGCAGTTCAAGTAGGGATGTTTTTTCCATGTGTTGCCTATCGCACTGAAAACACTGCTATTACTACAACACCCAAGCAGTAATGCAGATTACTGGTCTTCAGCTATTCTAACAAATGAGAAAGAAATAGCAGAACTCCCTGAAAAAATACCTTTCAGGGATCTTGCTGCTTTCTCTGAACTCATTTGGGCATATATTTGGGCAAGGGTATATCCTTTATCTGATTTATGAGAGCCTAGACAGCTGTTTAGAAAGAATGAAAATAGCAAACAAAGTGAAACAAATGTTCTTAGTACTGCAAAGAAAAATAAAAGAAGGAAAGTGCTAGTCAGGGAAAGCATCCATTTAAAGCTTTCCATGATAGGTAGGAGATAGAGATTATTTTTACAGAAAAAGAATGGAAATAGGAACTAGATGTTGAGACCAGTGCTTTACTGGTTGGTTGGTTGGTTGTTATTTTGTTTGGTTATTCGTCCACAAAAAAAATCTGAATTCTCCATCTTTGCAAAGAAACAATTGATTTTTCCCAAGATACTAACATGGGAAATTATTAGGATGGTTGCTACTGTAATGCTTCTATATTGTAGAAGCTTCTACAATGCTACTATAATATCTTGTGCTCTGATGAGATACCATTCTCTGTAATTACAGGCCACAAAAATGAGGCGTGTTTCATAAACAATTTCAGAAGTTTTATTCTGAACTTCTAAATTGCCTTTCTTCTTGAACATACAAAACAGCTTAAGTTCACACAAACCAGCAGCAATCTCCTCACATCTTTGATCTATGGCCACTTCCTTGTTCTTCAGGCCAGCAAGTCCTTCTGCAGCAGCATCTCTTACAGGACAAGTCACAGGGCTCCACATCTCTCCCAACAAGTACTGCCCACCAGCACTGGAGCATGGGGAGCTTTTGGTCCAGTCCTTGAGTGAGTTTGGCTTGTTCACAGCAAACTTCTAAATGCCTGTAGGACCTCTTCAAACTGCCTTTGTGTGGGTGGTTATGCCAAGTGTGCCTAATCTTGGACACAGCAGTTTGTTGAAACTAGGATTTGGGATATTCACATTCACATGAAATTCATAAAATGTCTTCCCTGAGCTTTGTTGGAGGTACATGTCCTAGGCACTTATTCATAGCAACACTGCACCTTTCATTCACAGACAGCATCTCCAAATTACCTGACTTTTGTCAGGTCATGGATATTTAACCAGGGAAGTGAGGAAGATTGATTTCAAGACAAGCATATATTTAAAGCCTAATTACCAGGTGTGCCTCATATTTGCAACATATCTGCAATAAAACCTCTGAAAATTGGCCAGCACTCTTGTTTTTAACAGAACACCACCCAGTGTTAAGTCAAAAGCCTTAATAAATCTAAATATATTACAGTATTTTTATCAGCTAACGATATAAATTCCTCAAGCATTAAATCAGGCTTGCTTTACAATAACTCATTTTCACTAAACCATATTGATGGCAATAATTATATTTGTATATGTCAGTTCCTTTGAAGCCTCATGTCATTTTTCTGTCATTTTGCCTACAACTGATGTAAGCTAATAAGCCTATAATTAGTGGCTTGTCACACCCTCTGAATTCTGGCACAGACTCCCAGTCTTCTGGAATTTTCTGATTGCAAGGTGTTTTCTGAACATCTTTAACTGCTGATATGTTGAAAGTCATGTATGATTCTGCCAGAATACAAGTACACCCTGGTATATTCTGAAGAATAATTTTCTGAAATATTTCTGCCTGTTCTGCATCACTGATAATGGGTTTTTTCTCCTTTTTCTAGTCATGGGCCTAAACCATTATCATTGTTCCTAGTAATTGAATGATTTCATATTATCCTTGGCTCTCATTAGAAGATTTTTATTTACTTATTTTCAGCACCTGATGACTTCTTACTTTTATGGATTGTTCTTTTTTTTCACTATAGATGTTGTCTTTTTAACAACTGATTTCCTTCTGCCACTGAATCATAACTGATGTTTAGTCCTTCATTGACAAAGGGGAAAATGTGACACTTTTCTATCTGAATGTCTCTAAAATAAATCTCCATATTTATTTTTATTTTTGTATTTCTATTTCATTTCCCATACACTTTTTTCTTAATTTATCATGCATCAGAAATTTAATTTTCAGGATAACCAGTACACATACACAACTGGTGGCCTGTGTGTATCTCTTGCCTATATTAAACATAGTCAGATCATGGTCAGTGACCCTGAGGCAAGCAAAGCTTTCCATGATAGCCATTAATTCTTTTTTATGAACAGAAACTGTAATGCAAATCCTGTGCCAACAGCTAAATTAAAGTCATAGAGATTCTATGCATTCTAGGTGTTCCTACCTTGTGAATATCTGGTTTTTACAACAAACCTGCACGTTCTTCTAATATAATGCTATGGGGAGAAGGTAGGAATGCAGAGAAATTTTTTGCCTATTCTTCCTTTTTTTAAAACACCTGAAAATGCCCCTGATTCCCTGCCCCCTGATTTTGCCTTTGGCGGAATGGTCAGCACCAGGGCCGGAGCTGACTGGCTCAGCAAGAGCCAGAGGAGTGTAGGACACCGCAGAGTGTTTTACAGGTGATTGTCTTGTCAGTGGCCTTGTCCCCAAGAGAACAGGCAAAGGTCAAATCTGTCTGTGGATTAATCAAAGTCTGTGGCCCCTTCATGGATTTCCCCTCAGCTTTGCAGGGATCCTGTATTAGCAGACACATTTTCCTCCTAGTCCTTCTCAAATTTGACCTCTTTTGCTCTCAGCCTATCCAGACTCACCTTTTCCCATTCCTGACTTCTCATTCCCAGTCCCAGCCTCCTACATTTCCTCACCCAGCCCAAATCTCCCCTCCTTATCCCCTTCTGCCTTTGGTCTATCCTTGCCCAAAATTGCTCTCATGTATCCCAGCTCTAGCTCTGTTTTTTCCTATATTTAAACCAAACTTATCTCTCCTTACTACCACCCGCCAGAAAAAGAGGGACATTCAGAAGGCCAGGAAAAACAGAACCCAAGGCCATGAGAGCCCAGAGCTGCAATTACACAGTCCAGAAGGAATGGTGTCCAGCTCAGACAGACTTTTCAAGGTATTTAGCACACAGCTGCAGCAGAGATTTACGAAGTGTGCTAGCTGCATTTTTTCTGCCCTAAAAAGTCTACAACTTAGCCATATTTGGGTTCATTTTTCTGGAGATACTAAGTATACAAAACTCATCTACAGTTAGTTTCATGTCCCTCCTATAAGCATAGGGACCAACTGGAGTTTCCAAATAAAAGACAGAAATTAGCATCATAAAATAACACATATTTTCTAGCCACATTCTTGGAAGGGACTGAACTGTTTTATGTATGCACTTAAATTTCAGCTAAATGAGGAAATGCCCAGCAGGGAAGCTTTTATTCCCTATTGTTACCATTTGGCAAAGTTATAAACATAGGGAACAGGAGCTCATCATGGAAAACATTGGACAAACAATAGATGGTGCCACCATTAATACAAATATTTTTATTTTTAGATTTCCTATAAAATCTTCATTAAGTATGTGAAGAATTTAAAATACCGTTCTTCACTGCAATTACATGAACATTTGACTGAAACCTCTGGGGATTCGATGAGAGCTAATAGCACCAATAAAGTGCAAACCAACTGCTGAGATGGATACAAGTTGAGGAGATTTTGGAGACAGCTTTATAATAACAAATAGTGTGTTATGAAATTGGGCCTACTGGTTAAAAAATACTGGAGTCAGAGGGGAGGGAAGTGGGGGGGAAAGAGCAAAAATATACCAGAAACCTAGGGGAAGTAAAGCCTCGATATTTATTAGTTGAGTTTATGTGTCCCTCCCCACTATAGTAACCAAGAATCTATTTTGACTGCATTTAAGGAAACAAATAACAATAAAAATACTATAAAGTTATGAACAAAAAGATAAGCAGGGAATTGGACATAAGAGAAACTTGAAGAAATTGTCAACTTGGGACAGTGCATTGTACCCTAAGATTTATATGAATTACACAGGTTGACAGACAGCAGTGAGAAGGGATGGAAAGTCCCCTTTCTGTGGTCCAGTAATCACTAAATAATAAGAGCATTAAGACAGCAGATGTGCACTGATACAGTTCTCTTTTGTGCTCAAGTGCATCAGCCTTCAGCCAACTGAGAATTGCGCCAGCCATGGCCAAGGGCAGCCTTCACCTCATGTAGTGCAGACTTAGGTTACTCTTGTCCTCATTTTGGTTACTATATTTATCTATCTTGGAAATTTAGCTACCTTTTGCCATTTGCCTCACACCATGATACATGAGTTCTTGATAGCAACACAGTGAGGTTGGAAAATCTCATTTAATAGACAGGAATCTGGAAGAGCAAGACCAAGATATTGCAGTAGGAGGCCTTAAGCAGGAATTAGGCAATCATTTCTGTATTTTGTTCCCTCTGACCTGAAATTACTTGCCCAAAGACACAGAATAAGTAGCAGAATCCAAGTCTAGAATGTCCTACCCTAATGTTGTAGCAACCATCTTCCCTTAGAGCATAGGCAGTTAGTGGCATCCTGACACTGCATTTCCACATTGAATGATAATATTTGAGACTGTTCAGCTTCAGGAATATTTGGGAAGAAACTTCTCATGAGAGTGTTGATTAGTCAAAAACCAAAATCTTCTCTGTGGAAAAGAAAAGAAAAGAGCATGGCAAGAAAATTTGCAGTTCAGACCCACCCAGGGATCAAAGTAATTTGTTCTAGGATGGCTGCTGCTGTAGCCAGGTGATTGCAGGCACCTCAGCTGTTTTTGGCACTTCAGCACTTCTGTTCAAGGTCAGTTCAGTGCATCTGCATTGCACTTATGGCTCTGAATGCAGCACAGGCATATGCTCTGAAAGTGGGTCATAGCTTTCAAGATAATGAAAGCTAAATCATACAGCAATTATGCTCAGGATTAATCTGTTGCACTAAGACTCTCAGTGCACTTTGACTCTTAAAATAAGAACCTTTAAGTAGACTGTGCAATACTAGTTCAAAGAGTTTTGTGCTTTATCTAGTCCCAGTGCAATTATTTTTAGGCAAAACTTTAGGAAACCATTCAATCTGCAGCTATTAGCAAAGGTCAGGTGTCTAGTCTGAAAAAAATAATACTTACTGAGGATAGTCTGTGGTGATACTCGGTTCCTGCTGAACATGTCTCTACAGACCAGAGCCCACAGAGCTGCTGCTTACCTGGATTGCAAGACAAGCCCAAGTGTCAGGTGCTGCTTGTACACTACCTGGCTACCCCAGTGACACAAAGATGTGAGAATCCACAGCATCTCTCCCTGCAATGACAACTCCTTACTCACTGCATTTCCACCTTCAGAACTCCCAAGGCAAGTGACATTCCCAGCAGCATGGACATCTGTGAGCTGAACACCTTCTGCAGAAAAGAGAGGCCAGAGAGGCAGGCTTTTAACACAACAGAACTGCAGGGCACAGTTTATAACATACAAGAGGGAGGCATTTAGAGACACCAGGTTAGCTCTGAGTCATTACTGCCAAAATACAAGGAAACAATGTTTAACACTTCCATTTCCATAATATATAATTCTACTGTCTGGGCCTTTTAACAGTAATGTAGGTTATGAATAAAATAGATTCAGAACAATAGAAACGTGAGCCTGGGTACTGATAATCTCCTGTTACTTTTTAACTAACACAGGAACAACAGCATTCAATTCCTCAATGAAAATGACTCAGCCTGTTTGTTTCCAACAAGGCATCTTAAAAGATGTAATAGAAATAGGTGTTCCAACATTCAGTACCTTGCAAAAGCTGGGTTATGTTCATGCTTCAATATAGCTGAATGCATTAGAATTTGAAAACTATGGCAGAAATTTGTCAATTTAAAAGCAGTCATCTATCATCCTTTGAATGATTGGATATATATATTTTTTTATATTAGTGCTGTTATTGCAAAATTTTAAGATTTTGCAATAACAGCACTAATTTAAAAAAATGGATGTGACTGACTGGGCTCTTCTTTACACATTGCTACTGATAAAAATTCCCTTAAATTAAAAGGTGTCAGCTGCTTTAAGAAAAATACCCAATTTTTGTTTGCCTCCAGTGGGTTAGCACAAGCAAGAAATAGACAGAAGAAATAATGTTCATGCTGCTGTTGGTCAGAAGCAACAATATTGCTTCCAGCTTTGGGACCTAGAACATCATTTCCATATTGCTTTCTATATAAAACTATATTGAACTATGGTTCAATAACCCTCCCTAAAAAAGAATTTAATTACTATTTTTTTTTTTTTGCATAGCAGCCAGTAGTATGAGAAAAGGCCATAAAAGGGTTATTTTCATTATAGCAAATTTTTCAAGGTCCAAGACATCCATAAACTTGCTTTTTGTGATGATCTCCATATTGTATAAAAATATTAGCTTAAAATATAAGCTAAAGGCATTCCAGAAGAAATGGTCTCTGTAGTTCATGGATCATTGAAATCTTAAGTGCAGCAAATATTCACGGTACATAAAATACCCCTGCACCAGGATCAGATGCAAGCTTTAAGGAAGGAAGTTATAAATTTAAAGAGAACTAAAGGGCTTAGGTAAGAAGTAGAACTTTGGTGAGATTCCACTACAATACAATGCATCTGTGGAGAATTTGCCACACACCATATGAATCAAGTAATGCCAGAAAGGACCAGAGCAGCTTCAAGTCCTTCTGCCTTCCCAGACCTTGCAGTTTCATACAGCTCTCTAAATCCTTCTCTTTCTTACACCAATACCTGTGCCAGCTTTGCATGTCTCCAAAATGTGGCAACAGATTGGTGTTTTATTACCTTTGGGTAAGGAAAGCAGGATACTCTACCCTCTGCAGAGCTGAGCTTGATCCATGGTGCTCATCTTATCCCCTGGAGATTAGGGTGCTCAGGACAGCTCTCAAGGCAGGAGCTACAGGACTGAAAAGCAAATAAAGTGTTCTTGGGAGGAAAGAGCCTGTCCACCTTCAGCTTTACAGCTGAGGAAAAGAAAAGAAAAGAACGTGGCAAGAAAATTTGCAGTTCAGACACACACACGCAAGTGTCGCAGACATCTTTCATGAAAAATCCTTTCTTAGGATTTTTCCTTGTGAGAAGCTGCAGTTCAGTAACCAAAGTAAACAATGGTTATCTGCTGCTGTGGAATGCAACAGGTAGACCCATGATTGGTCTCCTGTGGGTGTTTGGATTTCTTGACCACTCATGGCAGAGCTGGCTCTTGCTCTGTCTGAGACACAGATCTTTGTTGTTCATTCTTTTCTATTCTTAGCTTAGCTAGCTTCTCAATAAACCTTTCCTTTCTATTGCTTTTTAGTATAGTCTTAATGTAACCTAGATCATAAAATAATAAATCAAGCCTTCTGATCATGGAGTCAACATTCTCGTCTCTTCTTCATCCTGAAAACCCTTGTGACCACAGTCACACCCAAGGATCTATAGTTCTATCTGTACTGGGGGTGACTGGAGTTTAACAACGTTTTCCGAAATCATTACCCCACATATTCCTCATCTACAGCTTCTCAAGGCTCATTTGATAGCACATGAGGAGGAAGAGAATCAAACCAGCCCTTAGGGAGACATAGCACGATATAATCTGCTCCTGTATTTAATACAAGTCACAGTAAACATCAGGAACAGGGGAATTCTGGTAACTTTCCAGCCTTAAAAGCCTCTAATGTTTGCTTTTAGCTGCAGTGCTGAAAAGAGTCATTACAATGACAGAGTGACTTGAGAAGCAGCTCCATACAGTGTCAGTGACAGTTTACTAAGTTCCTATTTATTCTGTCTTCCCCCAGAGTTATCTATGCAGCCATGCAGTGAGCCATTCAGGGAAATGCATTGGATTTTATAGTTTGGGACTTTTTTATTTTTTGTTTTTGAGGTGAGGAAGTCAGACTGGGTCTTTGGACTGGATGAGGAGATAGGAAATTTTTTTTAGGGAAGAACAAAGAGCTAGCAGGCTGGGTGAGAAGGCAGTTGCTGGCTTAACACTTCCACACAAGTGTCAATGCCACATGAGGGATCAGTATTTCTGGCTGGAATACCTAGTAGCTCCTCTAATAGATTCATTTTATCTTCATGGTTTGGATTTTTTTTTTTTAATCTGGATTTTTATAGCACATTAAAATCTCCAAATGAATGGTTAAACTGCCTTATCTTAGCATTATATATACAGGACACAAAGAAGGAGATGAACAGTCTGTTTTGATTAACAACTAATTTGATATTTCTTGGACCAAAGGCATTGATCTGTAGCAAACATCGCTGCATTTATAATTCATAAGCACAGGGAGTGCCAAGTCCCACTACGAGGACAGAGGTAAGATTAATTATGTGCCTTTGCTGTAAGTTTCCATATGGCACCATATTTTGTTTAGGCTGTTTTCTGGTAAGCTTATTATTTACTCTGAAATTTCTTGGTTTGCAGTGTACACTTGTGCCACAAGGAAATTACTTGTGTATTTCACCTTAGCCCTTTGTAACCTATTTGTATTCCTGACCATCACCTCATTGGTTTTCTCACCATCACCTTAGTTTTCTCTTTGGCATCAATTTCCCAAGCAATTTCCAGTTTTTATTTTCAAATAGAAATGATCTTCCTTAGAATAGCTTCAGCTGGCTGAGTTTTGGCTAAAGACTGCCTCAGCCTGAACACTGCCCTGCAAACATTTGCTAGCACACAAGAGGAAGTATCACCTCCCTTGCAGCAAGGATGCCTAAGATAGACTATAATGACTTTCTGAAATTTGTTCACCCTTTTGTTTCTTTTAAAAATGCGGTAAGTAACAAAAGAGAACTGGTTGCTTTGTTTTACTGAAACATTTCTGAACTCTAGCAGGTTTACAAGTACACATGAGAGCTGCTGCCAGCCAGCAGCTCCAGCTTTCCCCCAGGGCCTTTTGCCTGTGGCAGGAGTAGCCCTGCAGGAGCTCCCACAGTGCACAGAGGGCTGGAGGGGGTGAGCAGTGATGCCGGGTGTCACAGCTACACTTCAGCCTCAGGGGTCTCCCTCCAGAAGATTTGTTGCCAGGCTCCAGCATGTTCTCAGCTCTAAGCACCAAGATCACTTCCTGCAGCAGGTTGTCCCCTGTAGGCAATGATGTAGGGAAATCAAAGGTAGCTCCTTTGGCAGTTCCTTGGCACTTGCAAAAAGAGGATACTTCTTGCACATATATATCTATATCTATATCTACATATTAATATATAATATATATATTCCATAGCAATAAAGATTCAAAACTGAGAAACTTATATATATATATATATATATGTTGTTATATATTTATATGTAATATATATATTCCATAGCAATAAAGATTCAGAACTGAGAAACTTGAGCTGTAACTGGATCAAAATAGTTGGACTCAATTGTATTAGATGTCTTTTTCAATCAAAACAGTTCTATTATTAAAAAATACCCTCAATTTTTCTCAAGCTGCATTTTGAACTTGATTTATCTTTTTTTTTATTAGTTATTTTTTGAACAAGAAATGGAAACAGAGCTGAAAAACAATAGCTATATATTGATTTAAAGTCATGGTTCAGTGAAGAATATTGTGGTATGACAGATAATTTTGCCTTTTCCTTGTCCTTTGCCCTGCCTCTTTAAGCCATCACAAGTTAATTCAACAAGCTGAGATGTACTGATCTGCTTATTAAGTCATTATAAGCCCATGTCAGAACAATTTCAGCTACAGCTGAAGCTGTTGAATCAAGGCTTCACACCTAAATTTTGCAGGCTGCTACAGGAACCTGCCATTGTCTGCTCAAGAAACATACACAAAGTGAGAATGGGCCATGATATTATTATGCCTCTATGAAATGGACTATCCAGACATAAAAACTTAAAGGCTCCCTTCACTTACACTAAGTGAGCTCCACTGATCTCCATGAATTTACACTACCATAGATACAAACTAAACTGGATCTAAAATCATTGTAGGCAGAGGGACCTGTTGGCTACAAGAGGTCATGTCCCAGCTCAACCACTGGGAAGCTGCATTTCTGACAGCCTGCTCTGCTCATCATTACTTCTTCACCCTCTAAAACTCTACCACTGAAATGGGCAAGTTGAGAGGCCACTGAGAACATACTCCAGTCTACAAGATGCAGTGAAAAATTATATAAAGAAATGCCAGATCAAAAAATATAAAGTCCAACTTCTTCTTTTAAGTCGTGGTGCTTTACTTAGAGACTGGCTTCTTTTGTA
The DNA here is from genome assembly GCF_012460135.2 of Molothrus ater. Taxonomy (NCBI): domain Eukaryota; kingdom Metazoa; phylum Chordata; class Aves; order Passeriformes; family Icteridae; genus Molothrus; species Molothrus ater. The sequence continues at coordinate 62,082,575 of NC_050479.2, read as the reverse complement.
ATAAAATATTCCTGAAGTTCACTTCTCAAGAGCTCTCTTTTTTTCCCTACTGTTAGCTGCATATGGCCTATAGCTCAAAGATTTGGGTCTTTATTTACATTAATCAGTGGCAAAAAAATACAGATCTAATATCTAATCTTAGGAAATTAAGATGTGCTTGTTGAAACCCCCTAAATTTTGCAAGCTACTGCAGAAACATATTCTTCTTAGCAAGCCCACTGAAAGTGGAAATTGGGTGCCTGATAGAGACTAGATACTGTATACAAAGGTTGGGCTATCTCATATTGCATCATTGTCTATCCAAGTGACAGATCCAGAGCAGTCACAGGTGTCTAAAACTTGCCTTCGTTACCCAAACTAGAGTGGCAATGCTGGAGACAACTGGTCAATTTCAACTCATCCTGGGAGGATCCCAGCCTATAAAAGAGGCTGTCTGCAATGTCCAAATTTCCTTGGCTGACTGAAATGCTGCATTTCCACCTGAGCAGCAGCAGCAACCAGTGCATTTTGGCTGTGCTGAACAGGGGCTGGAGAACAACCACCATCCTGCAGTAGGGATGTCTTCCGAGCCCTGTGAGCAGCTGGGTTGGGAAGTCCTCCTTTCACTATTGCTGGCATGAGCTTGCAGGGCAGCCTTCCACGAGATGCTGATTTCTCTAAACCCTGGCAGAGTGCTTCAGGTCCTTCACTGAACTGGACCCTGAGTGACCATTCTCCTCATCGCACTTGCTCTCCACTTTCTCAGCCTGGTGCTTATGCCAGACAGATAAACTGCCTATAAGATTGTTCTCTAACACAATTCAGAAAAAAGTAGCTTCAGTACCTTAAAAAAAATCATAAATAGGCTTTTGCTATTAAAGCCCAACACACTTCATCTGAAAGAGGATTGATTGGGAGTGAATGTACAAGCAAACAAACCATCTGTCGAGAGATGGCAGGGACACAGAAGCAGACAGAAGTCTCTGTTTACACCAAAAGCAAGGCTGGAGCTTTTGATGGCTCTTTGTTGCAAAACTAGGGCCTCTTCCCATGGGAGTGTGCGACAGACTGGGGACAAATCAATGCCATCTAACCTGACACCTTTATGGAGAGATGTCTATATCTGAAATGGCATCTCTATAAGCAAAGGAGAAAACAAGACATTTCTGAGACACAGATGATATAATTTCATATGCTACCATCTGCTTCATCCAAATTCTCTCTGTGTCTGTCTCTCACCATGCCTTTAGCTCTGCCTAGCAGGGTAGCCAGAGCTTCGCATTTTTCCTGCTTGCATATAGGGAATAATATTGACCAGGGAAAGAACATGGAATACATACTGAAACAGCTTCCATACACCCTCTGCCCACCAGAAAGGTCCAAGTATTTATTGATAGCTTCCACCTACCCCACCTCACCATTCTTGTACTCCTACATCACTTCATCCTCCACAGTTTTTTATTTTGCTGGATTCTGCCTCTTCAGCACCTACTGATGTCTAGTGAGAACCAGCTGTGTTTTCAATAGTTGCTCACAACTTGGTTTTCATCTTTCAAGGCTGCTGTTATCACCCCCTTTCCAGATTATGCCCCCATATCCCTTTATATCGCCTGTCTTGAGAAGTGTATTGATGAAATTGCAAGTAAACATCTTGTCTTTCCATGTTAGGTTAGGTTCAACATATTTATTCAGGGTCACTGGTAAATGAGAAATGAGAGGAGAGGTGAGATGGGTTTGAAGACCCAGGCACTGCCAGGCTGTTCCTAAAATAGCTTGGAAAAATGCATGTGTGCACATATATTAAGGGCTTGGTATATTGCTGTCCCTATTTTGGTTCACCCTTACACCTGCTAATTAATTTTAACAGCCCATTAGGGAATTCACAAAGCCCAAAAAGAGCCTGATTTTCCTGTCACCTGATAAACGTGCCTCAAGATCTGCTCTGATCTACAAACCCTCCCCAAGCCCCAGCCCCAGTGGGGGCACCCACATGCCCAGCAACTCCACAATATTTTTACCCCAACAAGAACCCTACATCATGTCAATCCTGCACCACGCAGCTCATACCCACAGCTCTTGGGGCTTTGCACTCTCTCACACGGGTGGTGAAGGGAGAAGAGAGCAATCACAGTGTCACAGCCAGCTGCTCATCCTTGCAAGCTGAGAAAAGCATCTAAGAGGTGTTTTCAGCTCCTCTCCTTCTTCCCAAATGAGGTGATGGAGAAGAGGAGTAGTGAGGATCAAAAATGACAGGTCAGGGAGGAAGATTTCTTTGGGTTTCCTGTGGGTTTCTGTTCTCCCTCCTCAAGGCAAAGCTTGGGGAACAGCTTTCCTCCCCCACCAGAGCTAGCCAAGGAAGAGAGCAGGGTGATGGAAACCTGTGGAAAGGGCCTTTCCTGAGAAGGAGAAAAAGGTGTTTGATACTAAGTGATCCCCAGAGCTATTTGAACATTTTCTCTTCTCCTCCAGTGAGCACTGGCACTGTGTGGTCTTGGATCAGGCAGGAAAGATGCCTTTTACAGAAATAACTGTTAAATGCTAGGAAAAACTGAGGTCTTCACTGAGGCAATGATGTGTGGCTTGTACATACTCAGAGAGCTCACCTGTCTGGTGGCAAGGGGTGGGGGATGTTGTTCTCCCCAGAAACTTTTCAAAGCCAGCCTTCCAGACATGCTCCATGCCACAGGGACAGGGCACTGACTTAGTGGGGTGATGCCAGGGTCTTGAGCCCCCTGTCAGTCCTTTGCCACAGCGAACACCTCCATGCAGTTGTCCTGAGCTTGTGCAGCTCAGAGCTGACACTTTGAGCATCACAGAGGCCATGGTGACCCTTAGGGGAGTCACTGAAATAAAGTCTCCCTGCTCCCCCTGCCCTTATCCTCCATCAACTGTACACTCCCTCCTGAGCTGTTTCTCCTGTGCTGCATGCTCCCAGAGGCTCATAGCTCCCTGGTGCTGGCAGATTTTGATCTGGCTCTTCCAGTTTTGTTACATTCCCATCAGAAGCACAATAATTGCAGCAGGTGCTGTAGCACGATCTGTCCCATGGGTCAGCAAACTGTGGATCCTCACATCCTGCTGGGCAGAGGCTGCATCTGTCTGTCACAGGGTAGAGACAGCCACTCTGGGTCTCACCACTGCAATGCAATTCCTTTGCATACAGCTTGCATCTTCTTTGGGCCATATCCTGGTGGCTACATTTAAGCAAAACTCCATCTGAAGCTGATGGGAGTTTTCCCTGTAGAAAGTGGGATTTTTCCATAAGTTTCCGCCCATTTCAAAGTAAACATTTATCTAGCCCAGGCTGAACCAGACTGGTCAGGTTAAGGAAGCCCTGACTCTTCATGTCCTTCTAAAGAACATTCCTGCATACCTTCTTATCACAGAAAAAAAAAGGTTCTTTCTTCACCCTGGGGGCATGGGAGCAATCTTATTAAAAAAAAAAAAAAGAAAAAAAAAGTCGTCTTTCTCTCCCTCTTCTCTCTCTTTTTTTTTTTTTTTCAAATAAAGAAGGACAGACCCTTTAGCAATCATGGGGTTTCCTGGACAAGAACACAAGCACTCCAAGCATGTCATCATTGCCCCATAGTTGCAGAGCTTGATCAGATTAGGGCTGTACTGACTGCTGGGATAGAAGGCAGGATTAAGAGATACTGGAAGGCCTCCAGGCCATTTTCTTGAGGAAAAACCCGGCGTGACTGCAGGACTGCTCATGTGTCAGAAAAGATCAGCCCTGCAGGTGTCATCCCACCGGAATCACAGCGTAGGTCCCTCACCGAAAGGATGAAGGTAAAGTCCTATTTAATCAGAGTGAAACATGTACTGAAAATGGCTGGAGATGCATTACCACGATTTCTCCATCCCAGGGAAGGACATGACATCTCAAAAATAGCTCCAGTATGTGCAGGCTGCATCTGTACAATGTGGCCATCATGCAGCCTGACAGGAATGGCTGCTGGATTTCAAGGGTGAAGTCTGAGAGCTGGTGAACAGAGAGAGCAAATGACACTGTGGCAATCTGTTACCACAGTAAACATAATTCCTCCTCACCCTGCCCAGCACATATGCTCCTTTCAGCTCGGGGTGAGAGAGGAGGCCAGGATTGCCATTTAAGGGAGGGGTTTTTGTGTTCCTGCTGATGAACCTACCAGAACACCTCTTATCATATTTTGCTAAGACTCACACACAGCCCATCTGCATTTTGTGCAGAGGAGTTTGTTTCAACACATCAGAAGTGCTCCACAGTCTCCAGGAACCCTACAGTGCCTCAAAGACCCTCCTCCAGAGGAGCTACAGGTCTCCAAAGCAGTCCCCACATGACACACTGGCTTCTTCCCCATCCCCCTCAAAGCTCCTGATTCACTTGCTCACAAGCAGATTCATGTTTTCCTCCTATTTTTACACACAGCAGTCATCCTGGTTCTGTGCTGGCATGCATGATGCACACTAATATGACCTGACATCCTTCCTCACATATGTGCATATTTGACTAGACCTTGGGTCAAGGCAGGCAAAATCACACAGGCTGATCTTTTGAGTGTCAGGCATGCATTCATCTACAGGGACCTTCTATTAGGATAAACTCATGTGTCTATTCACAAGCCATTATGTGATTCTCTGTTATGTCTGGATGAACAAGACATTCAAATTAACTTAAATGAATTTATCCATATGGCACTGCAAACCCTAGTCACAGAAAGGAAACAATGCATAGAAATATCGCATCTAAATTTTTCAGTGGTGACCCCTGAGTGCCCAGCATCCAAGTTTTTCCTCTCGTGTTTGATACATCTTTGTTTACCAATTCTACTTGCATCGAGGACTTGGCTGTTTACTGTATTTTGAATATAAAGCTCCAGTTAATGTCAGTAGAACTTCTGCTTGCAGATATGGGAGGAATATTAAATAGATCTGCAGTGCAGAGAGAGATGATATTTTAGTTCCTTTCATGTATTTGAGTTAGAAAATAACACTGTAGTTGGTTGGTGCCTTAAACTCCCAGAGATTTCAAAGTACTGTGCTCAATACCCAGGCAGAAAACTTCCCACCACTGAAGGGAGGTTTCTCCTGGTGTGGGGATCATTGGCTAAGCCTGACATGCGAAAGAAAAACTAGCACACTACAGGTGAACTGGAGTAGAAATATAGAAGGTCTTCCATGTCTGGGTTAAACAGGCAGGGCTGCTCAGTGCTGGCAGCTGCAGCAGAGAGACAGTGGGGGTCTGAGCTGAGGGCACAGGAAAAGACTACAACAGTCCATCTCAGGCAGAGGTTTGTAGAGATGATCAAACAATTTTTGCCTTTATGGGTAATGAGCATGGAAGCATTTATCAAACGTCTTTTTTTTAGCTCTCCAGTGTCCCTCACTGGATATATCAGGGAGTAATTCAGATGTTTTTCAAGTGCTGAAATTGAAAGAGCATTGGACTTCTATATGACTAGAAGATGATCGTGCCTTTCCAAATGCCCCTGTTGTTGATTGCTGCATTAGTGCAATTTATTTGAACTGAACACTTTGTCTGGAGGTGTTGTATTGCACTAAATAGTTATTTAGTTGTTTGCACTGGGTGTTAAAAAAGATGTTATTGGGTCACGTGGATGGTATACTCCCCCTCACATGGTTTCTCCCTCACATAACCCCCTGGTTTCTGTATGCCCTGGTGGTCTGTCCCACGGGTGGTCCCTCCCCTCGCCTCTCCCCAGTGTTATCCCATTGGCCGCGGTCCTCTTTCCCCCGCCACCATCACCTGGGGTATAAAACCCTAGGCAGGTGTGGTTTTGTCTCTTTGCTACCTGGGTGGTCGCTGCCCCAGAAGTGTCCTGTCGCGAGCTAATAAACTGGATACTTGTCTCCACGTGGCAAAAAGCGCTTCTCGTCTTTTATCTTCTGTCTGTGCAATTCCGTGTGGGCTTTAGTCCTGAGCAAGCTAGATCTGGATTTATATTAGCCCAGAGACCCACGGATTTATTGCATGGAGCAGTTGGGATGTGCTTTCAAAAAGTATCCCCTTAAGACTACCTTCACCTTGGCCTTACAAAGCACCCTCTGTGTACTTACTTGCGGAAATCTCCACCATAATGAGTAGTCGGATCTGTTTTTGTCTTCAAACCTCATTTCAGGAAGTAATCTGGGGCTTTTCATGCCTGCTCCCACTCACAGCAGGACATTCTTACTCTCCTTTGAGAGGCAGAAATTCAGAGGAAAGCAACATTTTGGTGATAAGCATATGCTGGCAGGAGCACCACTATAAAACTTGCAACAAAGACTTTAAGAAGCCAGTGCCATAGCAATTAGATTCACAGCATCTATCAAATCATAATCCCAGCAGCACTGAGGGTGAGAAAGCCTGTCACACAGAGCCAGCACCTCTTCCCACTTCTCCAAACATTTTTTGCTAGTGCAGTTTGACGGGTTATAGAGACTTTGATATGGCCAAAGTGACTCCTTTAGAAAGTCAAGACAAATATTTACAAGTGTGTTGCATTAGTTGACTACAAATATCCTTCTATGCATCTAAGCATCTGCCTTTAGTACTGCCATCAAACAGGAATGGGCCAGGAAAGCTTAGGAGCCAGGGAGATGGCACTTCCTGCTGGAGGGGCAAGGGGCTGGGCACAGGAAAGCAGCCGCGGCTGTGCAGGAAGAGACCATAAATGATGTAAACTGTAATAAGTGCGGATGCAGAAACACCAGTCTGAGAAAGACAGCTGCCCAGTGCCGCCTGCAAGGAGTCTTCAATGCCCTAGCCCTTCTCCCTGACACTCCAACCTCTCCAGCAGCCTGATGGGGCCAGGAGGAGGCTGCCCACCTGCTCCTGGGGCCCAGAGGGGCAGGTAATGGTGCAAAGAGCCGAAGGAGAGGATGAGTCATCTGCTACAGCAGGGAGGGAGAAGCTGGTGAAGGCACTGCGGATTGCTGCAATGCCACAGCAGCTCCCCTGGGTCTCTGGCTGGTGACATGCCTTCCCCTTTCGGGCTGCCTTAGCATAATTCTGCAACTGGCTGTTTCTTTGCAGCTACAGCCTACGGAGAAGTGCAAGCAAACAACAGTAGAAACAAAAGAGCAAGTGCAAAGCAAATGGGAGGGGCTTAGGAGCGGTGCAAGAGCTCAGCATCTAACTCCACCAGAAAAGAGAAGGGAGCAAGAGAGGAGGAATCGAGAAAAGCATAATAAAGTCACAAGGAATTGGGACACTTCTGGACAAAACATGCTGCCCAGATGAATTAAAGGGTACATCAGCAGGCTTCCACTTCTGAGAAGTTTTTGAGTTTAGCTACCTTATCAGGATCACGTTTAAACCACATTTATCAGATCCTTGAGCAGTAGGAAAATGCTTTGAAAATCATGAAAGGTTTTTCTTTGTTTGGTTTTTAATTTTATTTTATTTTAATAAATGGTAGGTTCTTTCAATTTGCCTGATGGTTTCTGTGCCTTTAGGGCCTTTTTAATTTGCATATTCATGTCATCTTATGCAATGATTCAAGCCTTTTAAAAGTATCTTTTTATTAAAAGCTCAGATTTTCCCAGAATCAAATTCCAAGTAATGGCAAAATGCCAAATATTGTCAGGGTAGTAATAAATTAGCAAGCTAAATTTAATAAGAATTTTCTGATAAAGAGGAAGCAATTAACAGACTGATTACAGCAATCATTTTATATGCTGTTGACCCAAATGCCATTGTATATTCTTTTCATGTGCCCTAAGTGTGGCCTGACTATATTAATGTATGCACAGATCCCTACTATTCTGAAATTTGGGAGTTAATCATATGCTGTAGTAGAATTACAACAATCTGGTGAACTTGTTATATGACCTTTTCCTTTAAATTACTTTATTTGTATTTCTATTTATTTTTAATTTAATTTGCTCTCTCCTTTAGAGTCCCCATAAGAAGGTATCAGATTGGAGCATTTGTTCAGGGAATGTTGTGCAAACTCAGTCTGCATGTCTTAGAGACCTCTCAGAAATATCCTTTGATAAGTAAATAACCATTCTTCAAGGGTTTGAACTTTTGTTTTATTTTTCAGCTGAAACTTTTTTTCCCCCACAAAGCACATCAAACTTTTTTGTTCAACTAGAGGACAAGTGTCTTCCTCGATGCTGCCTTTTGAGGATGATGAAGAAGTCAGCCAGTTCCAGAATTTTGTGGAGTCTTAAAGGCAACCATGGGCACAGCCAATTGATTTAGGGAGGAATCACAGAGCTAGGAAGGAGTAGGGGACTAATGTTGTGTGACATGATACTCACTGACCCTAATTATCAGCTTCAAAGCAGCTCATCGGTAGTGGAGTTATTGCCTCCCAGCAGACAGATGCTTCTGACTTAGCCCTGGCCACAGCCCCAGTTAATGTCAGCATCATTTTTACAGACTGCAAGTGAATTAAAAATAATGCCAGGGAGCAGGGAAGGAAAGACAGTGGAAGAAAAGCCAGTAGAGTCACCAGCATTAGTGGGAGGATGGCCAGAACTGGAGGGCAAACTGGAGCACATTGAAACTCTTTGGGTAAGGGAGGGGAAACTCCCTCCTACACTGCCCTGGGCGTGAGGGAGGGCAGGCAACACCCAAAAGAAAGGACACACAGGAGACCGGGAGTATGACACAGATTTTTAGAGTGGTACTTGGGGGTTAGCAGTGAACAGGACCAAATGTCAAACCAGAAAATGTGACACTAAAACTGGACTGGCATTAAAGGAGGCAGCTGAGTTACACAGTCTGTTTGCAAATTGAGTGAGATTATTAAGCTTGGACTGGAGGGGGAAAGAAGATTTAAATTATTTGCGGTAGGATGAAAGCTTTTCCTCACAAAAGTTCAAGACGTAAAGGCAAAATACAGTCTAGTGCTAAGAGGCACTGGGAAAGGAACTGTCCATCAAAACTGCAGTCCAACAGGGAGTCTTCAACATCAATGAAAAGAAACTTTCTCTGGTGGATTTTCTAGTTGTTTGTTTGTTTGTTTGTTTGTTTAAAAAGGGGAGATTTTTATGCACTTTGTTCTTCACTGATATCTTCCAGTATCACACAGGAACATATGCAGATTCTAATCCAGGGATATTGTAGATCAAAGTGGTGCCCCAGCTGCTGCATCACATCAGATATGGCTCTTGTAGCAAGACTCTGGTTTTCCCTTTCCAGACAATTTCCCATCAATAAAAAAAAACAGATCAAGAAAAACAAAAAATGGAGAAAAGTGCTGTTATTTAAAATAAAAGCTTCCTCTTTGAGCTCACATGCTAAAAGCAATCAGCATGGGAGAGTGAAGCACCCCCTTCCCTTTAGAGACATAGAAGCAGTGCCATTTCTTCTGCATTAGGTATTTGCATTCCATCCCTCCAGCTTGGAGAGCTACCTGTGTAACCATGTTACAGTGTCTCTCCAGTAAGCATAACATCAAAGAGGATTTTGGAGCTCTGAGAACATGACTGTAAGAAATAGCCTATACTTTGTGCCACTGTCAGGATATCTCTTTGGGCCACTGAGCTGTTGGAAACATCACTGCAAGCAGCTGTATTAATCAAATGATGGTGAATACCCAGTAACTTGGACATTCCTGCAGCTTCCCTCTTTCACTGCAGCTAGTTTAATTCTGATGTTGCTAGGATATATCGTCTTAGAGAACATAAACCCTACAAAGCCCTCACCGACAAGAGGATTAGAAGAGTCTGTCTACTGGTGGATTATGTATATGAAAGAAGAATAAAATCAAACAAAATATTTCATTTTGGGCTAAACTTATGTAATTATGTGGGTACAGAGATGAAATGGTCAGGGTAGCTTTATCTGTTGTGCACCCCCAAACAATAATGCTCTGCTCCACCTTTTCTCTCAAGGCACATCCCTGCAGAAAGGCAGTGGTTGTTTAGGGAATACCACAAACTTCTCTGTCATCTGATTAAATGTAGACAAATCCAAAGCAGACATAAGTACTCACTGCTTGACCTAGGTAACCTTATTTCCCATTTATTCAGTATCAAGATTTGCATGTTTTTAGAGAATGAGTCATTTCTCTCTCACATGGGGTGGAAATTGTGCCATTGGAGTACCAGGCCAGAGAGGTCCAACTCCCTTTGTGGGTCAGTCCACCAGCCCTTCCCAATCCAGCAAGTGGGTCAATGCAGTAGCTGTGCTAACTGCATCAGCAGAGCAAATACACATACATATAAATACATGTATATGTAGAGCCATATGTAGAGACACATATATAAACCCTCAAAAACATAGGACCTCTGTGTGTATGTGTCTATATATGTGTGTATGTGTCTAAACTGCTCCTGTGTTTTATTCATCAGATTCAGGTATCTCAAATTTTGTGATAATTTCCCCACTAAGCATTGAATATGTCATTAGAAAAAATCTGCCTATATCCATCAGGCCTTTTACCTCTTTCTCAGTACCATCTAACTGCTCAAACATTAAATTGTTGCATTCCAGCAGTCAGTCTTGTACTTGACATCTGTGTGTGGACCAATGTGACTCAAGTAACCAGGATCCAGCAGGAGTTCAAGTCTGTGATGATTTGGGCTGGGGTAGAGATAATTTTCTTCACACTGGCTGGTATGGGGCTGGATTTTGGATTTGTGCTGAACATAGGGTTGATAATATAGAGATGTTTTTGTTATTGCTGAGCAGAGCTTACAAAGAGCCAATTTTCTCCTTTTTGTGCTGCCATGCTGGCAAGAAGGCTCAGGGTGCATGAGAGGAGACACAGCCAGCACAGGTGACCCAAACTGACCAAAGGGAGATCCCAGACCATGCAACACCATGCCCAGTATATAAAGTGGGGGAAGAAGGAGGAAGTGGAGGACATTTGGAGTGCTTATCTTCCTAAGTACCCATTACACATGATGGGGTCCTGCTCTCCTGAAGATGGCTGAACACCTGCCCGCCCAGGGGGAGCAGTGAACTAATTCCTTGTTTTGTTTTACTTTTGTGTGCAGCTTTTACTTTCTCCATTAAATGCTCTTTAAATCAATCCATGAGTTCTCCAGCTTTTACCCTTCTGATTCTCTCCCTGATCCCACTGGTGATTGAGTGAGTGAGTGGCTGTGTGGGGCTTAGCTGTTGGCTGGAGTTAAACCACAACCAAGTCACTGCTCAGTGGAGTGTAAATGTATGCATACAGATATGCTCATACCAAAATGAATAGGATTAAATTAATGGATTGCCACACTGGCTGGTCAAAACCACCTTATTTAATCCATGAAAGAGTCAAATAAATTGCTTGTAAACCTAACAGGAATACTCTGCATATTTAAGTCATGTGTTTAGCCTGGGCTTAACTCCAAGTTTTCCTTCACAGCAAAACTCTCCCCTCTGTGGCACCCCTACCATTTGGGGGTAAACCTTAGTGAAAGAGACCTGATAATATGCTCACAGATATTTGTGCCTAAACATTACACATCCTTGTGTCTAAAGCACCACTCACTGGTACTCAGCAAACGTTCGACAGAGGGAGCACATAACTGGAAACCCATCAGATTTGCTGACTGATCTGTACTAATCTGAAGTTGTTTCTCTGCTGTGTACTTCAGTGTCTGTAACTGTCTCTGCATCAAAATGGTGTGCTGTTTGATCTTGACCTTTTACCTAGACTGTGACCTCGATCTTTTCCACTTACTGTCCTGACTGTGATCTCTTTGGGAACTCCAGATGATATGAAATTTCCCTGATATTCACCTCTTTATGCGACCTATCTGCCCTACTCATTCACTACCACACTGATGGTCACATGCTTGGCCATGGATACCTTTCCATAACACTATATGAATATTCAGGATATTTCAGTCTCTGAGATCCCAGATGGCACTTTCTTTTTAGCTTGTGCACAAAAAAAAACCAAAACAAAACAAAAAACCAAAAAACCAGAACCAAAACCCAATCAAACAAAACCAACAACACCAACAAAATACCCAAACCAAATTATAGACAGTGAATTCTACTTCTTGTTTTCTTCTGAGCTTTGGCCTTATTTCCTAATTCAAGTTCTCAAACTCATTAATGTTGCATCTCTGGGAACTTACTGGTAATGTAACTCTCCACCTTCCTGCTCTTGCCCTGCACAGCTACACCACAAGTCTCATTAACACTTGCAGCATTAACTACTGTGAGAATCTCACTTAGTTTGAGTTCTTTCCTTCACTGTTTCCACAGAGGAAGCCCCCTCTCTTTAACAGGTCCGCAGTACAGGTCTTCCTGAGGACCAGGTACTCTTCAGGCCATCATTGGCAGACACTGGGATTGTGACAAGTTGCAGCAAAGCCCAGTGTGTTTTTGGTAAACCTGAACTCTAGCTGAGCTGGCCAAGCCAGAAAAACCTGGTGTGCTTCTTCACACCTAGTCCAAGCACACTCTGTGTGCATCAGGCTTAGCAGCAAGCACTTGCATGCAAAGGAGGTCTCGTATCAAGGTATCTACAAATCCTAGTTATCCCTGTCAGGCAATGTCAGGATGCTTACTAGAAAGACCATATCTTTCCCATCACCATGTAACAGGCTACCAGGACACCAAGTGGAGCTGCTAAGACAGAGAATTCTCAGAGCATCTGCACACCCTGGTCTGTGTTAAGGGTTTGCCAAAGTTCAAGCTTTCTCCACCAGACCAAGCTGAAAATCAGCAGAAATCTTTGCCTGAGTGCTACCAAGGTCTTTCATGGGAAAGAGAATAGTCTGAGGTGAGTCTGTCCCCAGAGAAGATGGTTTTCCAAGATTTGCTGGCGAGTCATTTCCTATCAGAGTAACTGGAATTTTGAGTCAGGACTAAACAGAAGGCACTTTATGAAATCCTGAGACATAATGTTCTCTTTCAGATAGGCAGAGATAAGATGTCTTTTAATACCTGAGAGGCCTCACTGTGCTTAGGAGAAGTGAAAAACTGACCAACGTGTTACTGCACAAACTGGCTTGAGGGTTGCTTGTTGTCATGCATGTAGCTCTGCTCAGCACAGCAGACTCATTTCAGTCTAATTAGCAGATGTCCTTGAGGTGTTTGAGGCTGGTGCCTCAAGACAAAGAAAGAGGTCTGCAGATCAAAGTACACCTTTCATCATCCAGAACATTATTTTTATGAGCTGGGCTAAAACACCACAAATTCCACAGATTCAAGCATAATGAATAAGTCAGAGAGCAATAGGTGGTATAACTTGACACTCAGTTTCTAAATTCAGAGATGACTTTCTCAACTTGGTGGCTGCTGGGCAGCATGATTTATGGCTTTGCCTGCAGGAGGTAATTCTACTGCTAATAGGAAGTGAGCTATTTGTTAAACAGAAGAGCTGGGTGTCTCTGTCCCTCAGTTCTGCTTCCCACATCGTGGCTTTTGCTGCCAGCATTATGTTTCATATCATGACTTCAAAGGTTTATAGGAAGCTCTGTGTCTGTTTGAAGAGCTATGAATCCAATTCTGGGACAAGAACAACGTTCTGTTTTGAGAGCAATGGGAGCCTGGCTTTGCCCTGTATATGAAGTCCATGACACACACAAGATAAGGTCCTCTGCAAGGGAGTTCGTATGGATTGCCGGAGCAGGGAAAAGGCCATCATGGAGGTTGCATAAAGGCAACTTTTCTTTGTCTTCCAAGGCTGTTTCACATTTCAGATGATATAAGATGTGTGCACCATTTTATTTGGGTAACCTCATTGAATGAGCAGAGCAGAAGGATCATGGGGGAGTCACATACCACTGACAGAACTGATCTGAACACTGGGGTGGAACATACATTTTTTCCAAACTGCTTTTCTTTTGCCCTAGAATGATACTGATTTTTGTCAGAGGAAATGCTCACAAAGTTCAGCTGTATAGGTTGTGATATACCTGCTGTTATCCTCCAATGCTTTTAGCAGTTATAGACATTAGACAGACATACATACATCTAGGCATACATACATACATACATACATTATACAGACATACATGCATCTAGACACACACTTTCATGACCTGATTGTAACATAACACTGTTGCTGAGCTGACTTAGTCTTTGTCAAGTGCTTTTTCTTGCGGATGTTACTCATCTCTCCTGGGGTCGTGAGCCCAAAGAGCTCAGCTGGCAACAAGTATGACCAGTGCCAGGTAGAAAAACTAAGCTTTGTGTTCATCAAGACGTCACTGAACTGTAGTGGAGTGTATTACTGCAAAAGCTTCAAAATATTTTATCAGTGCACTCGAAGATCATTGAGTGACAAGACCTGTCAGCACATAGAGACATAAAAGTTTTGTTCTGACTACTCACTGGGTTCTGTAAGTACCCATAATTCAGTGTTCATGGTTCTGACTATGTATATTTTTAAATCACCCTGACAGATGCAAAGACTGGAGGCCCAGCTTTCAGCTATGTCTCAGGAACTGTAGATCAGTAAAAAGTATCTGAGTAGTTGCCAAGACAGTTGTGTTTGCAGCGTGACTGCTGCTGGGAGTGACAGGGCTATAGAGGTCTGATCTACCACAGTTCTTCCACTTCAAGGCACGTTGATAAGTTTGGCAGAAATCCAGCAATGGCAAACATGGCTTGGAAACAGTGGGAACCACTGATCCAGTTTTATGCTTGTCCAGATCATTACCCACAGGAAAAATTCACACTGAGAACAAGCTCTCTCTTTTTTCTTTTTTTTTTAGATTATTGCATTATTCTGGAAAACAATTTGAAAAAAAAAAAGTTGAGTGGAATGGGATTTCTTTTCCTGACACTCTCAAAAACAATCATTGTTTTCCCTCTTCCTGCACTGCTAAATCACGTTGCAAGTCTTATCATGCTTTGGCTTCGTCAGGCAGGTCACATGTCAACATCAAGACAAAATCATACTGAAAACTGCACAGCCCTCGCCTCTAGACAGACCTGAGCTTGCAGCAATGCCAACAACCCACAGACTCTACTGAAATATCCGCAGTAGCTACTTCCTGCCCCTGCAGTCCTAAGCATATTTCCTAAGTCAGGAATATCTTCCAAATACTCTCCTATGAAACACAGAATTGTCTTTCAAGTAGCAAAGTAGAAGTAATTGGGACTGCAAACCTTCCTTTTTGTCTCCAAATAAAGAAAAAAAAAAGAAGCATGTTTTGGTTGTTACCACAAAGCAAATAAATGTGCTTCAGGGGTCATTAACTTCAAATCCGTTCTTTTGGAAAAAAGATTAAGTGCAGCACTGTACCTTATCCTGAATCCCCTGCCAAGCTTTGTTTAGAAACAGCATTTTACTGACAACTTTTTTTTTCTCCCCTGTGAGAAAAACATGCCCACCCAGGGCAGAAGCTGACTGCATGCAGCACCTGCCTGCATAACAAGTGCCACCCTAGACTGCTTAAGCACAGGAAAAGAGCCTCACTTCTCTTTTTATTATAAGGTTTGGTCTGGCAGTGATAAGGGAGTTCAATTGCTGCAACTCAGGGAGCAGCACAGCACAGGAGTGAGCAAGCATGCCTGCCAGCCACTTCAAGGTCCCACATCAGCATCCGGTGGCTTTGGGTCACCCACATCCTGCCAAAGAGGTTCAACCAACTCCTGCTGCAACCTCCTTTAATGCTTTTTATGAGAAACTGCCATGAAAGACAGCAGGAATTAGGAGATTTTGGGGTCAAGAGTAAGGAGAGGGGAAGGGAGCCAAGGAGAGCAAGACACCTGAGTGTCCATTTGGAGCAGAGCTCACTGGGAGGGTGACCCTGATGAGTGCAGGTCCTTCATGGCACAGGTGGTCACCTCTTGTAAGTGAGCCATGACTGCTATGGCATATTTTATGTGGGTGAGATTTTCCTTTTAATTGTGGATGTGTCTTTCAAGCATTCATTCAAATACCTCCAGTAGCTAATCAATTTACTGAGCTCCAGGGCACCATTTACTTTGTTGTTATTGACAACAACATGTTTTAAGACATTCTAATGTATCCTGCATGTCTTGAAATCAGATAATACAATTCTCCTCAGAAAGACTGAAATTACTTTAGCTTGAAGCTTTACATAATTCAGTTTTTAACAGATTCACTTGTGAAAAATATTCAGTATTTTCTCTGCATCTAAAGTAGGAATGGCATCATGAGTTCTAAGAGGCTTAAGATCATGAAAGGAGGAGGGTTTAGTCAATTTCTTAATAAAAGACTCCTGAAACATGTTAAAGCTGCTGTGTTGAGACTCCCAGTATATAAGAAGTCTTATGAAAATATGTTGTATCCAGCTTTCGATCAGATTGAAGTCACTCAGGAGAACTTACAGTACCCGGAAAGTCACTGAGTTTTTCAGGGAAATCATCTTAGTCTGATTGAGACTAAAACTAAAATGTGAAGTCAAGTATTTGGATATGTGGCAAAAGCCTTTTTTTTGTTCACTAAGAAGTGTTTTAGGTAAAAACTGTACTTATTCCTGAGGAACAACCAATTCTGTCTTGTGACTTACCTCTCATAAATGCATGACATAGTTAATTTCAGCAACATATCATTAGGTCATTCAATTTTAATGTTATCATATTAAAAAAATCTTGTGACACATTGTGAAAGAAATGTTAAACTTTTGATAATATCCCTTTGTCAACTACATCTAAGTGATCATTTAAGAATTTTAAAGTGCAAGTGGAAAATTGTTACCTAAGACTGAAAGAGATAAAGAAGGAATTTTGGCTGTTTTTTTTTAAGAGCTAGAAAAGATATTTTTAATTCCTTTTAATGCAACTCTATGAGACAATCATCATCAGAAGATATACCTACATATTTTCATGTGTCTAAAGTTAGCAAAAGTGAGATCTCTCCCGCAATTATAAAACTCTTAGAATTGAGAAAATATCTGTAAGTGTTGCTAAACTGCTTTTAAAATCAAATTGCTTTGCTGTATGTAAGAGGTTTGATCAGCTGGAAGAAAATATTTTTTTTCTGCCAGAGAGGTATCTTCCAAAGTTAACAAATATATCATATCAGCTCCTGGCTAATCTTGGGACCAATATTATTTAAGTTACAGTCAAAACAGTGATCTGCATATTTAATTATGGGTAATACTGCTCTAGCATCAGCAGCAGCAGACAGCTCTCTGTTAGCAACAAGTCAAATAATTCAAAAATTTCATCCATTAATAATTCCTCTTGTGATTAGCTCTTCTTGCTCTTAGTCTTCCTTCTGCTACAAAACACTTTATCTTCTCTATACACTATACATATTGAAGCAATACCATGTCCTGTGCATAATTCAGCTCAGTGTTTATCCCCTAATAACTGCGTAGGATAAATTATCTTTAGATAATAAAAGGAAAAGTATGGAAGGTAATCTTAGGTGTTCTTTCAAGTAAGCTAAAGCTTTAGCTGGACTCAATGATCTTAGAGGTTTTTTTCCCAACCTTAGTGATTCTATGATTGATTCTATCATTCCTTGAAATGCATTTCATCCTGGTATTTTTACATTTGTACATTGCCTAAAATTGCTTCTCTATGAAAGACTGGAAAGAAACAGGACTGTTTGATTTTAAGAAATGATTCTTTGACATGAATATAAGTTGGAGTAAAAATGCACAGAGCTACACCAAGAGAGTTTGGGGTAAATGAAGAAGCATCCAGTAGAGATAACTCTAGGTAATTCATTCAGATGTCCTCCTGGAGGAAGGAGTCTGCTTGGTTCTTTTGCTCCTTTCTCCCAGAAGGTTACCTATCCAGGCCACGTTTTTTCTTCTGCAAGCAAACAATAGAACTATGGGCATACCCACTTCAGTGTTTTGGAAGGTTTTCCCATCTCAGTTCACCTATAAAATCCTTACCTAAGCCTTGACCTGAGCTCAGAGGGAAGCATTTGCTTTTCCATGCTGAGATTATCAGGGAGCTTTGTTCCTCCAATGACTGCTTTAGTATCACAGAGCTCCTGGTGCAGCCCACTGCAGGAGCTGGATAATTATTTTCAGGAGCCCTGCTGAGACCCCAGTCTTGACATCTCCAGGCCATGTTGTAAAGAAGTATAATGACACCATGGCTTAAAGCCCAACCCTGCACACTGTGTTCACAGGAGAAGCATATGAATGGAATTTGTTTTGGTCTCTTGCTAGATGGATGCTCACCTGGGATGTCCACAGCTACTTGGCTTCCCTCAGAGGTGCCAGAATGTCCTCTGATGGCTACAAGCGCAGTGTGGGCTCCACCCAGATGTGCACCTCTAGCCAGAGGTGTGTTGTATGGAGAGAGGGCTTGGCAAACTCCATGGGTGGAGATGTGAGACCCTCTGAAATCACAAGCTGTAGAACGGAAAGGGGCAGGAGGACTGGGTCATTCTGTGAGCAAACCAGGCACTTGTCTGGGACAGACAAATTAGAGGAAAGTGTTCTCAGAGCTGCAATGTGACCTGGCTATCTGCCAAATGGATTCCCACAAAAAGGGGGATTTTTGGTTCATCAGTTACATGGACTTGTATGCAAGTTACATGGACTTGCTTGCTGTTCAAGCAGTGTGCTGCCCTCCCAGGACCATAGGATTAGCCCTATAAAGGGGCAAGGCCAACCCTGTCTCCGGGGTAGACCTGTTGTGTTCAGAGACAAAGCACCAGTAGCAAGAAAATGCTGGATTATACATAACCAGGACTTAGGAAAGAAGCCACAAACCTGTTATACAGGAAAGGAAAAGAAAATAGCAGCAAGAACAGAAAGCAATTTCTTATTGCAGGGACTCTTTCCTTAGAAGAGCAGTCCTGTCTTGAAGGCCATGAGGAAGAGGACTCTCTGTGTGCTTTTAGCTGCCCTGTGTGGCTCTGCAGACCAGGTGATCTCACCAGGTCATTTTTGTGATGATCTGTGGCCTGTCCTCAAGGTACATTTATGCAGTCATGTTTCCTTCAGCAGAGTTATGACTACATAAACTGAGGGCTGAAATCAGCCCATCTGAAGTGAGTCAAAGCAGAAGAAACTCGTTTTGCCTTTGGGCACGATGGTAAATAGATCTGTCAACCTGGTGTTTATGGTGGTGCTGTACAAGAAAAGCATTCCTCCACCTCCTGGCTAATGCCTGACCATATGTTTATAAATGCCCTTTGGCTTGGGCAGGCTAAAGGCTCACAGTCCAAATCTAATAAAAGTCCATATTTCACTGATACTGTACCTGCTGCCCCCTCATCTCATTTCATTTATAATAATGACATTTCTTGTAATTCTGTTATATGAGGATGTGGTCTTCCTTGTAATTTTTCTCAGTTTTCCTCATATGACATGATCTATACATTACCAGCATATTATGAAAATCAAAGGAGATGTAAATCCTTTTAATGCTGGCAGGCCTGCTTTAGTATTATAAGCTACCAGTAAAACACCCAAGTGAAAATGAGAGTTAAAATGCACAGAAAATTCAGTTTCTTATGGAGTGTTAAATCCATCCAGATGTAGCTGACACCTTTCAGAGCCTTTTCTGTGGTTGTGGGTATTGATGCAAACTAAAACACTTACTGTCTTACTTATTTGTGACTGTGCATGAATGCTGGTATGATCAGTGATATGTATAGCCCTGGAACAAAACATACCAAAGTTGAAAGATCAACAGCTTTTGTAAATTGCAAACACCTCTAACTGAAACAATTTTATCATCAACCATGGTACTCAATTCTATATTTCAGTCCAGCAAAAGGGTTGGAGAAGTTTCAATGAAAGCTATTTGAATAGACAGTGATTACATTACTCTAAATACAGAAATACTGAATTTTGTGCACTGAAGTGACTGGCGCTCCAGAAGCTGCTACTATTGTAAAACAGAGTGACAAGATGTACACAGCACTTAGGGGTTGCCTGGGGAAAACCTCATGATTACAGATAAATTCTATCCATGTGTCTGCCAGAAAGGCTGCTCTGCACTAAGGAACTCAATTAACATGATTTGTGTCTAAGATTTATTTTTGTCAAGCCACCTATTACACATGTTTTATGTGTGATGCTTCCCCTCAGCCAGGGAGGGCAAATATATTACACTTTTGACATCATCCTCATTGTGTTTCTCCACTTGCTAAAATTATTTGGATTGATTTAAGTAGAACTGATATGATTTACTATTTCCTTTTGCTTTTCTTTTCATTTGTAATAGCCCTCATAATTTGCAGCCTGTTGTAGCACTGTGTGCATGACAACCTGCTTTGGTCTTTCCTTAGCTGGGCAGCCTTATACGGCTCCACCACGGAGGTGAGGGTGGGGCCCTGGTTTTGGAAGATGCCTGCAAAGAGTAGGGTTGTGCTGCAGCACCACCTTTAGCCAGAGAAACCCCACAGACATGCAGGAAGAGGCATTACAGTAATACCCATAGAAAACACAAGTTATCAACACCCAGCAGCAATGACATCGAAGATCACTGTGACCATTCCTTCTGAACAACATGATGTTGCCTGGACTGGCTCTTGTTTCATATCCCCTGACTGGTGACTGTGCATCTGGAGCTGCCCTACTCCAACTTTTCTTGGATCTTAATGCATGGTAAAGATCACAGCAGGATCAGTTCACAGCAAAGTGATCTCCCTGCTCCTACATAACGTTGCTTTAAGTGTATGTACTGCATACATATATCAGGCTTTTTATTCACAGCATTACACTTCAGTTGCTCAGTCCCCATGGTTCCTGGTATATTTTTAGCTGGACATTTAGTTATGGACTCCTTGCTCTGCTGGAGTCACTCCTTGTGACTGCTGGAGCTTGGATCCTGTGTGACGGTAGAGGTTGAGGCTGGTGGGAATCCTTCACTATCTCTGCAGACAAGCTATGGAGCAGGGCTAATCATTTGGATCCTGCAGGAAATGGCCTATCTGTGAGACCACAGCAGGCTGATGGGTTACTACAATTTGAGTCATCTGCCAACAGTACAGCTTATGCAGCCTTGAAAATCAACATTCCTCTTGTAGACATTGCTCAATATCTCCTCCAACAAAATTTAACAAAATTCATCACCTTTCTGCCTCTTAACATCCTCCTACCATACTGTCTCTCTGAAGAAAAGCAATTTTTTTTAAATCTCAGAAAGGTTATCAAAATACTATATGTTCTTCCCAATTCAAATTCTGCATGAAGGAAAGCAGAAAACTTGAGCTGATGTTCTACAACTGTGCTCTGGAAAATCAGCAGGAACTTCAAAATTAAATCAAGCAAGTTAGGACAAGTCAGGCTGTTGAATATAATACAGTGTGATACATCAAGGTGTCATTTAGTAGACAAATAAAAGTTTAGCATAATGGAAAAACTTTTAGGTGTCATAAAATACAAATAATTCACACTTTAGACTTCACTTGAAGATGCCATTGAAGAGGCATTCACCTCTCTCCTTTGTGTCTTGTTGCTTCAGTGGGAGACCCTCATATAAAAATCCCTGCCTCATTTTTAAACTTTACTTGTTGGTTTAAATGAGTCATATTACAGCATTTCTGTAGAGCCTTGCCATCCTAAAGACTTCTGCATTTTCTCTCAATCAAGGTACCTAAGCAGTGCAATGCTCTGGTGTCTTAATTTTCTTTTTGAGATGCTTAAAATAAAGAAGTCTTCTGTTTTCCCTATTTCAGATTTTTTGGTTTTTTAGTTCTTTAAAATTTCTCTGGTCTTCTCTCTGTAGTTTTTATCAGTCTGTTTCAAATGAGCCATGCAGATCAGATGCTAGACTGGTTTACTGGGCCCTCAGCTCTTGGCCCCAGAGTGCTCCTAACTAGCTGACTCTGTCCCTGGCCATGGTGTGTTCTCTTTGTTCTTACTTGGATGTCCTTTCATGTGGCTGGGCCAAAGCAAATTAAATATTACAATAAGGCCTTTCAACAAAACTTCTATTAACATGTATTACAGCAGTGCCTGGAGTAGCCAGTTTGAGATGGAGACTGTATGTGTTGTCTAGTTAAACATTGTCTCTGTCCTGAAGCAGCAACAATCCCTGGGTGAAGTCTGCCACACTCCCCTGGAGTATCTTGCTGCTCACAATCATTGGCTCCATTGAATTCAGTGGTACCATCTGTCCATCAGAGTATAATTTTTCATGAATGGCAGCAGCAGCAGCAATCTGTTAAAGTTCTGAATTACCCTCTTCCCTGGACGTGTGATATTTTTTGAATTCATTATGCAAGACAAGGTGAAAGAAATATTGCAAAGATCAGTAGAGCTGCTTGCAAATTCCTTCTGAGAATCCTATTTCTCCTACAAGGATAGTAAGAGACACTTTTAAACTAGGAGTTAGGAATGCCATTTTATTAAACTGGTAGATGAGGACATACTGTATGTCCATTTGTGATTAGTGGACTTCAAAGGATTCAACTGGATAATGCAAACATTAACTGAATAAAAACTTAATTGGAAGACTAATAAAACCAGAATGATACCTGGCTGTTCCATTTCAGTTTTACCAAACTCCATTATTAATAAATTCTGGCTATTATTGTGGTCATATCACTGTACAAGGGCTTGCTGACCTATCAAAGCAAGATAATGGAGCATCCCCCTAATGTATAGTTACATTTTCTCCACATTAAGTCTAAATCAAAACAGGCAGATAATGGTGAGGATAAATGAACCATCAAGTTTCATTTACTCTCATTTTTAGAATGGGTTCAGGGCTCCAGGGAGCACTGAAGAATTTCAAACTTGTTATTAACCCAGAGCTTTATAAAATGAATATATAGATGAATATTACAGATAGACTGAATAATAAATACAGAACAAGTGTTTGCCTGTTTTAATACACTGGCAGATTAGGTCTTCTCTTACAGACTTGCTCATCTGCAGGTAAGGTTGGAACATCTAGATTTATTAGCCTAAAAAAAATCAGTTGCTTTGTCTTTCTTTTTTAATTCACAAAAAGGCCCAATTTTTATGCAGATTTTTTTTAAACTATAGCTTCAAGCAGAATCAGCTTCACTCCTTATCAGATGAAATGGGCTGCTGTGCCACCACATGCTTCAGGGATTCATTCAAAGGAGACAGAAGATGGGGATGCCAAAGCCCCTACAACCCAGACAACAATGGCCCTCAGCCACTCTGGACTTCAGGAGCAGAGCCAGAAGATTCAGACCCACATCTCTTCACTCACCCAGTGGGAAGAGCCTGCTTTTCCCTATGAAGCTGTCCTACTTTGCAGCACGGACTAAAAGATTGAAGGGGGCAGTAACTAAGCATAGCTGTAGTCCAAGGATTAAGGGATTCACCCAGAAGGGAAGAAAACTGGTTTAATCTCTTCTTTAAGGGCTGCTTTATGCTGATGAATGCAAAACAGGTAACCTGCCTGTGGAACAAGAACTGGCATGAAAGTACCCCTCTTAATGCAGGCATGAGCTTTGATGGGGCTGAGGGAGTGAAGATTCCCAAAGGGAGGCCCCTTCAGAACCACTGGACATAGTGAGATCCCTCTGCAAGGCTGATGGACAATCAGTCACAATTTCAGCACTGATTGCAATAACAATAATCCTGAGCCCTGGGATTTTCAGGAGTTTTAGGACGAAAGCAGCCCTGTAAAGTTGAACCACTGTGCAATAAGGCATCACTTTAATCCATTAACTCTCCATTATGGGCTAAGTATGTTTCTTAATTACCACGAGTGACTTTGGAGGGTAGCTTAACCACATGATTCCCACTAATAGGAATGAAAAGTTTATTGTTGCATCCTGGACCTTGCCTAATGTCTTAATTTCACCCTCAGAGCTGTGCCTGCAGGCAGCAGTCAGATGAGATCCACTTAAAAAAAATGTGTTTAGTGTTAGCGTTCAGGATTTAGAGCATATAGCTTGATCCTCTTTATTTGTAATTCCCTGTTAAGGCACTTCCCTTCAATGCTGTGAGAGCATCGTGAGCTCTGAAAAGGCTGAAGGATAACATGTGGTGCAATTACAGCAGAGTTGCTTTTCCTGAAGTTAAGGAATGTGAACAAAAGACTTCCTGGGCCTGTCCAGTTTTTAAAATCAATTGTGTCAAGCAGGGAACAGGAGGCAAGGAACAGACAGGGCTTTGGCCTTTTTCTCCTCCCTTGGACTGCCTCCAGTGTCACCAGCGCACAAGCTACAATCTCAGCTCTCCGATGATTTCTGTTCAGCTGCAGGGAGCTGCTGCATCCCTGCCCCCGCTGGCAGCCCCCTCAAGGGCATTGCAACAGCTGAGAATAAAAGGAATGCAGCAGCTCAGGTCGCCTTTCTCTCATCCCTGCTTCAAAATACTCCTCTTCCAGAAAGGACAGCCATGGTTTGTTCTGGTAGTGCCACACCCTTCAGCAAGTCTCAAAATCACTAAAACCAAGGTTGTGGGGAAGACCTGAGAGGTGTCAGTGCAGGGCAAACAGCTGGCACCTTAGAAGCTGAGGCTCTTGATTTGGAAAGCCGTCTCTGCCAGTGGGAAATGGGTTAGAAAAACTTCTCTTTCCATTTCAGCCTCTTCCCAGCCACATGCTGCAGCTCATGCTACCCTCAGTTGTGCCAAGGCAGCTGCTTTGGGGACTGCTGCAAACAGGATCACTTCAACTCCCTCAGTTTAAAAATAAACTTTTTTTTTTCCCTATTATTCTTTAGCTTACATTATGTCAATAATCCAGTCCTCTGCAGTCCAGAAGCTGGTGCATTGCTCAGTGGAGGGGACAGAGAGGCACAGTGCTGGGAAGCAAAATTGTGGCTGAGGAGCTCTTTCACTGTAGCACAGCTCTGTTCTCCCATCATGCTCCTATATCGTGACCTGGATATTCCATTTTATATGGAGCTCCTTAGTCATTAATATGAGCTGTACACTACTTGGTCAGGCAGCAGTAGAAATTTATGCCCAGTGAAACATGGACATACCATTGCACTGAATTTAGGAAATAATCCACCATGGACTGTTGAATCTTCACATACTTATGCTAACCTTATCTTATGGCAAGCAAAGCAATACCTTTCCTGCAGAGACTGCAAAGAAAAAGTTACCTCATCCACAGTCCCAGTTATCTGGAATTAAGTTCAATAAACAGAATTTGGCATGTAAATCAAGCCTATGTTTTGAAAAAGAGTCCTAGCATGCTTGAAGGAGACCCTACAGTTTTTGGATTTCTCAGTGATGAAAACAGGTGTAACTCAAAGCAACGAAGTGAAAGTAAAAAATGAAAAATTTACATTAAATAAAAACAGAAAGAATGTTGGATTCTGCACAATCTTGCATGAGAAATAGCCTGAATTTCTTATATCCTAGAAAGATTGGATTAAATATTCAAATGACAGCACAAGGAATTATTTTTCATAGGTGAAACAGGCACAGAGATAAACTTACTGGTCTTTATCCCTGTCTACTCTCCATGAATCTGAAAATGATTAATGGATTTATTTCCCACAGAATATGTAAAATAAAACACCTTTTTCTACCAGTTGCAATGAAACTGATCTTACGAAATACTTTATTCAGCTCAGCTAACCTATTTATATGAATAAGACAACAGACATCAACCATAGGATGGCCATTTTCTGATTAGCCTGGAAATGTCACCGTAGCCCTGGCCTTGGCAGTGCCTGTCTGAGCCAAGGCAAATTTAAATGCTGGATGTATAGCACAACCTTCACTGTTGTCATCTTATCACAGGGGCTTCATACTGTTGTTTCCTATCACAAAAGTTTTGTACCTTCTTGGTGTTTCTTGTGGCCAGAAGAAAGAGCACTGACTCTTTCTTCTTCACAAAGCAGCCAATTGACTCCAGCTCCCTTCTCAACCAGCCACCCCACTCTTTCATAGCCCTCTTCTTCTCACTGGTTACAGCTGTGGCCTGTTAAAGTCAGGCCTGTTCCTCATCTTTGGTAATTGGCCCAGCTGCAACTCCTTAGGGGTAAGATTACTTTCTACACTATCTTTATTTTCTTATATTCTATCCCCCTATACTTCACCACATAGTTTTTATACTGATTTTAACTATTTTGACTCCAGGTGTGGCTTACCTTGAGGAAGTTAAATGACACTGCCCCAGGGCAGATGCTTGAACTGTATTTCTACTGGAACTTGTGGCTATCTTAAGGAGGGTGGGCTGTATATGCCACGGTCCCATCCAACCCAAGCAAGTGGCTGATATGTCGTGTCTAAGCAGTACCTAAGTTGCTACTGACCTGAACCCAAATTTTCTCTGCCTTCTTTCAGCAGGGAGTCCTGAGCTTGGTTGATTTACTTGATGGGTTGGACAACGGTATAAAGATGAACATTAGCAGACAACTCTGGGTGCTGCATTTAAAGAAGAAAGGAACTTATTAAAATGGATGTTTACACTTTGACAAGTCAGACAACATCCTCAGCCACCACCTGCATTTCTCCATTTATTCCACTATGGTTTTTTTTTTAAATGGAAACACTTCTCCAAAGGGACACCAAGACAGATTATTACACTGCAGAAAGAAGATGAGTGTTTCCTACCAGCTATGCCTTCTTTCCTTTGGGTCCTCTCTGCATATGAGAATTCTAGACACTGTATTGCTTCAGAGATGCTTCCATTAACAATAAAAGGCATACTAGAAATAGGATAAGGAATTCTGGGTCTCCCTGTGGGGCCATGTACATTATTTTTAAGCCTTGAGCATAAGGAAGGCATCAGACTTGGATGATCTGAGTGCTGCTTGTTGAGTTTGTCCTTATAACTCTCGATAAGACAGGGAAATACTATTCTTACTTTGCAAGTTGGGTGGGGTTTTTTTCCTAATTACACCATGGTCAACTCAGAAAAGTATTTATCTCTTATTTACCTACGGATGTTCATCTTCAGTCCATCTGAATTTTGCATGAACTTTTTCCCCCTCAAAACCCAATACTGAGAAGGCTGACATCATGAGGTAGTTTAACATCCTTGTGACCAAAACAGAATTTCCCACACATTTTGGCTAGATAAACAGTCTAACTTTGGAGGGAGCAACATTTCCTGCAAGCACCCCACTTTTATATGTGAATGGCAGCTTTACCTGAGAACAGGCAACAATGCCAACAAGCTGTTCCAGGTGAGGTGAGGCAGGTGGCCTCATTTCTTTCCCACCTGCCAGTAGTACCAGCACAATGACTCATATTATTCCTCCACTTATTCATGAGCTTTTGTATATTTATCTTTCCCCTGTCGGACAATATTAGTACTGAGTATCTATTTGTACCTCCTCTTTTCTCAAGTGGACAAAGACTATTAGTTGGCCTTTAAGAAGCACGGGCATTACGAGTCCCCCTTTTCTTCTCCAGCCCCGCGCTCCGGGGAGACCGTGCGGGCCGTGAGGGAGCATCGCCAGCCCCGGGGCTTTCCGCAGGCTTCCCTCGAGCGGGTGCGAGGGCCGGGAATGCGGGAATGCCGGGCAGGAATGGGCCCGGAATGCAGGAATGCCGGGCAGGAATGGGCCCGGAATGCAGGAATGGGCCCGGAATGCAGGAATGCCGGGCAGGAACGCCGGGCAGGAACGCTGGCAGCGGGGCGCTGGGCGGAGGAGGCCCCGCGCTGAGGGCGCTGCGGGCGGGCTCTGCCGCCCCCTGCCGGGCACTGTCCGCCTCACGCCCGCCTCACGCCCGCCTCACGCCCGCCCGCCCGCGGCCTGTGGCCTGTGGCGCGGTCTCCTCGTCACCCGCTACAGCTCCCAGCGCTCCTCTCCGGCCGCCCAGCGTGGGAGACACAATGCAAACCTCAGAAGATCGTGGAATCGAGAAAAGACATCCGAGATCATCCAATTATTAACCCTGCACTGCCAAGGCCACCACTTAAAGCATGTCCCTCAGTGTCACACCTACACACGTCTTTTAAACACCTCCAGGGATGGGGACTTAAACACTTCCCTGGGCAGCCTGCTCTAATGCATGGCCATCCTTTCCATACAGAACTTTTTACCCAATAAAAACCTCCATATACCCTGTGAAAAATGCATATCTTATGATTGGCTTTTCGCAAATATTAAAATGAATATTATATGTGTTATATTAGAAAGTTATGCTGTGTTAATTTTTTAAGTAGTGTGTTAAATATAGTTTTAGGTTATAACAAAATGTTAAAATAGAAACTATGTTATGTAAGATTTTTTTTTCAAGAAAGGACTCACAGTGAGATAGCAGCCACAGGACACCTAAATCTTTCAAAGAAAAAGAATTTATTGCTCTCTTATCAGAAGAAATGAACTTCTTCCCACCTTGCTCAGCCATGAAGACGCTGTTAGGATTAAGAGGAAGAAGCTGACGATGACCAGACAGAATCCTATGTTTGAATGGAATTTCTGCATCATGTATGAGATGTATGAATATGCAACAGGCTATTGTTTTTAAGGGTTAATCCTTTGTTAACATGGGTCCTTTTTTGGGCTTATGTTGCCCAGAAAAAGGTACTCGGACATCCGTAATTCTTTGTTGCTATTATTTCATATTGTCCTAATCCAAATCGTCCAAATTATTATTACTCTATTTATATTGCTATTTTTATAACCATTTTATTATCATTAAACTTTTAAAATTTTAAAAAACAAGTGATTGGTGTTTTTCACATACCCAGTCTAAACCTCCCTGGTGCACCTTGAGGTCCTCTTGTCCTATCACTTCTTGCTTGAGGGAAGAGACTGACCCCTCCCGGCTCACCCTCCTTTCAGGCAGTTGTAGAGAGCAATATGGTCCCTCTGAGCCTCCTTCTCTCCAGCATAAACACCCCCAGCTCCTTCAGCCACTTCTCATCAGACTTGTGCTCCAGACCATTCCCCTGCTCCACTGGACATGCTCCAGCCTCTCAATGTCTGCCTTGTAGTGAGGGGCCCAGAACTGGAGACAGGGTCTGAGTGTGGCCTCATCAGTGGTGGCTACAGGGACAAACCTTGACCCAAATTGACTCATTTCTACCATACACAGTGATGCCATAAGCACCTGAGAGCAATACCAGCCAGGTTTTTCCAATGCAGAGGTCATTGCACAGCGTCTGATTCTTCTTTAACCAAATGGGGCCTAAACCTAAGGCAGAAGTGCATTCTCCAGCATCCCACCCAACACGAGTTCATCCAAATAATCACCAGCCACAGGTGGCTATATACAGTGGCTATATACAAGTACCATCAGGATCCTAGTTCCCATAGCCACTTCAGGGGAAATGAATATCCAATGTCCATTTTTGAAAAAGCAGAGCCCATTATTTTTGATCAAAACAAAAGTTGTCCTCCTAAAATGGAAGCTGAAATGTAGTACAACTTGTAGTTGTGGGTCCCTTCCAACCCAGAATATTCTGTGAATCTGTGAATCTGTAAAAAAATACCATGAAGCACCAGATAGTCATATTTTCAGAATGTGTCTGCTGCTGGAATTAAAAGTATTTGCTACTATTTAATGACCTATAAACAAGCATGTCTGTGTGAGGATTCCTCCACAGACTTTTCCCTTTTCTCAACCTCAAAACTCCAATTTTGGGAAGTCTGTGTACAGGCATGACATGGGACCAGATCCCACAGCCATGCACTCTCAACCACACACCCACCAAAGCAAACGGACACAATGTGAAATAAAAAGCAACTGTTCTATGAAGGCTTAAATCTGTCTCATCTGAGGCTACCATAGTCACCTCCCTTTTTTCCTTCCCTCCCCTCTCAGAAGCTGACTCCAGCTGAATTTGAGGAGTCTGATTTCAGTTTAGTTTAGAGATGACCCCAGAACAACATTTGGGCTGCCTATTTTACTACATATATACCTATTATACTATACTATATATATACACTATATGCTATATGTATATATACCTATATATACACCTCATCCCCTGCCATTCAACAACCGACTGAAGTTATTCCAAACGGCCTATTAAATTGGGGAACTACAACAAAAGCAGAAGCATTCTATGACATACAAAAATTGTACTTTTAGCATTAATCACCTTTTTTTTTTCTTCTAGGAGACAGAAAATTCATTTCTTGCTGATTAGATCACAGTGGGAGCTACCCAACAGCTTGTCAAAAGCAAATGTGATCCCCTCCTCAAAAACCTTAAAGAAAACCTCAGTGATATTTTGATAATGCTCTTGTGCAAGTTGTTTTTATGTTTGGGGTTTTTTTTTATAGGGACTAATTATCTCAGACTAATGCTAGGAACATCAAACATTCTGCAACTACAACCAGCTTATTTGCAACTGCAGGTAAATCCTTGCACAATGCTCCCTTTATGAGCTTTCTGATTAGGTTAGTATTTCTCATAAATAAAATCAGTAACACTGGCACACTTTCTGCTCTCAGGATCCCAGTGCATTTTACTGCAAAGATCTATTAGATCACCTAAGTCAATTGACCCATACAAATTGGATCTTGTCAAAAACAGAACAGAAAGCCTTTTGGGGAGTTCATTGCCTTTTTTCCTGGGAAAGTGGTAATTGGAAATCCTATTTTAAATAAGTAATTAGTTCAGTTTCATATCCAAAGATCATTTCCTCCTTTCATTGCTATAAATGCTTAAAATGCCTTAATTATCAGCCCCTTAAATCTAGCACATTCTTTCTCAGTTATTAACACGGATCTCACTGCTGCTAAGCAATGCTGAGAATGGATAAGGGGGCTCTGCACTCATTTACCTCCATGGGAAGAAGCCCACATTGCTGCCAGTGCCTCTGTTTCTAATTATTCCAGGTGATTTGTTTCATTCAGGATCTCAGCTGACAATGTGAACCATTCAGTACTGCAGCATGGATTTTGTTCCCATGGAGCCTGTGAGCCTTTCTGTGTTTGGCCATCAGCTGACAGGGAGACAGGGGCAGGTCTTGAGGTGGCCTGAGGTGCCTGTCACAGAGCCATATAAGCATGGGTTTTCCACAGGGTATGAGGTAGGAATATTAGGGGACATTTTCACAGGCAAGGCAGCCATGAAGTTGGTCTCTTTTACCTCAATATACGCTAGCTTCATTTCCTGAAATCTTGGTCTGTTGTGGCTGTCTCACCACTGCAGAAGTACCAAAATAACAGGAAGCCATGGCCAAGATGGGGTCACCAAACCACCTCTCAATGCTGGCCTCAGCAGTGCCCCACAGAACATTATTTCATTCAGCACAGCCAGATTCCTAACCCAAGACTTAAATGCCATGAAGGCAGACTGACGTGATTCTTCTGTATGCTCCCACATGTCATTAGCTTTTATAAAAAGGAATCAGAATATCAAGGAAAGGAAAGAAGGAAAACAAATATGAATCATTTAAATAGATAATAGAAAGTGAATGGAAAAGGAAATAGCCAAAAGAGGATGTAGCAAACACTATGCCTGAAGAACAAACCCTGCATTTACTTGTGGCATTTAATTAGAGAAACAAAAAAATCCACTGATTTCATTGAGAGCAGAATCATACCTTGGCTTGAAGCCCTGTAAGTTTTAAAAAAGATTTCTATGTTTCCCATTTGAAATAACCCTTCCATACTGAAAATTCACTACCACTTATCTGCCAGGGCTTCATCCAGCTTCAAGGACTTCAATGGTCATAACAAAACTCAGTAACTTCTCTCTTTACAGCTAAGTCAAGTCTTTAGTCTCATTTACGAATATTAAGATCTCAGCCTTCAAAGTAGCTCACTGCTTTTCTTTGAGGAGTCTGTGGACTATTTTAGCCTTGAAAAGCAACTAAGATAAGCAAGGATATGGACAACAGGCTTCCATTCACCATAGAAATTTACTCCTCCTTTGAAAAATGTGTAGGATGTTCAACCTTGCCTGCACATCAGAACAGTTCAAAAGCAGTGCAGACAGTATCAGGAAAAAAACCCAAAAACCTAGAACTGGAACAAGACAGAGAGGGAAAGATGTAATGCAGAAAGAGACAGCTGTCCTAACAGGTCAGCATTATAAAGAAGACAGAACAGAAGGATATAACCAAACAGGTTCTACCACTGGATTTCACCAAATTAATTGCTAAGATTTGAGCCTTCACTGCCAGATCAGTACCCCCTCAGGTAATCGGGGATGTCTGCTGTCTCTTCCCTGTTCAGTCATTAATGCAGCAGAGGTCAGCACATCACTGACAGAGGATTTCTTGGCAAGAGTAGTTTACATTGTGTATGTATGTTCAAAGCAAGGTATTCCTCCCAATATCCCCTCCTTTGTGTGAATGCCCTGACAGCAAAGCTACACACTCAAATTGTGGAGTTTTGGGGTTTCCAATGAGTTCTTGTTTCACATTACATCTTTATTCACAAGGAGACTGAGCACATGCAGGTCACAGCAACCCAAACCCTAATGCTGAAGACACAGTGTGTGTGTGCTGAAACACAATGTGTGTGAGACCTCTCACAAGGAGGAAGCAACTGCACCCACCAAACCTGCAGTCTTCTCACTCAGAACCTCAGTCAGCCCCTTTCTGAGAGCCTACCTCTTTGCTTCTCTCAAACTGAAAGTTAGTTTTCTTCAAATCCCAGAGAAAAAAAACAAACCACACACACACAAAAAATCCCAAAGAACCAAAAACTAACCAAACAAAAAAAAAACCCAAAAACCAACCCCAAAACAAAACCAAAAAGAAACCCCTGAATTATTAACATCTATTAATTGGGCAAAAAAGGTATGGATTTTCAGCTGTTCAGATAGGCAGTGAAATGAAAATTATTCTTTCAAATAGTCTTACCCAGGTGTCAATTAGCTGGGAATTTGTTCAAAGGTGTCAGGTACTGACACAAACACACCCACTTATGGTTAATGTATTCAGTAAGTTGGTTGCAGTAGATTTCTGAGAACTGATAAAAAACTGCAAATGCAACAGTTTGTCTGTTTTCATACAGCTAATGCCAGTCCTACCAATAGCCCAGGAAAGTTGCCCCTCCCTTCAACCTTGCCACTTCCAAAATGTGAAGTTCTTAGTAGCTGTTAACAGATCATTTTATTATTATCATATACTGTTAGGTGTCAAATATAACCACACCCTGCAGAGTGAGGTGGTGCCCTGTCCTCTCCCTTCCTGTAA
Organism: Molothrus ater; assembly: GCF_012460135.2. Taxonomy (NCBI): domain Eukaryota; kingdom Metazoa; phylum Chordata; class Aves; order Passeriformes; family Icteridae; genus Molothrus; species Molothrus ater. Next base: position 62,049,811 of record NC_050479.2, on the reverse strand, counting down.
ATAGCTCCATTATCCAGTGCCAAGTGCAAGGCACTTGTGCAAGGTCCAGGTGCTTGGTCAGGGCAAGCCCTAGTACCAACAGAGACTGGGAGATGGATGGATTGAGAGCTGCCCTGAGGAAAAGGACTTAAAGCAGCTGGCAAATGAAAAACTGGGCATGACTTGGCAATGTGCACTCACAGCCCCGAAGGCCATCTGTATCCTGGGCTGAAAAAAGCAGTGCGGTCAGCAGGGCAAGGGAGGGGATTCAGGCCCTCTTCTCCACTCTGGAGAGACATCACCTGGAGTGCTGGCTGCATCCAGCTCTGGGGTCCTCAGAGCAAGAAAGACATGGACCTGTTACAGTGGGTCCAGAGGAGGGACACAGAGAAAGTTAAAGGGCTGGAGAACCTCTCCTATGAAGACAGGCTGAGAGGATTGCAGTTGTTCAGCCTGGAGAAGAGAAGGTGCAGGGAAGACCTTAGAGCACCTTCCAGCACCTAAAGGAGGCTATAGGAGAGCTAATGAGGGACTTTTTGCAAGAGCATGCAGTGATCAGACAAGGGGGAATGGCTTCAAACTGAAAAGAGGGCAGGTTTAGATTAGATATTAAGAAGAAATTCTTTAATTTGAGGGTGTTGAGGCACTGGCACAAATTGCCCAGAAAAACTGTGAATGCCTCATCTCCGTGTTCAACACCAGATTGAATGGGGCTCTGAGCAACCTAATCTGGTGAAAAATGTCCCTGCTCACGTTAAGGGGGTTAGACTAGATGATCTTTAAAGCTTCTGACTTCAACCATTCTGTCATTCTGTGATTCTATGAAATGCTACCAGTAGCTGAAGCTCCAACATAATTCACACACTCTACATGTTAAATGTTCTTAAAATAACACAACCTGAAGACCTCCTTCACAAAGGAGGAGGTCTTTTTTCCCCCATGTAGTTTTGTAGTGTTACAACCACTACAGGTCTGCTGTTGTCAGTGAACCTATACATGTGTTGAGCTGGTGTAACTAAGGAGAGACCTAGACTGCAAGACACATATTTTGAATAGGTATCAGCTGCTCCTTAACCAATTTTTTTTTGCACATGTTGCCCAGCCCACATAACATGAAACTCATCCCAAGTCTGACTGCTGGGTGATGCTGTGAAATGAAAAGATGATTTAGTTTGGCTTTCAGCCATTTGCATAGATATTATAATGAGAGTTTGGATTCATTTAAATTCTGTTTTCAGCAGACTCCAGAGCCAGGATAAACTCTGTACTTTGTGCACACAGGGAAGCTCAGTAACAAGTCTGTACTTGAAAACAAATTCAAACTCAAACTCATCTGGCAACCTGGGCACACCCGGTATTTTATTCTTCCAAATTCTGCCACACACCGCCCACTGTGGATTTACAAATTGGTGTCTAATTGACAAATAACTAAGCAGACACCTAGATTTTCTTTTCTGTGTTGTGAAAGAAGAAACTGCCTTTCTCATAACCAGTTGCCCTACATCTTAAAGGCACTGTAGATTTTATCTTGACTAAAGGATTTTACCAGCTGAAGTCCTGCTAGCACAGGTTTCTGCTGGTGGTTTTGAAAAGCTGCCCAGTAAAGTGCCTCAAAGCAGTCATGGAGAATGGTGGGAGATATTACAGTGATGTCTAACAAGACTCACACCATTTAACATACTGTATGAAAATACACACTAGGACGGGCTAGCCTGAAACCTCATTTCTTAAGTTTTTCAATTGAGTTTGTTCTAGGTCAGTAGTTAAACAGTTCTGTAATTTTTAGGGTTCAAAATAGATGGTGTGTGCTAAGATTTCATTTCGTTGATATAAGCTGCACACACAGTAGGAAAATTTTTTCAGTAACATTCAGCAAAATTTTTCAGCTGCAAACCTAACCTGAAAACCATCTGGTTTTAATATCTTGGAGAAGTAATGTAGCCTGTATGCAGTGATATCAGAAACAGATGATGTTCTCATTTATGCAGTAAAAGAAAAAATAATTTGGTGTGGTACTATGTACAGTAGTACCTAATATACTCTCTCAATAATATGAAATTAAAATGTTGACATTTCCTGTCATCTTTTCCTTCAACATAAAACAACTAATTTATTAGCAAAAGTGCCATGAAAATGTTTTTGTTTCAGCAGAGAACTCTCCTGAGACAAAATAATACATATGAAAAATCACTCTGACCTGCTCAAATTAGCAACAAAATTATATCTCTATTTAAGGGCAGATGATATACATATTTAAGGAAGGAAAGCAGAAGCAGAAGCAGAATATTTATCCATTCACATTTAGCTTTGAATTTAAAAGAAAGTGTTAGTGATACACAAACAAAGAGTGATGTAGTTTTTACAGAGAATGTGACAATTTTGAGTTATAGCTCAGCTTTCCAATGGATCTAATAGGGTTAAACATGAGTAAACACTAATGTGACAGCTATAAACTATGTCTTGGAAGAAGCAGTTAAGCAAGAAGAGCTCAAGCACTGCAATTCTTAACACAAGTGTGGCTGATGCAAAGTCTGTGTGCTCTACCCCACTACATCTTTTCCAGAGCACAAAAACAAGGTTTGCAGCATGCTACCTGGTGGCAATGCCCTGCCAAGATTGACTTTAGTATCTGAGCCCTGAGAAGACACTCACATCCATGAAGTACTGCAAACTCTCAGCTCCTACTGAGAGCAGTGGGACTAAGAAGCTCAAGAGAAGTGCAGGGCCAGATCTCTCCAGCATCCCTTCCAAATCTTGGGCAGTTGAAAAATACCCTGCAGTTCATCCTGCAGGCATGGCTGGAGCTTCAATAACAGGTATACAGCACCTCAGAGATACCCCTAGCAAGATCTTCTCATTCATTGGAGTTAATTTATGTCCTCAGAGGACATGGTTACACAAGCATTGTTTTGAATGGCAATAGTGCCCCATGGAGCTCTCCATTCCCCTTGTAAATTCTCAGGCCTGTGTTACCCCCTTACTGAGCCAAATCAGGTGTGTCTGTGTATGCAGCTGCAAGGTAAACTGATCTGGCTGGAAAACAACCTATTTTTTTTCTGAACCACCCCAAGCTGTCCCTGTTCCACCACTTGGTTCATAACCTCACTGTGCAAGCTGCTACAAGGGTGGTTCAGGGAGGCAATGGGAACAAGAAGCCATGAGCAGAGCAGTAGGAACCAAGCCCATTAAGCATCTTAGGCAGCACTACCACCAAATGTGAAACCAGGGTCTGCCACTGTATGTGTTGCAAAGAAATAAAGGGAGCCACAACAGTGCACAAATGAGTGCTGGCTTACAAACCCTTGGCACAGACTCGTCTTGTGCAGGACACTTCAGGCCAAACCCCAACTCCCTCATAGCTGTTACACAAGTCCTTGGTCCACACAAAGAAAAGTTGGAGGAAATCGGAGCTGTAGCTATACACAGTGAAGTTAGGTTACCATGTAAGAGATTTCAGGAAGAGAAGTTCTCATGATATATCTTTGTAAGGGAGAAACTGCATAAATGATGTACCTCACATGTGGCTTGCACTTAGCTTCATCTGTGCAGGACAAGCCAGGCCAGCCTGACTTCTAGTTTCGCAGTTAGTAAAATGTTTGAAACAGAGTATACATTCTTTGAAGTCTGGAGTTGGTACCCTTATTTAGGTGCCTACAGGGCAGGTTTCTGATCTCTTCTGGCTCTTTTCTCTTAGGAGGAACTGAATCACATCCTAAATGTGCACAAGTGCCAGCCTGGCTGAAGATGACTGGCTCAGAGGCAGGGATGGAAGTGTTGGGTGAAACGCGTGACTCCTCACCTGGGAGATACAGTCAATGTGCAGGGCCCCCACCTCAGTGCCATGGCGTAGGTAACAGATGCTGATATGACAACATGCAGCTGAGAAAAGTGTGAATGAACAGAATCCCCAAATACACCTGCAAAGGCATTTTCCCCAGAGCAGGTCATGCTAAAGAGGAAAATAACAATAATGAGGTTTGCTTAGGAGATGGCCATCAGCTGGATTAAATAGTAACCTGGAAATTACTGAGAGACTTCTCAAGTAAAACAAAAAAAAAAAGTGGGCTTCAAAAGAAGTCTAAACAAAGCATTAAACTTCACAATGAGGGAAGAGAAACCTGGCCTGACAACGCAAGGCATCATGCCATGGGGTATGTGATTTATGGGTGCCTGTAGCTCTGTGCACCTGGGAGGGGGTTGAAATTTTGGGCAGTTCTCATAGAAGGGTGTTCAAGCATTTGTCAGTGTTTGTTAACATTCTGATTTATCTGTTGTAATGCTGGTACAGATTCCATATGTGTAGCACACTGACCACCATGTGACTATGTGACATTAATAAATTAGTGACCAATTATTAACGAATCCCTATGATTAAAACCACATGGGTGGAGCAGTTTTTCCCTGTGATGGGAACTAGCAAATTCTACCCTTGTCCCACTGGCAAAAATACAGACTGGAGTGGAAGTAAGGCTGAAAAACTTTAATGCCAGTGTATTCATACAGTTTATCTCTGAGATAATCCTTTTGGAATTCTGAAATTCTTGACAAATCTGGATTTTTTTCTACTCTTCCTCCAGCAGCATTTCATAGTGATTCATGGAAGACAGGCACATATCCATTATCATAGATCATATAAACGTGTCTGTGTGGTAGGAATTTAGTTCTGTAACAATACTTTTCTACTGCATACCACTCCCCCATATTTGAAAAAGTGTATTTTTAGGCCTGCTTGAATGTTCTGATGTATTTCCACATGTAGGAAAGTATCAGTGTAAGGTGTAAACGTCACTAAATGTGTTTCTTTTGTCTCACATAAAAACCTAATTTTCTCCATCATTACTAAATTTAGTGATGGTCAAAAGACTGTTTTTCCATGCCTAGCTAGAACTACAAAGTTTAAGCATTTTACTGATTTTTTTTAAACCAGCACTTCACCAAGAAGTATCAAAGGACTTCAGTGTGTGGATATGACCATGTGTTTACAACAGAAAACCTTTCATAATTACAAAGTAATTTAAAACAAGCACTTTTGGTTTAGACTGGCTTTTTTTTTTTCACTCATTGATACCAGATCTGTCCTACAGCATCACATAAGAGTATAAATTTCATCCATACGAAGTGCCAGCCCACAATACCACTTCTGTCATGTTAAAGCACAGGACATAGTGTTTACAACCGTGCTATGGTCCCTGGGTTTTGGCAGATGATACCTGATCCACTGTAAAATATGCTCAGACAAAATTGTCTCTGCAAAATATGTATTACACTTCAGCTGGCATTATGAGTTTGTATGATTGCGTGTCAAGTAACTGCAGTGATTTTGATCCTGTACTTTGTGCCCTAGGACCCTGCCTTTCATCATGTGGAACCATGGCCTTGGATGGTTCCATTGTTCAGGCTCCATGAACTGGGCCTCCACCCTCAATAAGATGAAGGGCTTTTTGTGTTCATGGAAGCCAGCCTGTTCTTCACCACTGCATCATGTGGTCTAATAAAAGACATTACTTCTCACTGCAGGCATTGCTTCTCACTTGTAACCACTTGATAGTTCAAAAGTTTCCTACCCTGAAAGAGCCACATGACATTTCTGTATCTCTCTATCACCAGAATAATATGTGAGCAGAAAATATCCATTATCTAAATGAGATTCTATCACAACAAGGAAACTTCTCCAGGAAGGAGCCTTCAACTGGACTGCTCCCAGTGTGTTTGTCTGGGTGGAGAGCTGTGCCTCCTTATACTCCTCATGATTTCCAGGGAACTCTGTGAGTATGATGCTGTTTCAAAAATGGGACTTCTGGCTCTGCCTGCAATACAAACACCACACCTGTTTGTAAATCAGTCTAATTAAACAAATGCTCGACTGTCCTGGAGAGAAAGTTGAACTGCTTTTGCAAGATTTGTTTATTTAGAACAATTTAGTGTGGCAAATACTGAAAAGCAGAAGTTCATAAAATAACCTTGCACATGGATTGGTTCATGTTACAGTTGAAAGGACGTGGGAGGTCTAAATAGCAGAACTCCTGTTTAAAATTGGAAGGCAGAAGTAAATGAATGAGTAGTCATCTGCTTCAAAGATGCTGAACTGCAAATATCTGCATTTCCATCAACAGTGGGGATGAAATGTACCCACTCTAAGTATGTTGCCATCATTTGTGAACACAGAATGCTTGGAGGAAAGAAAGAACATTTTTGTTGAACTCGTACACCTTTTGTGCACTTTTCTATGTAGATAATGACATAGAAGCTTGATGGCAGAGGCAAGAGCAAAATATCTTGAAGCAACTGAAAATATGATGCAGTCTGATATAATTTGTCATGGTTCTGCTGCTCAATCACTCAGCAGTCATTTTTTTCCGTGGTGTTTTCCTACATTTTCACAGCAAACAGCAGATGTTACCAAGACTTATCTTAGAAATCGATCTAAGCAGTAGTCCTGCAGGCTAAGGAAGTGGCATGAGAAGACCCTACAGCATGCTTTTCAGCATTACAATATGAGAGCTTTTGTCTCTGACAAATGGACCCTCTTACATTTCTCAGGGTAACACATCCTGTGAAAATACTCAGTTCTTCCAGCACACAGTCTGGCAACTGCATCTCACCAGGACAGACCAAGCATCATTTCATCATCGTGCAACTCTCCATTACAGTGGTTACACAGCTCAGACATCAGAAGTCAAACTTGTGATTCTGTGAATGAAACATCTATCACATATCTGTTGAATGCTAAACATTTGAATCAAAAAGAGCCATGCCCATACTTTTGATCTGTTTAAATGAAAGAGCGACCTCAATGTAAATTTGGTGCATCAACTTCACATTTTTATTTGATTCACATAGTTTTCCCAGCAAAGACTGGAGGAAAAAAAGCTGTGCCTATTGGGCATGCCTACTTCAGTGACTCTCAATGACTAATTCTGCTTGATCTTTCACCTTTCCTCTTTGCAACTATGGTTCTCAGCATTTTATTTTGGGTGCTTTTCTAAATTATTTAACGCAGGTGAAATTACTTGCTACTGAAGTTTTGTGAGGAGAAGCAATTCTTTCCTCAAAGTAAACCGCAAGCATCTGTGATGAGCAAAATGCAAGAGGAAAAATCATCTCTTTACAGGTGACTGGTCTAGAGACACAGATGTAGCTCCTTGATCTATTTTATATCATGAAAAAAACTGGTTTAACAAGCAATCAGCCCCATATTTTGCCCTCATCTGCATTTTCTTCTTATACACATGCTTTCTCATCTGTATCAGTCCTGTGGAGCTTGCTGTACATTGGATTGCCAAATAATTACATTTAATAATAGGCTGTAATTCTTGTTAGTTTTCTTTCTTGTAATGTATAGTCTGAATTACAGTGGCACTGGCAAGTGAAGGAGCAATGCACTGCATACTAGATGTGGGAACACAGAACTATGAGACAAGATACCTGGCAGCAAGGACAAGAACTCCTTAGGCCACTTTTGCTATCCTAGAAAATATCCCCTGTCTCTACCCAGATGGGATATGAAGTATGATCCACCTCAACAGTATCTGTTCTCCCTGTGACACATTTATGCCAAAAAAACCCATCATCATTGGTAAGCATTGTGTGAATTTGACTCTCCACCTCAAGTAAACAGCACAATAGAGAGATAGCTCTTAAATGTCTCTATTTCCTCTGTCTTTAACTTCTCTGTGATTCACTCTTCTCCCTTTTCCTCCAGGATTCTTCCAAACACACTTCACTTCAGAAATTGCTATGCAAGTTGTGTTCCTACATTAGTGAGGGTTTTTTAAAGTTGTACTCATGAGGAATAGTTGCATCCTCAGCTAAACAAGAGGTTAAAAACAGAAGTTACTGAAATATGAATCTACATATAGTGTATTTTTGACTTTAAATACCCTGCATAATCCTTGCCTCAGCAGTTGTACTGGTGTAGAGTTTATTGTTTAAAACAGCCAAAAGTGATACTTTTTCAACTGTTTCTGATGTTCAGTTCATAGCTGTAAGGATTAGCCTTTTCCCAAAATTCCAAATTTTCTCATAGGCCTTGAAATGAACAATACCGGAAAGCCTTTGCAGACTGATTTTAATGGAAAACTGCAAGGTCTTTCCCTTTTTTCTTTCCTCAACCTTCAGAATCCAGCTCTACTCCTCCTGAAAGCAGCTCCCCTCTATCATTTTCTCTGCTCCATTTTCAATGTTTAAAAGGACGCATAAAGGACACCTGACTCTGTCTTCTACTGAGAATAATTCAGCTCATTACAGGGTTTTTAAAAAGGCTTAAACTCATCTAAAATATGAATATGTGTCAATTATGGCAGTTGCACAGTACCAGTAGTGCAGAGTCAGAATTTCTGAATGGGAATGACTGAAGTGCCTTTGGTCTCCTTGACCTTCTGACTTGAGTGGCCAAGCTACTCATCAACCTCTGTTCAAATACGGGGATTAAATGACATTGCCACAGCAATTATGGTCTTTGACTGCATTAGAATTTGCTACATATTTGTAACTAAGTATCTGCCAGGAAAAAAAAAAAATGAAGAAAGCCAGACGTTGATTGCTCTGATGGAGATGTGCCACAGCCCTGCAAGGTCTACCAGCATGCCGAGGCTCTGGTAGCTTGCTCGGGAGCAGCATGGCCACACTCCCAGCTGGGTGGGAAGCTGAGGACACTGTCTCAAGCTGTCATCCTCTGCCAGGAGACCAACATCCTCAGACATATTTTGTATTTTGAGTTGATGCCTGTAAATCAGCATGTTTGGAATTCTTTAGAAGGTCAGCTGACCACCAATTTCCTGGATGTACATTTGGCTTGGAATAGTTCTCCTATCCTTGTAATTATTTTGGTTTTACATGCAATTACTTGTGCACTTCCTCCTTTTATATTGCTTACATGTTTAACTTTAAAGGTATTCCTAGTAGCTCTTTTCTGGAGAATTAGGAATATTGAATCTTTTCAAAAGTCATCTTCTCCAACAGGTAGAGTTGGGTTATTCTGCAACATTAGCCTTAAAATTAAAAAGAAAAAAAAAAAAAGAAAGCCTTTGGGGCATCTCTGTAGAAGTCTTCCGAACAATTGCCAACTTTGAGCTATTTTAGGTGTGATTAAAAATCCTCCTCTTCCTGATTACTTTCAGACAGTTTTATGCAAACATTACAGAGTCAGAACTCTCCTGGGTCCCTGTCAGGAATAATGCCTTTAATATAAAATAAATAAACTATATTAGAGACACCCAGTAAATCTGCTTTAGTTCTCCCCAGTATCCTTTTGTACCTCAAAGATCTCAGTGGTCTATACTCTGAAGTTTGCAGGACATGCATTTCCATGCCCAAGACATGGAAAGTAGGAAGGTTCCTCTACAGAAGTCCACTAATGGGCTTTTAATGTGCCATCTCTGCTCCCAGCCTCTGGGTTTTTACATTCTGCTGTAAGGTTTGGGATACATTTTTGCTGATGCTTTTTGTTTTGGCATATACACCAGAGAAAATAAATTGGGTTTGCCTCTTCCTAAGCCACTGTGGGTGATATTTTTATTGCCAGTTTGGTGCATCCTAGCTTTGTTGAGTTTCCACCTAATAAACTTTAAAAACAGTCTGACATCTTCTTCCCCTTTTTCCTTGTGATTTTGATTTGTCCAGTTTTCTAATCTTTCTGTTGGTGACATCTGCAAAAAGTGCTTTTAATCATATCTGAGCAAGGGGTCTGATACAATACAAGGGTTCCTGGCAATACACACACACACACACACACACACACACACACACACACACACACATGCACAAGGAGTGCAGCAAGGAGGGGAAAAAAAGCACTAAATGGACATGAAAATGCTACCACAATTTGTGTGTGTGTGTGTTGTGTTGCCTTCAGACATACTTAGTGTTTTTCATTTGTATAATTATTTTCCTGTAAAGATTTTGGAAAACTTTAGGGGAATGAAACACAAATTCCCTAGCTACATCTTTTACCAGGCTTTAGTAAAAATTACAAATAAATCTATAACCTTTCCATCTTATTACCTGCCCTTCCTGACATTAATACATCTCAAAAGTAGAATTTATTTTTACAAATAATAATGTGAATTTACCATTCTGTATCTGGGACTTTGAAACTCACACCATGGGATAACATAGAATCATGGAATAGCTTGTGTTAGAAGGGACATTTAAAGGACATCTAGTCAAACCCCCCTGGGATAAGCAGGGACATATTTGATGATATCAGGGTTACATAGAGTCCCATCCAAACTAAATTCAGGCAACTGTGCAGCGTGGCCAGCAGCTCCTCCTAAGTTTCTACAGCCCATTTCCACTGTCCTATTTACTGGCTAAGTCATCATTTATTCTTAAAAAGGACACAATTACTCCAGAACATCTGAAAGCCACATTTTCAGCTGCAGCTCTGTTTTGCATTCTATTTACTGCTTCTACTTATTTCTGCATGGTACCATCTGGACTATATCTCCTTCCCACTTCCTCATGATTTGTGATTTCCCAAGTTCCTGCACATATTTTTTGCTCTTTATGAACAATCAGCAATTTTTTAGCTTCACAAATACAGCTCAGCATTCCTTCACTCTATTTTTAGCTCAGACTGGCTACTAGGTACTCCAGCCTGCTAGTTTTGAGCCTGCTAGGGCAGCTGACTCCGTAGATCAGCCTGGCAGATGGCTCAATTCTTTTCCAAAAGCTCAGTGAGAATGGACCTAGCACTTCTAATCAGCCAGTTAGCAAGTCCTCGGATATAGCTGATTCTTGAGTAGCGTCTCCAAGCTGCCTGGAAGCTTCACTGGAGTCCACCCCAGTTCACACCGACCGAGAGAACACCCTCCATTCATTCCCAGTTGACTCCTCTTGGGTTTGTTTGGTTGTGCGATACTACGGTGATCACCTAGTCCAGCTTCTGAGTAATTGAGTGCTGACCAAGCTGAAGCATATTGATAAGGTCGTTGTCCAAATGCTTCTCAAACACGGACAGCCTTGGGGCATTGACCACCTCCAGGAACGCCGTTCCCCTCGGCAAAGAAACGGCCCCCAATGTCCAGTGTAAACTTAAGGAGCAGCTTTGAACCATTCCCACGCGTCCTGTCGCTGAGCGAGAAGAGCTAAACTCCTCCCTCTCCTCAGGAAGGTGTAAAAAGCAACGAGGTCGCCGGCCCTCAGACTCATTTTCTCCAACCCAGACAGGCCCAAAGCCCCAACGCGACTCCTCAGCAGCCGCCTTTTGGTTGTTTAGATTTGTTCGGCGTCGTTTGGTTTGGGCTCCGCCTCTGGAGGAAGGATAGGCGGGCCGGGAGAGAGGGAGAGGGAGGGACGTGGAGCGGGCAGGAGGCGGCCTCAGCATCGTCGGCGCGCCGAGCGGGCGGGAGGCGCTGGAGCCGCGGCCGCAGGTGGGAGTGGGAGTGGGAGCGCGGCCGGGCGGCCGGGGGAGAGCGGTCCGTGCCTGCTGGGGCGGCGGGAGGTGCCGGGGTCTCCCTCCGGGTTCAGCGCTTGCCGAGCCGTGATGGCAGCAGAGCCGTGACTGCGCGGCGTGCCGGGGACATCGCCGGCGTTTGCCATCGCCGCTGCCCCCTGCCCCTGCCCGGCGTGGGGGTGCAGCTGAGCCGGAGCACGGAGCCCGCTGCTGCCCACTCTGCTCCCTCTCTTCCTCCTTTTACAGCAAACTGTAAAGGACCACACGTCAATAATCTTCCTCTTATGCATGTGGAAGGCTTTTCTGTTGTGTTACTTAAAAACAAGCAGGCAAACAAACGATTCTCCCGTCCCCTGAGTTAGGCACTTTTTTAAAGCACATTTCCATTGTTGCTGAGCTCTGCTTTTCGGTGAGCTTCTATAAGCGTGCCAAGTCGGGACGGAAAATAGTTCAGAATATTAACTGTAGAGTCTGCAAAACAGATGGAGAAGCACGGATAACGTAGCGGTGACTGTAATTCTCTGTCTGTTGCTGCCAGGTACTTAACAACACCGAAAAATGAAAGCTTTCCCATCATGTCTCTCCATGCAGTAGCGCTCGCCAGCTTCAGCAGAACAGAAGTCTTCAAACATCCCTGCTCTGAGAAGGTGAGGCAAGGGAGACCTCTGAATGGTGGCTCAGTGTGCTCCTAGCTCAGGAGGGTTTTGGTTCAAAAACCAGCTTTTAGTTTCAGTGGATGTAGTAAGTTATTTTTAAATGCTGGTAGAATTAACTTGGGAAACACACTCCCAGTACTCAGGTGGGGGAGGAAAAGACAGACTTCTCTTATAGTAGGAAGATGTCAAATTGTCTTTGTTGGTTTTTTTCTTTTTTATGGTGTGGGGTTTTTTTTTTGTTTTTGTTTTTTGTTTTTTTTTTTGTTATGGCAGTGTGTTGTGCTTTCCATGTGCTTCTGTTGTTGTATTTCCTTATCACTGCTCTTTAATCGCCTTTTTTTTTTTTTTTTGCGGTTATTGGACAGTTATGTGACTTTTTTTTCCCTGTGATTTAGTTGAAATCGTAGCATCTGGAGAGTAAATGGAAATTGTACCTGAATTCTCACACCGTTCTGATAAGAGCTGAGAGATGGGAGCATTGTTTAAAAACAAAGACAAAAGTCTTAAAGCTCAGCACCCTTAACAGCTATGATTACTGATAAAGTACTTGTATTTATCTTGCTGGGCACTTGGGATGCTTGTATCCTAAGAGGTAGAATCTGTTAATTGCTCAGAGTTTGTTAATTGTATTGAAAACAATTTTGACCATATGATATTTATGTGTATAAAGTCTGCCTACATGCCAGTTTATCTAAAGAAGTACAGAGGGGGGGAAAAATAGAAAACACTAGCAGATACTGAAAAGCGTATTTTTCTAAACACTGGCATAATCAAACGCTAAATATTTTAAATTACGCATACTATTTTTGGTTTGAAACATTATTCTTCAGTTAAAAGGGAAATTCTCTGTGGGTTTTAATTTCTTCTGCTTTCCGTGAGTCTGAAAGAAGGGTATCTGGACAAGAGCTGTACTCTGAGTCACCTCACTGTTGCACGTAGGAAGTGTAGAGGTCAACAACCTGGAGTGGCCGAGGACAGCACACCTTTAACTCCCTTCTCTTTTTATGGGATCACAGAATTCAGGGGAGGGTGAGAGGAGTCCTGGTCGTGCTTCAGTGTGCAGACATTCTCACTGATCTGTGAGGAAGGCACAGCGCCTTGGTTAAGTGCCTTTTAACGATGTGCATGTGGGAGCAGGGCATCCCTTTCATTTCCCTGTTTTCTGTGTTGTGCTCTGCAGGTCCATCACATACTTGAGGCAGCAGGGAGGTGGGTGACAAATTTTAGGTCTTCACAAGGAATTTATGAGCTTAGGGAGAATACCCGTTGCTTTGCTGTCCTGAGTGTATTAGAGTCTCTTGTTGAAATTAGCCCCTGAGTATCTGCACTAAATTGTTTCCCTGGTTCAGCTTACAGTGGTTTGACAGTATGGTAAATCCAGCTTTGAGGGGTAGAAATACTGAATTGGAAGCATCCTGACTGCAAAAAGTGAAGTGCTGATCTGGTATAAACCTGCTCAGGCAGTTCAAATGCATTCAAAATTTTGGTCAGCTTATACTGGCAGGCTCCTATGCCAGGTCGAGTACTATCTATCTGTGTCACCTCTTGCATTATGCTGGGTCAGTCACATTGCTGACATGAGCCACATGCACTGTGTTCTATCAATTTAGGTGACATGACCACACTTGCTCCCAGTTGTTAGAGCTGGGAGATAAAGCAGCACATGGGTCAGATATTTGTGGAGCTGGATCCTCATAGATTTAGCTTACAGATTTAGCTTATAATTTGTGTACATCTAAAAACGCCAATACTTCAGATACAGATTGGTGGTTCCTTGAATTCTTTTCCACTCCTTTGCTGTTGTTTTGGTAGATATACAGGCATCCTATTCAGCATTTTGTCTCATTTATGCCTTATGCACATGCTTAATCCTCCTGCTGTGGAGAGTTTCTTTTGGTCACCTGCCTTCTGGAGTGAAATGAGAGATGCAGAGCTGAGATGTGAGTGCTCTCCAGACAGTGCATGCTTCTGGGGAGATTTCCAGGCAGCCAGAAATGTAGGTAGTGGTTAGGTGACCGTCAGCAGGCTTCAGAAAAGTGTTCTTCCTGCTGGGATGACTGTGACACTGAGGGTATCATTAGCAGAGTGCTGTTATCTTATAACCAAATTGTCTGCCTCTCTTTATAGTTAAACCACGAAAGCCTAAAGGTGGCGTTCACCGACTCAGCGTGTTCTTCAAATCCCTCTGTGAGGATTAGCTGCCTGGCTCCGACACCTCAAATCTCTGTTCTCTCAGGTAATGCCAGTTTGTCCCAAATTGCCTCCCTCTGGGGGAGTAGTGCTGGTGCTTGTAATGCTAGCAAAAGCTATTGGTGTTTGTTGTACTAAACAAGTCTAGTTTGTTTGAAGAGGGTTCCTTGCTTATTGGCTTTGAGGGTGGTACAACATCAAAATACATTATACAACTTGCAAGTATGGGTGGTTTTTTGCCTTTTAATGGTAGTTTGGCTGTTTTAGTTAATGCTGACATTTGCATGTGAGGGTGGATCAGGTTGCCCAGAAACTCTGTGGATGCCCCCTCCCTTTAAGTGTTCAAGGTGAGGTTGGATGGGACTCTGAGCAATTTGGTCTACTGGAAGGTGTCCCCACCTACAGCAGGGGGATTGGAACTAGATGATCTTTGAGGCCTCTTTCAGCTCATAAAATTTTACAATTTTTTTATTATAACACTACATATTTAGCACAGAGAAGATGATGTTTGCAGCCCAAATTTAGGTATTCCTGTGCAATTGAAATGTCAGTAGTTTCCAAAGTGTCTTTCTTTCCCTGAAAAGTTTGAAATGTATTTGTTTAAAAGTCAGCTAGTTTTAATTTTCCCATTCCTGTCCTTATATTGCCATGGCTGGCTACATTGGCAAGTGTTTGTTTGCAAGTGCAGCCAGTAAAATGTGCAGTTCTGTTCTATTTCTGCAAGAGCAGTGTCCTGGTAAGTGGCAAGTGACTGATCCCTATTACTGACATGTTCTGGCTGATTTTGACCTGGCTTTACTAGGTTAGTTTTGCTAGCAGCTCTTGCAGTTTCAGTTATATGTGATGTTCTTGGGTTTTTTGAGATTTTTCTTGATGAGCTCTGGTCTTTATATGGACTTGCTGTTCCAAAATACATAGTTTTTTTTTTTTTTTTGGTTTGGTTTTGATACCTTCATTGGTAAACTTTCTTATCATGTTGTTTGCGTGCATGCAGGCTTCCAGGTGAGAGACTTACAGAGAAGTTTACTGTTTTCCAATGAGATATGTCCAAGGAGAGCAACCTCTGGGCAAAGTCTGGAGTCTGCAAGACTTCCTCCTTTTTTCACCAGCAGTGTTTAACAATCCTTGTCATCCTAACTAGGAGTTCTTTGTCCTGGAAATAATTCTTCTTGATTGTATCTATTCTTAGAATTTTACAACTGACTTATCTTCCCCAAAGGAGATTGGTATTAACTTCATTGTGTTGATGTAGTCAATGGTTTCTTCTTGAACATAGACTTTGTGTCTAATCTCTCAATTACTTGAATTATGGCAGTTCCTCTGAGGCTTTTTTTTTAGTTTGTTTTTGGGTTTTTTGTTTGTTTTGTTCAAGGTACAGGACTTCAGTTTATTCTTCAAAAGCTACTGTTGTGGTGCACACTTGTGGGTCCTGCTAATGTTCTATGTCTGCCACTAAGAGAAGTTTTTCTGCTTTCTGGAGCTAAGTTTTGCAGTAGATCACATAGGACCTTGGCAATACTTTTCATTCTTTCAGAGGCATTATAATGATCTTGGTGTGACAGGGCTAAGTTTGTTATGGTTTGGCCAAGTGTTGCCACCCCATGAATAATGGGACTGAAGTTTACTTTAGCCATTTCCAGTCTGCCTGAACTGAAACACACAAGCACGTTGACCTTGTATTACTGAGTGTAATTTTTGTTACTCTTTCTGCTCTATTGATCTTCCATGTGACTTACTATAATGTAATCTTCCCTTCTATTGGCAATAGGATCAGTACCAGTACTAGTAATAGTTTTGTTATCCTGTTTTGTAGAACAGTGATGTTTTTGAGCACACTGACAATCAGTCACCATTAAAGTCTTAGCTGATTGTGTTTGGATAGCAGCAGAATACTTTACTGTTGGTTTATTACTTAGCCTTTATCAATGACAGAATTGCTTCCTGAGTGCAGAAAGCAAGAGGTTTTTTTGCAGGAAGAGGCAGCAGCGAGTGGTGAGTGAATTCAGCTGTCCTGTCTTCTCACCTGTGTAAAAAATACTATGCATTTTATTCATGTTGTGTATTAATCTTTTCTTAGTATTGTTTCCTAACCCCTTGTTTTATTCTAATTTTTGAACAGATGAATCTTCAAGGCCAGCAGTGATCGGACATGCTGGAAGTTTTGGATCATACCCAGGCAGTGCTGAAGCTATCAAAGACATTCTCATGTCTGTTTTAAATGCATCTGGTTTAAAGCCCTCTTTGGTGTTGGAGCAAAGCACAATGCAGGGAGCTGAGCATCCTGACAGCGATGTGGAGCAGTGGGAAGAAAGCAGCACCGAGGACAGCCATGATGACAGCGACAGTGATTCTGCGCATCACAGCACTGCCTGTACACAAACAGATATTCGGTTTACCAGGCCCCGGGCATGTTGGAACAACACAGACTGTGATTCCCCCAAACCTTCACTGGATACTTTCCCTTGTCCCCGTTATACTGATGGAGATCCTGCTGCTTCCTCCTTGAATGGTTTCACTCTTTCAAGTGTGTCCCCTCTGAAGCGTGACTGCTTTACCCAGGTGACATTAACTGGAGGCACCATCACATCCGCTGTTATGCATTCTGGAAAAGAATCTTGTGCCTCCCCTGAAAGAGACTTGGCTTTCACAAGGTTGCTTTCAGATTCAACTGTTGGTAAAACAGATCTAGTGAAATACCCTCATGCCGTGGAGGCTGTGCCTCTTGGCAGCCACAACAGCGATTCTCCCAGTGGCCTTTCCCAGTCAGAGCCAGTCAATCCAACAGGTAACTTTACAGCTGCATTTTTGTTGTAAGATCTCTGCAAAGAGGTGTAATTGAAGTGGGCCTTATTTATGGGGATTGCAAATAAGACTGATGCTGTCACTCAAAATGGGAGAGAGGGGAGAAAGAGCTTAAAAACCAAGGAGAACCTGAGGGGTGGTTGGTAAAATGAGAGATGCTTAGGCTTTTGCAGTAGGCATCTCTCAGGATGCAGAAATACTTTTGTAATATACAACTGTAGATAAAACGTAGAAGTTGCTGAGCTGTGAGAAATGTAGAACGTCCACTGGATGAGCTTTCTACCAGCTTTATCTTGTCTTCACTGTTACCCTTTTCCCAACAGCAGATAGCATGGGTTGGGTAGTGATTCATTGGTCTGTGTGGGATTGTGTTGTGTTTGGCAGCAGCTGGAGGAGAGGAAGTCCTTGGATTCTGGGGTTTTGGAGGTAGGGCATTATCACCCAGTTTATTATGACTAAATTGGTTGTTCTGGAGCGGAACTGTTTTTCCTGTTCTCCTTTGCAAGTGCCCTGAGGTTTTGGAGACACAAACCCCCATCTGATGTAAAACAGGTTCTTTATACCTTTCACCAGTTTCCAGCTATATGGATAATCCTGTGTGTTGTCTGTGAAGAGGACTGGCTGAGGGCTGCTAGCAGAGGGTGCCCTTTGAGCAGGGTGCCTTCTGTCCCTGCAGTGTCAGGGGGTTCTGGGCAGTGTAGTCCTGTAGGTAAGGAGCTGTTCAGTGGGAAAGTTCAGCATGTGTCCCTGAGATGGCCGGGGGAGCAGCTGGCCTGGCCTTGGGGCTGTGGGGCCTCCATGAGGTGGGCCAGCCTTCCTGGGCTGCAGGCTGGGGTCCCTGCCCTTTGGCTGAGGCAGCAAAACAGTCCTCTCCTGTTTAACACCTAATATTGACAGGAGCAGCCTTTGGTACAGCGAGATGAAGCATTTTGGGTTTGTTTATAAAGGATGTTAGTGGCATCTAAGGACTTAATATCCAAAGATGTTCAGATGGACAGAGCACCTCTCCTATGAAGACAGAGCTTGGGTTATTCAGCTTGGAGAAGGCTCCAGGGAGACCTCATAGCAGCCCTCCAGTACTTATAGGGGGTCTTATAAAAAATAGGAAGAGTGACCAGATATTAGGAAGAAATCTTTTACTATGAGGGTGCTGAGGCACTGGCACAGGTTGCTCAGGGAAGTTGTGGATGCCCCATACCTTTCAGTGTTCAAGGGCCAGGTTGGTTGGGGTCCTGACCAACCTGGTCTAGTGAGTGATCTTTGAGAACTTGGTGTAGTGGAAGGTGTCCCTGCCCATGGCAAGGGGTTTGGAGCAAGGTGATGTTCAACTTCTGTTCCAGTCCAAACCCCTCTATGATTCCATGATGATAGATTATGAGCTTCATAAAATATATTGCAGCTGAGGTCTGATTTTTCTACTGGAATAAAAGCAAAGAGCAGGGAGTGTTCATCCTGCCTTTGTATTATAAAAGAATAATACAATGTCTAGGTTTTGTTGGTTTGTTTTGATTTGGGTTTTTTCTTCTCCCTTTGGTCAGTAGTAGTCCTAACGGTGACACTCCACTGACCTCCACTTCCAGTTTCTGATTCTTTCTAGCTATTCACCCAGAACTCCTCCAAGGTCTAAGTTGGCAGCAAGGTCTCAAACAGGCACATGCCATTGCAGGACTGTGTGCTCTTAGTAACACCTCTGTCATCTGGGACAGGCTGTTGTCATCAGCTAGTATGTGACGATTGTGGCTGTTTCCTTCTGCTGGGTGTTGCGTGTGCTCCGTGCCTTTGAGAAGTGCCCAGCAGGGAGAAGGAAACCGCACCCAGCAGTTGGGGCTGGCTGAGGCCAGTCACACGTGTTTGGAGAGCTGGGTCTGGAAAACAGAGCCCAGGCTCTCGGGGTCAGCGGGGACTGCGAGGCACGTGTAGGAGAACAAATACATCGTGCGTGACTCGACCTTCTGGCACGAGGCGGATGTGTCACAAGCTTGTATTGAGGTAGTAGTGCTGCTGGCTCTCCAAAACAAAGGGAGCAAGGAATGTGGCACCAGGTGACTGAAGAGCATCCTTGATTTTACTAAAAGATACTCCTCAAAGGAGGCAGGATCCTGATAGACATTTTGCAATGTGATATGTTCGGCCTTAGACTCGGGCCTTTTCTGTACAAAGTGAAAACTTCTGCATTTCTTCATTCCTTGTTGCTTTTAACCATTAACATGCTACTGGGTAGCCTGGGTAATGAGGTCTCATTCTCTCCTGCACTGTCCGGTACTATGAGGATGTGAAAAGTGAATAGCAAAATGAAAAAGAAGAAATACAATGCCTAATTTGAGTGCAGGAATTACACAATAGGATTTCCTGACTTGCTGTCTTAGAGATGATGGTTTCTCACAGGAGAATTGCTGAGGGATGCACAAGACACAAGAAAACTATGTAATATCACTTAAATTGGGAAAATTTCTTTTTCAGTGGAATATAATTTTTGTTTAGTGGGATTTTCTGCTGGTCCCCTGAAATTCCTACTAGGCTGTGTTCATATGTTTGAGGCTACCAGAGAATGGCCCTTATTCAACCTTTTGAAAAGGCTCTGTCACTGTTAGTGAAGAGTTTGTGACTGAGTTTAGTGTTTTCTGGGGGCTTTATTGTGGCCAGTGTGTCACTGAGTTCACAAGCTTGTTCTTGCTTTTAACCTCTATGTACATCAAAGTCACTTCCTTCTCTGGCTCTTAGGGCTCTTTCCCCAGCCCCAGCAGCCTCAGGCAGCAGTGCTCAGGAGCAGAAGGGCAACCAGATAACTTTCCTGCATCAGACCCAGAGTTGCATCCCATTGCTTGATGTGCTGGGCTCCTTCCCTGTGCTTTTTTTACATTCTTTTTTTTACTTAAAGATGCAAGTGGGATGCAAGAGGTAAGCAAAGGAGAAAGCTCCCATTAGATTTCAAAGTTATATTTAAGATGAATTGGGTCTTATGTTTTAAAGAGAAAGGAATAATTTTCCCATTTCCTTATTTCTGCTTATTATTTTTAGTTTAGAGAGTAATTTTTGTTATCTTAACTGACGAGAATGTAGTCTATTATCAAGCTATAGAGCTTACCTAGTAGGATGAGTCATTAGGTAGGTATGAAAATAACTTAATTAGGCCGTTAAATGTGTTTTGAAAAGTCACATTGTCAGCCTTTCTGTTTTTCCTTCATGGTATACACAATGGAGGTATTAATAATTCTGTACAAAAACTCTCCATCTGTGTCGCTCTGCTCGAGTGCAGTGTTGACTTTACAGCCTGATGTCATTGATGCTCAGGGCAGCATAATGGTTTCTCTAGGTACAGCAACATAAATAATCCAAACTAGGCCTGAGAGTCAGTGTCCCTCAGTTGGAGAAAAGTTTTACATAAATTATGATCATATTTTTTGGGAGCTCTTTAGCCTGTGGCTTTTAAACCAATTTAGGAGGGGCATTTTTTAAAAAATAAAAAGCCATTGATTAAGTGTGCTATTTGCAAAATGTTTAAATGGTGTCTGTGTGGCCCTTTTCTACCATATACAGTCTGTTTTATCCTGTGAACATCATGAGGGTGAAACAGAAACTCTGAGTTCAAGGTCCCCGAAGAGGTAGTAAGCCCCAGTAAAAACCTAACATGTTCTCTGCTGTACAGTGAGAAGTTCTTATTGGGGAAAAAGATAACATTTATTTCACACACTCATCAGAGACTATCAGGAGAAAAAAACTGCAATTCTGGGGAGAATTACTGTGGCTAATGCCACAATTGGACACAGTACCATTCAGTATGGGTTGCGTTTGGAAGCAGGAGGGACATTTCCTTGGAGCATGGAAACATAATGGCAAAATGTTTTCCAAACTTAGTGTTTGCAAACACAATGCCAGCAGTGATATGGGGAATTTTTTTAAGGTGCATCTCTCTGCATGCCCAGACAGCAGTGGGATTTGTGTTTCTTCCAGCAACTGTGAAGGAGCAGAGTGCAGTGTTAGCTGGCTGTGTCACCTACTGCAGAGCATTGCTGCAAATCCAGCCTCAGGTTCTGTTTGTGGTTGTCCCCAGCAGCTCAGGCTGTAGCTTGGAGATAACTGGTGTGGGAGTGCAGTGCTGCTGTCACAGCACAGCATTTAAACTGTGTTTCTCTGGTAGTTGATGTTCATGCTTCAGGTTGCCAGAATAGGTCAAATGCCAGCATGTTTCTCACATTTTTCTCTGCCTTAGCTTCTACCACAGCTTCTACCCAGCCCCAGTGGTGTTCAGTTTTGGGGAAAAACCCTTGCTTTGCTTTCTGGAAGTCCCAGCATGCATCTTGGGAGCTGCAGAGAAAGAAGTAACTAATAAAAGTTCTTGTCATACCCTCAGGTTCTACTTCTCCTTTGAATATAGGTGCTATACCCTTGAATCGTTCACTGCAGGACGTCTGCATGCTTCCAGAGGATGTGGAAAAGGTGAGGACATCAAATACTATCATCATCACGGTTTTTACATTTTATTATTTGGCAAAACCAAATGACGAGAGGTGTTTCTCAATAAAAGAACTTCCTGATAGATGTACTAATCTTTAAAATACTCTATTTTCCCTCTTCTTGCCCTCTATGGGTGAATCTACAAACATAAAATGTCTATTTCATAATTTGCCTTCTACTCTTGACCCATTAATTAAATATTTTAATTATTTTTAAGTAATGGAAATATATACAGGAACAATGTATGTTTCTGCTTTTCATTCCATCATTTCCCCACACATTCCTTGAAAGCAAACTTTAACATTAGTAACTTTAAAGTTATATTAGAATACATTACATAGAAGTTCTTGCAGCTGCATGCATGCATATGTATGAGATTTACCTCATGCTTTTAGTATCAAAAGATGGGGAGAGGATGGGGCTTTTTGGTGTGTGCTGATGATAAGCATGTGAGATTTTTTGTCAAAGAATTACAGTATGGATACCAATAACTCTTAAGAGCTGCAGTAATTCAAGCAGTTTCTCATAAGGGCCTCAAACAGTCTTAGGTGTGTTGCCAGATAGGCAGTCTACTCAAGCCTGTAAATAGAGCTAAAGATGAGGAGTTAAAGCTGTCACACACAACTCTGTGTGCTAAATGTTAATCTTTTCCAACAGTGGAAAAAGAGGGGTTAATGGATTGTAATGAGTAGGATTTAATATAAAAGAGCTTTAAAAGTGTGCCTAGAAAAGGGGATTTTTTTTTGCTGGACTGTGTGCATGTGGTCCCATGTCCTAGGCCCCAGAGGTAATCACCATCTTTGTGCACAGCACTGGTTTTACCAGAGGAGCAAGTTCTGCCTTTGGTTTGAAGCTCTCAACATCCATAAGGTGCATTTCAAACAACAAAACCCACTCAATAAATCACACACCAGAACCCAATGAACTTGAACTAGCTTTTTGTGTTGCTTTTTATGAAAGGTGTTTCAGAAAGGAGACAATATTTCTCCATCTTTATTGTGGGACCTAAAACAAAAGTAATTTGTTTTCAGACACCAGGAGACCAGTGAGCTGGTATCTGGATTAGAAACCACAATCTGAGTATTGAGTGAATAAAGATCTTACCAGCTACTACTACTGTGCAGAGATTGGGGGCTGATGTGATTACAAGTTAAAAGATAGCAAAAGCTCAATTATGAGCAAGGCTGCCTTTAAAATAAACCCAAAGAACAAAAAAATCCAACCAAACAAAAACCCACTAAATTTCAAATACTTCTAGCTTGTGAAATAATCTCTTTCAACTTTAGGACTGAAAGTTAAGGTACATGTGGTGTCAGTAGGTCCTGCAGTTGTAGTTGTGTGCCAGGAAGGAAATGGGTCAGATAATCTTAAAGGGACTTTCCACTGATGTTAGTGGGAGAGGACAGAAATGAGAAGGTTGATGTGTCACAGCTGAGTTGGGTCTGCTTTGCAGGGTGAGGGAGCTATCAGTAGGCAGAGCTGAAAGCTGATAGTCATGCTGAGTACAGGAGTCTGTGTGTTCTGTTTCATGTTTTTGCAATGCAGCTCTCTCAGATACACTCATAATTGCTTTTATCAGCAGGGCATGCTGATAGGCTGTGTTCTGCCACTAATTTGAGACTTCTTCTATCTTCAAAGTAGGAGATAACTCCCAAAAGGAAAAAAGGCTTTTAAATTATTTCTTTGCTAATGGAAGGGATAGCAAACTCCTGGGCTCCTGAAGTTCACTGAAAGTTGTCTCTGGGGAAACTGTGCACCAAGCAAGTCATATTAATTAGTGGTAGGAAAAAGATAAGTCTCTCCAAACACCCAGAGGGACTTGGGTGCACTCTAATGCTGAGATTAATCTTGTCTACATGTATTTGTCTGTGAGCAGTAAGAAAGCTGTGCTGTCTGTTGTGCTCCTTAAGATTTAGTTATTCCTAAACACTGATGTGTTTCTTCATGGTTCCCATACAAGTTGAGGGGATATAATGAATACTGATGTTGAGTGGTACAATTTTCTGAGCATAAGCCACTTTTTTAAAGCTTTAATTATGCTGCACTCAAGAGTCTCTAGCCTTGGATACTGCCATAGCTTTTTTAGATGTAGGTTTATGTTTGCACATGGCAGTTGAGAGTATCCTGGGTATCTCTGGGTTACCACCCTGCTGCCTGAGTACAACTATCTCTCCATGATGTATCCACTTTTGAGCTGAGACTGGTGTGGGACTTGCGCCCAGACCATCAGCAGTAGCTCAGGTGGGGCTGGTGGGATGCTCTGTTAGACCTCAGAAAGCAAGGGATACAGGAATTAGGATTTAGGAAAGGAGCCCCAGGTGTGTGTGTATGTCTCAGTGGTCCCTTTTCCTGGAGAATGGGTGACCAGGGCAGGCAAGATGGCAAGAGACATCACAAGGAAGTGTTGTCTGATTTGGAAATGCTACAGTGAAGCTTTGGAACAGCTGCCTTTTATTTAAGGCAGTGGGAAGCCCAGGGGAGCCAGGTTCTCACTCTTATCAGGGAATTTCTACGTAGGGTTGAGTTGGCCATGTAAGCAATCTCACTGCATATTCCCCACCTCACTGCCCTAACTCTTAACACATGAAAACATTTTACTAGCTCCTGTACTTCCCTCCACCTGAAGATCTACACTCCATTCAAAACTTGCCACTTCTGGCCCCCTCCAGCTAGCCTATGTGCAAAGCTGCTCATACACATTGACTTGAAATTAAATCATATTAAATAGGTTACTTGGATGCATGCTTGCATGCTAAATAATGCAGTGTAACTAGAAGACTGCATCTCTGAAATGCATACACATACACCAGTTAGTCATGCAATCAAGTTCATTTTTATCTAATACATGGGTAAGATAAAGTAGATTGGATATTATAATCAAGGGTAAGACAATTATCTAGGCAGTTGCCTTTTGCATATTGTTCCTGAATTGCCCTTGGGGTGGTGTTTTTGACTTTAAATAAAAGGTCAGACAGGTTTACATTTTTATTTATAGAGTTGAAAAAGTATGGGAGGAAAATGATACATTTTACTTCATCTTAACTAAATATCAGCTATGCTGTGTACTAATGAGCGTTCCAATCTCGTGTCCAGGAAAACGCACACTTTTTTGTCGCAGACATGATTATAGCATCACTAGAAAAAATGAAATGTAATATCCTCAGCCAACAACAAGCAGAATCCTGGGGTGTGGAGGAAACAAGTGGATCAGATGGCAGCTATCACACTGACTCAGAATTATCTTCTTACCCTGGAGTGAAGAAGTCTGATTCTTCTGTTACCTCTTCAGACAGTGGTTATGAAGGCAAGTTACTTAATTTAGAATGTAACCTTGTTTGAAAGCCTTTGCTGTTTGTTTCTGTGCAAGAAAATACTAAACAAATTGGGGCATTGTTTGGAACCAAATCCTCTTGTTACCTTCTTTGAGTCTCTGGAGAGCTGGGTCCATTGAGGATCATTATGCCACAAGTGTTTTCCTGTGGGTTACATACTTCCTTTTGCCACCACATAGGTGGTTCACACCTATGTTTTATTAATTATAATCATTTTTTACATTAAAATTAAAATGTAGGGTTAAATGCCACAAAGCCAAGCATGACTGTCCATAGAGCATGCCTGTAGCTGGCTGTTTTTCTCTCTGCTTAAATTTTTTTGGTAGTATTTGCAATTTGTGTCTTTCCTTTTGTGTTTGCTTCTGCAATATGCGGACGAGGAATGCAACCAATGTGCAATTGGTTTGAGTGAGACTCCCCAGAGTATTCATTCACATACAGGTTAAGGCAAGATAATAAATACTCCTGGCATTATTATGCAGGAGTATAGCACATGCATTTTTAAGTAGATTTTAGTCTCTTGAGTAGTACAGATCTTAGTGATGAATCATGAGTCTGAAGTGACATAAAGTCTAAATGTCATAAGTCTAAATTACATAAATTCTGTGGAAGAATGAATGGTGTTCTTGGACATGAAAAGGGGAGAGACCACTGGCTATATAAATGGTTTGGGTTTATCTCTGCAAGATTCTGGCTGAGAAACTGAGGGACATACTGTATGACAGACTCCAAAGAACTGGCCTGCTCTGTGTATGTATAAAAACAATTAAAGTTGCTCAATAAATGCAGTCTGTGTGCTAAAGTTTTGGCAAGTGATGAAAAATGTAAACATAATTGCAGCTACTTATAAATGCTGGAAAAGTTTAACTGATCTTATCCTTGTCTTGGGCAGGCTGTGCTTTGCTGCCTCTCAGCTCCCCAGTGCATCTACCATCACATCATGAGGTTACCAGATTTCATTGCCACAGTGACTCAGAGGATGAATATGTAATTATTGGTAAGACTTTAAAATTGTAACTGCAGAAACAGATATATTGTTCAGTTGAATCTATTCCATTGTTTGGGAATTCTCTTGATTTAGTAGATGTTATTGTAGGAGAAATAACATGAGAAAATGGAAACAATTATGTATGTATAGGTCCTTATTAGAACACATGCAGAATTATCAGACTGCTGCAGGATTTCATTTCTAGGAAAGAATATCTTTGCTGGTTTGAGAGTATGGTGAGCTGACCCTGGCTGGACACCAAGTGATCAGCAAATCACTCTGTCACTTCCTTTCACCACTGGAAAGGGAGAGAAATCAGAACAAAAGGCTTTGGGGTTGGATTAGGGCAGGGAGACATCACTCACCAAAAACTGTCACAGACAAAATTCAACGTAGGGAAATTAATTTATTTCCAATCAGAGTAGGATAGTGAGAAATTAAAATTTTAAGCACCTTCCACCCCACCTCTCCCGTCTTCCTGGGCTAAACTTCTCTTACGATTTCTCTACCTCTTGGGGCTTCCCACACATCCTTTAGGAGCCTGCTGCAGCATGGGCTTCTTTGCTCTAGGTCACAGCCTCCTTCAGCATCTTCCAGCCCCAGCCTGGGCTCTTCCACAGGCTGCAGGGGGATCTCTGCTCCCCCATTAATTCCCATGGGCTGCAGGGGCACAGCCTCCTCACCATGGCCTGCATGAGGAGCTGCAGGGGAATCCCTAGAGCTCCAGAGCTCTGGCTCCTGGAGCACCTCCTGCCCCTCCTTCTCCACTGACCTTGGTGTCTGCAAGGCTGTTCCTCACACATATTCTCACACCTCTTTCCAGCTGCAGCTGTGCAGGGTTTTTTCCCTCCCATTTTGGCTCTGCTATCCCACAGGCACTACCACTATGGCTATGGGCTCAGCCTTGGCCCGTGGTGTGTCCATTCCGGAGCTGTCTGGCATTGGCTCTCAGATTTGGGAGAAGCTTCTGGCAGCTTCTTACAAAAGCCACTGCCATAGCCCCTCCTGCTACCAAAATCTTGCCATGCAAACCCAACAGAGGGACTAAAATTATGTCTAAGAATGAAACCAAAGGAACATGCATTTAGAAAGTGTGAGACTGGCACAACCTCAGTCAGCTATAGCAGCACTGTTTGAGAGAATTTAGGACATGATAATTTCCTAATGAAACTGATTGACTCAGTTTTAGGCAGCCTCTCCCTCTGCTTCAGGACTACAGCACAATATCTCTGTTCTCTTACATGGGCTTTGCTTCTCTTTAGGACATCCTGAGTTTCATTTGGTTTGCTTCTGATTTTTACACATACAGAAGTAGAAACCCTGAAAAGTGGCCTGTGCAACTTTTAACCTTTGTTTTATCTTCTTCTGATAACAAATGGATTTTTATTATTCCCTTTGGTCTTAGAGACTTATTTTTTCCTCTCATCTTTCCTTGATCTACTAATGAAGAACAAGCTCCCAAAAGAACTACATTCCCAGCAGCAAGAGTTACTTTGGGATGTGTAAATGGGGAAACATTTGTCTTGAGAGCAATAAGCATGGTCAAAACTAACACTACCAATGTGAACACCTTGTTGGCATAAGCATATTGTGTCTATGTAGACAAAATGAAGTGGTGTCCTTTAGTTGCATTAATCTCACCTTTTACTAACATGTTTATAGCATTAACTTGTATGTTTATGATTGGGGTCTCCAAACATCCGTTAGTGTCCAAAAAATCTAATGTGGCCTCTTTTGGCTCTGTGCTGTTGAGTGACTTCTGTCTGGAACTTGACTAGCAGGCATTTATTCTCTCCTTACCATTTCAGCTCTTGAAGGCAGGCTAATGGTGATGATAGGATGCAAAGATATTAGGGAATATTCTTCATCATGTCAGAGATATGCAGAGGAGATAAGACTCCTTATGCCTGTTTTGCAACCAGGGCTGAGGTTATTTCCCACATCCAGGAAGGTTGTTGGAAAGATGAATATATTTGAAACTGACACTGTGGTAACACAGAAAGTATTTTTAAAATAGTGCTGAGTAACAGATGCTTTGTTTCTTAAATGGTTTGATAAAATTTTCTCCTTTACTGCAGAACTTGAAGACCTTGAAAATCTGTCTGTAGTCCCTGATAAAAGGTGTGTATCTTTACTACAGTTGCCCCATGGCTCTACCTTTTCTGCTGGAGCAGCTTTCCAGTGGTTCTTCTGGCTGGGGCAGGGAAAGTTGTGGGAGTGGTAAATTGGGCCTTCTCAAGGAAGGGGAAGGAATGCTGCTTGACAGCAAATGTCTCTGGTGCTTGGCTTAGCAGTGTTTCTCTGGTCCCCTAGTCTTGCTGGAGGTGGTGTCTGTGGCTCTTCAAGGGCCTGAGTGTATCAAAGAAAGAGGGTAGGAATGAAGGAATGGAGAAAACTTTTCCTGGGTGCAGAAAAGACAGTGTAGATGCTGATGATGTGCTGCTATTTTTCACTGACAGTATTCCTTACCTTTCAGATCATCTTTTGAACCAGGCTGCAATTCTGCTGAAGCAACAGCCCAGGAGTTATGCAGAGCTTTCAGAAAATACTGGTTGCAGACAGACTCTGCAGTTCAGCTGTCTGGTTGCCTGAGCTCATCTAAGCAGAGAGTGAGTCTGATCTGAAAACAACGAGCTCTTTATTCAGTTCCCCAAATAATCATGGTCTCACTGCAGCTGCTTCACTGCTAGGAAAAG
Organism: Molothrus ater; assembly: GCF_012460135.2. Lineage (NCBI taxonomy): Eukaryota > Metazoa > Chordata > Aves > Passeriformes > Icteridae > Molothrus > Molothrus ater. The sequence continues at coordinate 62,021,318 of NC_050479.2, read as the reverse complement.
GAGGAAGCTACATTAAAAAAAAAAAAAACAAATACACATGAGTGCTTACAGTTTATTAGTTCACTTTATCTAAATTTTTAGAAAATGTCTTCTCTCTCCAGCAAAATTCAGCCCACTTAAAACATGTAGTTGTGAACAATCAGGATGTGCTTTCTTCTGGGACTGATATGAGGGAGTTTGAAGGGGGACTACATGCAGGTGAAAACTGAACTTTAAAATACTGGAGTGTAAAGGGAGATAAAAATCTGCTATAGCATTTAACATATGTCCAGTTGATGGGCTGGTTATCTTCATGAGCTTGTCTTTCCCAATAGTCTGTGCTGAAAGAAGAGATTCCAAGAGAACTTGAGTCCAGTTTGAATCTGGCTGAAGAAATAAAGATCATATCCAAGTTGAGAGGATCTTCTGGCTGGTCCCCACCAAGATCACAGATTATATTTAATATTCATCCTTCAGTCAAGTAAGTGTTGAGGAATCTGGGCATTGTCATTTAGTATAGCACGAGGAAAGCTGATGGAAGGAGCTTGGGTGATTAACAGATCTCGTGCATGTGCAGATGAGCTGTGAGCAGGTCTAGAGCTGGTGCATGGCACAGCCTTCTGCAGTGTCTGTCACCAGCCTCACTAGAAAACAGATGGCCTCTTTTTCTGTCTCTTGGCACATCCTGATTAACACAGCATGTATAGTTTGCCATGTGATAATGCACGTACTCTTTGGTGTTACAGTGGCAATGTACTTAGCTCCTGAAAATTTCATTTTGTGACACTACCTGGAGAATATTTTTGCCTTTCCCTGCTGTCCTGCTAGTATTTTATGGATAGCTGGTTTTCAGAAAGTGAGGGGAGGCAGCAGGTCATGTGTGAGGAAATGGCTGTCTCACCCTGTATCAAATGCTGTGAAGTGCACACAGTAAGCAAACTGGCTGTTCCCTGTGTTGTTGCAGGTACAGTTGCTTTTTCAGTTGCAAATGTGGATTTCCCCTCTCCAAACCCTATGATACTGATGCAACCTTAAGAAATGAAAATAATAATTTAAAAACAATTTTTAAATTTTAAATTAATTAATAATATTTTAAATTTTAAATTAATAAAATTCTAAAATTTTAACTTTTTTAAAATAATAATTTAAAAAATAATTTACTTCTTTCAACAAGCGTTACAGAATATCCCTTCTTCATGTGAAGGGGTAGAAGTCAGCTCCTGAGGTGGACGTTCTCCCTGGTGCCAATGTTAGCTCTTTTGCACTTTGGAAGAATGCTAATTAAAACTGTCTTTTGGGTGCTGAATGGTCTAACTATTTGCCTCTGTATACAGGAGAGATGCAGTGGTGGCTGCTCAAAACTTTACATGTGTTGGCTGTGGAACCCCAATAGAAAGCAGTAAGTATTACCAAAACTGGCAAGAAACCCCTAATAAGTGCAGTACTTGTACTGCAATCAGTACTGTAATCACACTTTAATCCTCACCAGCACAGATGTACCACAATTTTTAAATGATCTGAGCTAGAAGAAAAATCTCATTGTTGGATGTGCCTGCAATAGTAAAGCAGACAGTGGGATCTTTCCGGTGTCTGGAATTTTTCATACAATACAGAATACAATACTTGATAGATGTCCTTCTCATAAACCACAAAAATTCATAAGTCATAAAATAGAAAAAAAAATATACAAAAAAAATCAAGCTTCCTGGCTGGAAAGTGCTGGTTTTGCATAGTCCAGTTGTTTCTTTTAATAATTCTTTCCCTGTGCCAATTTAGACGTTGCCAAAAGTCTCTTTCTGGGGGCTGTAGGCAAGCTTATGGAATCTGTCGTTTTGTTCTTTTGGGGTGTCTTTTTAAAACTTTTTGTTTCTTTAGATCTCGATGACAAAAACTTCTTGTTTTTTTATTTAATTCCTGATTCTTTGTGAGAACTGCTTGAAAGCACAATGATTTACAGAACTGACAAACAGACCTTACCTAAGAAATCTTTGAAGTGGCTCTTAAGTCTTGCTCTGGCTCAGCTCACAAGAGCAGCATTTGTGGTGTCCTGTAAAGTAACAACAATCTATGATAGCATATTAAGCTGAGCAAATAGGAGATGCTGTAATAGCTGGGAAAAAACCCACAAATCTCTTGATGTGAAGAGGTATTGTACCAACATGACTCCAAAATTGGTGGAAGTATTTTTGTTGTGTATTTTACATAGTGTTTCTTTTGTGGTTAAAGCAACAGGGTTTTTCTAAGATGTTATGTTGATAATTATAATCAGTTGAACAAATACGGAATTGAGGGAAACTTTCTGTTCTAATGCCAAGTACAAGCCTTGTACATGTGTTTGCCACAATAATAAAACCCTCTACTGAAAAGAATAAAACAAAAAAAAAAAAATCCCTTTCTCTGCATTCCACTAGATCTGAGTTATTTAGACAGACTGGAGTTATGTCCCATAAGTTTTTGAAATACTCAGAATTTTATTGCTGTCTTCCTGCAGAATATATCAGGAGACTCCGCTATTGTGACTACCTGGGGAAGTACTTCTGTGACTGCTGCCACAGCTATGCCCAGTCTTCTATTCCTGCACGAATACTTTCAAAGTGGGATTTCAAAAAATACTATGTCTGCAACTTCTCCAAACACCTACTGGACAGCATATGGCAGCAACCCATTTTCAATGTGTCATCTATTAACAAAACCCTCTACACGAAAAGTAAAGAAATGGACAGGGTCAGGGTAAGTGTGTTTTTTTTTTTTAATTAGGAATTTCTGGGTCTGAGACTTTCAGGAAGAAGTCCTTAGGGCAGGATGTCCTCTGTGTGCATGTAGTAAGGAGAAGGGTTGTTTTTTTCTGACTTATCCCATCACCACTTCTGGGACTTGCCTGCTTTTCCCTCAGGTGAAGGGAGCAAAGAGAGGTGTTTCCAACCTATGCCAGAGGTCTCCTTAGCCCTGTTTTCTTTGGGAGGTGTTTCCTTTGTGGTTTCCAGTTTTAGTGAATATAAGGGAGTTGGTCTTCAGCAGTAAATATTTACATCTTTCTGGCTTTTGGCTGTTGAAAAGTTCTGTAATTTTGGAATGACTCCTTAGTTTTGTGGGCCATTCGGGGAAACATCCTTTGCTTATGTATGAGCTGTACCTCCTACAGCTTCAGGAAGAGTGTTTTGCTGAAGATTGCAAGTAGGCATGTGTTCCCTTCTTGGCTGAGGAGCTTTCCTGGCTTATCTGTTCTTACACAGGTGTGGGTCTAGCATGCATCAAGACCTGCAGCCATATTTGGCATTAGGACTTGCTTCACTTGTCAGGAAATAAAAATAGTCTTTGCCTGTTTTGGCTTTCGTGCATTAGAAAATCCATTTGTTTAATACAATGCTAAGTGTAAAGTCCCTTTTTTTAGGTGTGGCTTAGTACTTGCAAGGGTTACAGACTCAAAAGTGGTGTTCCTCACTTAGGAATATATAAATGCAATGCTTTTGATTTAAAAACAGCTTTGTTTTTCTCCCCCATCTTTTAGGAGGCGCAAGAACAGCTTTTTCATTTAAAAAAGCTTTTGAAAACATGCAGGTTTGCTGAAAGGTATGGACTGTGATTATGCATGAAAAATAGCTTAATAAAATGTACATTATGTGCTTATAGAGCCTTCTTCTCTAGAGACGTTTGGGTGCAGTTTTAAATAAGTTGATATGATCATTAGAGAACTCCAATAAAAAAACTGCCTTCTATTGCACTGCAAATGTGGAGTGAAGTACAAGTTTTATGTGGTAGCTGTTTGTTGTAATATAGTTTGGTTTTAAATGTTGAGTCCTTTTAGTTAGGTGAGTATTTTTTCCTGTTCTGTTTCTCCTAGGTTCTCTCTCCTTAAAATGTCAAAGATACTTACGTCTCTGAGGATATTTGTCTTTAAAAAAATATGTTGGCTTTTTTAAATTGAAAAGTGTGTTCCTTGAGCATTTAAAGATTTCTTCCAGAAATCTGTCATAATGCTCAATTCAGTTTATTTTATAAAAATGAAAGTAGTAGTAAGCAGTAGTGATAAAGACCAATAGCTCTATTTCCAGAGTTCACCTGCTCAGCACAAGCATAGTGTCACCCAGTAGTGACCTGTGCAGGATAAAACCCCTCAAAGTCCTCTTTGCAAAGCAAATAAATAAGCCTGGCTTATTTTATTAGATACTATTTGGGATTTTGCCTACTGTTCCTGAGGCAGGAGAGAGCCCTTTACACATTATTTATGGATTGCTGGGATAACTGTGTATGGCAACTCCAAAGCTGAGGAATGCATGTTTAAAGCAGAGAGTTTATTCTAAATCCCAAACCTTCCAATTTTTATTAAAGTGATTTCAAACTGGGAGGGGAGGTAGATAGCAGGAACTTGCCTTGTATAATCCCCATGTGACTAGAGAAGTGAAAGATGCTTATTCTGGAAAGACACTTTAGAAACAACTTTTTGTAACTTTATTTGGGTTTTATTTCTCTTTGCAGTATACTGAAAGAATTTGAACAGGTTCCCAGCCATCTGACAGAGGAGCTGCATCTCTTCTCACTGGATGATCTGGTGAAGATCAAACGAGGGCAGTTACTGCCCCTTCTTAAAGATATTCTGAAGAGCTCCACCTCTCATGTAGATAGCTGTGAGGTAAGGAAAAAACAGGGCTTTTAGTGTCCTTGCAGCTGCTACTGTAAGGAAATACCCCTGCTGCCATTCCCAAATAATTTTTTCTTTGTTTTTAATTCAACCCTTTTGCTGTTGTTGTAGCTCTGTCAAGCAAAGGGTTTTATCTGTGAATTCTGTCAGAGTGCAGACCTGCTCTTTCCATATCAGACTGCCAAATGTAAAAGGTGCCCAGGTATGTTCCAGACTGAATGTTTTTCTTTCTTGGGGGAATTTTGGTGAATAGAACCATTTAGACTTACTTGAAACATTGAGAACTAGCTTGCATACGTTGAGAACAACTTTGAGAACTAGAACTGAAAGCATGCATATTTGAAAATCTGCATGTGCATTTGTAAATCATGGACAGCATGTATCCTCAAAAAACAGCCTGTGGCAGCTGTTTCGTATCAGTGGATTTAGAGAGCAAAACCAGGCATTTGCCTGAGCATGGGGGAGGCTGTTTTTTGGGTCTAGGCATGAGAGAGCTGTTTTATCAGATCTTGCCAGCATTCAGTGTAAATTATTACAGTGGTGGTGGTTGTCCCAGCCTTGCACTGCTTGTGTTTACTTTTGTGCTGATACGTACATGATAGAACACGAGTCAAGGAACACAGCTGTTGATTTTTTTTTTAATTTTATTTTTTTTTTCCTCTAAATGCTACTCTGTATGTATAAACAGAGTGCAAAACATGCTTTCACAAAGCATGCTTCAAGTCTGGAGGCTGCCCCAAATGTCTGCGGATCTCAGCTCGGAGGACTCTTTCAGAAACTCCCTGACTGGTGCCTCAGTGAAACTGGGTTCCTCTGACTGTTGGCTTTAGAAGATGCTCAGAGCCAAATCTTCAGGTGCATGATTAGGTGTTAAATAATGTTGTTTTAGACATTACTGTTTTTAATGCATGTCTCCTTTATGGGGGGTAAAATAAAAAAAAAACCAGAAAACCAAAAAATAAACGTCAACTTCATTATTGTCATTGAAAACTCACCCTGAGGGAGTTTCATCTTAATGGTGACAGACTGGATGTTAATTTTTTGGGCTGCCTTTTGTTGCTATGTTTTGTCCTTGGATGTAAGATTTTTAATACTGTATTTTTTCATGTAAAAATGATTCATCTCTGTAATTCTGCAGATAATGTATAGATAGTAAGTGAGCGTTGGAAGCCTTTGCCTATGTTCAATTTTGGAAATGGGGAAAAAGTGGTGAAGTACAAAATCGTTCTCTGAAAAGCTCTACAATAAATAGAAAAGATTTGTCTGCAAGTTTTAGGCAAATGCTAATCTGAAATTGTTATGGCAAATACTTATTGTGAACCAGTGAATTTTAAGTTTCTTTTAAACACATCAGTTCAACAGCTTGTGGTGAGTTAACTTGGACTGCTGCTCGGTGCTCTTCACACTTCACCCAGCTGCTCTCTCACCTCATTCCTCAAGAGGACACAGGAAGAAAAGATGGAAGACCTCACAGGCTGAGATACAGGCAGGGAGATCACTTGCTAGTTACTGTCATGGGTAAAAAAAAACCTGACTTGGAAAAAATTAAATGCATTGTAAATTAGAAATTGAGTAGGGTGGTGAAAAGCAAAGACTAAACCAATAATTTTCCCTTACCTCATCCACCCATTTTCCAGGCTGAACTTTGCATAGTCATTCCTAATTTTTCTACCTTATAGCCTGCCCCAAGTGGTGCCAGGCAGATGGGGAATTGGGGTTGCTGTCAGTCCATAACTGCTCCTTTCTTCTACTCCTGCCTCCTCACACTTTTCCCTTTCTCCAGTGTGGATCCTTCCCATGGGCTGCAATCTTTCAGGATAAACCTGCTCCTGTACAGGCTCTCCAGGAAGATGTAGTTCCTTCAGGAAATATTCATGTGCTCCAGTGAGGTCCTTTCCATGGACTGTTGGAGAATCTTTGCTCTGATGCCTAAGGCACCTCCTCTTTTTTCACTAAACCTTGGTGTTTTTGCTGCTGTTTCCCATGCTCTTTCTTAAATACAGTTTTAGCAGTATCACCATCGTGGCTGAGGCACTCAGCCCTGTTCTGTGGTGTGTCCATTGGAGCTGGCTGGAAGCAGCTGTGTCTGGCATGGGGCAGTCCTGGCCTCTGCACACACAGGCCACCATGCAGTCACCCAGTGCCAACATCTTGCCACCTCCACCAGCTACTCCACTCTGGAAGTTTCTTTCCAGAGCACTTGGAAATGTGAGGAGAGATGGTGAGTGATCAGGAGAGATGCTCCTGTTTAAATCCACCCTCATGCTTGCAGACGGAGTCCTTGCCTGAAGGTGAAGTGCTGGAAATTGAAAGCAGCTTTCTTTCCCTGCCTGGTTGGTTCCTTCTAATGAAGCCCTTGCCTTCAGAAAGGTAGAACAGCTGCTCAAACCTGTAAAACCATTTTTCTGTTACTGCTGTGAAGTACCAATGAACAGAGAAATCCCAGGACCTGAAAGTACGAATCAGTGTTCTGATCTCTCCAGCAGGATGCTGTTAGTATTTTGAATTTTTTATTCTCATTTTGTGCATTCTTTCTTGCTCTTCTCATCTGTTTGTTCCACCTTTTAGCAAGGAAAGGATCTGCCACCTGAGAGTTCACCTCTACATTAATGTTTACAGTACTACTAAGCTCACTAACACTTCCACTAATCTATTTTTTTCTGTGATCAAAACCAGCTTACCTACTTACTGCTCTGAAGCAAGATTAGTGTCTCTTACACAAGCTCACCAGTGCAGGGTAAGAGGTGGTGAGAAAGAGCCTGCTTTTGCAGCTGACTGTATTTAATGTTATGCAAGAGTAAATTCTCACTTAAGTTGGGTGCACAACTAACTGAATCACATGAAAGGCCTTGCTTGCAGGGATTTTGTGCTTATGAAGGAGTAGATGTGAATGCTCCTTCTGTGGGATAACCTGCAGGGCAGCTGAGTCTGTCTTTTTCACTATTCATTAGTTTAGAAGAGCTGATCTGGTTTCTGGCTGTGCTTTTCATGAATGTTGAAGTCTCAGTCTACAGGAGTGGAGGAGTGCACAGGAGGGGGAGTGTCAGGCAAAAAGTTTTGTGCATCAAGTGTTGATCCTTCACATCCGTTCAGTTCAGTGCAGGTCTCCACAGAGCCAGTACAGCTTATCCTCACTAATTATTGCCACCTACTACAACACAGGTTGCAGCAAGAGCAGATCCTCCATGAGTTGGTAAAGCTGGAAAGCAAAAGGCCTGCGAGTATCAACATGCTTATAGGCCAAGTAAAACTGGCTAAAATGTTCTGCTGCTGAAGCTAAAGTAAGGAGGAGGAAGTTGTGAGATGACCACCAGGTTTGTCCCAAGTTGGAAGGAATAACTTATTTTCTGTGTTTGAGGGGATACTGCATTTGACTGTTGGGTCTGGAGGGGAGTAATACCAAATCCACATTCTTGTGTGCTGGTGATAGCACAGGAACATCTGAGGCTATTCACTTCTCTGGTGAGGAGCAAGGTACAGAACTAGACCTGTAAACACAAGGTTTTCTCAGCATTGCTGAGGGAATAGTGTTTTTTATCAGCTGCTATCCTAGGATACCATAAAGCAACCATCAGGAAACTGAAAGCATGCATTATTTGCTTGGGTGATGAAGTAGCTTGGACAGAAAGGGATGAGGATGACTTCTGTGTACAAACCCTCTAAATGGCTTTAGGGTGTTGCCAAGTTCTTTGAATCCAGTTTTGAGGCTCATTAAGCTTTCAGCTCAATACCATGCTCTTCTGAGCATATCTCTATGGGTAAGTACTGAGTTTGGTCATTTCTGAGGCTAAACCAGATAATAAGGTATATCCAAGAAAAGAATTTAAGAAACAAAAGCTGTATAGCTACAGTGAACTTTTTTGCAGGAAGTAAAATCCTGCAGTCCTTATATGTGTAAGCTCTGAATTCTTTGATAGGAGTAGACATTAAAGGGTTAGGAAAACTTACTAAGGAGTAAGTTCAAACTTACTAAGGAGTTGGGCCAGTTCAAAATAAGCTGCCCTCTAGCTAGAGAGCTGAACATGTTTCACAGAGGAGAGTTGCAAGAGACCTGATTGTTCAGCTGTGAAAATTGTCACACTTTTCTGTTTGCACGAGAAATGAGGACCAAAGCTCATTCTTTACTGTGAGTTTTTATGTTGCCATGTGGATACAATGGGAGCACTGCTGAGGGAACTGCTGGAGGAGCACTCTCAGGGGCTTTGGTAGCAGAGAAACCTACTCCTAGCTAACTGCCCACCTTACTTCAGAGGGTGGGCAGTTAGCTAGGAGAGAATTCACTTAAAGACAGTATTATTAGTAATTTCCATAGGCACAAGGTTTCAAAGGAATACAATACCAACATCCCGCTCTTGCAGTTAGCAATTTTGCCCTCTTCTCCGATAGTTATTTTTTTATACTGATTTGTTGTATTTTCCTTAGTTTCAGTTGTGAGTTTTCTGGAGGTGGAAGTGCTTTGCTAAGGCTGTGTGCAGTGCATTGAAGCCAGGATTTTTCATGATGCATCATACAGTTATTACTGTAAACAACAGAACAATACTAATTATCAGGTGTAGTACAGCCTCACAAATACAGGTTTTGTTGCCACTGTCAGCAAGTATGTCAAATACTTAATAGTTTTATGAGTCTGTATAATTCCAGGGATGTCTGTCACACCCATCAATGGCCAGGATCCAATAAAAAGTGCTGAATTCAGTATTACAGAGGAACTGAGTAAGAAAAAATGCAGTCTTCTGAAGGCCTTATTTCAATGGTCCTTTCTAGTGAAAAGTTTTTAATTGCCTGGAGATCTTTTCCTCGGTCTGAGAATTGTCCTGGTCAGAACATCTTGATTCCAGTTTCCTGCCAGCATCTGCCTGTGATTAAGAAACGGTGAAGTCAGCTTGAGTGATGGACAGATGCTTGCTCAAGAGAGCCCAGGGAACAGGGCAAAATGCTTGTGAAGCATGTTTCAATGTCAGCTTTTAGCTGGCAACAGAATTTTATTCACGTGCCTGTCTTGTCCCAGCACTGTGTTGCTGATGCTGTAAACAGTGTAGTGTCTGGATGACCATGGAGCTGTTTGGACACTTGCAGGAGTTGAGCTGGACTGATTTTTGACAGCTGCTCTGCTTCCACTGTCCCTATGTCACTTGTCTGAAACTATCTAACTGCTTTACTTCCCCAAGAAGCAGCAGCAGTTCCTCTTGGATTCCTTTCTCTGCTATTTTAGTCAAGGCATTTCCAGTTGTCCATAGAGGCATAATGAAAGAGAGATAAATCCCCAATGTTACCAGACCCTCTTCTCCTAGGCCTGCTTTTTTATTCACTTTCAAAACCATTTTTGCTTCTTTACAGCCCAGATGAATATCTTTATGATAAAACAAATAATGTAATAAAATACTTCGGCTATTCCATAAGCTAAGGATGATACTAAGGGAGATGTTTGGAGAGGAAAAAAAAAAGAGAAGCAAATCTATTGAGGTGTTGTCAGCTTGAAGAGATGAAAAAGTGCTGGCAGATCCTTAGGGAGGCTTGCCTACTGCCTTAGGTGACAACACCAAGAAGCATTTCCTCCAAGAAAAGGATCAGAGTGCCTTGCATAAATCAGCAGTAATGTGGTGCTGTGGTCACTTCAAAGCAAGTCAGTGACTGCCAAAATGCACTGTTGTGCATCAAGGAGCATGATGTGGGAAAGGAGAATTTATGTGCCTCACCTGGGAGCTATTTTACTGTGCTCTCATCTCTGGCCAAGAGTTGCTGTGAATCAAGCTCCCCCTCCTTGAGTTCTCAGAAGGTGAAACTAAAAGCAGGAATGGTTTTACTGGAATAGGATATGATTTTAGGCCTCTTACACATTTCATGGATGAGGCAAAAGAATGTGAGTATTACTCTATGTCATAGCACAGAGGATATATATCCATGCTTCTCTAACAGAGGATTTCCTAAAAGCTGATTTGGACTGTAGTAATATCTAGCTGCAATTGCAATCTTCTTTCACAGGAAAATACTTTGGCACAGCATTGCCCTGGGTTAGCACAGCATTAACATGGCCAGCATGAAACAACACTAGAAAAAATATTTGTGGTCTATGACTGAAACAGAGCCACAGGGCCACTTAGAAGTGCAACAAAAGATTGAGAAGTCACTGAAGAATAAAACTATGATGGGATGAGATCATGTGTAATTAGAGAAAAGTGTGGATAGCAAAATGCAATCCAGCTGAGGCTTAAACAGCCCTGAGGAAGGTGATGGTCCAAATGGAAGCACATCCCAGATGAAGACCAGCAGACTGAGCAGAGAAACATCTCTAACCCTGAGTGACACAACAGTGATGGAGACTGACTTTCTCAGAGAGGATGAAATGCACAGAGAAGGCTGAACAGATCCTGTCTCTTTCCTATAGTGAAGAAAAATTGGATTATGTTTCATTAATGTATTAGTCAACATGTTAGCAGCACCACTCATCAACTGTCCCTCTCACCAAAGAGCTCTGGTTGTCCCAGCCTCCCCTCACAGTGCCTTCAAAGACCCCTGGCTCACTCTCCATGCTGAATAGCCCTGCATCCACTGTAGGGGCTCCTTCTGTGGGTCCCAGCAGTCAGGCACAAGGCCAGTGCCTGAGCTGGACAGGCTGGATTCCCCTAACCCAAATCCCCAGGATTTCTGCATCTGTCAGACTGATGGGAAAGCAGAAATAGCTACCAGCATATCCCACACACTTCCTATTTCAAAATTGCATTCTGGCTACTTAACACGTGTACTTCCTTTTTCACACAGCAAATGTGCACAACTGCTGCTGCAGCAGGTGCTGGCTGCTGATGGACAAGATGTTTCCCTGTGTCAGTCTTCCAGTTACTCCAGCCAGGAGATGGGGAAATCCACAAACAGCCTCTCTGCTGGATCCTGATTGGGCCTTTGATGCTGGGTCCAGAGCCTGTCTCCATGGCAGTCTTGTCTCAGCACTGTGCTGAGTGCTCACCAAAGGAACACGATGACATTATTCCCATATTTTCCCAGAAATTTTCCTTACATTTTCATCTTTCCAGACCTCCTTTCCACAGGGAAACTCTCCAGGCCATCCTACCCTATCTTTTAGTCTCCAAGTTTCTGTGGACACCTCATTCACTACTACCTTTGAGGGGTTCCTAACTCCCACAGCAATGCCTTTTCTCCCTAGCATTTCTCCCTCTTTTTCTGGCATCTGCCACCTGTGGTTGTCTGGAGCCTTCAGCAATCCTTCCTTCTTACCTTGCCTACCAAGAAGGTGCACCTTGGTCCCTGCAGCTTATTGCCTCCAGCTGCTGTCTCCTCTGGGCACTCATCTCAGGCCCAAGTACTTTCCTGCTCTCTCTCCTTGTTCCACCTCCAGAGGAGCAACCCAAAGAACTCTGATTTTCCAGCACATATCATATGAGTTGGCCTTTAACTATTACTAAGAGCCTTCACTTTCTTCAGGACTGAAATCCACACTTGCTGTCTCCTGGGTACATTTTCACCACTCATCCTTTCTTCCAACCTGACCTGCCACTGAAGCCTGAAACACATGTCAGCAACTAAACCATGACTGTTTCCCAATGATCCGTGCTCACCTACATAGCTTCCCAGTCAAAGGAATTCAGAATTCAAGCTTAGAGGAAAAAACCTCTTTCTAATGCTGTAAGATGGAGCTCACACTTTTTTCCCACTTCATGTTGATGACAGAGCACAAGCACATGCTTTTGTCTGAGTAAAAAAAAAACCTGATTGTAAATCCTCAGACTTCATAATCCACAAGTGCTCTAAACTTACAAATGCTGTTTGCCACACCTCATGAAAAAATGACACTTCTTTTGTCTTCAAAGCTGGGCTATGATCACAGGTAACACAGTATCAGACTGTCCTCAGGGTGTTATTTTCCAAACCAATACATCCATAGGTGTTGTCAGTGTTTTCTATGCACTGGGTCTTACCAGGAAAACAATTACTGAAACCATGCTAGTGCCTTAGGGCAGATTTCTCAAGCAAGACCTACCATCCACATTTGACAGCAGATGGCAGAAAACCGACCTGCTGGTGCTGTCCCTGTGCTGTGCTATAGTTCATTTCATGCACTGCCCATGCAGGGGCAGAGGGCAGCTGGTATTTACTGTTTGCTTGTCCTGTCCTGCCTGACCAAGGATGTGTGCAACACCCTGTCCAAAGAAAAAATGGCTTATGGCTACACAGGACTTGTCTTCAGAGTTCTGCCTGAATCAGGGGAAGAAAGAAGATGGAAGTTGCTGACACTGAATCATTTCTGATTCTACCCCAGTGAAATAAGGGATTACCTAGGATTTTCCTTATTTTTGCAAAAGAAAAAGAAAAAAAAGGGTTTCCCCCTCCCTCCTCTCTGCAAGCAGGCATCAGAATGAAGCAAGGAGGGGGAGTGGATCAACCCCCTTTCTTTGTACTGTGACTGCAGTGCTGTGACATTTGACACCTGTGAGTCAGAGAGTGAGAAAGAGGTCCCAGCGTCATGCAGAAAGTCAGGGCTGAGAATCCCACTTGAGCAAGAGGCTCTGGTGTGGCATATCACCCTCTGTATGGTAGTTCATGCACTGGGGCTTCAGGAAATAGTGGAATTTATACACCATCTTGAGCTTCTAGTTATGTGTGAGGGTTGTAGGTTGCTTGTAGAAGCCCCAGGTGGCCAGTCTGGTATTTACTGGTCAGCTATGTGCCTGCAGGTAGGAATGCCCTCATGCCTGGTTCTGGGCTCCTCAGCCATAGGCAGCTCTTCACTGAAAAATAAGATATCACATACATTTTATACCCTGTGCAGTGCCCTAGGACTGTGCCCTAAGCCAACATGAGGGCCAAGAAAGGAGTGGTGTGTGTTTCATAGGTTGATCAGCAAGATGTGCCTTTACCTCCAAAGGCATTTGGTACAGTTCACAGGCAGGAAGAATGAGGAAAGCAGTGACTTGTATCTGTTCACCTCCCTTGCCACCAGTGTAAATCAATGAAGCAGAAACCTCAGGTTTCCTCTCATCATGAGAGCTGGAAGATTCTTCTCAGCTGGGCTCCAAAGGACACTATAGATGGTACAGGAGATGGGGCTGTTGCAGGTGGCAGAAACAGCCACGTGTGCTGAGCAGGGAGCAGTTAAGAGTGAAAAGCAAACATGCAGAACAGCAGGAGCAAGTCTGTTGGGAGTTTTGTAAATGTGATGGGGCAACAGCCCAGTGCTGTTAAGCACAGCTGGTTGCAGTTTTTTTTGTTGTAAGCTCCACTTCATTCCCCCAACACAAACATCTTTCCTGTGCTTGCCTAACACAACTGGGCTGCAGCAAATGATGGTTTTCTGGTAGGAGGACACAGTCCTGCATGCTCCAACTGGTCCAGTGACCAGCCCTTTGTGTTGGCCTAGAAATCTGTCTGTATTTTACAGGTACAAAATGCCACGGGTGTAGCCACACAGCCAAGGAATGCAGTACACAGTCTGCAATCATTGGCTTTTCCTCTGAAAGCTATGGGAGAGAACATGCTGCAGTTATTAACTGTGGCCCAAATTCTCTCCACTGGCTGTGCAAAATCAGTGCATGAGTGTATGTCACTCACATTGCCCTCAACATGCAAAGGCAGGAGCTCTCAGGGTGTCTTGCTTCACCATCCTTATGTCTGCACATACCTGCTTTTACATGCATGCACACACAGAGACACATGTTTAAAGGAGCAGGGTCCAGTGTAATACAATCAAGAGATGCAATTTTAGCTTTGACTAAATTACATCTTGTCTCAAATCAGGCCACATCTGAGAAGCAAGAATGCTGTGTGCTCATCACCCAGTAGTCAGTAATTTCTGCACTATCTAAACATGATGTGTAAGTCAGAATTATATTTTTAGTGATCTCCGGATAAAACAAAAAAGAAAAAACTTCTAACCTCACATAACCTTGGTCCTCTGCCTCCAGAGTACACAATTTCAAAAATCTGAGTTAGTGGAAAGATCAAACTGAGGTCCCCAGCACAAACTAGCTGTAATTTTAATATTTTCCAGTCTTCTGTTTGAGGAACTGTGTAAGCATGAACTCTGTCTGTAGGCTATCCCATGCAAAATATGATGCCTATGGTCCGGCATGTGGGTCAGATGCCTGAAGTTACACTGCAATAAATACTGCTAGTAAAATGCTCAAGTGTAGTTTCAGGGGATGGATCTCATCTAACACCAGCTTTACATTTAAAGGTGTAAATGGGAGAGTTGGGGAGTGGCCTGGATGAGGAGGAAGGCAAATTAGGTTTGAAGGCTTTCAGAGAGGAGATGAGAGGAGCCTTAGTGGTGAGCTGAAGAGCTGTGTATTCCCGAGCAGCAGCTTTGATCGTGGCTTTCATTTCACTCCACCACAGAACTTCTGAGGGTGACGTGCTCCGTATGCAAGGTAGGAGAGACTGTGGGCGAGTCAAACAGTGCAAATCTCTCCGAACCTGCCATTCTATGTCACCATCTCTTCTCACCATGCTCCGTAATGTAGTATAGAATTTAAACATTTAAAAAGCCGAGCGCAGTCTCGACCAGAGGCATCCGCCGCTGTGGGGACGAGTGCCACTAGAGGGGGCTGGCTGTACACAGCTGCCGTGCGTGCACGGCCCGCCCGTGTGCGGGACAGGGCGCACGGACGGCGGGGACAGACAGGCGGACAAACGAGGCCCCGCAAACACGCCGCGGTGTAGCTGGAGCCACACAAAGTGCAACTCCTGCCCAGAACCAGGGGCAGAACCAGACTGCTGGCCTCAGCAGGGCTGTGCTGCTCTCTGCTGCTAAGGTGGGTGCGCAGAGCCGCTCCAGGCGGGAGAGGAGCGAAGGCTCATCCGAGGAAGGGATGCCCGCCCCCCCAGCATCTCCAGCGGCTGCAGGACACGGCTGCACCGTGTGCTCACAGCCAGCTTGGCACCCTCTCGTTTCTCCAAGCTTGCCCACTTCTATTCCTATATTCCCTTAGCTCCTTGCATTATTCACGTTTTGTAAAAGACACACTGAGTGCCAGCTCTCTGTGCTGCTGCCATGTCAGCAATGCAGAGTACATCCCTGCTGCCCCTGGAGCCTGGCACAGAGGCTGGGAATCTGGGCCAGAAATCCCGAATGCGTTTGGAGCTCTTTCAGTCTGGAGACTCTTCCTATTAATTAATCCTGGAAAGCTTTACAGCCATTCCTAAAATAAAGGAAGAAAATTTTTTAAGTTATCCCTAGAGCAGGTCAGTGTTATCAAATGTTTTTTTTTTTTTTTTCTGTGGAAGACACAGCACTCATGCCTTCCTTAAAGGCATCTGCTCAGGCAGGATCAGACACACTCCCTGTCCCTGGCACAGCCCAAACTCTCACTTAGAAACCAGAGAGTGAGTATCTGAGAGAGTGCTGCACTTGAGATACTCTTACTACTACTGCTACTACTACTACAGTAGCATGGAAGACAATGTCACTGCAGCTCACAGCTCCTTCTCTGCCAGCCCAGAGCACAGAAGGTCACACATGTCTGTGTTTATCTATGCCTTCATGTGCCTTTGCAGAAGCACCTGCTGTACTCTGTGCTCTGTACTGTACTCTGCAGCGCAGAGTTCACTTTACTCACCATGAGTAACTAGCAACAGGTGAGACAAAGCCAAAGGTCACTGTTAATTTTACTGGGCATCTTGCTTGTTTCTGGATTATTTTGATTTTCAGCCATAGGTTCCTCAGTGTGCGCAAATCTTCTGGAATTACATAAATCCCAAACAACTTTAAAGGAAAAGAAAATTCTCTCTTATTTCTGTACCATGGAGCTTTTCTTTTCCTGTTCCTCTCAAAATAACAGAGTGGTTGTTCAAACTACCTGTTCCATGGTAGGCATTGAAACTGCTGTGGAGTTTCAATACTAGCCATTCCCCTCTGTATGTGAAGCTTTAACACTTAGCCAATGGCAATCTCCTTGCAAGTGACATATTTCCCTGTTTTCTGTGTTTGAATAATACTTATAATTTGAAAAAAAATCCTTCAGATTTTCTCTTCTCTGCAATGCCCATGAGTTCTATTAAAACTCTGAATTCCCTCTTGCAGTTCTCTTTCTGCTACATAATTTTCTGCTTCTGCATTTAAATGTCTCCAATTTCACTCCCAGTCCCCACTGCTGTCTATCCCTATTTCCCTATTTCTGGCAGCATGTGGCTGGGTACTTGTAACTGAGATTAATGACTCCAGTGAAAATCCCAGCAGAAACAAGAAGTTGAGGTTTTTACTATGATTAGTCCAGCAAGTGGAGAAAGAGTCACAAAATTACTTCCATCCTTCAGCTCCACAGAAACAAGATTTTGGGTGTGTTAACAGAGTGAAGCCTCACTGTGTCCTTGGCTTGGCCTTTGTCCACAGGCAACTAAATTCTCCTTGCAGCTCCTCAATGCACTTGAAGCCTCCCTGCTGCACGCACAGGTGGGTGACTGTTCTGTGGGGACCACACAAGGACACCACTGAGGTGGAGGGGAGAAGGGAAACTGTGTCTGCCCAGCTGAGCAGAGGTTGGAGCAGCACTCACCAGGAAGTGAAAAGCATTCCTCCTTTGGCTGAGGTGCTTTCACTCCCTGTGACCCTAGTGGAGCAGAGCTCACCAGCCACGGGTCAGTGAGAATAAAGTGATACATGCTGGAAAGCAGAAAGGGTGCTGGAGAGAGAAATGGGGGCTACTAGGCTGTTGAGTTTGTGAGGTCCCCAGGATGAGGTGAGAGATAAGGAATCTGACTTCATGTTCTCAGAAGGCTGATTTATTATTTTATTATATTATATTAAAGAATACTATACTAAAACTGAATTAAAGAAAAAGGATACTGACAGAAGGCTTAACAAGAATGATAATAAAAACTCGTGACTGACTCCTCAGAGTTCAACACAGCTTATGGTGATTGGTCATTAAGTAAAAACAATTCACATGAAACCAATCAAACATTGACGATTGGTAAACAATGTCCAAACCACATTCCAAAGCAGCAAACACAGGAGAAGTGAATTAAATAATTATTATTTACATTTTTCTCTGAGGCTTCTCACCTTCCCAGGAGAAGAAATCCTGGTGAAGGGATTTTTCAGAAAATATGACAGTGACACTAGGCTACACAGCCATCATCAGGCATGCAAGATTTGTGGGGCCAGAGAGAGAGGTCAGCAGAAGGCACCTGCCTTTGTGGCCCTAATTCTTAGACAAGCAGGAGGCCCATATGTAAGGCTCTGTCTTTGATGCAATTTATCCAGCAGCTATTTTGGGATAAATACTGTGTTATTTATTTACTGATGCAATTTATCCAGCAGCTATTTTGGGACAAATACTGTGTTCCCATCACTGGGACAGAGGATTACATCTGTGCATAGGAGGGTTTGGATGCAAAGAGGACCTGTGTCACCAGTTTTTCATCTCTTCCTTAGCATTTCCCTCTTCTGTCTTGAAGTCCCACCTGCATTTATTATGCTGTGTATCCAGCATCTGTGAAAAGCCATTTCCAGACTTTCCAGCCTCAAGTCAAACAATATTGACTGTTGAGACAATTTACATTATTGACAATCAAGACACACAACAAAACCAAGGCACTTCCAGCTGAAGGTTATGAAAACACCAGGTTTGGACAAGTCCCATAGGGCCATTCTGGGAAGTCTCTTTCTCCTGTTTAGTCCAGGTTGTAGCTGCAGGTATTCCATGGTCAGAGAAGACTCAGGCACAGGATTCAGTGCATCCGGGCCCAAAGTCTGTTACAGACCTAAGGCATAAATCCTTCAATACAGAAAATGTTTGCCTTTGGAATAGGCAAAAGTACAATGTTTGTTACAGAGATCAAAATAAACCCCTTCTACTGTAGCTGTGAAAAAATGCTGGATTTTGTAATTTAACCAAAGATATTAAAATCTGCCACACTTAATAATAATGTCTTGTAATGTGAGTTGTAATAAAATCAGAGGGGTTTGATTTTTCTAAATTAAAAAAGCATTAGAGTTTCACTATGTTTGTGTGTTGTATCACTGGTACAGATGCCATGTGGGAAACAACGGGGAGAACCAATAAGCCCTTACTGAGCAGTACAGTGGTTGAGCAGTAGCAGATCAGAAGCTGGAGCTCTAATCCCTGCTCTGTGGCAGGCCATCTTCAACATCAAGGCACTTAGGCAAAGTGCTTTTGTTTGTTTGAGGTCTTAATGTTTAGAAGAAGCATCAGACATTTCAGATTTGGGGACTGCAATTCATGAAAAATTCAGGTTTTCTTCCTATAATAAACCAAATGTATTTACTAGAAATGCCAAGATTTATTTGCAAGACCTTCTAAAGTTTGCAAAAATGTTGCAGTTTTGACAAATATGTCCTATATGTAATTTGTGGTCCAGGAATAGAGTCATCAGTTTGTTTTGTTTTGGTTTTTTTTGTTGTTTTTTTTGTTTGGTGTTTTGTTTGTTTGTTCGTTTGTTTTTTGTTGTTGTTGGTTTTTTGGGGGGGGTTGGGTTTTTTTTTGTTTTTTTTTTGTTTGTTTGTTTGGGGTTTTTTTGTATTGTTGTTGGTTTGGGGGTTTTTGGTTTTTTTTGTTGTTGTGGTGGGGTTTTTTTTTTGGACAAGCCTTATGATGTAAACTGACATAGTGCTAGCAGAAAAAATCTGATCCCTCTCCAAGTATCACTGAAGGAAACACAGGGTCAGCATATAACTTCATTGATTTTACCTAGGGCTGAGTCTGCCTTTCATTTTGATTCAACTATATATACACTGATAAAACAGACCTTTCAGAGCTGAAAGCACTGATACCATCACTGCTCCAGCTGAGTCCCAGGTTGTACAACAGAACAACATAACATGAGATCTTGTATTTTTAAACTATTTTATCCCATTTACAGTTCCTCTGCTGCAATCCAGATCACTTTTCACAAGGTCCAGAAGACAAGACTCATTCTGAGACATGAGGTTTCTGTAGCATCTAAGTATATACCTGCAATGATGAGCCAAAGTCCTTGCCACACCAAGGTCCACTGCAGCAATCACAGACAGTAAAACTCTGCTGGAGAAGAAACTGGGTCAAAACCTTGGCATAACCCTTCTAAAATTATGTACACACACCCACAGCAGCTCAACCTCCTCACTTATAAATGCAGATTAAAGAAATAATCTGGCCTCAGAATGGCTGTGGTTCATCACTAGAGAAGGTGCTTAAGCTTTCCAGCTCCACTTCAGTGTGGGCCCACACCACTGCAGAGGAGTCATTACTGCAGCCTTAATGCACAGTCTGCAGGGCTCCCGTGGGGCAGGAGGCAGGAGTGTCAAAAATAGAAAGATGTGCTGTTCAGCGCTGTGAGGTGGAGAGAGAGGGGAGAAAATGATTCTGCAGTTCCCAGAAATGGAGCTGACATAATTTTGTCTCAGCTGTGAGCTTCAGGTCCGTCCCTCTCCTGAGCAGACTGCTTGGCACACGGCCACAACGTGAAGCTGCAACACACATTTGTCTGGAGGACAGGAGGCAGTGTAAAATCCTAGGAAACCTCAGATACAAGGAAATATTTGCACGCCTGATAAATCTCCCTTAAAAGTGGTTTCATGTTCGTTCAGTTACACTTGATATCTGGATTTGAGCAAACCATGACATACCTCATACCCCATTAATTTTGTGTGAAAGAGTGGACCACTTATGAACTTCCATTCTCCTAGTACTTGTACAATTACTGATTTGGGGTCATCTCTGCATATTTCTTATTCATAATACTCCTTGGGGGAGGCAAGAAAATGGGACATATTTCTGTATTGCTCATCCATTTTTTTTTGTTTTGTTTTCTGTCTTTAATGTCTAGGCATTTTTCCTTTGGGTTCTTTCTGGAGAAGCAAATGGCAGCCACATGACCAAGCATCTCAGGCTAATGAATTCTGAATATTCTGAATAGTGTTATTCCAGAACAAGGGGTGCAAAAAGTAATCTTTTGTTCAGAGGAATTTTAGTGGAAGATTCAAAATCCCAGGTAGCAAAACAGAGAGCTGGTTCTCTTCAGTGTTCAAACACTTGATTTTTAGGTAACTTGAGGGATCACTAGGCATTTATAGGCCCTTCACACCATATCCAACCTTGACCACATTATTGTTCTCCTAATTCCTATTTGGTGAATCAATAAACCAAGCTGGTATGTACATTAAAAATGCTATGTGTTTCTCATAGTGCACTTTGCATTCTAGACACAATTGTATGTACAGTACTTTTCTAATGATACTTTAAGTACCTGGATTATCTGGAAAAACAGGAATTTGAACATCTGAATTTATTAGACATGTATATACAGATAACATCAACATTAAGTTCAGCAAAGAACAAGTCTCATATGAATATTTTTTTTCCTACAGATTCTATTGGGTGACTCCCCATTTTAATTTTTATCTCACCAACACTTCACACTGCTTAAAAACACCCATACCTGCTTTAGAAATACATCTTCTCTTTCCTTATCATAGAAAGCAAAAGTATGTGAACACATATGGTGAGTTGAGGGAATGATCATATTTTGTACAGGAATATTCCACTTATGGCTATCATCAAGGTTCTTGCAAATAGTGGCTGGGTCTACACTACCCACAACTGTTTCTGGTATGCAGTTATCATCTGCTGTTTTTGTTTCAATGAGACTTTCCCATAGGATAGGAATAATAAGAAGAAGGGGGCAATGAATCTTTCACATGTATTCAGTGGTATAATTAATATCCAAATACGGTCCAGAGCATTATGATGTACAGATCTGTTTTCATTTTCTGTTGTTTATGTACGTGAGTGTGGGATCTCAGCACATCGTTCCCAATGTCCAGAGATGCCAGGAGAACCCTTGGGGGTCTCGAAAATCCTGGAATGTTGCCAAGAGTGTTTGGTGGCTTGATTTTGATCCATCCACAGAATTAACAAGAGTTTGAGGACTTGAGAATCATTTTAGAGCGAAGGGTGTAAAAGGGACACATTTAGAGGGTGAAATATAAACTTTAAGGTTTTTGGTACAGGGGGGTTATGGAGACAAGATGGAGGGATCAGGGCGTGTCTCGTCCTTCTTCTTTCTTCTTCTTGTCCTCCATCTCCTGTGGTGATGTTGGCACTTGGGGATTGGTTTATGGTGAAGGTGCACTTGCTAACACGGGTGAAAAGTATTGGAAAATAAAGGTAAATATTATGTACGTAGATTTTAGTATAAAAAGACATGACCGCCCCGTGGGTGGTCACGAGTGCCCTTGGCTGCCTTGCAGATCAGACCTCTGTTGGGCAGACAGAAAATTTTGTAGATAAGGAACAATAAACAATCTGAAGATCGAAAAGCTGAAGAGTCCAGACTCGTCCTTTGAAACGCGTGCCACCCAAGAACCACCCTACCCGTGTCAGGGCAGAGACAGACAGCCGAACCCGACACCTGAGGTTCTTGATGTCATCAGGAATAAAGTTAATATCATTAACTTTATTTAATAACAATAAAGTTTATATAAAGTTTAACTTTAACAATAAAGTTAATATCATTATGGGCAACATCCAAATACTAGAGATCTTCTAATAAAAACAGCCTACAAGGAAATAAAATAGAAAGATGAATTGGGAATTAAAATTAGAAATTACAGAGAACCATGGAGTCAGAAAAATATAGGCTGAAGGGGACCTCTGAAGTCATCTAGTCCTGCTCTGCTCTACAAAAGGAGAAGTGAAACTTTTCAAAAGAGAAGTCTGACTGCTAGTAATACCTTCATTTAAGTCACTTATCTGACATTTTGTGGTCTTATATAATTGGCTGCATACACATGATGAGTCAGAAAAGTAGGGAGGGTGAGGATAATGTTTTTAAAAAGTTCGGGAAACTACTGGATTATTTCTTTAGGTCAAGAGTCCTGTGCTCTTGAGGGAGACAGCTGAAGGTCTAAACTGGTGCTGCTCTGAGCAGGGCTTGGCCAGAACTCTCTTCCAGCCTGCATCTACAACTCTCTTGTCCAAAAACAGTCTTTGCCCAGGCAAAAGCTTTATATCTAAGTATATAACTAAACTGTGAAATTTTAGCTTTACACCCCTTCAGTGAAGTTATGGAAAATAAGCAGAATGGACCTGTACAGGAAAGAAGAGTAAGTTATTGAATGACAGATTAAGGCAGACAAAGGTAACATTAAAGGGGTGGAGTCTGGAAAGTGAAACAAAAAGTAGGCCCAAAAGAGACATATAAATTGAATCAGCTTCATAAAATAACACTCTCCCATATTGTTCAACTGTGCTAGACTTCCCTCTGCAACCTTCCTATGGCATACTGGATATATTCACTCAAGAAGCCCAGTCAATTTCTGCACTATATTCATCCTCTAGAGAAGATCCAAACCATTCAAACATGCAATCCAAAACATCTCCAGAAACCAGGCAGGGAAACTTCTGCAGCTTGTTGCTCTTTTACCAAATTCTTTCTTTCATTTCTAACCTAGGAAGTTTTATACAAACTCTGATAGGAGAACACCAATCCTGCATTCTTCTTATTATTGTTACATACACTGTCTCAAAGTACATAGATCCTCAGATAATATTTAACTCTTGCCTTATATAATTTCAAACACACTTTAATATATATATAATCTGCCATCCAGTTCCATATAAACCAGAACTTAATCATTTCACAACAGATACACAATAATGTGTATCTATGCAATGTACACTACTATTAATCCCTGTAATATTATCAAATATGAATCTAAGGGTTCCAATAAATACAACAAAATCTAAGGGTTATAATAAATACATAGATGAGTGTAAATAATGAAGATTACTATAATGAAATAGAAGTTATATTTTATTTTTATAATTACTATAATTAATAGAAGTTATTTTTTCCAGCAAAAATGAAAATCCAATTCAGACATTCTCACAGGTAGCTGTGAAATATTCAAGACATGAACAAGACAGTCTGAAGAAAAACTGATGTCTAGGTCCCTAGTGGAAGCATTGTGTTGCTTCTTGTAGCAGAAAACTCCTTTTAGCCTTTAGGGTATATTCCTTAAAGATGCATTGCTCATGTTGCTGTGTTCAAGAGTCAATAGCAGCTCCAGTATCTTCTGGAATTGTAACCTCATTGACAGTAAAGTGATCTTGTGTTTCTTACCCTGCCACTGCCTGAAAATGAAATTATTTAAAACTAAATATTAGTGATTTAAAACTTAGTATTAGAGTAGCTGTGCGAATAACTGATTCTCATGGGGGTTTTTTCTGTAGTACCCTTGCCTTAAATTTTCCATCGTTTATTTCTTCTTTCTTTTGTTTCATCCCCTTTTGCCATTTCCTCTGTAGCTTTACTGTCTCATGTTCTTTCAGATGCATCCTGAATAATTTTTATGGCACCTGCCCAGCACTGCACCTATTGTGAAATTGTAATTCAACCCAAGTTATGTCAGCACCATTGAAAGTGGTTGGTTCGGCATTTTTCTTCCTGAGTAGACAGGAAGGCTTGCAGCTATGCCTGGCAAATACCAACATCCAGGATTGTTATTCTTATGAACTAGATCTGGGAAGTATCCATCATCTTTCTGCTCTGTTGGGAAATTTCCTTTGGAGGAATCAAACCTCGCGTTAATTCATGCAAACCTGTAGTTCTGGGCTGCAAGTGGAGTTGCCCATGGATATTATCTTGGCTAAGAAGATAGGCTTATCTCTGTTGGAAGCACATAAGGCAAGAACAAATGTGGTCAAACAGGCTGTGAAGTGCCAGGGTCCAGCTGGGTCTGAAGAAGGGTCCTTTGAGCTGGATTTGCACTTGACCATGGCAAATCTGGTGAAGAGTCTGGGTTGTATCTTTGCATTCGACTTTGAGGGGACTAAATGCTCATTGCTGAGGGAAGTGTCTGTTTGCCTGACTAACCCTTGAGCACTGCCAGACTCTTCTTTTCCATTTTCATTATTTGCACTCTTTACTGCTCTAGCTGGATATCTGTCCAAAAAGCCTTCCTGCTGAAGACAAGGGAAAGAAATGTATTTATAATGAGGGATCCTCAGGCATGCTTTTTGATTAAAAGATCATGTGGCACATTCTCCATGCCCTATATGCATTTTTCTTGTTCAGAGAAGATGCACCAACAATTGAGACCAAGCATCTCAGTGTTGGAAATCACAAAATACGTTAGGTTTTTTTCAACACAAGTGCAGTTCTCCTGCACACTGTTCTGAATGATGTGCTGTATCCAGTAGAAAAGTTGGCTCAGAAGCAGAACAGAAAGGACAGGTTTTCAGAGGTACCTCGTGAGTTTAATGAAGAATGAATGAGCAGTGTTTGTTCTCCCTGTGTGTGAAATATGGCCACTTGTATCACTGACAAGTCCCTGTTTAGGGATCCTGAATCCATTTGCAAGGCGCCATGTGCCAATGCAATGAGATCTTTCACCTGAGAAGTAGATGGGGCTCCTTTGGTGAGTGTTCCCTCCCCTTATGCTCCACATAAGGGTTCCATGTATCACCTAAGCCTCATCCTACATGGATCTCCTAATCCTACTGAATGGGAAAGGCAAATCAGGCAAATACCATATGAAAAAAGGCACCATGGAAGGGACATGTTTGAAGTGTGATGGCAGATGTGAGGTCAGTCGTGGTCAAGGAACAGGAAATTGTGAAAGGAACAAAGGAATAATCTTCTAGAAATTGTCTCAACAGTGACTGTAGGATGGGACACTTCACAGAACTTCAGCCACAGGCAGCTTCACAGAATTTCTTGTGCTTTTTATAGCTGTTGCTTGCATGTCTGTGGTCACAAGGAGGATGATGCCTTAAATAGTCAGACATGACTTAAGTCTATGAAGAACTGATGAAGTTGGTTGAGACAAACTTGAGCTGAGCTCCTTGCTTATCTAGAGCCTGGCTCAAGCAAGGGCTGACAATGAAACAATGCCTGCCTGGAGTGACCTCTGACAGAAGTCACACAGCCTTTACAGCTGCCTCAGCAGGTGGAGGATGATTGAAGTGTTCTTTCTACCTCTGGTGGCAACTGCAAATTCTGGCATAAAGAAAAAAAAAAAACCCTCAAAAAGCCCTATTTGCATATAAACTTTTGCTCCCATAAGAATGCAAATTAAGAGAAAAGTGACCATGCCTTATATTTGAGTCCACAGTCACCAAAACCCCACCTATAACATGTGATTTCTTCCACTTCATTGGGAAGGGCCAACAGTTATAGTATAGGCAAGAGGAGTTCCAGGACCAGAAAAAAAGGAAAAAAAAATATGGGGGGCAGGGGAAAAAAAACCTCTGCCTGCTTTGGATTGGTCAAGACTGTGTCTGTCCTCTGCTCCTGAAGGGATGCTTAGGTGAGCTTTGCACCTTCAGCTACATTGGAGTGGATATATTATATAGGAATTATATATATGTCACTGATAGATCTGTTGCTGTGCCTTGGGTAGCAACATCCACTAACACTCTGTTGTTAGTGCATTTATCACTGACAATTCTGAACCTGCTTTCCTGTTGCTCCAATCAACTGCACTGGTTTTGAACCTGGATTGTACAAGTTCTTACTGAATTTGATGAGGCTTGTGAGAAACAACTGCTCACTTTGAAAATTTAAAAAGGTTTATTAAGCCTTGACAAAAAATACAACAAAAGGACTATATAAGGAAAAATTTGCAGCACTGACAACTGCCCTCATGGATACCTCACAGCCAGTTCATCTTCAAGGTGGATGCTCAGTCTTTTATACCCCTGGGGGTTGCATCAGCCAGCCCTGGCCCCTCCCAAAGTCTGTCAGTCAGCTCTTCTTTGCCATTTAACAGTGGAGACTGATTTCTTTTAAGTTGATTGGAGGTCAGATGTTGCCATGCCACACCCCCTAAGCAACAAGCTTTTCCATTCCCAACTGCCCCAGGTAAGGGACACATGTGCATCCTTCTTTTTACCTGTCCTAGACAACCCCAGCTGTCTGATGGTAAAAATACGGAGGGGGAAGGGGAACTAGGAGGAGAACACAGGACATCCTAAACAACAACAACATAACTATACATCACTAAAGCTTTCCTTAATATTCACACAATAGTTATCCCTTAATTGTGAGAGCCAATCATCTTATTATCCATCTATAACAGGCTGATAGTGTCAAATTGGCTATAATCAGAAATTAAACCCAGCTACACCCAGCCCCTCTGATCTCTGGGGTCCAGCTGGAGTGCAAGAGGCCTCATTTTCTGCTAAATTTCTATATTCTGATTGCAACAGTTGGCACTGAGCCCTAGTGTCCCGCACCACTGGGGGGTTTGACCCTGGCTGGATGCCAGGTACCCACCAAAGCCACTCTGTCATTCCCCTCAGCTGGGCAGAGGGGAGAAAATACAACCAAAGGCTTGTGGGTCAAGGTAAGGACAGGGAGACATGGCTCACCAGTTACCATCACTAGGAAAATTTGACTTGGGGAAATGAACTGAACTTATTAACAATTGAACCAGGGCAGAGTAATAAGAAAAAACTCAAAATCTTAAAGCATCTTCTCCCCATCCCTCCCTTCTTCCTGGGCTTAACTTCACTCCTGATTTTTCTACTTTCTTCCCCTTAGTGGTGCAGGAGGACAGGGAATGGGGGCTGTGGTCAGGAGCTACCACAATTACTGAAGGGCTTGGCCTTGGCCAGCAGTGGGTGCATCCTGGAGCTGGCTGGCATTGGATCTGTCAGACATGGGAGAAGCTTCTGGCAGCTTCTCATGGAAGACACCCCTTTATCCCCCCTCACTAAACTGTGCCATGGAAACCAAATGAAAACACTAAGTCGAAGGTTCATTTTATACACCTCACACTGGAACTGGGCTCAGGGCTTTGCCACCAGGGCTATCTCCAAAGACCTCAGTTTAGAGCACCATTGGGTCCTGAGCTACTCCTTGGTTTCTGGACAGCACTGCAGACAGCAGCCAAATGGCTGGGCAGAGGGGAGAAAATTGTTGTGAACAGTTGTGAACATTTTTATCAAGAAAGAAATACTTAGTAAATTATCCTTCACTCAGTCTCTTTAGCTCCACAGTGTTGATGCTCTGTTCCCTTAATGAGGGAGGCTCATTTCTTGGGACCTGCTGAGGGAGAAGTCACTCTTTACACATCTCTGCCGCAGCTTAGCTCTCAAAGAAAGCTGGGACCATTGGCTTATCTCCCTGACTTCCCTGCCCTCAGCCTCAGTGTCTGATGACTTCCAGCTCTCAGGTGGGCACAGCCCACCCTCCATGACATTTCTGCTGCCTTTTTAATCAACAACCTCATTTTGTTACAGCCCCACTTTCTACACTCCTCTGTGAGGGAAAAGCTAGTGACAACACAAAATATTGTCTTTTTTCCAGCCCAGGGCTTCTGCTCTTCAGTCTCAGTCTCACACTTCATGGAGCACAAAACAATTCCATACACTAGGATGATGGAAGTACCATTGCTGAAGTGTTTCCTGCTGATCAATGGGCATGCTGCTGCATAAATATCTTTCAAGTGTGATAGTTCCATTTGGAGAAATGATCCTTGAACAAACTTTACTGCCAGCTCTTAGATTCCTGTCATGTTTACTATATAAATACACAACCTCTAAATAGCAGTCATCAGTAATATGTACGACTAGAATGAGAGCCAGCACAGCAGAACTTTGATTCCAGATCAAATGTTTTTCTATCATTTTTTAAATGGCTTAAATCATTGAATCACAGCTCTGGTAATGAGCCAGAAATATTTACATGTGTTTGGGCAGCGCCAGACTGGAACTGTATTGCACCTAAACAGATTTTCCCAGACTTTCAAAATAATATTCAGCAGGGCTTAATAATATCAAGGGATATTATATTATCTGACTTTTCATCCTTACTTCTTTAACTGAGTTTTCTTTACTGTTTTTCATACTGTTAGAAGGTATTACTTTTAATATATTACTGTCACTCCTTTTAATTTAATATTACATAATGAAGATATGTACAGTATGACAGTATTCTAACAAAATGAATATTCAAATTACTTACCATTTTTCTCAGACATCATAAAAACCCTTTTGATGTATTTCCTTCCTCTTTTCTTCACTGACTATGTGAAGATTGAGGAGTTTTAGCTATTTATATACTCCTACCAGATTACAGAAGGCAGGATGGAAAAACCCCCAAACTTGATTTGGTCTCTTAATCTCAGTCATAGGGACATCATTGTTTTTCCATGCTACAACTATATTCTACTGAGCTGATCTGTAAAAAAAAAAACCACTGTAAAATTTCTGCATTCTGTTTTTTTACAGTGGCTCCTGGGGCCAGAGGTTGTTGACAGAAGTCAGTGAACCTGCACAGATGCCAGGGTTCTTCTCCACAGATCTGTTTTCAGGAGTGGTGCCTAGTTTCCATCTCATTCATATATTACTTAGGTTAAAAATGTTATAATTAGAGATCATGTTATTGTTTTTCACATCTATTTTTAAAGGTTAGTCCTTAAATATTTAATCAATAGCTACTTTATATAAACTGGAAAGAGCTTTTCATTCACATATATAAGAAGCACACAAAATGCCTGGTTATTTCTAAAGCATACTGCACAGAAAGTGCTTTCTTCTTTTAATTAGAAATCTCTGATCCTTGTAAAATAATATAAGCCAAGATACTTCTTTTCACAGGATTGCATATTCTGAAAAAAGCATGACCATCCCCCAAAATGTCATTTTTTCAATTTTTTCTGAATCCAAGCTGTATCTCACTTCCCCTATGGTTTGACTCCATGTGATCAAATTTTATTTTTCTTAACACCAGCAGTTTTTCCTGCTATGTCTCATATTTTCTGATGAGCTAAGGGGAATGCCTCTATTATCCAGTGGGTAGCATTCAAATCTGATAGGTGGAAGGCTCAACTTCCAGGCCCTGCCAAGAGGACTCTTCCCCAGTTTACATGAGGAGCCTCCCAAAGAGATGCAGGTCATACGGGTCATACTGCAGTCTCCTTCACACTGCTTTGCACTAGGGGGTCAGCTGCCAATCTATCTTCTTCTGTGTCAATTTTAGAGAGCACATGGCATTTGTAACTATGAGCCACAGAAACTGTCTATGCAGTTTACCTGTGTCAACATTCTCCCTTGATGCAGACAGTTTAGACAGCAGCTTAGGAGGCAGAGCTGCTCTATGGAGCAGCTTTGGCTGCTCAACCATTTCCTGCTTAGCCTTTGTGCCTGACAGATTAATGAAGATATTTCAAAAATCAGAACAAATCTCACAACACAAAACAAAATAAATAATCACCTCTAGTTTCAGGTGCTGAGCTATGAACGTCTGTTAAGATAAAGCAGGTAATAAAAGATGAGAAGTGGCCAAAAAGGGCATTTGTTCTCTTAGTGATAGATTTAACAGTTTTTCTAGTTGTCATTAGTGTTTCAGGAAATAAATCAGTGACACTAATTAAAAAAACCCCAAAAACCCAAACCTGTTCTACTAACACCAAATGCTTGTATTAAAGAATGTTATTCAGCACTTAGGGTGATCCTTAGGGCCATGAGTTGGACTTTGATGATCCATGTATGTCCCTTCCAACTCAGGACATTCTATAATTCTATGATTTATAATTTTATAGTTATATGACCTCTATCACAAAAGGTGAGGAGGCAGTCAGAGTTTTTAATCTCTGAACCAAAAGAGGAAGAGTAAAATAGAGAAATGCCCCATGCCAGACATTGCAAAAGCTCCCAGAAACAGTTTTCTGCTGGATAAACAGATTTTATAAGAGCAACTATTAACCCTGGGAAAAGGCCGAATCTGCAAGTAGTAATTTTATGCTTCTTTCTAGTTTCCTATTAGTTTATGAATGCATACAATGACACTAATTTCAATCAAAGAATCTCTGATTTGGTTTCAGAAATCCTCTTATTAGTAGCCAATTTTAGCAAATCTCTGAGTCACTGTAATTTTCAAGATTATCTATATCCTAAATTGCAGAACGTGTTGGTTATATATTTTTTTTTTCCTGTAGGACTGAAAACATCTTAGACATCATACAGTATAAAGACTCAGTCCTAAAGAACTGGAAATCAGAAGGAAAACACAGAAGAGAGAGCACTGATGAAGGTGACTTTGAAGAGAAACCGAAAGTGCCATCAGGAAGCTAATGGCTTACAGAAAGATTTACCAAGATTAAGAAAACTGTCACATACACCTAGAAGCAAGGACACATCTAGGCAATTTTTTTCCCCAGTAATTTGATTTGAAAATAGATAAACTTGAGACTTCAGTACAATTTTGCATGTGGACAACATTAATTCAAATCAAATGCAGCATCATATAAAACTGTGGTGGAAAGAAAAACAAATACTGGGATGAAAAGAAAAAAGACAGTCCCGAAGTGAATAACGAGTTCAGACCTGACACTTAGCTATTGGGCTTGGATGGCACATAAACAAGGAGCTGGGGAAAGGAAGAAATGGGGGAAGTTTAAAAAGGAAGCTTGGAGTTCAATTATAACCCTGCTGAGTTTGAATAAATGGACAAACATTGCAATAAGATGAGGTACAATGACACAAAAATGGTTCCTGATGTTAACCAGAGGCTGGGGACAGTGCCCTTGCAATAGACTGGAAGCACAGGAGGAAGAATATATAATATTGAAAAACAAAACCCAAACCAACCAACACCAAACAACCCAATAACAGCAATAACTCTCTTCCCTCCCCCAATACAAGACCTCTTAGAGACCCAAAGAAGTTGAATTTGAGGAACAGGAACAAAACACTCTATAATTATGTTTGTACTTGATAGAGCTTAGCATTCCAGTCTTTTCCTCTTCGGGATAGCATTTCTGGCACCTACCACACGGATATGGCACAGGGGGTAATTCAGCTTGGAAGATAGCTCAGGAGGTCTCTAGTCCAAGCTCCTGCTCACTGCAGGGTTGCACTATAAGCTCTGAGTGGATTACTCAGATCTGTAAGCAAGGATGGAAACCCCACAACCTTCTGGGCAACCTCTGGGCCTCCTTCCAACACTGATAAAAACCAAAACACAAGTGCACACCTGACTAGGGCACACATCCAAAGATAAATGAACTTGCATTCTCTCATTTATAGGTAACCTCTGTGGAAACTGGATGACAGATCAAGGATGGTGAGAAATTATCAATGCCCTGAGCAGCACTGCCTGCAAAATTCCAGGAGGAAGAACAGACTGGAAAAGAAATGAGAGCTTAGGATGGAGGGAGTGGAGGAATTCCTGAAGTGAATGTACACAGCACAGCTCAGAGACGGGGAAGAAGGTGAAAACACAAGAGGAAATCTGAAGTTAAAGAGGTTGATGACAAGAAAACTGGAGACTCAGTGGGGGGAGTGGAGGAAATGCAATGAAGAGAAGAAAGCGCAGTGCTTCTGGCAGGGAAGAAGAGTAGAGGTGTTCAAGCTACTAAAGACGGAAAGGTTAAAAGCACATCAGAGAGAGAGGGAACATGATTTTGTCATGAGATAAAAACCGACCATTGTATTTGGTGACATTTTAGGTAAAAACCAAAGTGCAATCAGAAGAGAATCGCAGAATATTCTGAGTTGGAAGGGGCCCTTACAGGGATTGAACCCAGGGCCTTGGTGGCACACAAACATGTTTGTAGTTACTGCTGTGGGTCCAATTCAGTTCAAGGCACCAGGCAGCTGAGCCACCAAGACCCTCTGGTGCTTCAGGAAGAAGAACAGAAAACTGCTACTGGGGAAACTGAGCATGGTGAAGGATGCAGGAGCAAAGGAAGGATGTGTCTGGCATGAACCTGCCAGTTTGCTCCTTACTCTGGGAAAACAGCAAAGTTGGGGTCTGAAGAAAGTGGAAAAACAATTCCCAGCAAACATATGTGGATCAAGAGGAACCTGGATACAGCTGTATTCTACTCTAACCATGCACAAGCACCCGGAACTTTCTGCTGCACAGTACCAAACCCGGGCGAACACGGATGAGGAGAAAGCACCTGCTCTGTGTATCACCTACAGGGGTACCCTTTAGCAGCGCATTTCACCAAGCAACGCGCTGACTGCCAGGGTCACACACCAGGCTGGCCTTGGGGACGCTCCCGGTGCCGGGGCGTGTCCGGGGCGTGTCCGCAGGGCCTGGGCGGGGCACGGGCGGCGGCGCCGGTGGGAGCGGGCGGAGGGGCTGCGGCTGCGGGAGCGCGCCCGCCCCCCGGCCCGGCATCGCCTGTTGCTGCGCCGCTCCTCGCTGGTAACTATCCTCTGTAATCGTGGTTCTGAATGGAGCAGGTGGTGATGGTGGTCCTTGTTGTTATTATTATTATTTTTTTTTGTTGTTATTATTGCTGCTATTATTATTATTTGTATGTCCCCTTCGGTGCTCACGAAGAAAAGATTAAAATTAAAGTTGCTATGACGCGGACTCCTCCGGGAGCGGAGTCACCGCTCTTTCGGGGCGGCGCGGTGGGAACCGGGGGGCGGTGCGGGAGTCCCGGGATGACCCTGCCGGCTGCGGGGAGCGGTGCGGAATTCCCCGGATGGCTCTGCCGGCTGCGGGGAGCGGTGCGGGAGTCCCGGGATGACCCTGCCGGCTGCGGGGAGCGGTGCGGGATGTCGGGAAGACCCTGCGGGGAGCGGTGCGGGGCGGGAGTCCCGGGATGACGCTGCCGGCTGCGGGGAGCGGTGCGGAATTCCCCGGATGGCTCTGCCGGCTGCGGGGAGCGGTGCGGGAGTCCCGGGATGACGCTGCCGGCTGCGGGGAGCGGTGCGGGAGTCCCGGGATGACCCTGCCGGCTGCGGGGAGCGGTGCGGGATGCCGGGATGACGCTGCCGGCTGCGGGGAGCGGTGCGGGATGCCGGCGGGGGCCGCAGGGGTGCGGGGGTGCGGAGCCGTGCCCGGGGAGCGGGGGAAGCGGGACTGTGCTGTCGGTGCCACGCCGTGCCCCAGCACGGCGGTGCCGCGGACGGTGCTGGATGGGGCAGCAGGTGTAGAGCTGGTGCTGCTTCGTGGGAACCAGGTCGAGCTGAGCCAAACCTTTTCAAATTAATCTCGGCTATATAATTACTTTGAGAAATAGGCCCGGCACCGCAGTGCTGATTCAAGCAAGTCCCTTTTGATAGAAATTTTAGCTAGGTACAAAGTCTTTTGAGAATGAGTGACAAATGCAGAATAGGGAAAAGAGAGAGACAGGAGAGGGCAGGGGTAAGGGTGGGATGCTGAAGTGGAGGCAGTTTTAGCACCTCTGATAACTGAAAATATTTTCTTAGGGACTGCTGGGTAGTCTGCCTCTGTATTCTGTGAACACTGACCACCCACTACAGTTTTCTCTCTCAAAGAATGCTTGGCTCATAAATTTAATCTTAGTATTTCTTTTTTAAATTCACTTGTGTCCACAGGGTCCCACTAAAGACAACTCCTTTATATCTGTAATAGTTTTGAAAATTTCTGAAGGGCACTTGCTGTGCCTCACTATTGAGATGAAGAAGCTGGTTTGCATGTTGCAGATGACTCTGCTGTTTGTCTCCTGCCTGCAAGGCTAGCATTTCCCTACCAGGCTGGCAGCAATCAATTTCCCTCTTTCCTCTGCTTCTCTCCTTCCTTTGCACGTATTCCACTGCATAAAGTGAGTGGAATAGGCTGAGGGGAAAATTTGGATGTCTTTCCTCCAAAGAAGCTGCGTAAATGAAATTAAAGGCATGGCTGCAACATGCATAATAGGTACCAGAGAGGAATTATTTAATGCACCAAAGCATTTACATTTTTCTTTATGTAATTGTCATTCCAGGATCAATACAGTGCCTGAGTGATTTATTTCATCATTGGCTTTTGTGCTTAGTGGTGCGAGGTGGAAAGGAAAACATCCCCACAAACAAATCCAGCCCATTATCTGTGTGCCATGTGGAACCGGGGGCTCTCCCCTGCTGGGCTGTGAGCCCTTTTGGGCAGGAGTAGCAATGCTTGTGTCTGCACCATGGAGCTGCGCTCCCCTCTGTGGTGCTTGGGGCTGGGGTGACACCTCATGTGTCACCACCCTGACACCCCTGTCTCTGAGGAGGAATAGGAGCATTCATGTCTGCCTTGGGGTGAGCATCCAAACCTGGGAGCCCAGGCACACTCCTGAGTGTGCTGGTCAGATGTAGCTGCATGCACTGAAGGTGGCAGCCTCAGGAAGGCTAGGAGGATACCCAAAGGGTGCCAGAATTCTCCTAATGAAACATTTTGCATGTGTTCCTGCCATTGGCAGTGAAATACTGGGTTGCAGACTTCCCTTGCAGGTAAATGTAGAATTGAATACAGGAGAGTGACTTAGGCTTCCCTCCCTGAGGAACTTCTGCATCCTCTATTTTACAAGGAGGATGAAATTTTGCTCTTATATGGATTTCTGGCCAAACATTTCCAGGCTGCTGTGGGATTGTTTTATTTCTCCTTTCAGATGAGAGGAAAAAGGTGGCCTTTGTCTGCAGGATCAAAGCCTGTCTATTTTTGTTCCAGCATAAAAGACAATTACAAGAGCTGTGCTTAAACCACCATCTCGCTCAAAGGCTTGTGTGAGTTTTCTCTGGTGGAAAAGGAGCCCTTTTCCACTTTCTCTAGCAGACCCTTCCCACAGTGATGGCAGGGGCCATGACAGCAGGTGGATGATGGCACTGCCATCTCAGCAGGTGTCTGGTGTGACAAGACACATGGGAGGATCTGTGGCCTGGTCCCCAGCAGTCTCTGTCATTGATCTCCACTGGAGCTCTGTCTTGGGTGACTGGTGGGATGCTGCTGCTGCCATCAGCTGCTTCCAAAGTATTCCTGTAATGACAATTGGTGAGATGTAGTAAATGGGAATGAGAAGATCAGCAATAGTAGCAGTCCAGCAAGATAGTTTGCTGTACACATTATTCCTGAGTTAGACAACAAGAGGAAACTCAAATGAGACTTCCTTCACCACACTACTGTGGCATGCAGGGTTTCCTGGCCATTAATGCTTTCTCCCTCACAGCCCATCCCCATCTCCATGATGGACCTGCAATTCCTGAATTTTCCCGTGTGCAATGCACACTTCAGGTAGCCCTTGATAAAAAATAAGTCCTCAGAAAACACTTGCCCTCTGATCATCCATTCAAATTCAGAGAAAGAAGGAGTGACAGGGAACATGGACAGGGTTTTGTGGGAGCACATGCTTGGAGGTCAAAGGGAGAAGCTCAGAGCAAAATGTCTTTTGTTTCTTCACAGGTACATATGTAACCTGTACTACTGCTAAATAATCAGATTTATTTATTTATTTATTAGATAAACAGCAAGTTTTTCTCAGGAAAATACAATAATTCATCCAAAACTGTAGTCTCTTCCTTGTTATTAGAGAATCCACGTTTCAGTTTTGAGGGATGGATGAAATAAGTACCAATTGTAACAGTGTGGGTTACCAAAATGGAATGAATTTTCCCCAGAAGCTAGGACCATGCTGCTGGTCTTCCTGCTGACCTTTAGCATTGGCAACAGAGAGAGCACTTAAATGGGAGATTCACAAATTGGTAACAGCATTACAAGCTGGACTCAAAGGATGGATTTCTAAATTGATTGTGGACTCTGCAAAGAAAACATTCTTCTTTTCTCTCAGTATTTTGCTTTTATCAGGCTCTCTTCCTGTGCTGCTGTAGGCAGAGCCCCTGACCCAGCCAAGAGCCCTGATGCTGGTCCCACTGCATGCAGGCCTTAAAGCCTGAGTGGAATGGGGAATAGTCCTGATGTGCACATCTGCAGCCTGCAGGCTTCCTCTTTTCCTTTCTCCCTTACCTTGCAACCTGGTGAGTCTGAGTGTTTCCAGTGCCTTCATTTCCTTCTCACTTACAAGAAGACCTCTAGTCCATTTACTTCTTATGGGAAGAAAGCAGCCCACTTAATCAGCATTTTAAATAAACCCCAATTTGTATTTTAATCTGTTTTAGTCATATTTAATCAGTTGCTATTGTGAACATCCTTATACTTTTTTTTCCCCCTAGGGTTTTACTCTGAATCAATATTTAACGTATTTGCCTAGTTTAAAATTGATGTGTCTTTGTTGGTTTTCATTATTGACCCTTCAATATTTACTCTTCCTTTCCTGTTGTGACATTTTAGCAGTAGTGGTCCTTTATTAGATTGTGACTGTATGCCCTTGACTACTGCTGTTTCAGGAAGGCACTGAGGTTGTTTGCAGGGCTTTTTCTTTAAAGAAAGACTCAGAAGAAGGTCAACACATCTCATTTTGCTCTTGCAAGCCCCTTCCTGCAGAAAGTGGACCGTTTTAACTGGGAACACTCATAGGAATGAGCTAAGTAAGCATGCATTTACATCAGAAAAGTTTCCTTCCTTGTAGCATTGAATTTTAATGTGACCCACTGAGTATGAGGTTTGGGTAGATGAACTCCAAAGTTTCCATCCCACCTACATACACACAGTCTTTTCTTCTCAGCATATTTAAACTGTACCACGAGATGGAAAAGCATGGTTAAAACTCAAGTGTCAAAATGTTTGGGGAGAATTATGTGGCAGCACATTTAACATTTACATCACATTTTAATCAGTAAGTCCAAAAGCTTTTGGAAAAGGAGGTCACTGTCATTCTGAATTGATTTTCCCAAAGATAAAGCACTATAAATGCAGTGGTAAAAATATTTGTTTCCAAGACCTGAGTACTTTACAAAATGTGTTTGTTCCTCTAGACAGAAATAGCCATATTTTTTATAATAGTGGAATTTCTTTCCTCATTATAGTTCCTGACACCGTGCTGTTGTGTTGCCTAACCTTGAAATGAAAGCAGTTTTGTTGACTTTTTACAAATGCTCCTTGCCTAGTTTGAATTGAATTGCCTATCCCTCTCAGGGCAGATAAAAAACCCCAAAAAGTTTCATTTTCTTGTGTGTAGTAGTAAAAGGGAGCCAGTGTGCTGGGTAAAAGAGGAACTGAGCAGGAAAAAAAACTGAAAAAGAAGCCAGTTACTGCCTTTTTTTTGTTTTGTTTTAATAGTTTTATATGGTCATCATTTTAGGTAGCAAGGAAACAAAACCCAGTGTCTGCTCTTAAGCAGAAGTTTCAAGTTGAATCACTGAAAACATACCTTAAAATAGTATCTTAGAAGCAACTTCTGTGTTTCATGATTTTGTGAAGAAACATGAGAACATTCTCTGATTTTTATAAAGAAAAGGTCCTGAATGATTGATTTTAGGAAGTTGTCAATGTCATTTTTCTTTTGCTTATTGGAAGAACTCCAAAGACGAGATTTCAATGAATTTCAGAGAAATTCTTATTTGCATTTACAAAAAACTAAACAATTTATGTTATAAGTCAAAATCTCTCAATAAACTAGACATCTTTTACCCAACTTTTAAATTCAGAAGCATCTCTATTAAGCATCAGCAAACTCTTCTAGCATTTTTGCCCTGTTGTTTCCTGTACAGTCCTTGATGGCATGACATTCTGTAATGGGATGATTTTTTTCTCTCCTTGCCCTCCCCATACGTGAGCTGTCTTTTTGTACAGGTGGGTGTCATGAGTTCACTCTTCCATTTCTTCACGTCTATCCAGGTCAGAGGTTTCAAAGGAGAACTTGGATTTCAGATTAACTGGTTTAAGAGATCCAGGCATTCTAGAATCTCAGTTCAGCCAGGGTTAGAGAAAACAGCAAAGGACCACAGCATAAGTGGAAATAGCTTGGGTTACATTTTGCAGTCACAGTGAGGTCATTTGCATGTTAGTGACTAGGTCAGCTTGGCTCTAATGAGCAAAGTCAGAACTGTGATTAACACAGGAAGTGTGAGCAGGGACATGCAATGAGCAGCAGCATCAGTTCATTTTTTTTTTACCCTAAGAATTAAAATGAAGTCGTTTACGTGTTCTTAAAAAAACCCAAAACAACTAGTTTCCCCTAATAGCTCTTAACTTGGACCCAGCTCATCAGGAGGAGTCCTCACTGAGTGCTCTGCTGTGAGGCTAGGAAGAAAAACTCCTGGCTCCTCTTGCCAAAAAGAGCAAGAATCAGAGGAAAGTGTCCCACTCAGCAGGTACCCAAAGCCAAACGCCTTGTCCAGGTGTCTGGTGGGGTTGTCCCTCCAAAGAAGCCATCTCTGACTGTGGGAACAGGCTCCCTTGTACCTGTAGGGAGGGGATGGGGGGGATACCTGAGGTGCCATCAATGGATAATCCTGGGAGCATCTGCTGCCTAGGAGTGTTGCAATAATAACATGGAATCACATGGACAGATGATGGCAGGGCGAAATGAGGCAGAAAAAGAATCACCATGCTCCTCCCTTCCTAATGAGGAGAGGGTGATGCTCACTGAAGGTCTCCCACG
The DNA here is from genome assembly GCF_012460135.2 of Molothrus ater. Taxonomy (NCBI): domain Eukaryota; kingdom Metazoa; phylum Chordata; class Aves; order Passeriformes; family Icteridae; genus Molothrus; species Molothrus ater. Next base: position 61,982,517 of record NC_050479.2, on the reverse strand, counting down.
CTCATGAAAGAATGTGTCTCATAACCATCATCAACCTTTAAAAAGCTTTTACTTTTAAAAAGAAATTGTCTTTGAATGTGTGTGTCAGTAGGAAGCCTGGGGTTTGGGTTGTATTGAGGTGTCAGTATGCACAGGGCATTTGGGACAAATAATTTAAAAATTCCTGCAAGAGAAAAATACTGTTTTGCACAGTTTGCTTCTTGATAATGGTAAGTGCTTTACACGATGAGGCAGTTATCAGTTTCTTTATTCTTATATTGCAAACACAGTTCTTACATTTTCTGTTTGCCTCAGAGAGATTGCTAGGTCATAAAAGAGATACCAAAGGAGAGATACTTCCCCGAAAATGAGGAAGAGATTTATAGTCAATTAGAGAGAGAAAATGTCCTTACAGAGATCCCTTAGACCTACCTTCAGTCTCCTGTAAGTTACAGGATAGATGACACTTTTTACTTCTGGTTTCTACTATCAGAAGGAATCAAAATATTTGTTAATATGAATCACACTTTTTAAAACAAATAGCATCCTTCTCCTGACTACTTTTCATTTTGGGCATCCATTCAGTTAAAAAGGCAGTGCAGTCTTAATATTGTGATGTGCCAATGAGCCCCAGTAATTTTGTGTGAATGCTACACTTAGATGAGAAATCAACTTTTCAAGCAAATTCAAAAGCAGCCCTTAGATGAGGGCTGTCATTTTACAAGGTTGTCAGATAACCCTTGCTTGCTGCAAAGCTGTGAATGCCCAAGTATTTGCCTGTGTGTGCAGTTCTTAAATCCCAGTGTCAAGACTTTGTCAACATCCCCTTTCAGAATAACATGCCCAAGATAGACAGGCAGAAGGTCAGAAGAGGAACAACAACCAATACTTAGAGTTAGGCCTCTATTTCAAACAGTGAAAGGGCTCTTTTGGACAAATGTTTTAGAAATATCTCTCTCTTATTTTTTTAAAGTTTTTATTATTTTTTAGTTTTTATTTTTTTGAATGGGAGAAGTAGAATAGATAAGCTGGCAGCAGCTCAGTTGAGCTAGCTTCTTTAAGCAAACTCAGATTTTTCTCAGAATCTCAGAATTTCTGCACTACTGTGCCTTCATTGTCTACATGCACATATTTAATTGGGCCTTTGCAACCAATGGTAACCAGAAATCCTGGTAGCTGACCACCATGTATCTGCCTTGTATTTATCCTCTTATCCTTCCTCAGAGACTTTCTTGTGGTGGGATGTGTGGGCTGTCTTGTGTAGACAGAATCTATGCAGTGGCATTGTCCCAGAAATTTTAGACAGAATTATGGAATAGTTTGGGTTGGAACAAACATTTAAACATCATCTAGTTCCAACCTCTCTGCCATGGGCAGGGACACCTTCCACTAGAACAGGTTGCTCAAAGCTCCATCCAACCCGGCCTTGAAAACTTCCAGGAATGGGGCATCCACAGCTTCTCTGGGCACCTTGTGCCAGGGCCACACCACCTTCACAGTAATTTAACTCTTCCTAAGATCTACTCTAAACCCATCCTCTTTCATCTTAAAGCATGCCCTTGTGAAAATTTCTTCCTCAGCTGTCTTGTAAGCCACTTTAAGTGCTGGGAGGCTGCTAGAAAATCCTTGGAGCCTTCTCTTCTACAGGCTGAACAACCCAGTTCTCATAGGAGAGGTGCTCCAGCTCTCTGATCTTCTATGTGGCCCTCCTCTGGATTTGTTCCTGTAGGTTCATGTTCTAATTTAGGGGTCCCATCTCCAGAGCTGAAGCAGCACAGGTAGGGGTCTCATAACAGTGGAGAAGAGGGGGAGTGTCACCTCCTTGGTGCTTCTTTTGATGCAAACCACAAACCACACGGCCTTTGCTTAAATGCTGACTTATTTTGCAAGGGCTGGTAGGAAGACCTGCTGAAAAGATGTCCTTCGGTAAAAGCTGGGGTTTGAGAATGCAGGCACCTGTGTGCTGGGAAGGGAGGCCATGAAGTGTGGAAACCCAGAGCACCAGGAATATTTCTCTGTCTGCTCTGGGGTACCCTGACCCCCAGGGGAGCACTGACTTTGACCCTCATTCATGGAGAAAGTTTCCTAGACTTCAAGATAGACTAGAATCCACAAAAGTGTGATTATAGAGAGTAGTGTAGGTTTATCACGGTGAGAAATTTAGGTTTTGGGATTTTTAGTATGTTGTGGATGGAAGCAAGATGGAGGGCACAAGGGGTCATCCTGGGTTTCTTCTTCATGCTTCTTCCTCCTTCTTCATGGGTTTGGGTGGCATTTTGTAATTGGGCAGAAAAGTCTGCATTGCAGCACTTTGGGATCAGTTATTGGGTTAAAAGGGAAAATAATCTAGGTGTCAGTTCTTAATTGGATAGTTTAGTCTTAAAGAACCTTGGAACAAGAGATTTTTAGACATTTTGTGCCTTCTTATGAAAAGCTGCTGAACTCACAGTAGTGAGACTGTTTTACTCATAAGAAATAATAAACACCTGAGTCCAAACATGAACTACCATCTCAAGTGCCTTCAATCCAGACCCAGAGAAGCTGATAATGAAGTTTTGATGGAAGGCTGCAGAGCAGCTGGTGCGGGGATCTCAGTAAATGCACAATCATTTTTTTCTCATTCATGAGTCTCCATCTCTTGCACTCACTGGAGGAACACACCCTTGGGCATAGGGCAGCTGTAGCATCATGGTTCTTGTGCCTGCTGTTTTCACAGTGCTGTGTTCAGAAATTAACTTGGCAAAGGCATCCCTGGGCTTTAAGCAGAGAATGCCCTTGATGCTGGAATCCCACTGGGATATGGAAGTACACTTACTTTTACAATCAAAGACAACAGCTCCTCAGCAATGGAGGAAACAGAGCTTGCAACATACAGCTGAGACTACTGTGGAAATGTAAACAAACCCTAAATCTAGTCTTTGCAAAGGCACCTGCAAACCCTCTTGTTTAAGTGGGATTTGCAAGCCAGAGTGTGCCCCGTGCAGCTGGGGATGCATTACAGGGTCAGTGTGCTTCTCAGGAGCATGGTGGGTCTCACTTCTCTGGGGAAGGAGTCAGGAAGAGATGGGTGTGGGGGAGATTGTTGCAAGCCATCAGAGCCAGACCCCAGTTTTTCTTCCTCTTCATGTTGCAACTGCAGGAACAGCTCACATGCACAGGAGAGAGAGGAACCAGGCAAATTGGTGGGATCTTCTTCAGTGTGACATCTTTGGTGGTCTGCTATAGTCAGTGTTTCTGTCAGCTAAACAGCTTCTGACAGCTAAATGGATGTTTCATTACACAACTACTCAGTCATGTAATATGTAATGCTGTGAAGAGCTGAAGAACACACCTAGTTAGACATAAACCTTAGATACTTTCCAGAGTAATGCTTAGAAAAGGATTTAGAGTTCCTGTCCGTCAGAAACTCATTGCTGCTCACGTGAAGCTCATAACTCACCAGGTGGCCAAGGACACAGAAATGCCTGAAGGAGCATTAAACAAGAAAAAGCAAGTTTAACCATCAGGCAGACTGCTTCTGCCACTCTTGACACTAAACCCTCTTTCCCTTGAGCTATGTAATGATTTGTGCTACTCTTTTATCTCAATTCACCCCTCCTGTGTGTCTGACCTTTAGTCCTGGCTAGCAAAGTGGACTGAAATAAAAAGTAAGGATGCTCCTTCCTTTTCCCCCATGCTTTGCAACTCTCTGAATTATAGTGGTAGAGCAAACCATTCTTCTGTCTGTCTGTTATGTCTGCTTTCTCTTACCTGCTTCTGTCTGTCATCTGGAACAGTGCAAGACCTATGGGAAATCTATCTTTCTTCTTCTCTGTCTTTCTTCAGTTCCTGGAACCACAGTGCCTGGAGTCTCCAGGATCTTTTGTAAAAATCTGCTATAGGAAAAGAGAAGACAGAAAGGTGTGAAGGAAAAAGCGAGCACCCAGGAGCATTCTGGAAAAAAAATCTCAGCTGCATTACACATTCCTCTATGCTTGATGTGCCATGGAGAATGGCCAGCACTTCACCATGGCTGATGCCATTTTCACCCTCAAGCAGCAGACCTGTGCCTGGTCCCAGGTTTTGGGGTGCACTCCTCAGCCAGTTTGTGCATATTGCCCATGGCAGTGCTTGCCAGGTGCTTCAGTGGGAACGTGGCCAGCAGAATGGGCCTGGGGCAATCCCAGCCCCAGGCTCCCTGCATGCCCATGTCCTGTCCTTGGCACAGCTCCAGCTGCCTGGCCAGGGGCAGGGATGGTGGCCATGCCTCAGTTGGCCATACAGGCCAGTTATCCACTTACAGGTCACAACCTACAGGTGATATTGGCCAGTGGTATCATCTGCAGAGATTTCCTTCATCTTCAGTGTGTCCAGGGGTCTGAATCTCTGCTGTTTGGGAAGAGCTGACCTCAGAGTTGATGGATTTTGCCATTCATTGCATGAGGCACAGATAAATATCCAGGAAGGGGCTAAACAGATCTGCCTGAGCTCATCTCCAAAGCTATACTGCTCAGTTGCTCAGCTGTACAATGAGGAATGGAAACTGGGCAGCAAAGCCAATGGGGGCAGTGACACTGTCCCTTTTGGGGTTTTGGTTTAGGAGATGGGTTGTGTGCACCTGTTCCCTTCTGGTCAGTGAGTGCCTGGGACAGTGGACTTCACCGATGGCTTGGGGGTGGCCTGCAGAGATGCCGTGGTCTGGGGATTTATTTAGTGGGATGCAGAGATGGATTGGGCCAAACACTTGCTCCTTGTGCCTTGCTTCTTGAGCTGTTTATACAGGGGATTTTTGGGCAGCTATCTGGAATAGTCTGGGGTTTTTTCCTTGCTTTGTGACAGCAAAGAGGGGGAAAGTGACCATGTGTGTGTCGCTTGGATAGCACAGGGCTTTTCTCCTGGAAGGCCTTGGTTTCTAAATTTCTGACACCACACACACACACAGACACAGACACACACAAAAATACAACAATACAGTTGTGGAATTTTTGTTTGCTACTGAATTGTTTAACATTTCAGTTTCCCCTGCGCCTCTTGAACACTTTGTCAAAAGAGCAATTAATGCTTGTTTCAAGTTTGTCTTTTAGATAACACTCCAGCTAAAGTTTTGTTCTCTTTTTCAAGAACAGTCCTTTAAGGGCTCTTTTGAGTCTTCTGACATTTGAAAACACACCTGATGTATTTGCCTCATTAGCTTCCAGTGTGCATTGGCCACAGCAGCACAGAAAATGGAGCATCTAAGTGAGGATGCAGAAACAAGGAACTCCTCTGCTTGTCCGTGGATTTGCTCTGGATGCTCTGCCCAGGCAGCTCCTGGATGATATCCACAGGGAGCAACACAAGCAGCATCTCTGGGATCAAACTCATGCACCTGACACGTGTCTGACACCTCACCGTGGTGCTTGGTTTCGAGTGGTGGATCTCCCATCTCTCTGTGCTCCCTCAAAAATCTTTCACTTCTGCAGTGAGCAAAATTAAAGGCTGGTCTTCTCTTTTGTAACATATGACTTCTTGTAGGATTTTGTAGGGGGATAGAATATAAGAAAATAAAGATAGTGTAGAAAATAATCTTACCCCTAAGGAGTTGCAGCTGGGCCAATTTTCAAAGATGAGGAACAGGCCTGACTTTAACAGGCCACAGCTGTAGCCAATGAGAAGAAGAGGGCTATAAAAGAGTGGTTGGCTGAGTGAGAAGGGAGCTGGAGTCAGTTGGCTGCTTTGTGAAGAAAAGAGTCAGTTCTCTGAGGAGCTGCCCATGAGACACACCAAAAAGGTATGGAGCTTTTGTGATGAGGAGACAACAGTATGGAGCCCCTGCAATAAGATGACAACAGGATTTCTAACTTAGCAACTATCCTGCTATCAAGGGTCTTCCTGACTATATTCATAGTCAGGTGCTAAATATGTTGTTTGCTAAAACTTGTTCAGGCTGCCTCAAATTTTTGCTCAGGTGTGTCTTGGCCACTGTTACTGTCAAAGCCTGGCTGCTGCTCTAGAGAGAGACTTTGAGAATAGGAGCATGCCTTTGGGAGGATCCCCTTCAGTTGCCTTGCAGGGATTCTGTATTCGCATCTCTTCCAGCCTTATCTCAGTGGATCTTCCTAGAAATATCAATGCTGACCAGTAGGAAAGGTGTTTGACCAGGAAGATGAATTTTAAAAGAACAAACTAAAAAATCAAGGAAAAGCTTCTTTTTGCTTACTAGAAATTATCAATGCTGATACTAAGAATATAAAGGAATCATAATTGGATTTTTTTGGTGCCAGCTATAATCAGTATTTCTCATTGCTAGAGGGGGCAGCATTTCTCCCTTCCAAAGCCTTTTCCTCTTTTTATTTTTTTTTTTTAATTTATATGTGTCATGGAAGAGATGAATCCCAAATACAAGCTCAGACCAGAAGTCTAGTTAATCACTAAGTAAAAACATTATGAGGACTAGATTTGTTCACATTCCTTTACAAAAACAGAGATGCAACAGGTAAGAGTTTGTTGGATTCAGGGCCTTTGTGAAAAGCCTGACCTCAGATCACAGAATAATACAATAAAAGAATCACAGATTAAGATTAGATTAAGTTCAATGGTAAACCAAGCACTGTCAAGTCCACAATTAAACCACATCCCTGACTGCCACAACTACACATCTTTTAAATACTTCCAGAGATGGAGAGCCAACCACTTCCTTAGGCAGCCTGTTCCTGCCTAGGGAAGAAATTTTTCTTAATACCAAAATAAACCACTCCTGGCACAACCGGAGGCCACTTGCTCTTGTTATGTGGGAGAAGAGACTGACCCCACCCTGGCTTACAGACTCCTTTCTGATAGCTGTAGACAGATCCCTCCTGGGTTTCATTTCCATAGGATGCCTCCACTAGAGAAAACACTTCCCCCCCCTCCCCAAAACACAATCTTTTTATTGTCTTCCTGCAGCTTCAGTAGATGCAGGGCATGTTATTCCTGAGCAAAAGGCTGACACTCAGCAAGGGCATGGACAACCTAGGGCTGGCTTTCACCCTTCACCTGCAGGAGGATGCCTGCTCCCCCTGATGCAGCTCCAGAAGTAGGACTGGCTCTGCAAACACAAAAACACAACCCTGGCAAGGCTGGAAACAAAACCCCTTCAGTTTAGCAGTGCAGGGGGAAATATTTTTTTTCGCATGTGCTGTAGAAACCCCGCAAGTTCCTTCTGTGTTATGCAAAATTTCTCCTCCTGACAGGAACTAATAACTGCTTGTAAGTGTTTCTGGGCAGCAGTTCCAGCGCAAAACTTGAGCCCCAGGCTTGCATGTGAGAGGCTGCAAACAAGAAATGGAGATTCTGAGCACAGTTACAAATTTTATGAGGAATGCTGGCTTTAAAGCTTGAGAGCAAACAAGCAGAAACTGCCTGTGCAGGAGTGAGGAAATGACCAGAGGTAGATGGAAAAGCAGGGAAAAAAAATAAAAGAGACAATGTGTAAAGGAAAAATGAGATAATAACGGAAAACATGCCAAAGAAAGAGGAAGCTATGCAAGAATATAGCTTTTTAAAAAGCTGAAAAGAAAAAGAAGAAAACTAAGATAAACACAGAGCAGACAGACTAGGATGTAAAATTTCTAATATGTAAAATCCTATAAAGTCAGAACATAATGATAGAGGAGGAGACTATGTTCAAGGAGACATATGCAAGTGAACCCATGTGCACATGATGCTTTGTTCAGTCCTACAGGTATTTGTGTTCAAATTTTCATCTGGATCCAAAGGAAATTGAATTATTATTTTCTTGGCAAAAAAACTGCCTGCTGTTCAGGAGAACAGTGTAATTTACAATCCTGGGGTTTATTTCTCCTGCCATGGTTTGCAGCAGAAGACAGGTACTTGAAATTTTGGCAGTGGGCTGGCAGTGCCTGAGTTTGCAGTAGAACAGCTTTGTTTTGGCTGTGACAGCCACCCTGTGCAGGGCAGGGGCCCTGGGAAAGCCCATTCTGCTGCTGTGTCAAAGCTGACAGTGGTTCACTCTCCAAAAACTGAGTGAGATTGAGGCTGAAAGTACATGAGAAGGTTGGTTAACCAGAAGTAAGCTTCTGCCAAATCAGATTGTCAAAAATCATTACTTTGTTTCCTCACAGTTTAGCAAAAATATCTGGCATAACAAGAGTAATTAAAAATAAAATATTTTTTGTCCCATCTGTTTCTTATGCTTTTTTACTCCTGTAAGCCTCTGGCCACCAAAGTCACGTTTTCAGGTATTTCCTTCCATCACAAAGTCAAATTATTTCCTGAAAGAAACCCAGAAAAACTAGGAAACACATTGGACTGAGTTAGGCTCTAACCAACACACTGGTTTTCTTTTGTAGGGCTACCAAAACAGGACAGACAGTATTGTTGCAACAGTCTCCATGAATGACAATTCTAGACCCATCTCCATCTGGGAATGGGTTTATCAGCTGAAAGAGTCACTGCCAGTCTCTGTGGGAAATGTGGGACTTGCAGCTTTCCTGGGAGAGCCTTGGAGGTGTGCCCTTCTCCCACTGCATCCAAACCTGGGAGCTGAGAGTGGCCAGGCTTCTCCAACCTCTTCTTGTCTCTCTCTCACCAAGTAAAACCTAAGATTAGCTCATGCACTCTTATTAATATTTCACTGCTACTCCCCTTTGCAGCAAATGGATGGTTTTGATCAATAATTCATGACTGGGTGTAACCTATTACACTTGAAGTGGGGTGTACACTTTCCTGTTATTTATTTATCATTGCTTTTATTTTACAGGGTGTTTTTTCCCCTGCTATTTATTTTTCACTTGCTTAAACACCTCTCCTTCAAAGTTCAGACTGCTTGCAGAAAATTAATCTTGTGCCTTATGACTTTTAAGTAAGACTGAGCTCTCTGCAAGGGCCCGAGACTGAGCCACAAGGAAAACTTTCAGACCTGCTCAGCCACTTCAGTGCCAGAGATCTCTTTGAAACAAATGATTTGGGGAATTTGGTAACAAATCCAACTGCTCAAAGCTCATCCATGGCCTCAAGAGCTGCCTGCTTTTTGCTTCACAGGGATATTTGGCTACTTCTGCTGAGGGAACAACCTGCTCCAAGACCAGCAATCAGGTGTTGCCCTGTCCCCTCCTTTGCCACTGGGGGCTGTTCTATTGGAACCCTCCTGAACACAGGTTTTGGGGAGTGTAAATCTTTCTGGGTTGGAAGCTTGCAGGTTGTATCCCCTAGACAGAAGTGGCCTTCTCCTTTGTGGAAACAGTCTACTTATTTGAATTTTGTGGCTCATCTTGATTCACAAATAAGATAGATTGTAGTGAAACTGAAATAAAGATTTCCTTAGAAGACCCTAAGACAGATTACTGAGTATAGGGCTTGGAAATTGAAAGCTGCACAAGCATGGGAAGTCATAAACCAGTCTCCTGGCCTAGCTTTAACAGGCCATCATCCTCCTGGTCATTCCTGTGCCCAGATCCAGGGGAAAGGGTGAGGCTTGGAGAGCTGCTGATCTGAGAATTACCCTACCAAAGTCATGCTTTTCAGTATGACTGAACTTCTTTCTACATTGCTCCTTCTCCAGCCTTGCCAATATGTAAGCCTGGGTGTCCCTCCCTGACCAAGCATAAATGTCTTGTTGCTGATGGGCACTTGGGGCTGCCATATTTGCTGTGTGGCACAGGCTTCATTCACACCTGTGTGCATGGCATGGGCCATCACCCTCCACCCTGCCTCTCCTCTCCACCACTGGGAATGCCCACACCAGAGGCCCACGGGGGTTGGTGACTCCTGCCATGGGCTGTGGTGGTTGAATGGGGGTTGGAAACCAGGTTTCTCAGGGAAGTAGGGCATGGTGGCAGACTCCAGCTGGAGGCAAAGGGGTAGATCCAGCAGGGGTAGATCCAGCCCACTCCTTCCTGCATGGACAGATTTAGACAAAGAATGAGATGCTCTTGTTGCACCAAGAGGTATTTCATGATACCATGATTCCACCCCCAACAGATCCCAGTATCCATGTTGGGACAGGTTCAGTGGGATCACCCAGCATTGCTTTGCATTCTCAGGGCTTTTTCTGGCATATATAATGCAGGAGGAACACAGTGTAAAAGGTCTGAGTTTCACATGCATTCTGCAAAGCCCCATCTGTAGTATTCTCTCTCCTGCAGAGATCACAGGTGGCATTTCAGGGTACACTGCTAACACAGACCCAGCAGTGGGTCAGATTACCAACTGGCACCTGAGCACATGCCATCAGAGTAATGACTCCTGCTTCACAAAGACTCATTTACCTTTCAACAGCTTTGAGGTTCTCGGGGTCCATAGTCAGAGGCAGTTCAGTGCCTAAATCACTAGTGGTTACAGGAAGTGTCACTGACTTTCATAGGAACAAGGACAGAGTCACAAAATAAAGGTGCAACTCAGCATCAAGCTGTAGTGGGAATTAGATCAGGTCCTCTGTACTTATATATGCACAAGATATTATTTGTTAAAAGGAGACAATTTTAAAATAATTTCCATTATTTTGATTTGCCCTAGTTTTTCATGGCCCAGGATGTTCCTCTCAAAGGGTTAATTTAAAATTGTGCTGGCATTTAATCAGACACTTTGCAAGGTCCACAAGAAGCTTTCATTCAGCTTGGAAGATCTGTGCTGCAGTCCCCACTCTGCTCCCTACCACACTCTTCCCACCCCAGAGCGTGGCCTACAACCTGTGACCAAATCAGCTGGGGCGAGGAAGAAGTGGCATTGTACCAGTGGGATTTTGCAAAGTAATGGCTTTTGGAGAAAGGCATTTCCTGAAGCAGAAGCAGCCTGCAGGAGGGCAAGTTCAAAATGAGAGCACCAGGAAAGGCCCCCCCAGGAATTCCCGGCCCTAGTGCCCATAAGGAAACAACTGACCTACAGCAGAGCCCAGCTCCCTCCTCAGCTGGGGATCCCTGCAAGCCCCTCCTAGCTGCCAGAACACAGCACTGCCAAAGCTGCTGGACCTCTTCTTAGGCATATGCCCCAGATCCTTCAAATATAATTCCCATTCATTGGTGGAAGTGGGATTACTGGTTCCTGCCTGCTTTTTGGGTTGTCACTTACTTTGCCAGGAAATATCCAAGCCTTGTGGCAGGAGAGCACAGGCAGTTTCTTGTAGTGGGATAGAATATAAGAAAATAAAGATAGTGTAGAAAGTAATCTTACCCCTAAGGCGTTGCAGCTGGGCCAATCACGAAGGGTTAGGAACAGGCCTGACTTTACAGGCCACAGCTGTAGCCAGTGAGAAGAAGAGTGCTATGAAAGAGTGGTTGGCTGGTTGAGAGGGGAGCTGGGGTCAGTTGGCTGCTTTGTGAAGAAGGAATGAGTCAGTGCTCTGAGGAGCTGCCCATGAGAAACACCAAGAAGTTATGGAGCTTTTGTGATGAGGAGACAACAGTATGGAGCCCCTGCAATAAGATGACAACAGTTTCTGCCCTCCCCAAGGCAGCTGGCGTGAAGGGGAGGGAGGTGAGAGCCCTTGGCAGGCGAGGAGGCTGAAGTGAAAGTGCTCTGTCACTTGTAGCTGGCTCAGGGGCTGAGGCAAGGAGCAGGTAACTCATGGAAGGCTTTGGAGCCTCTGGTAACACAGTCTGGCTGATCTGCAGTGAAGTATGGCTGCATAAAACAGGCAGCAGGATGGGAGTGTCAGTACTGCCAAGAGTACTTGGAAAGAAAGGCCCTTCAGGCACAGGCACAATAAGGGTCAAGACTTGTGAAGTGGTGTAGTGGTGATAACAGCAGAGAAAAGATTGGTTTTGACCTTTTCAGCTGTGTCTCAGGGGCATGGTCTGTTAACAACTATAGTCCTCCCTCTGCAAGTGATTGAACACAGTGCATGCTAATTTATGGTACTTAATTTATAGACAATCATCTTTGATCTTTCCTAATGTCTTTTCCTGTAATTAGAGGGCCACCTCTCCTTTACTTTTTTTTACCTTTAATGGACATAAATCTCAAAGCAGCTGCATTGATATTTTGGCACTAAGACTGAAGCTGTAGGTCAAGTGTATTGTTTTTCTGAGATGGGACAGTAATGGACTTTTAACTCAGTCCCACAGCACAGCCTGTCCTAACACCAGCTGGCCTGTTCCTAGCCATAAGCATACTTTGTGGCAAAATGCAAGCTATTTATATTGTAGAGTTACAATTCAACACCCTTCTAGGAAACCAGGACTGTAGTAATATCATGCCCTGTTTATAGAGACATCATTCTCATGGAATCCTACATTGTCAGCAACAACACATCATGGAATCCTACATTGTCAGCAACAACACAAAGGTCCGTACGTAGGTACGAGTTAACCAGGTACAGGTAGGAGATAACTATCACATTGTCCCACTGAAATGTGTTTCAGTGCTGCCCAGTAAAATTGCTATTTGTGTGGCATTTCAAGGATGCACAGTGTAGGCTTTAAATAGTGTGTCATAACAGGGCTTCAGCCGGGGTTGTATCTAAAGGCTACCTAAGTTTAATAATATTTGGTGAGACAGCATTATTAGCTATACAGTGACAATCCAGCAGGTCTTGAAATGAGGCAGAAAAAGGGATTCATGATCCATGTGTCAAATTTTTGTTTATGTCTGCCTCATAAATCCATCATACTTTAAATCTCACCCTTGCTCTCCTTGTATTTCCAAGCTTGTTTGAACACTTCCTTAACACAGCTGGTGCCTATGGGATGTGCTGATATTGAATCAGTGCTGAGGACACAATGTTGAGCTCAGTCTAGGTCACATGAATATAAAATACCACACAGCATGGTGGAAACTCTGAGTTGCTCCCCTACCTTTTGCACAAACTGTAAGAACTCAAGAGAGGGTGCTAAGTGTGTTAAGCAAACATATCTGATAAGGAAACACCCACCCCAGTTTTCCTGTGTGAGTAGGATGTTAGATTTAGAGTGCACATCCCTTTGGTGCCCTCTTCCTTATCTCAGAAAAGACATTGCAGCATTTAATGGGATATCATGGAGACCAACAAAAGAAATTTAGGATTTGGAAAAGGTCTGTAAGAAAAAAGCTGGGAGAAACCATCAGGCTCATGTAAAATATCCTAGAAAACAAAGAAGAGGAGCTGTGGCACAGCTTATCAAATAATCAAATACTATAGAGGAAGTATTTTTTCAATAGAAGTGAGTAACCCAAAATGCCTGGAAAGTGTTTCAGTGTACCTCTGAAGAGAGCAAATGTATGCTGATTCAAGGATGGGTCTTAATTATGAGGATTTGCTCATGAAGGGGCTTCCTTGAACCTCTTTACAACAGTATGTAGCTCATGGGCTGGTGAATGACAGCTTTTTCATTAAATACATACAGTTTGGTAATTGTTTACACTGCCTGTTTTTAGAGGTAAAAGTCAGAACAGAAGTTTTTGAAAAATCTGAAGGATGATTCTTCAGCCTTTGTAAAGTGGCAAGAATCTTGCTGTTAAGGCAGGACATTTCCTAAAATCCCTGTGGGACTGATTATTAACTTTTCTCTCTTGATGTGTTTTCAGATCTAAGGCTTCTGCAATGCTGCATTGTTGGGGCTTGAAAGATGGTTTATATTTGCATCCATTGAGCACTTTTACAAGTGACCCTCAGTGCATTGGGAAATGTGTCCTTGATCTGTGTCAGTTGTGAGGTGCTGTGAGGAGTGCTGTGTTCTTTCTTAGGCTTCCCTATTCACTAAAGAGTTGGATAAACTGTAGGGAGACACCAGGATGGTACTGGGATGGAGCACAACAGATCAGAGGATAGGGAGAGAGGGCTCAACTTGTTCAGCCTGGAGAGGAGAAGGCTGAGAGGGATCTTGGCCAACCTTGGATTTGCACCAACCTCATCAGAGCTCACAGAGAAGATGGAGCCAGCCTTTTGTCAGCAGTGAACACTGATAATGAAAAGGTCACAAGCTGCATCAAAGGAAATTCCAAGTACTTGCATGGAAGAAGTTTTCCCAGGGAGGGCAGTCCAATGTTGGCAGAGGTTGCATGGTGATGCTGAGGAGTTTCCATGCCTGGTGACTGTGCTCCAGCCTGGCCTGGCAGCCAGCCCTGCCTGGTGGGTGAGGTGTCACTGCTGTTCTGTGCCTCAAGTGTGGCCACCCTTAAAGTGAAGAGAGGGAGCGTTTTGAGTGTGCCTGTGTTCCTGAACAAGAGTGGCAGTGAGAGGAAGCGGCACAGAGCAGTGGCCCTTATTGGAGGAGAGCTGAGATGAAGAGGTAGAGACCACAGCATGCTTTGTTTCCTTATAAAGACAAAATCTATTGCACTATGGGGTTTTGTCACCACTCACTTCCCTCTCTGGGCTCAGTTGTGGGCTTGCCTAGTTGCACTGCAAAAAAGGAAGAGTTTCCTTGCCTGAAGTGACAGCTGCTTTGCAGTCCCTCCACCCTACAAGAGGTTTGGTTTCTTTCAGAAGTTCTGCCCTTTCTGTTGGATTTGCAGCTTCTGAGCTCTTCATTGCTCTGACCTACTGCTTGAGCCCAGGAGGTAAGATCACAGCATCTGGTGGTTTTTTGGCAGGCTGCTCTCACTGAGAACCCCAGCAGTTTAACTGCACAGGAAATTGTGGCTGCCATGAAAAAACAGCGGGTTCTGTATTAGTGTGAAGCATTTTCCAGTAGTTTTGTGCACGGCAGTTCTACTGACCTTCAGGAAAGTGTTTGACAGATTTAATTTGGCAGAGTGGCTTTTGGCTGAGTAGAATGGTAGTCTTGGAGTTGGTATTGGCTTGGAGGGCATGATAAAGTAAGAAGCTATTATTTAGATTGAAGACTGGATCCACGTAAGAAGGGAATTTTAATTTCAGTGATTAGAAACACTGATTCATAAGCATAATGTATTTTGGCTCATAGTGCTTACAATGTAATCTGCTGGCTGTTAGGACATGTATATCAGGTTTTTAGAAATGTAATTTTACTTTCCAGTGGATAAATAAAACTGATTCATATTAGAGCCTGATTGCAGTAGGAACTTCTGCTTTTAAAATAGTGACATGGCGGAGGGGGTCCTAACGTTATATAATGTTATATTTATATACCTTTTAAATCTTGACTGGTAAATCTGGTCAGGCTGGTCCCTTGCCTTCTTTGGGGTTTCAGCTCAGGCTCTGGATGAATTGAGAGTTGTGATTGTCTACAGATATTTTAGGTGGTACTATTGTGAACAGGAACCTCCAGGCTTAGCTATCTTTGTAAGAGCAGTAGCCTTGCTGGTTTTGTCATATAGTGATTCCCTCAGCACATGGATTTGGTTTGAACACTGGAACTTTAGGTCTTTGTTATCACAACTGAAGTCTCAAACCAGGCTGGCTGACTGATCTTGTACTGCTACAGGTGTCAGGTGAAGATGATCTCTAGCAAATGCAGCTGGCTGCTCAGCAGATGAGGTTTGACCACCTTGCTGAAAGCAGATCACACTCTGGCACCCCTCCTGCAGAGGAACTCCAGCAGGTTTCACCTTCCTCCCCTCTTGCCTGCCCACAGGAGCAGTCTGGCCTCCTGAGCTGGGGAAGCTCTCATGAGTAGACAGGAGATGTGGAAACCCCCTCTGTGGTGGGAAACTCCACTGAGAAGTGATGCTAGAGCCAGGAGGGACTGGGAAGTACCTCTGGGAAGTACTGCCTGCTTGCTGGTAACATGAGCAGGAATTTCTGCTTCCATCCTGACTGTAAGGTCCAGATTTACTTAGCTCAGAAGCTGAAGGTCAAAAAAAGGGATGTGTTATCTTACTGGGTTTGAATCTGCTTCTTCAACTGGACTAGAGTGTCTCCTTGGACTGAACATTATTATGGTCATAAAATGTTTGTCCTTAAATCTAGTGGTGTTGCTCTTCTTCTCTTACTCACAGAACCTACAACACACTCCATTGTCTTGTATTTTGCTCTCAATTTTTTTGACCCCATTTCTTTCTGATTTCAGTCATGAGCAGCTTAAAACAGCTATGTAGCTTGGAATGGAGTTATCTTGTTAGAGAACCTACTGTAGAAGTCATTGCCACATGTTTTTATAAGGCATGAAAGAGCTAGGAAGTGATTGAGTAAAGGGGAAGGAAGGAGATGGGGGAGATCAGGGGAATAAAGTGCATTCAGAAGTGTAGCTCATTTTCATACCCAGCTCCTTCATGCAAAACAGCAGACTCCAGTGAAATGCTGATGCAAAACGTAAAATGTTTATCAAAATGAAAAATATTTAGGAGAAAATCTGAAACAGTGTTTAGGTGCTGCAGGATGGAGTACAGGAGGGTCTGTTGGATGCTCTGTGCATTTCCACAGTTATCCAAGGGGAAAGCTGTAGGATGGGAAATAAATTCCTGCCCCTTGATGAAACAAGTAGGGTGTCCTGGACATGGAGGCTGTGAGAGAGGAGAGTGGCATGTCCAGGCTTGGGGACCATGCCATAAAGCCAAATCATTCTTCAGAGGAAAGGGGAGCAGGAGGACTGTGCCTTCTGCTGCTCCAGGTGCTGCTTGAGTTTCCCACTGCACACTCTCAGCACAGCTCCCAGCACAGCACTGTCACAGGATAGGGGTCCAAGCAACAGCACAGCTCTAAGGAGGGCTATGTTCAGATGTGCTTTTCTTTTTCTGGTCTGATTTTGTGGGTGGAAGGGCCTGGTCACTGCTGGAATCGCTGAGGTGTCCTGCAAAACTGAGGACAGAATTCAACTCCTGGCATGGGAGAGACAGCAGCAGATTCATAAATCCTCATGGAACCAGGCAAATGCAAATATGTGTTTGTATCTAAAAACCTCCTTTTTACAGCTGGAACATATTTTTAATATTTTCCATGCACAGAGGAACTGTTTTCCTGCAAATGAACTGGAAGCAGAGGCTGTCTCCTCTCTTTCTTGCGTCAGTTACCAGGCTTCCACAGCACATTTGGGTCACTACTTCATGACCTGACCACTCAGCCTCAGGCTGAAGCACACAGGAACAGGAAGAGAAGATTCTATCTGTCTCTCCAAGCTTTTATGCCCATCTACCACCCCAGCTGTGCTGGGATAGAGTCTCATACCTATATCCAAAGCAGACCCTGCAGATGCTCTCCTCTTCTCTCCCCTTTGTTAGTGAAGATGGAACTGGGTGGGACACCTGTTGAATGACTGAAACTGTTTGTCAGTTTGAGAATCAAAATGTTCCTTTATCTATGGAAAAATGTTCTCACTTTAAAGCTAGCTAGTCTGTGTTGATAAAGAGATGAGAAAGATAAGTGACCCAACAAGAAATGCAGGGTACTGGATCAATTTTTTTTTCTTTTTTAAGAAAAATGCTACAGACTCTGAAAAATAATATGCACCTCAATGCTGTCTCCCTAGTAGGATGTATCTGACAGATACAAGACACATAAGGAGAGTATTTTTAGATTCAGAGCTCTGCTTTTTCAATGTCTTAATTTCCTTGAAGGATTAGCCCTTCCTGCCACTGAGTGGTATATTGGAAAGAGATCTCCATCTCTTTCCAGACCCTGTGGATTTTCCCTTCCCTTCCCTACTGTTGATCAGTATTTGATTTAGGACTCGGGCATCAAACTGACAAATGAGGTCCTTTATGAAATGGAACATTAACAAATAACTCATGGGCATTGCTGTATTCCTTCTGAACAGTGATAAATGTATTTTCTCTGTATTTTTTTTCAAATTGTATAAGGAAAAAAAAACCATATGAAGTGCAACATCTTAATAATCCCAGTGCCTACATACATGGCAAGATTTGCTGTTGCAGACACCAGTCTTTTAAAAAACCTTTGAGGTGAAGACTGTCATTTATTGTGGGCTAAATCATGAATCTTTATAATGTACTAGGGAGGAGGTATTTGCCATATCTTTAGAAAGACTCCTCTCTGATTTAAACAGCAAGATGCCACCCAAACTGAAGGTACTGTGATCCAAGTTACCCATTGTTAACAGAGCAAAGGATGTTTCTGTCTACTTTAGGATTTAAAATTTAGCTCAGCATCTTTAAGGAAATTTTAAAAAAATACTCATATTTATCTGTAGTTATTTCAGTAGGGAAACTGTCACAGCCCAACATGCATAACATGAAAAACTAACTTTTTTTAGTGAACCTCATGTGTTTGAAAATGTTGCAGTTTGTGCTTCATAAATGATTTTCAAAGTCCTTGTGTAAGACGTGTGTCCAATTGGCATGTGGTTCCAAAGGTGTTTGTGTTTGCTGATATTGTCAGCCATGGTGAGCAGCTGTCTGAGTTACTCACCAGCATGGAAGAGACATATGAACTCCAGTTTTCATCTTACATGACGAGCAGAAAAAAAGCTGTCACAAAAAAAAAAAAAAAATCCCCTCAGTCTGCCTGGAAGCTGTGACACCAAACAAGAGTAAAGGACATCGATGGGATTGTTTGTTTGTCTAAGGAGGCTGGGTACCCCGAGCTATCACTGTGAATGATCACTGGCAGCTCGCTTTAATTCAGCATTAAAGCTGCTATCCTATTTTGCTGTGGGTGCAGTATGGATCACCCTGCTGGTGCAGGGATGTAAGTACATTATTTTGATCAGAACTGTAAGAGAAATAACAGCTAATAATAAATATGTAGGAGAAAAGCATGAGAGTAGCAAATATGCTGAGACTGAAGTTTAATTGAGAGATGAGCTATTCTGGATTATGCTAAAGAACATGTTTGGCTGATTGCTAACAAGATGGCTTTGCCTGCTGCGTTTTAGTTGAAGGTTTTTGCTGATGAGCACAAGATGAAACTTGAAAATTGAGGAACTTCTAGGCCACACTGCTGTAGTTTTGTCACCTTGATTCTTCTTTCAACATGAGATCTACTGTATAGTTTATCTTTTTGTCACCCTTTAGTGACAATGAAAATGGCAAAAACTTGTCTCCAGGAGGAAAGAATCAGAACCTAGCTCAAAAATCTTCTCTTGTCTCCTCTTCAGCCCTCCACACTGTAGGAAATCAGCTGAGACAAATAATTTGAACAGAAATGCATATGGATATATGGACTTGTGTGTAGACTTATGAGAGAAAGATAGAGGGAAATATTTCTGGGGAGGAATATCCTATCAAGGATATTCTGAAGTGACCAGGAATAGGCAGGCATCCAAAGGTGGAATAAATGTGGGACAAATATTGAATATGTCTGAGATACTCTTGTTTTCCCTTGTACTTTTCTGGCCTTCAAGATGCTTCAGATCTGTCACGAGAGTTTCTGCACCATTCTAAGGACTCTTCTCTCTAATCCTCCCTGCTGATGGCATGATCCAGGGCAGGCTGGGCCTTGGGGGAGGATTGCTGGGGCTGCCTCTTTGATGTGAGCTGGGAGGGAAAGTCTATTGCAGAAGAGAGCTGGGGAAGTATTCCCCAGCCCTTACAGAAAGCTGGATGTTGGAAATTGAATTTGTGAGTGAGAAAAGAAAGAGAAAAGGAGCTAGAGCTATGAGCTCTGGCAAAGTGAAAGGAAGAGTTTTGTGTGTGCAGGGGGACAGTCTCACATTGCCCCATGAAACAGCTGACAGCTGTTTTGCAACAGCCAGTGCCTCTTATTTCATCAATTTCAGAAAAAATAAGCAAGTTTGAGGAGAAGATAGCAGGAAATTTATATATGCCAGGGAACATGTGTCATGCCCCTCTCCAACAGCCAGACAAGTTATCATATAATTAGCAAAGTACCAGTGCCTTAACACAAAATAAAGCCCTGATGGTAGAAAGTGAGTAAAAGTGAGTAAATTTTAGTAGTGTCTTTGACTTTCTTGAAACTAAATTCACAGTTAAGTTGTTCCTGACTAAACATGTTTGTGAAGGACAATGTTGTCCCATGAAATGTGCTTTTTTGCTTTGGGGAAAGGTACAACTTCACGTCTATCTATGAAGTGCCATTTCATGTCTTCAAGATTTTAATTGTCTTGCTTGCAACAAAGCTTAAACACCAGAGCAGTGGAGAAAAGTATCAAACAAGGTAACCATTTAATACAAGTCTTGGAAACCTTGACGTTTTAATGGCTTTGCCATTTATTATTTATAGTGCATGGTGGATGTACACTTTGCCAAGCAATGCATAACCAGGCAGCTCCTCTTAGAATGGCTTCAAAATCGAAAAGAAAATGAAAGAACATCAATATCCCTGGGTTTCAATTTAGCAATTATGTTCAGGTTTAAGATTATTTTAGTTCTTCCTTTATATTCCAGTCCAAAAATAGTTTGTTATTAGATCTCTTAAAACATCAGTGTGGTCATAGGTTCTTCTGAGGATAAGGTCAAATAAAAGGAAGCTTTTAGGGCATGGCTGTGACATATTGGTTTGGAAATGATGGCTGGGAAGGGAGTGCTTTGCTAGAGGCTCTTTTGTACCAGTTTGCTTGTATTCTCAGCAGCTTAGGTGAGAACCTCTTCCCTTTTTTACACCAACCGGTAACTCAGCAGTCTTCTGAGGAGGAAAGAGTGTATTTGCGACAACTTTGTTTTGCTTTTGCAATAGTGGGTTTATGCAGCTTGCCAAACTAGGAAGAAGTGTTGCTTCCAGGCAATGTTGTAATCCGGATGTCCTGAAGCCATCTGAATCTCAGACTGTCTCAGGGAGTTTTCTATTTACCTTCTGAATGTTTATTACCTTCCATTTATTTCTTGTTGGCAGTTCCAGTGCCTTTCTTGCACTGACCCAGGGAGGTGTCTTCCCCATCTCAGCATACTGCCTCAGCATCTAAGCACGTGCTGACTTTCACCTCATTCTCCCTGAGACACTTCAGCTCTTTCACTGATCTTCCATCATACCAAGTTCAAGATTCTTCCTCCCAGCTGCTCCTGATCTTCAATATCTCATCTGTGCTGACAGCTAAGCTGTTTGTCTTCAGTCTACACCAAACTCCCCTCTGTTTTGCCAAACCTCTCCCCCTCCCAGCTTTTCTCTTTGCTTCTGGCCATCCATCACTTTGCTCAAAGCCATTGCCTGGTTCTCACCAGCTGGTTTTCCCTTTGCTCCTTCCTCAGGTGGCTCCTCAACAAATGTTCCCCCCAAAGGAGCTCTTTCAACTTGTTCACATTGCTCATCATCATTGCTCATCCACATATTCTCCTTTCCTCTTATATCACCCTCTGCATTTTTTCTCTGCATTTGCCAGGTCATACTGATTTTGCAAACAGTTTGGAGTGGAGCAGTGCACTGTGTGCTTGTGAGTTATCAGTGATTGGACTATTCACTCAGGATTGTCGGATGCCCTCTTGATGGGATGCCCAAAGTATTTTCAGTTTGCATGGGAGATGGTGAAGTGCTGAAAGAGGTTGAACTCTAGAAGCATGTGGCTCTGCTCTTGGCTGGTTAAATCAGTAAAAAATATTGGGCCTGACCTCTTCTACTACTATCCAGAAGCATTTTACACCTCTCTGTGCCTCAATATTACCATTTAATGATTTAAGCAAAATAAGCATTTTAAATACTGGAAGGTGGCTTTTTGAAAGGGGATTTTCTCCTTTTTTTGCTGTGTGTTGCTGAAGCTCTGGACTTTCATTCACTTGATTTCCTTATGTTTTGTTTTTCCTACTTGAACAATTTAAAAAGTGACAGTGATTTTTTGTTGGGAATAACTCTGAAGCCTTTAAATCTGAAAATTCTGGTGCCTTTCTGAATCTCACTGTTGTGAAACCACAGTGGGGTATTAATTAGCAACACCCACTGGAACTGACAGGCTGAAGTCAAGAGGTGCTGTGAGGGCGAATCTGTGGGAGAAGCTCAGTTGTGTGTTGGAGCAGGCAGTGACCATCCTTCTGTCACCTGAGGAGAGCCACCCTGCAGGTGATGGAGGACCAGTCCTTGTTCTTGGTGTGTGCCTGAGATGAATCTGATTGCTCAGCTAGGTGTAGTTACCTTCACAACAGTGGTAATGCTGACCTAAAGAAGTCAAAACGGGTCATTACAGCAAAGCCCTTCATCCTATAATTAGTATAAATGTCCACATATGTAAACATATGTACTTCTAATAGGATTCTCTGTGTTTAACAGATTACTTAATTACATATCAGAGGTCATGACTTCCTCGTAAGAGGCCATTTTATGTTGGTGATATTTTTTTCTCAAAGTTACTTTGCAAAAGTAATCTTATAGGCAAAAGCCTGTAGTGTTTCCTACCTCTTAAGCCTAGAACAGTCTTCATGCTTCATTTAAAGCTGTGTTGTGAATTATATTGCTTGATCAAGTGAGTGGACTAGAAGGAATGACCTTGCCAAGGAATATGGACTTTCTGGCTGATAGTGTAAGGTTTTCATGTGGCCAGGTGCATTTTAGTTAACCCACAATTTGTAAAAACACACAGCAGGCAACAGAAAAAGATTGGCAGTGAGGAATCAGAAGCAGGAAAGATACCAGGACGGACCGGGGGAAGAGTATAGATCTAATTTTACCCTAACACACATAACCCACGTTGCTAGTGGATCATAGGGGTTTTTGAAAGGTAGTCCTTGAAAGTATGGTGGTTAGAACCCACTGCAAGAGCAATGGCATCATGGACTCTGCTGCACTTCTCTAGTTATCAAGGTCGGAGTGAATGAACAGATTTTTTTATTGCTGTCCTCATCCTAAAACCACAGTGATTAGGCAGGAAAAGGGTGCATGATGCTACTGGGAGGCAGCAGACAAGAAGTTAACCACATGAGTTGCTTTTGGGCTATTTCAAAGCTGTGTCCATAGTGGTTTTCACAGACACAAGGAATCAATGCATGAGTTCTGCAGAGCATTGACTCTGAAGCCCAAATAGGCTGTACATAACTCTGTGTTTTTACACAAATTGCAAATCTAGGTTTTGGTTTTTCTTTTTTTTTTCTTTTTTTTTTTTTTAATTATGCAGTGTGAATTTTAATTTGGGAATGGCATATTTCTGATTTTTTTCCTCTCATTTGATTACTGTATCTACAGCAACCACTTCCCAGGATCAACTCAGGTTTCCATTCCATTCTATTTAAATAGTTGTTTGGTTAATTAATACTTAAAGAGACATAGGACACTATAGTCATTCTCACAAATATAGAATAATAGATAGTCTCTCTCCTGAATAGTTTCCTCATGAATATATTCAAGGGACAGTAGGACAGATGGGGACATTATCCCCATCTGAAAAAGCAGGTGGGGATAATGTGCATCTTCTGGCAGTGTACGTAATGATGCCATAAAAGAAAGTGAACTTTCCCTTCCTGGTTATTAAGGAAAGTGCCTGTAAAGTGAAAGTCTAATCCTTGCTCCTGTTTTATATCTTTGATGAGAGGAAAGACAGGAAAACTCCTTCTGGCCACATGTTCCTAAAGCCACCCAGCCTCAGGCACTAACTTAGGCACCTTGGGAGGAAAATACTTGAACTCCCACATATCCAGGGAGAGAAGTAGCTGACTTTTGGGAAGCCAGACCTGGTGCTCTGAGCACCTTATGAAGGAGCTTCTCTCAATCCCTCCACCTTGTCAGGGTGAGCAGCCTTCTCATTAGGTACCCAAAGGTAAGTGGTGCAAATGTCCCCTGAGGTTCTGGTTCCATCCCAGAGCCTTGGGAAGCACCTAGGGCTGCTTCTCTGTGAGCACTGTTGAAGAAATGACTGGATAAATGTGTTTCCAAGGGGGAATAACAAGAACCAGCACCATTTAGTCCATTTTCTCCATGAGAAATGAAAGTCAGCAGAGGTAGGATTTAATTCCAGTTAATTAGTATAAATAAAACTGTTGTAATTTTGAGCAGGGCCTGGCAAAACAACAGGAGGGACATGGAATTGTATTTCATGTACACAGGATTTTATCCCTTCACTTGATTTCAGGATGCAGAGAGGAGCTGGGTTTTCAGCTATGGCGAGCTGCTCCAAAGCTTTGAAAACCCAAGTGAAAACCTCTCTCTGTTTCATCACAGCTGCAAACCCATAAAGCACCAAATGAAACAAGTGTCTTCTCCTTGCAGACCTGCCCCTCACAGAAGTCAGGATGGCATCAACAGGGCACTTCTCCGAGGAGGAGATGGCAGAGCTGCGGGAGGCCTTCAGCAAAGTTGGTGAGTGCAGCCAGCAGCAAAGGCACTGCTGAAGTGTGAACCTGTGGCCAGCTCTTTTCTCATGGTCTGACTGACCAGCTGTGAGGAAATGGAGTTTGTTCCAGCACTGATCACACATCACCCACAGAAAGCCCTTTTCCTGCCACTGCAGGCCTCCCAGATGAAACCACATCATCTCACTGCAGAGCACTGGCCTCTTACACAGGGGGGTGTTGGGGCTCCAGCAGGATTAAAAAAAAAAACCCTCAAAAGCTGTACAGCAAACCATGTTGGAAATATTCTCAAGTGTCTTCCCAAGAATATTGTTTATTCACAACAAATTATTTGGAAGACAAAAAGGTCCTATTTTAATGTAAATTGAGTATTCCCTATGGGAAGGAAGAGTGTGGAGAGGACAAATATGCAGATGGATAAAAAATTTGTAATCCCTTCACAATGACCTTTCAAGCCCTTTCTACCGTGTGTTTTCTTTCCAAACCTTTGACATCTCATCTGATTTGTCTTCTTTAAAGTCACACAGACCCATCACTGTCTACCCAAATTCTCAGAAAAGAGAAAAAAAAGAGAAAAGACAGAATTTCTCACAGCTCACTTAACTCCTATCAGCCTCACTGGATTATGCACTCATCAGCTGTCTGTGCTGATTCAGGTGGTGGT
This sequence comes from Molothrus ater, assembly GCF_012460135.2. NCBI lineage: Eukaryota > Metazoa > Chordata > Aves > Passeriformes > Icteridae > Molothrus > Molothrus ater. The sequence continues at coordinate 61,957,961 of NC_050479.2, read as the reverse complement.
TGGTTGATTTCTGAGCACACAACAGTCTAGTCTGGCAATCTTAAAAATCTGGTCCCTCTAAATGTCCCGTACACCCAATGCCCTGAGAAGGCAAATCACAGAATCCTAGCATGGTTTGGCTTGGAAGGGACCTTAAAGATTATCTAGTTCCCACCCCACAGCCATGGCAGGAACACCTTCCACTACATCTGGTTGCTCCCCCAAAGGCTGGAAGGAAGCTCTCATTCCTCTCCCAGACATTTCCCTCTCCAAGTCCAGATCCTTTTGTTGAATGCCATGGTGAGATGGATGGGATGCTCTTTGCAATCCTTGTTAATCCTGCTACTGATGCTGAGAGCTGACTGTCTTTTTGCAGCATGTGACTCAAATTGCAACTTCCTATGCAGGAAGTCAGCTCACGCTGCTCTGAAATCACCTCAGCCTCCAGGATGGGGAAAAGAAGCCTACAGAAAAAGAAAGACACAGATACTGAAAAGCCAAATATAAATAACTATATATATATATATATATACATGCATGCATGTGTATATATATACATCATATAACTATATATCTATATATAGATATATATATCTGTGTCATAACCACAGTGTTTTAACAGAAACTCTCCACGGAATAAACTCAGTTTGCTTTTTATCTGTGGAGTTTTTCACTAAGTGGAGAATAAAGGGCTATGAACCTGTATTGGTGATCTTCTGATCAAATACTATCCTGTATTGGTGATCTTCTCTACCAAATACTTGCAGGAACCTCAGCAGGAGCATTCATGTTAGCACCATCACAGAGAAACACAGAAATATTTATTTTGAGGATGACCATATGCAGTTCCAGCCTACTTCTGATGTAATTAGATCCAGAAAACAGGCCAAAATCACAAATTATATCTATGGATAAGTGCATATGTGTATTGTGTCAACTTTATTTTCTTTAGCTGTTCTGTGGACGGGATGCTTCCTCTATAGATCACATTTGTCAGTGTGTAAACCTTGGAATAGTAATTATATCCATTTAAACCTAGCTTTGTTAAGATATTTATATGTCTAAACATATAAATTCATCACTGTGAGTTTTTCTTTGTTAAAAAGTGATTGTAATTATTTCTTGAGTGTGAATAACACCAAAGCAATTGAAAATACCAGATTTCAAGACAACAAATCTTTGTATATAATGTACCTTTCCTTGGATAAAACAACATCAGCCTTTATGTGCAGAAATGGCACTGGGCTGATGTAGAATGTAAAAGTTTGCTTTTATCTTTGCAGATATCAGCGGGAATGGCTTCATTGATACCAATGATTTAACAGAGGTGTTGAAGGCTGCCAATCTCCCTCTCCCAGGATACAAAGCCAGAGAGCTCATTCAGAGTCTGACAACCACGGGGAATGGCAGGATCAGTTTTGATGAATTTATTTCAGTAAGTAAGGTGTTATTTATTTCAGTAACTCAGGGTGATCCCCCAGGCACAGCAGAGGCACAAGCACAGGCTCTCATGGGCACCTCATTAATCCAATGAGTCTCCTCACTGGAAGAGTTGAAAGCAGAAAATAAGCAAACTAGAAATTCTGCAATTTACTGGGACAAGTTATGTGAATACAGCTGCTCATTGCATAAATGTCATATCATTTAGTATGGTTGATGCAGCAAGATATAGTTTTTCAGTTATACACTGCAAAAAGATGATGTTCTGGCTAGATGATTACAGAAAGTGTTAGCAGATCAAAACTGAAAACTTCAAGGGGCACTTTTTAATCAAAAAACTTATTTTTCTGGTCTGAACTGGGTCAAAGGCAAATGCTAAAATAGTGGAATTTCCCTCAGGATGGAGAAGTATATTTTTACTTGCTGTTTCTTCAAACCCAAACTGCTGTGCTCCAAAGTAACATTTCTATTACCTAGCTGATCTTTGTTCCCTGATTTGAAAGCATAAAAGCTGAGTTTAATCCTTTTGTACCTCAGCAGATGATACACAGATTATACCCAGAAACCCACTGAAAATACTAAAGCTGCCCTTCCCTATTCATGAAGCAATGAGAATGTGTCTCCTGGCCCAAGAGATCACTCTTTTAGCTTGGTTTAATTCTCCAAAATTCTAAAATCCTCTCTCATGGCTTGAAAGATTTTCCGAGACTTGAAGAGTGATGATGTTGCCAAGTCATTCCGGAAGCAGATCAACAAGAAGGAGGGGATCTGTGCCATCGGCGGCACGTCGGAGCAGTCCAGCGCTGGCACGCAGCACTCCTACTCAGGTGGGTGCAGCTGTCCCACCCTGACAGCAGCCAGTGAGCCCTGGCTGCAGCAGCACAAACACCTGCCCACTGCTGGCCCTGCTCACCAGGGAGGTTCCCCACTGCTGGTGACCCATTTCCCTGCACATTTTAGCAGGCACTCATTCTATAAACTCCCCTTGCAACCAGATAGTTCCTGACTTTTTCCCATGGAGGGCACAACTGTCACACAACAGTTGGTTGCTGTCGTTACCTGCTGGGCACAGCCCTCACGGAAGCAGTTCCATGGAGAGGAGGTTCTACCCTTGGCAATCTTCTGCAGGGACAGGAGGGGGGGACTGGCTCTCTCTGGGGAAGGGGGAACAGAGGATGCTTCCAAGGACTCCATCTACCACCTCCTCTGAGCTACTGGGAGCCATGTGAGCTGCTGCTGGTACAGGATAGCTGTGCTTCAGCCCTGCTGAGCTACTGGCACATCTGCCCATTACCCTCTGAGTGCTCTTTGTCAGAGCCCACTCCTGGCCAGGCTTTTCTAGATATTCCACATGAAGAGGATGTAATGTGCAATACAGAATTGTTTGAAGTTATGTGAGGTTTCTGTTTAGCAGAGTGGTACAACACTGCATTCTAATGACAGTGAAAGCACAAATTACCACTTGCAGAGCTTAACATCTGCACTATGCATTTGAACAACATGGACTTCATTACCAGTCTCTGTAATATGCCTGATCTCATGACCCAGCACAACCCTAGTGAGTGGGAAGGGGTATTGAGGGAGTATTAACCAGCTCAAGCCCTTTGCTGTCCTCCGCTCCTTTGCTGGTCTCCTGAGAGCCTCTTCCATGCAGGGTTTTGTGGATCTGTCACACTGGTGGGAAAGGCTCTCCCAGGAGTTCTGCCCTTGTCAGTAAAACGGTGGTAGAGGCACTGCACAGCAAACTGATGGATTTGATGTTGTGTCCACAGAGGAAGAAAAATATGCCTTTGTCAACTGGATTAACAAAGCCCTTGAGAAGGACCCTGACTGCAAGCACGTGGTGCCAATGAATCCAGAGACAGATGACCTCTTCCAGGCAGTCGGTGATGGCATAGTGCTTTGGTAAGTGATACCTTTCCTTCTCACAAATGGGAACCATGAGTCTGCAAGAACTCACATTTCTGTTCAAAGTGAACCTGCTGAATTTACATTAAGCTCAGGAGCGTTTGCAGACTCAGGGCCTTGATAATACTAGGGTTTTTGTGCTTCTTTTATCTTCAGAAATATAAAGCATATTTCATGCTTAATGAGAATTTTTCCTTGCCTCTAGACACTTAAAATTAAATGAAGTAAGTGAAATTTGAGGAGCTGCTTGGTTTTATTTTTGCCCAAGGACTTTTGGTGTTTCACACAAAATAGCACAAAATACTGAGTGCTTCCTCAGACATTTTTGACACAATAAATTTCTTACACAACTTCACCTTGTGGCATTCTTGGCCTCACACCTAAGTACAATCTGTATGTAGCCCAAAATAATTCCTTAAGTATTGAGTGTGTGCCTCTGTGTATATATGTAGAAGCAGAGGGTGATAATCTGTTTTTGTTAAGTAACTCTCCAGCTCTTTGATTTGTCCTGCAATGTAGAGAACCTGTATTTTGTGCACACATAGCTTAATGTATTTCTTGGGGTTTTTTTTATTTTATTTCCAGTAAGATGATCAACTTTTCAGTGCCAGATACCATTGATGAGAGAACAATCAACAAAAAGAAACTCACACCCTTCACAATACAGGTACTTAAACACAACAAAATCCTTTGCTTTTCCCCTTATGATGCTTTTGTGTAATCACTTGGAGGAAAGGCTGGTTCGGCCCAACACAGTCAGGCAAAGTTGTTTCTGGCACAGTGAGATGCTCAGATCCATGTCATAAAAACATAAAGAATTATATTCACATTTCTTTCCACACATATGAGCAACCTGGCTGACCAAACACAGCAAATAATATTCACCAGATGAGAGCTTTAGATGTTTTTGTGGTAGATGACATATGAATGAATAATACAGAGATAATACAGTGACCAGTTGCAGTTGGAGTATCTCTCAGAAGGCTGAATCCCTCTTTTTAAGACATGACAATGGACCTGAAATCGCAACTGCTGTTGTTGCAGTCTGATGTCCTCACCAGAATATTAACTGTGACTCTGGCAGTACCAGTGCAACATGCCTGGAATCAGACCATTGCTGTTGCATGCCTTTTACAAGCCAGTATTTCACCTTGAATACTGAATCCCTCCTTTATTTCTATCACATGTACATATAGATGATTGTTTGAATGGACAAAAAGGGTGTTAATTTTCACTACTTAAAGTTTATTGTGTTTCTCACACAGCAGTATGTAGAGAGATATTTTTATATGAACAACATCTATGTACCTGGTACAGAGTATAACTAGATATATGGAACACATCTGAACCTAACCCAGTTTAGCCCTCAGCTACTCTGATTTGATGGAACATTAGCCAGACTCAAGTAAGCTCAGAAGCCATTAAATTGGATTTTTATGCTGTATACCTCGTTTTTGAGTTCTAATCAGTTTTGGTCAGCAGCCTAACTTAATGATGCAGCTCTGATCAATCCCTGTCACATGTATACATGATTTGATCAATATAGCTTCCACTTTAACTTAACCCTTTTACAGCTGTCTGCTGGAGAATAGGCAATTAATTTGAAGTGGTCCAATTTTTCTAGCTTATGAGAATTTACACTATGTCTCTCTCTGCATTTTGTATCTAATCAGATCTCCCTGTCATGACAGCAGTGCTGAAATTCATGTGAAAAACTGCAAAGCTGTGTGATAAATTATATTTTCCAGGCTTCTTTGCCTGCCTCACTTGCCCTCTGTTTACAAAGCACCTTTTTGTATACTGTAGACCTGAGGATCAGACTTTCTTATTCCCTTTATTTTAAATGGCAAAGGAACATAATGTTCCTGAAATATCACTTTTATTTCTGCCTGTCACTGTGAATCACTGAATCCCTCAGCTTCCTCTGCACACTCCCAAACCAGGAGTCCATACTCCAAAGTTCAAAAAGAAAATGTCCAGATATTACCAGTTCTGACCTTGGCTGAACTGCAAGGCTAAAAACTCATCAGGTTGATTCATACTGATTCCTGGGACAGTGTGTTCTTTGCAAACACTGCCAGCTAGCAGCTTACTTGTATCCTAGGTATCAGGGCTTCTGCCGAGTGCTTAGGGAGAGGAGAGCCTGGAATATCTGCCAGTTGATGGGGCTGTAGCTCCTTTCCTCCTCCCCGTGTGCAGGACTGAGCAGAGAAGAGTTTGCCCCATGCTGAAGCTACATCTGTACTTGAGAATGAGCTCGAGCAGTAGCCCTGGGGAGAGCCTGGCCTGGGTAACCAGCATTGAGCCAGGACATCACTGTGGATGTAGCTGTATGCTCTGAGCTCCAGTGCCTTGTGATCTGACATTTGCCACCTCTGCCAAAATGAGGTCCTTTCTGTCTTTGTGTTGAGACCCAGAATCTGTCTGTAAATCCCCAGGAGAGTCTGCATTCCCCTGCCCCTGTGGCCAGACATGTGTCCTGGGCTGCACCAAAAGAACTGTGGCCAACAGGTCATGGGAAGTGATTCTGTCCTTGTATTCCCCTCTGGTGAGCGCCCAGAGTACCCACCTGGAGCACTGCCTCAGGAAAGACGTGGTTCTGTGTGCTTAAATGCATTTACAGTGAAGCTGCCTGCAGATTTCATTCATTTTGGCTGTGTTCCCTTCCTGTAGCCTCAGCTCTCAAGTTCTGCATCATTCAAAAGTTCTCATCTTCCTCTAGGAAAATCTGAACCTGGCCCTGAACTCTGCTTCAGCCATTGGGTGCCATGTTGTTAACATTGGAGCTGAAGACTTAAAAGAAGGGAAACCTTACCTGGTTCTGGGTCTTTTATGGCAAGTCATCAAAATTGGACTCTTTGCTGACATAGAGATCAGCAGGAATGAAGGTATGTATGGCTCTTCCTTTCAGTGCCCCACTGTCATCACTGCAGAGTCTTTAGGATAAAGCTATTAAAAAAAAAACCTGGATTTTAATTTTTTTCTTCAAGTATTCGTTGTCTCTTTTCTTGACTGGTGTAATTTTCCTTGCTTTTCACAAGCTTCAGCACTCAGAAGTCCAAGGCTTTCTGCAGAGTTGTGTGTTCAGAGCCTTTTCATGCTCATTGTGTCAGGATGGTGGTCTGCATCCTGACCCAATGAGCATGAGAAGACTCTGAACAGTGGTCTGCATCCAAGTATATTGGTGTATTGGTGCTAAATCTGGGATAAGCAAATCTGCATTCAGGAGGCTTGACTCCTTCTTGCTCTTGATTGCCAAACATCTTTCTTTGTGAAATCATAGTTATAGAATCATAGAATAATTTAGGCTGGAAGGAACCTGTGGAGGTGCACCTTGGAGATCTGACTCAGCCATCCAGCCACTTGCTTTCAGCAGTACAACACCTTAAGTATAACATCTTAATGTCAGAGGAGGTAGCTCAGGGCCTTTTCCTGTGTTTTCTGGGCAGCCTGTTCCAGAGCCCAACCACTCTTGCTCTGATTTTTTTTTTTTCTAGTTAGAATCTTGTTGGTATTTCCCTTCTGGTACCTTGTGTCCACAGCTCCTCATCCTTTTCCTGGGCATACTGGAAAAGTGCAGATCTGGCCCCTCTATAATGGTTGAAGACAATACTTGCTCCCCTCTCAAACCTCTTTTCAGGCTAAATAGACCCAGTTTTCTCATCCTCTTCCCTTATATCACAAACTTCCATCCAAACATTTTGTGTCCTTCCACTAAACTCGCTTCAGTTTGTTAATGTCTCTTTTATACTGGGGAGCCAGAAACTGGACCCAGCATTCCAGGTGTATCTCACCAATGCCAAAATTCTCCATGAAGTAGCTTCATCATGAAGGCTGTGGGTGTACCTGCAGTCCACACAGCACCTCATCTCATTGCTTTGTTCCCCATGCCTCTGGACAGTCCCTCACCCAACAGTGACACTTCTTTCCTCCAGTTTCTGTGCAGGTGTTACCTTCATTGCCTCAACCCTTTCACATTTCTGTCCCTTTCATTGCCAGAGCCACCAGTTCCCATTCCTTTGTAGGTAGCCTTGCCCTGCTTATTTGCTGTTTTTTTCCTTTCTGGTATTTTCTCCTTCACTTCTCATCTAAGACTTCATCTAAGGCTAGACAAGCCAAGAAAATTCTGATTTTTTTCAGGTTCTCTTTCCCTCATAGCCCTTTTCTGCAGCTGTTTCAGGTAAAACTCTCCTTTCTTGAACATGAGACCCTGTATTTCCAATGAACTTTCATGAGCACATGATATCAAGGCAGTAATACATCCCAACCTCTATGGGAATGATCTGGGATGCACTTAATATCATGTTGGATTTTCCCCATGTCGTATCAAATGGTGGCTCAGAGTAGCTTAGAAGACATCTAATCCACTCAGGTTCTCATCCTTCGTTCATATAAGCTTTTAGCTAATAGCAGTTATTCATATTAATTCCCCAGAGAAGGTCTTTGAACATGGCACTATTAAATTGCATTCCATTTTTATTACTGTCATCTAGTTCGTTCTGTCTGGTTTCCTGATCATCCTCTGTATTGACTATGCCACCTATTGACTATCGTCTTCACGTTTTTAGCATGTTGTAAGTATTTGTGCCAAGATAATTGATGCAAAAAAAATGAGAAAACATTAATCCAAAAATCAATCCACAGTCAACTCCACAAGAATCCTTCTTCCGGCCTTCTGGCAGTGTCAACACTGTTCTCTTCATAAAATCCTCTGTTTATTTTCAAATGCTTCTATTATCCCCCTCTAGTCCCCATTGCACCCTATATCAAATTATCTGTGTAACTCCAGTTATGGTATGTCTCCACTGTTTCCTTTATGTAGCCAACCCATAATTCTTTCAAGGTCTGACAAAAGATACTGGAAGAAAATCAGAGCAATGTAACACACTCTCCCTTTTTTACCACATTAATAATTAGTTTCTATGTTAGTTCTTCTTTGCAAAGCTAGTTCTACAGCCTTTCATGGTCCAAGGTTTCCAGGGTCAATCCTCCCATCCTGCCTGTTCCTCCTCTTGTGAACATAATACCCTATTTACACAGATAAATTGATATCTCCTCAATTGACAGATGAATTAGCCCTACTGTCCCACAAGCCCACGAGGTCATGTGCAAGTATTCCAGAATGCCTGAGTGAATCCAGTTTCAGTATGAAGGTCACTGAGATTTCTTCTATCTAAGCTGCAAAAAGCCTGTGTTCATATTTTCATTCCAAGCTTACCCCTGTGCTCAGCATCACTGCATCCAGCTCTGCACTTCTCAGCACAGGAAAGACTTGGACCTGTTGAAGTGGGTCCAGAGGAAGGCCACAGAAAGGCTCAGGGTGCTGGGGCACTCCTATGAAGGTGGGCTGAGGGAGCTGAGATTGTTCAGCCTGTAGAAGAGAAGGTTCCAGGGAGATCTTATTGCAGCCTTCAACACCTGAAGGGGCTTATGAGAAAGACGATCACAAAATTTTCAGTGGGGCCTGTTGCAATAGCAAAAGGTGTAATGGTTTTAAAAAAAGAGGGTAGATTTAGACTGGATATGAGGAAGGAGTTTTTTGCAATGAAGGTGGTGAAACACTGGCAGAGGTTGCCCAGAGAGGTGATGGATGCCCCATTCCTGAAAACATTTAAAGTCATGTCAAATGAGGCTCTGAGCAAACTGATTTAGTTGAAGATGTCCATGCTCATTGTAGGGAGGGTTGACAAGACCTTTATACTCATGGGCAGTTCTTAGACCACACTGAAATTGTCTTCCACTTGTGTATGATCCACTACTAGATACACAAATTGCAACCTTGGAATCATTTTATTGATGAGACCCTTTTTCTGTTTACATCTTCTGTCACGCTAACCCAGCTTGAATTTTGGCAATATTTTGGCAACTCACATTTTACAAACTAGGGTAGGAAAATGTGAAAGAGAGAAAACAGTTACACATTTTCTTCGACAAGTATTCACATAATTTTTTTTTTTTTCCTGCTTAGCCTTGATTGCTCTTCTGAGGGAAGGAGAGAGCCTGGAGGATCTGATGAAATTGTCCCCGGAGGACCTGCTGTTGAGATGGGCAAACTATCACCTGGAAAATGCAGGATGCAACAAAGTCAACAACTTCAGCTCAGACATCAAGGTATGAGAAATACTGACCAACAAAAACAAAACAGCAGCCCTACACCCAAATTCCTGCTCTCCACACAGGGACTGTGCACTGAAACACTCCAAGGAGCTGAGACTGCTCTGTCGAGCACATGGAGCTGGGTACATAAAATGCTTTCATTGGGGTTTACCTTTTCACTCAGTAGTATTCCTCCTCTTCCTCCTGACCTCCCAGTTATCACTGCCAGCTCCTGCATACCAGATGCCTGGGAAAGGAATGGCTGCTGGCTCTGGACAGGGCATTAAACGCTGTATTTTCAGTTCCTTACCTCTATTGCTCACCTCCTTTCCAAATCTCCCTAAATTATTCTTGACCTGGCTTTTGTTTGGAAAAGCCTGGACCTTACTCAAACATGTAGAGAAAGATGATTGGGCATTTCCAGTTCCCCCACTTGATCTTTCCTTCACCTAGGCTATGTGCTCCTCTGTCCCAACATTTGCTATAGCCCTGAATGCAGTTTTCTGTGAGTTTTAATTCACTGGGACTATTGGGAATACTACAGCTAGACAGGGAGACACTTGCAAGGGTGGGTGTCTGTAGTCTAGGCAGTATTATTTCATATACTCAGAATCTCTTGGGCTTGTGGGTGCAGATTTCAGCAGAGCATTCTCTTTAGGACTTTAGTTGTTCCCAGACAGATGTAGCAGAACCTGAGTGGTTCCCACTGATTAATTTCAGACACTAAAACCCAGTGTGAGTCCCAGACAGCATTCCAGATCTGTAGAGGCTGTATAAGGGAGGATATCTGAGCTGGCTTATAAGAAAGCCAGGGGCTGGCCAGCACACCAACCTGACCTGACTTCCCTGCTCCCAGAATAGCATGGGAAAAATCCAGCTCCTGAGGTACCTGGTCATAGGCTTCACTAGGGACTGAAACATAAGCACAAGCATTTAATTGAAATACAGAAAAAAAAAAAAACCACCAGGGAAGGCAACAGGAGGGGTAGAGAGTCACATCTGATAATGCAATTTTTATTGTAACAGATTTTTGGTTGAATGGGTGGAGGTGACTGGAGAATATCCAAGAAAAAGGAAGGGAATGGAGTCTTTCCCATCTTTCTGTGTGCTGGCCAAAAAGACTATGGTTCAGCTGATTAAATCTTATCTACAACTGAAAGCTAAATCACAATTCTGGTGTTTATAGTTGGAAAAGAAGACACATATTTACAAGATTTCAGTGTTTACAGACATTCTCTAACTAAGTCTGTCTCCCCACCTCACTTCTGTTGTAAATAACCACTTCCTAGTTACAGTACATAGTAATACAGATGTAAAATATTTAAAATAATTCAGGTAGTCTGCTTAATATTTTGAAGAGCATCAGTTGGGTTAGTTAGTAAAGTCCCTAGACATTAAAATGTAGCTTTATTTTCAGTTCTTTGAGCTCTTTTTGAAGTGAGTTAATATTTTCCACATATGGAAGCAGTGTTGTATTTCACAAAAGATTAAAGACACAACATGATAAACCCCTGTCTTGTTCTTGCCCTTTTGCCTGAAAAATGCTGATATTGTTGTCAGTGTTAACTTTTGTCCTTGAAAACTATGCCTTCTCTTCCACAACTGTTCCAGCCTTGCTTTGAAATCCACTTTAAACATCTGCTTTCTCCTTCTGCATTTTCTTTTATTAAATGCTCAGCAGCCTGACTTCTACAGCATTATAAAGGTATGCATTTTCTTACCTCTAATTTTACCTTCAGTGAATTCTGATGTCATTTTGTTGCTGCCCTTTCTGTGAGTTCCACACACAGTGTTCTTGTCTCATGTGTTGGGCATTCTCCAGCACATATATATTGTGCTGGAGAAGGGGAGAAATAGATCTGGCAAACACAGCATAAAGTAGGAATTGCTAAGTGCTTCCAGCTTAATTAATTTAGTTGTGTAGCCCAATGATCGATGTAATAAAAATGAAGCATGCCTGCACATTGTTCAGGGGAGCACTGGTAAGCAAAGGGCTGAGCTTTAGATGTAATTTTTCTTCCCTTTAATTTCTCTGTCTGTCACAGGACTCAAGAGCTTATTACCATTTGCTGAACCAAGTTGCCCCCAAGGGAGATGAAGAAGGCATTCCAGCTATTACTATTGACATGTCAGGATTAAGGGTAAGATGAGATAAGTTTGGAGTAAATGCCAATATTTTCTGTCCATTACTTGCATTCCTGGCCAACACAGGGCTGCACTGGGATGTCAGAACCAGCAAATTCTTTCTTGCATTGCAACATGATCTTGTAAATCAGAAATCAAAGCTTCCAAAGAATTAAAGAAGAAGAATTAAGAGTTATGTGTTTGGATTTTTGTTAGATAGTAACTTCGGAACTTCAGCAACCATTTAATCACAGTGATAAACTACTAGCATGGAACAAGTGTATTTAAATACATTTATCTGTGAATTTCATCAAACCATCACGTTTATATGGAATATGGCTGTAAAAGCAATATGGTGGTGGTTGAATCATGGACAAAGCCCATTTGAAAACACAGACTTGCCATTAGTAAAAGTGGGAATGGGAATAGCTGTAAATCCATCAAGGAGCTGCTTTAGCAGCTAGATGACCGCAAGGAGACCCAGGTGGGCTGGGTGCAGAGCTGGGGGGGTGAGGCTGATGTCCCATTTGTGCTGGGCAGGAGAAGGATGACGTGCAGCGAGCCGAGTGCATGCTGCAGCAGGCCGAGCGCCTCGGCTGCCGCCAGTTCGTCACCGCCACCGACGTCGTCCGCGGCAACCCCAAGCTCAACCTGGCCTTCATCGCCAACCTGTTCAATAAATACCCTGCCCTGCATAAGCCAGAGAACCAGGACATCGACATTGAAGGTCAGGAAAATGCAAATATCTCACGGTGCACCATGATGTTTCCCTTGTGTCTCCTTCTGTTCATGGTTCAGTGCTGTTGGGGGATAGAAGATAAGAAAATAAAGATAGTGTAGAAAGTAATCTTACCCCTAAGGAGTTGCAGCTGAGCTAATTATCAAAGATTAGGAACAGGCCTGACTTTAACAGGCCACAGCTGTAACCAATGAGAGGGAGAGTGCTATAAAAGAGTGGGGTGGCTGGTTGAGAAGGGAATTGGGAGTCAGTGCTCTGAGGAGATGCCCATGAGAAACACCAAGAAGGTATGAAACTTTTGTGATAAGGAGACAACAGTATGGAACCCCTGCAAAAAGATGACAACACAGTGGGCTGTAAATTCAGTTAGGGTTTCCTCTCAAAACACTTATATTACTGAAGTATGGTGTTTTGCAGGGCTTTGATTGATGTGTCTTTGTTTTAGGTGAGACAAGGGAAGAAAGGACATTTAGGAACTGGATGAACTCCCTCGGTGTTAATCCACGTGTAAATCACTTGTACAGGTAAGATGAGGTATTACACTTCCTTCAGATGATAAATACAGCCAGCAAGTTGTTTGCAAGAATATAAAAACTTCTGGGCCCTATAAGAATGTATGCTGCTTTGTGTTTCCCAGGAAACTAGGTTTACCTCTGCTAATAGTTGAATTGTGTTTCTTTCCTCTGTTCTTTGGACAATGATGTACCTTTTTTGTTGTTTTCAGTGACCTGTCAGATGCCTTGGTTATCTTCCAACTCTATGAAAAGATCAAAGTGCCAGTAGACTGGAACAGGGCGAACAAACCACCATATCCTAAACTGGGTGGCAACATGAAGAAGGTACAAAAAACTAGAATATCTCCAGTAGTGATGTCTTATCCTCAGTGAATGCCTGAATAATTTCAAACGGCAATGTGGGTATTTATGTTGCTCTACAGTCCCAAGGACAGCACCTTAAATGATTTTTGTGCTTAGTCAGTGGATAATTTTTCATTCTGAAAAAGAAATCTACATTAGACTCACTCGCTCTGTTGACAGGTAAAAAATATTTGTTACGTAAAAAGACTTGACAACTTTTGTATCAGTATTTAGAAACTGTATTTGCAGATCCCTTTTGCTACTGCTTTAGGCACTGATTGTAATGCATCTGGACCATGAGATGCATGGCACCAGCTTAATTGCAGCTGTCTGGATCACTGCCCTCCACATCAAATGAAGACAGTGATGATAAGCATTCTTGATCAGGTGCATCAAGAACCAATCACACAGTTGCTGCTAAATGCAATGCTTTCTCCCAGCTATCTGGATGAGTAATTGCATCCAGTTAGACCAGAGTGATCAACCAATCTAAAATATTGGCTGGGACACTAATCCTTTGTCTCAGTGCAATGCCATGATGCTGGAGCTACCCATGAGCCTTACACTTTTATTTTCCAGGCTAATCTGCTTTTCAGGCCCTAATAATGAAGTATAGCATTTTCTTCTATGTTAAATGTTCAGAATGGTATTTTTGGGATGGGTCTGCCTGCTGGTAGTCAATCAGCTGTTTTATCACAGAGCCCCAATGTTCCTGTTTGCCCAGGAAGATCTAGGCTGAGTGATCCAAAGAATTTAAAGTAATAGTGTCTTGTCCTCTTTCTTTTCTTTTTCCTCTATATTTTTCACACTGCCTTTGACAGCTTGAAAACTGCAACTATGCAGTGGAACTGGGAAAGAATCAAGCCAAATTTTCCCTTGTCGGCATTGCTGGGCAAGATCTGAACGAAGGAAACCGTACGCTCACGCTGGCCTTAATCTGGCAGCTGATGAGAAGGTGGGTCAGAGCATTTTGGTGTGCTCAGTTTGCATTGCAGTAGTTTCCTGATGCTCTCACTGAGGAGGCTCCACAGGCTACAGCCTTCTCACTCCTCTGCTTGCACTTCAGTGCTAGGGCACAGTGACCTTCTGCTCACTCCTAGTTAAGGATGTGATCAGAGCATATCTTGTGGGCAAGGCCATTACAGTCAGCTCATGCAGAAGATTATTATTGTCACAATCTGCATAGCAACAAGAAATGTTTATTGCATAGAAGAGAGGAAAAGAAGTTAAAAAGGTCTCTGTATCAGGGAATGGGGACGGTGTCCCAGAAACAAGGAATTGATGCAGAAGTTTTGTAAGCTGCTTCCTGAATGGGCATAACTCAGTCCCTCTCCCCATTTTAATGTAATTCTCTGTGTGTGCATGTTTCTGTTTTTAAGAGTGCTGTAATTGAAAGTAAAGGGCCCCAGTAGTTAGGAACTGAATACAAACTGAATTCAGACTATAGAGAAAGGTAGAGGTTTATCAGTAAGATAGTTAAAATAGGGATGAGGTGATTACTTACCATCAGTTTGGGATATCTTTCCAAGGTGTATGCTGATATATAAGCAAAGTACTCCAGGCTTGTTTTCATGCAGAAGGTCAGTGTAATGTGAGTAGAAGGATTCCCTTCTATCTCCAAAATCAGTGATTATTTTTTAAGCACTATGAGGATGAGTAATTTACAATGAGATACATTGAGAGGAATTCCAGGAATTTTAAGTAACCAAAACTTTTAACATTCCCAAAACAGTGATTAAGGAATTGGGGGTGAATTAAACTACTTAGATTAATAATTGTGTTATAATATAAATCATATGCACTGTGAGTGTGCTGTGAGGCAAAGGAATATCAGATCATTGGGATAATCCCAGACAAGCTGTGCAGATAGAGGACAGTTCTGAGGTTACAGCAGACTTTGAGCAAATATCCTGGCTTCCCTCCTAAGGTACACCCTGAATATCCTTGAAGACATTGGTGGTGGAGAGAAGGTCAATGATGAAATCATTGTCAGCTGGGTCAACGAAACACTCACTGCAGCTGGGAAGGATTCAACCATCTCCAGTTTCAAGGTACAGGATTTTTTTTTTCAGAAATCTCTGCTCAGGAATCTCTTATCCAGAGTGCTTGTGTGTATGATATATAGATGTGTGTATGGTATACAGATGTGTGTATGCCTATACACACGCACTATACATTATGATATAACTCACTGCATAGCTTGACTATTTTTTCATTCATTTATTCATTCATTCAAGCTTTTAAAAGCTTGTTTAAATACACTGGTTTTATTCAAGGGACTTTATTGTGAAAAAGTAATAGAAATATGATATGAACCCTACAGGAAACACCTTGAATTCCAGTTTGGCTTGGGAAATCAAAGGATGGAGACAGGAATGATGACTGGAATTAAGAAAGAACTGCTGTGCAGTTGGATATGAATCAAAAGCAATTACAAATGGCAGTATTAAAATGAACAATAGCAATACATTTATAACCTGGTAGTACCATCCAGGGGGACCTTGCCCTATTTTGCAAGGTACCACACAAACACAGAAATTTATAGAATGCTTCCGGTTCCACTAACCACACAGTATCTATGACACTTCCCAAGCTAGGGAACACTCCGTGGATATAAATCAGCAGTTTGCACCAGGTGAGGACAGATCCATCAAACTTCATGTAATGAGTTCAGGATTCACACAGCTGGTCCCTCTCACCTCTCCCATCAGCAGATGTCTGTCAGTGTCATCTCCCCACAGGAAGCAAATGCACCAGCCCTGCACCCCATCTTTTGCTTTAATGACACTGTATTCTATGACAAGGTGACCTGCTTCTTGGATGAGGGAAAGGCTGTGGATGTCATCTACCTGGATTTTAGTGAAGTCTTTGACAGTGTTTACCACAACATTCTCCTGGAGAAAGTGGCTGCACATAGCTTGGACAGTTGCACTGCTTGCTGGGTAAAAACTGGATGGCCAGGCCCAGAGAGTGGTGGTGAGCAGAGTTACATCCAGCTGGCAGCCTGTCACCAGTAGTGCCCCAGGGCTCAGTTTTGGGGCCATTTAACCTCTTAGTGATGGTCTGGACAAGCAGATCAAGTGCATTCTCAGTCAGTTTGCAGAGGACACCAAACTGGGTGGGAATGTTGATCTGCTGGAAGGCAGGAAGGTTCTGCAGAGGGATCTGGACAGGCTGGATTGATGGAACAGGGCCAGTTGTATGAGGTTCAATGAGGCCAAGTGCTGGGTCCTGCACTTGAATCACAACAACCCCAGCAGTACTAGAGGCTTGGGCAAGAGTGGCTGGAAAGCTGCCCAGCAAGAAAGGACCTGGGAGTCAACACTGGCTGAACATGAGCAGGTGTGCCCAAGTAGCCAAGAAGGCCAATGGCATCCTGGCCTGGATCAGCCATAGTGTGGCCAGCAGGACCAGGGCAGGGATTGTCCCCCTGTACTCAGCCACACCTTGAATCCTGTGTCCAGTTCTGGGCCCCTCACTACAAGAAAGACACTGAGGTGCTGGAGCATGTCTGAAAGGCAACAAAGCTGAGAAGGGCTCATAAATCCTATGAGGAGCAGATGAGACAAAAGGAGGCTCAGGGGAGACCTTATCACTCTCTACAACTGCCTGAAAGGAGGGTGTAGCCAGGTGGGGCTCAGTCTCCTCCCAGGTAACAAGTGACAGGACAAGAGGAAATGGTCTTGAGTTTGCAAATGGCCAGGGGAGGTTTAGATTGGATATTAGGGGGGGGGTTCTTCCCTCAAAGGGTTGTCAAGCCCTGGAACAGGCTGTCTAGTGAAGTCACCATTACTGGAGGATTTAAAAAATGTGTAGACATGGTGCTTAGGGACATGATTTAGTGGTGGACTGGGAAGTGCTAGATTAAGGGTAGACTTGATCCTAAAAATCTTTTCAAGCCTAAATGATTCTGTGATGTTTCATCCCTTGGGTAAAACAAAAAATCCTAGAAAGAGTCCTTAGTCTGCCTTAGATAAAAAAATATTCTAAGCAGCCCTTTGTGAAGATCTAAATGGTGTTTGACTGAACTGTCCATTGCTCTCGAGTCCAGACTCTAGCTTTGTGGGAGTTCTGTCGTCCTGTTCTTGCATTTAATTTTATTTTTTGTCTATGCAGGATAGCAAAATCAGCACCAGCATGCCAGTCCTGGATCTCATTGATGCCATTCAACCAGGGTCAATCAAGTATGACCTCTTGAAAACAGAGGACCTGAATGATGAGGAGAAACTAAATAATGCTAAGTATGTTTCTGCCAAGTGGCACTTAGCATGAGTTACCTGCTCAGGCTGGCCTAACTCTTGTCTTTAAAAATGACTCTGCTGTCCTTTTCATCTGGCACAACCTCATGTGAGAAATACCACCCGAGTTAGAAGCATGAAGGCAGGGAGTTAGGTAGTAAAAAGAGTATCAATGGAAATACATTGTGTAATGTTGTAGTTCCTGCTTCACAAATCCCTTGAAAGGATTGAAATCACTTGGTTTCACAAGCTCCTATTTTCTCATATTAAATTTAAAATTCTTTCAGATATCAGGGAACAATGCCAACAAATAGTGAAGAGGGATTAGTGACAGCTCTTTAGTCACCTACAGGTAGAAAAAGGGCATATTTAAGAGAGAAGGGGGAAGACAAGATTCATGCCTGAAAAACTGGTTCTCTAGATGTGGGTATTGATTTTTTTTTTCCCTGAATGCAAATGATTTCCTAGCAGAGAGTCAATTCTGGGGGCACCTCCCTCTCCTTTCAGAGTTACACAGATCATCTCCTGGTCTGATCATCAGTTTAATTTCTCTTCTATGCAGTAACTACAAAGGAGAAAAGGATGACTGTAAAGCAATCAGAGCTGCCATTATTTTTGTAAAGACTTTTCCCACTGTTCTTTTTCCTTCCATTTCCTACCATCTGTTTTCTTTCTTTTCTTGCCATCCTGTGTGTACTTTCTGTGTATTTTATTTCTTCATTCCTCTCCTGTTCTTTTCCTAATTTCCCACCCCTGTTCCCCCACGTTCCCCATGCTTCTCTGCATTTTGGCGAAAATTTCACAAATATATGTGCTCTGAAATGGAAAGAACATGGGATTTCCTAGCTTTTTTAAATGAAAAAATAGAAGAGACAATGGCTCTGAGAACAGCCAGTGGCTCTGAGCAGGTAGATGGGAATGTCAAGCTGTACTTTCTGGGTATGACTGAAATAAGTCCCCAGATGTTGATTTCCAACAACACTGATTTCCACTGACATCAGCCTTCTGCTTCTGTCCTTGCAAGTTTGTTTATGTGCAAAGTCTGAGTCTCAAAGATTGAAGGGGAGCAAGGTCATAATGGCTGATTTTGAGGATAATCTTTTAGGGGATGGAAGATTAAATGTGTCATACCAGGACCTGCAGATCCCATCCTGCAGGTAATCAGTGCTCTAACCATCAGGGAATGCACTCTGCCTTTTATTAGAAATGTTGTTCTTTATGAACTTGTCTCATACATTTCTACAGAAAAGTTTAACTTCGGTAAATCAGTGAAACCCACTCTGGTATTGATCATGTAAAACACTTAACAGGGTGAAAGTTATTGCTACTGCACTAATTTCTGTCTTTGTTTTTTCCTTTTTTTCTCCCACCCCTGCAATACAGATATGCCATCTCTATGGCAAGAAAAATCGGAGCAAGAGTCTATGCCCTTCCAGAAGACCTGGTTGAAGTAAAACCCAAAATGGTCATGACAGTGTTTGCTTGCCTTATGGGAAAAGGAATGAAGAAAGTTTAAAGCACAAAAGACTTGCACTGATGCCTGTTATTCACCCTTTAGATTCCTTTAAACTGGATGCTGTTGTCTGTATCAAGTAAATATGCAGGATGCTCATGCTTTTAAGGCATGAATGTTATACATGGTCCCAGGCCATGCAGAAGTTGTGTATTCACATGTATCCAGGAAATACTTTGTTGCTTGATTTCTTTGCCTTATTTTTCCACTTTGGGTTACCTATAACCATTTCAAATTCCTAAACAAGTTTTTGACACTGAGGCCTAAGCATATCCTTTCATTAATGGATACCAGGGTTTTCTGTGGAGGTCATCCAGTGACAGACAGCTTTTAGGACTGTGAAATGTTATACTCTGCTTCTGCCTGAAAATGTTGTCGTGCTTTTTGTAGCATTTCTGCCATACTTACCTTCAGTTTGCACCTGGGATAACAAAACAGGTTTCCTCAAGCCAATGCAAGTAGTAGTGACTATTTCTGGAGAGGTAGGACCCTCTGAGGAAATTCTCATGGAAAGAAAGAAGTGTTTGGTGTCTGTGACGTGTTGCTGGTATGTAAACTGAGCAGTACTTTTCCCTGCAAGTTATGCCTCTGCCATCCATGGCATTACTCACAGATTACATTACTGCTCACCAAAAAAAACCACACTGCAGCCTGGTCCTCCAAGAACATCCAAACTCTGGAACCTTGGCAACAAACATTCTCCAAGGGATAATTCATTTTTATGTCATAATACACTTTAAAATGATTGCAAAGCATGATAGTAATGAAAGCCATGTTAAAGAAACAAAGGGAATGTACTCAGTAGCAATACAATGAGAAGTGAACAAAGGGATGCAGAATGACATATTTATGTAGACAATAAAAATTCAAGTGTTAACTTCACAGACTTGCACTCAAGGGGCTGTGGCTCTGATTCAGGAGAGCATTTATACCTGTGCTAGCATAAGAAACTCATACTAAAAATGCTTCCCTGAACCCGGGCTTGGATCCTCAACAGAGCTAAATCAGCTTTGCTTTGCAGCTAACAAGGCACTGTAAATTTGCCTCAGTTGAGGTCCTAGCCCTGTCTATGGATAGTCAGTGGGATATATTTGCACTGAATCTCTTCCTTGGCATGAGACATTTACTGGCCTTTACGTGGATTTTACTGTGGTGAAATGCAGAAGGAGGGAATTTTGCCTTAATGCACTCCCGTTGACACAGTTCTCTCCGTCTCCCCCTCCCTTTGCTCCAGCCCTTCAGAAATGCCTTAACAACAAACCAATAGTCTATGACGTGAGACATCTCTCCAAATAAAGTGTTCTATAAAGCCAAATGTGTAGTCCTTGCTTTTAGTAGTGGATGTGCTAGTCGGTGTGTGTCATGGAGCTGAAATGGGGACAGAGGTAAAAATAATCTGTGGGCTCACTGAGAATGTGTCTTCTGCATTGTTACTGAAACCACAGATTGCAGAGAATGGAAAGAATTCTTTCCTAGGCCATCTGTGAAAATTCACCTCTGAGACACTGCCAAAGATGGGACATTGTTCTGGCTGGACTTCCAGTATGATTTCCCCATTTGGTGCACTGCCCATCATCCTCTTTCTTTGCCCAGCTACCCATAAATTTTGCTTCTTTAAGCATTCTGCAATGCAAATATGCTGCCTTGTTTCTGCAGGAATGGCCAGATCCTGATCAGATCTGACTGCCCTGTTCCTCTTAAGAATTTAATACAGATGAGAAGAGTACAGCATCCTAAATCCCATTCTGTCTGGTATTTCCCAGTATTTCCCAGTGCTTCCAGAGGAGGAGAACATCCAAAGTGCTATACTATGGAGATGTCACCCCAGCTTATTGCCCAGGAAGGGGAGTTATGAGACCGTGGCCCCTACACTACTCCTCCTCTTTTCAGGTGTGGCACCTGCTGTTGCCAGAGAAGAGGGGTGGCACTGAAAAGGCAGCTCCATCCCCTTTGTGATTGACTTGGGAGTCCTTCAGAGGTAAACCAGAGAGAGGAAACTCTGCAGAGCTTCTCTCAGGTGAGATGGCCATGTTTTGTGTGAGTCTCATACACGTGTGTTTGCAAAATGAAGGGGCCATTTTTTTGTTGGATAAATGGTGTAGATCTGAAAGGACTGGGTAATCCTGCCTGAAGACAGCCCTGCTTCAGGTTCCTTGTTTCAGGGAGATGGTGTCACCCCAGACTCAGGGGCAGTCACGAGTGATGAAGTAGATGACAGATTGAACATGGCAGCAGAACCAGGGCGAGAAAGATGGCTTTTCCCTTGACCCCAAATGAATGCAGGTGTTTGCCATCCCCAGAGAGTAGAAGGGATTTTCAGGCATCTTCCATTCACCAGCTCTTAGCAACTCAGCTTTTTGCACAGGGGTAGGATTTTTAGAGGAGTCTGCTGAGATGGGCAGAGAGGAGGCTTCCATACATCATGCAGTCCCACTAGGCAAGGCGTAAGACATCAGGGGCTCTGGGGACTGAAAGCTGCCTCTGCCTCAGGCTCTGGAGAGGGGCCAGGTGATGTACGGTGTTATTTGAACCATGTTTTGTGGAAGGGGCTGCTTTTCCTCCTCCTCCTCAGCATCCCAGCTCCCTGGCACGCATCCCTCCCCGTTGGCAGCGCTCTGCCTGCGGGCTGCTTTGCGAAGCAGCATCAGCGAGCGCCATCCCGCACTCCGCAGCAGGGACAGATCACCACGAGATGGCACTCCCTGCACCCAGAGCTCCCACACCGGCTGCAGCACTGCCATCCTCTGAGGAACGGAGAAAAAAACCTGGATCCTGAACCCTCGGCACAAAGCCAGCACTCGCCAGTGCGCGAAAGGGAGTAAGTGCCGCTGGCAGGGATGCCATGGTAAATCCCTCCCAGATCTTCAGCCCTGGCTCTGGAATCTCACTTGAAAGACAAATCTGTCGTGGCCCTGAAGGTGTGGGAATAGCTGTATTCTGATACAGGAGTAGAAGTATTTTCACTTTTCAGTGCATTTCTGTTTAATCAAGTATGCTTATTTATTTGATGGACTTGAGGTTTTGCTTTCATGAACTGGTAATAGCAGCCTGTAATAAAGGTCTCTCTCCGCAGGTGCTGAAAGGGTTAAGCCTATGACAAACATCACTAAAAATACCAACCAGGATCTGGAATTTTTTGCTGTTGCTTTCCTCAAACTTTTTCCATCCCTCTTAGAGAAAGCAGCTGTCTTTGGGATTCACTCCCAAATCAAGCTGGCTTTGTAAGCACTTCCATTATTGATTTTCATTGCACAATTAATCATAATTTTCAATGCTTCAAAAAGGCTTAGACACTCACACGAATAAAAATAAAGCATCAGCATTTAGACTAAATAGGAGAAAAACCATGAGGGCAATCAATCCACATGCCTCAGGGTACAGTCTGATCACCAGATGGACTTAGAAGGAAATGTCCCCCCACAGAGTAGTAAAGTATAATTAGGTGCATGATGAGGATTTTACACCTTCTTGTAAATCATCTACCCTAGCTAGAAATCATCTGTTCTAGCCTTAGAAAGGGGACAGCAAGCTGTTTGGCTGGCTGCTGTGCTCTTGTAGAGATAAGGTTTTCTCTATTTCCTCCAGAACTGGGACTGAACCAAAACCCCAACCTGACATCACTCATCCTTCTAAGTGCAGCTTAATTCTGTTATGAGCCTAATCACAAACTTCAGGTCTGGTGTCCACTGCTGCCTAAATGAGCAGCAGCTTTGATCTGGCTTCTGCTTGGAAAATAGAACCTTTGGAAAATAGGTCTCAGTCATCTGGCTGCAAAAGGCACAGGAGCAGCACTGGTCCTACAGCAAGTACCAGTGACTGCTGCTTTCAGCTTGATGGAGAAATGGATCCTGGTGCCTCCAATGCTGCAAACCCATATGCTGAGTTCCTCAGAGTCAGCTCTCTGTCTTCTCCCACTTCTGGCAGCCTCCTCCACCATATGAAGAACAGACTTGCCAAGAATTTGGGAGCATTTTCCTTCAGGCTGCTCAGCCACTCAAGCCCAGTTCTTTTCAGGCAAGCAGACAAGGCAAGCAGCAGAGAGCAGCACCACTGAATGCCTAACTCTCATTGCCTGCTGTGTGGTGAGCCACTTTGGAGCTAAAGTTTACCCACAAACCTAAGAAGCTGTTCATTAAGCAGGGCATGAATCAGAAGAGCTCTGTGTACTGGTAAGGTGGCATCTGTGGACTTTGTACAGCTTAATGTGAGAAAACTGTGAATTAGGGCCAAGCTCACATTCTAATGCTCTACTTTTTTTTTTTTTTATAATTGTCAATCAGTGCTCGGTGGTGGTTCTCTTCTGCCACCAGGAAACATGTGTTATTCCCCTGGCAATTCCTTGGCTGCTCTGAAAGTAACACACAGCTTAGTTCTCAGCAAGTAAAATTACTATATTTATAAAGGACTGTTTTTCATTGCATCTTATTTACTTTTTGTGCCCTGATAACTTTTCAAAGTGCTTTATGGGAAACTTAATTTGTTCCCAGAATGCAAACTACTATTATTATTCCAGATCCATGATAAATTGTCCAAAGCTTGGCCAGAGTTCACACAGGCCATCTGCTCACTGGTGTTACTACAATATGCCTGAAATTTGTGAAAAGAACAGAAACCTACATAACCAATCCCACCTAGACACACTGAACTCTGGGCATTTGTAAGGATCTAAAGAAATACAGCAATGAATATCTGTAAATGCACAAAGCACAGAGAGGAGCCCCACACATCCACTCTGGAATTCTCCTAGCAGGTGCTTCACATGTGTGGTGCTGCTTTGATTCATGCAGGCAGAAAAGCAATGTGAAAATAAAAAGCAAAACACCCTGCATGTCTAAGAGGTGGTGAACAAGGCTTAGGAGCATCAGCCTTGCCATGCCTTCTCCTCAAAGCCTGTGTTTGCCTTGGGTGTCAGTGAAACCATCCTATGGTTAGGTAATGTGCCTGTGAAAGGCTCAATCAGCCACAGCAGGGAAAACAGAGATCCTGAGGAGGGATGCAGGCCTTGCCCACCAGTCCTACATCCACTGCTTGCTGCTTGCTGCACCGTCAAATCACAAGTGGCGTTAGGGAGATGTGGCCTCAGTGCCCCATAATGCTTCTCAGACCTACCTGGGGTGATGCTGTCCATGCAGTGATCAGATCTTGCATACCAGTCGAATGCCTCTAGAAAATTTCAAAATTTGTAGAAACTTCCCAAATTTGCAGTTGGAGCCAAATTCTAGAGCAGTGACGGTTGTCTCTGCAGTGTGCATCTGCTTGCACAGATTGATGGTGGTGGGGACCACACCAGCTGACAGGGGTGAATGAAAGAGGGCAGGACCTTTGCTCTATGGGCTTTCTCTTCACCAGCATCCTCAAACAGGCCCTGGCACCTTTCAAACGAGTCCCAGCATTCTCCAAAATCCCAAAGGAAGGGTCCATTCTTATAATCTCTGACAGACGCCATGCAAGAAATGTAAGCAAGTGCAAGGAATGCAAAGAAGCAAGAAAATTCTGTAGATCCATCCAGAGACAGGCAGAACACATCCCTGCTCCAGAGCTAATTGCATTCTGGGTTTGTGTACACGTGACTTTTGTACACAGAGGGGGAGACAGGTGTGCATCCATCACGTGCAACTTGGCCAAAGTGTGCTCTCTGTAGGTGGTACTTGGACACCTTCCTCAAGTGCTCAGTGTTCTGCTTGGAGTGCTCCTGGGACTCTCTTTGATATCCTTTGTTTACCAAAATAAAACTTGCCTTGCAAGTGCTCCTTGCTTAGACACTGGCAAACAAGTCAAGGTGTACTGGCAAAAAACCAACGTGAGTCACTTGGACAACTGTTGTTTGTGTGGTGGCTTATAACAGACCTTCAGGAAGCAGAGCTCATGAAGAAAGTGTTTAAACAGTACAGACACCTCCCCACTTACCCCAAACCCTGCATACACTATAGCAGCTTTCTCTCTGCTAACTCAGGAGAGCTGGCTAGCAGAGTAAAAGAAAATATTTAATAAATAAAATATATTGGCACAACAGAGTCCTCAAACATGTATTTCCAGCCTCTGCTCATACCTATCAGCCATGATTGAAACATACTGCTGAGGTGTGTTTCCTTCCAGGTTAATCCATCATTTTCTAGCACAAGCAGCATCTGATTTTTATATTTGAGAATGATGTGAGGGAGAAGAACAGAAATTTAGACATAGTCCAGATTTTCCCCTCTTGGTGGTTTCACGGGCTGCAAAATTGTTTCCTGAATGAAATAACAGAGGTTGGTGACATTGGCCATGTATGCAAATGATCACAGTGTCCTACAAAGATTAATTGGTTCATGAATAAAGATGAGGAGCTGAGGTGTGCAGGGAGAAATCATTTATCAATTATATGCCTTGGAAAACTGAAAGATGATGCAGCCTTAACAGCTGAATGGGTTTGAAAGGGGGACTTGTAAATTGAGTTCTAATTCTGTTCTGCCACATTCATAATAAAGAGCTGTTACACTAATTGCATCCTTGTGTGGCTCATGAGCAACAGCACTCAGCTGCATCGCACAGTGAGCAACAGAGATCAGAGTTTAGTTAGATTTTAGTCATCTTCTGCCTCATGTGGGAAGGATGCTCACTGGTTACCTTTGGCCCCATCAGTAGTGATAATGCACCAAAAAATGGCAAGAGCCCATCAGCAATTTTCATGAGATTATTTTGCATTTGGATCTGAATTTAAAGAACCAGTATGGACAGCACAAACTCACTTGGCTTTTATGTTCTGCTTCAGTCACACACATGCATCAGCACAATTACCCATCCCTGGAGGGACTTCCTGATTAACTGGAAACAAGAGGATTCTGGAGGATCAAAACCATAACAGACTATGCTAATCCCAAACAAGGAAAAAGATCTGAGGGATGTGGTTGCTGATAACAGCTGACCTCTGCTCTTCCTGCCCCTTGTGAGTGCTTGTTAACAGGTTTACTGTTACAAACAGACAGCACCAGCCTAGCATGGGCTTTAGCACACACTGAAATACAGACTCAGATCTGAGGATCTTGATGAGACTTGTTATTTAAAATCTTGCTGCTGGATACTGTGCAAGCCCCAGGATCAAAGAAGACAGTCACACTTAGGTCACAGTTGAGTATAAGGGAAATCTCATGACACTTGGGTTGCTGAAAACTACAGGAAAAGCAAAGCGACCCCCGATGAAGGGAAGAAATGATGCATCTGACTCCATTGATATCAGAAGGCTAATTAATTACTTTATTATACCATATTATTCTATACTTTATTACACCATATTACACTGAATCTGCACAAGCACTCAACTCCACTCAACTGCACAGAATCTCGTGACTGTCAGAAAACCGTCCCGACACACACACGTAGATTCAATTGGTCAGTGAATCAAAACACTCACACCAGAATCCAATTACCAATTCCCTTCAGGTAAACAATCTTCCACAATGCATTCCACCTGTGCACAACAAGAGGAGCAGCAATTGAGATAAGAATTGTTTTTTCTTTCTCTGAGGTTCCTCGCTGTGATTCCCAGAAAATATCCTTGGGAAGTTGTGCCTTGCTTTTCTCTGTGAAGAGAAATGTGGCCACAGAAAACCAAGGGTGACACTTGGGAGAGTCACTGGAGATTACTCAGTGGCACTGCTGCAACTGCTTGAGACCATATTGCTACAGCAGTTCAAGAAGTTTCTCCTTTGACTTGTTTTATCTGACATCATTCCAGGGGCTGGCTCTCTTTCACCAAAAAGAGCAGCCTTTTGCAGGAGCCCAGGCACAGCATCCCAGTGTGTGCTGAGGGATCTTGAGCAATGATAGATACCCTGACTTAGCAGGGATAGGTGTGTTGGTCTCTGCTGCTGCCACAATTTTGGGCACTGACATCTTAAAGCACCACACAAAGATGTGCCAGAGCCTGGTCTGGCTGAGGTACAGCACCCAGTCTCTGTCCAGGGGACACTGGTGTTACTACATGAACGTGCAGAGGGAGAGGAGAGACAGCATCCAGTCAAAAGAGTGAAGACATCTCTTTAGAACTGCCTTTAAAGTGTGATTATATTTTTAAAAGCAATATAATAATGACATCAGGAGGCTATATATATTAACAGTCCTAATTCCCAGATGCATATTTTTCAACAAAGAAATCAAGAGAATACTTCGTTAATTATCTGCTCTGAAAAGCAAGACCTGTTCATCCTCTTTAAATGAAAGCCTGTGCATCTCCCAAAGGGACCCTAAAAGTTAACACAAACCAACACAACTGAAATTGTCTCCCATTAGTACAAGGCCTCTGGTCATATTTGCTATGGCAACACTTGCAAGTATCAGGTCAGCACAGCCCATGGACTACCCAGTGGAGAAGGAATAATTAATTCAAGTGCAGCAAAATCTTTGAACTCTGACAGAATTTTTGACCAAGCAGCTCTTCACCATGGAATGCTGAGTTAGCAGAAGTGAAAAGGGCTGCTGGAAATGATCAGTTTTGATGAATTTCCCAATCAGAGAAAAATAGATTTGTTCAAGAAAGGAGGATTTCAAATCTCCCCAAATTCAACAAAAACCTCACCCTGCAACAGTTTCTAAATTGAGTCTTATTTCCTCCAGGTATTAAAACAGTCTGTGGAAATGCAAGTTAATTTTCAATAAAATAATTAAAATGCCTTAGAAAAAATCAAGCAGCAGTCAAAATTCTCAAAGTTAAATGTTTTTATTAACTCAATTGTTTTGACAGTTGCCCTTCACAATGTTTTTTAAGACTTCATTTTTCTTCCGGATAATCTGAGAATACTTCCAGGTTCTCAGAAGTCCTTGAAGGTTATTAAAAAATTACTGCTGCAGGTAGAGTTTCCTCAAACACCCTTTTTTTTTTCTTTTTCTTGTATGAAATATTTCCTTTGCATTCCAGAAACCAAAAAGCAAGTAGGAAATCAGTAGCTTTCAAACACCGTGTGAACAGTCTCTTCCAATAAACTGGAGAATTTCCTGGAAAAGCCACCAACACTACAAAAAAGTCTTACAACTACTGTTTGTCTAAAACTCTCTTCTTGGGTAGACAATAGAAGGTGTTCCCTTTTCCCACTTAATTAACAGCCTAAGACATGTAGAGATAGGATCCTTTCCTTTCTTCAGTAAGAGCAACCCAACTCCATCAGCTTTTCAATCTCTTCTGTTAAACCTAGCTCAGCAGATCAATTTTTCGTCATATCTGTACATGAAACAATTCCACATGAAAGTGTGTCTGGATGAGCAAGTTTTCTCTCCTGTGTTTTATTTTTATTTGACAGCTTCCTTTTGCCTGTGTGAGGAAAGAGCATCTGAACCACTGGTTTAAAAATCAACCCTTCTGGTGGAGTGCTGCCCTTGCTGGGAATGGCCTCTGTACCTTACCAGAACTTCCTGTTTGTTTGAACAACATCTAGAAAAGATAAGAACTAAAAAGTCTAGGTAAGGCATCAGTGATTTCACTTCCCATGAGCCTTTCTTTGCCTTTCCTTTTGGTGTCTGGTTTGTGCTCAATTCCAGTTTGGGGATTTTCAGTGTTGGTGTATTTTCACATATATTTCAGCATACCCATTGGGGTATGATTCACCTCTGTTGACTTCAGTCACCTAAAACTCAACTGTCTGGCTTAGCACAGGGCTGCCCTTCTGAAACAATCAAAACAAACAAACAAAAAACCCAACAAAACCAAAACCAAACTCAGGGCTGTGTTTGACTTCCAAAGGCCTGGGGCTGCCTGCTTAGGTGGAGAATTGGCTCTGATCCAGACCACTTCAGAGCAGTTCTAGAGGATGTTCATGGATGCAATCTAGTCTGAATTACCTAATCTTAGCTCCTGGGCTTGTTCCCAGCCATTTTTTTACCTAGGGTATAGCTATAACCCTAAGCTACACCTAGAGCATCAAATAATTTTGTTCCCCAATTCACATCTAGGTCTTGGCTCCCTGGTGTCCCCATTATGTACATATTGATGCACTCCTCAGTCCTCTTCTGGAATGAATTCCCTCTGAAAGAGGACTTAAACCAGGATAATTAGCTGTGTCTTAGTCAAGTTTGGATTTTTTTCTTCAAGCATGGAACAGAGATGAAGATCCCTATCTATTGTGGACATACCAAATTCACACAGCTTTTCAGCATGTCCTGTATGGAGACCTGCGGATAGAGGTACGAGGAGCAAAATCTTGGGGGCATGCAAAAATTAATAATAACGAGATGAAGAGTCACTTGTACTTTTTCTTGAAAAGTAACCTTTATGACATCCATAAGGAAAATACACGGATGTCAAAGCACCAAAAAAACATATGTTGCTCCTTGTTTTCTCTGCTAGCAAATGCCAGAAAAAGAAGGTTTCCTGTTCAGAATTTTTCTGTTTCGACTTAACCTCATTCCCACTGCTTTGAACCAGATTCATGCTTGGCTGTGATGCTTTATAAGAGAGATGGAGGCACAGCACACTGCTGGACCTCCACAAGTATTAGAGGATTACAAAAGCTTTGTGCTTGCTGTTCTTTCTTATGTCTGTGGTTCGTAGCTGCAATAGAATAAAAGGCTGAGATGACAAAGTGATTTGTCAATATGAAAATGTTCAAAATGTATTTTATCCTCTTGTACATGGATGACATCAATATGAGCAGCACCTCCCCAGAGAGCTCTGTCATATTGACTTAGCCACCAGGAGCTTGGGGTTGAAGTGAGAAGCAATATTAAATTTTAACTACTCTTTAAATAACATTTTTAAATCAATAATGTGGGTCCTGAACCCTTGTCTTTTCTATTGCATTTGGTTCTGTTGTGAATGCCATGAAGATGAAGCTTTACCTGTTCTTTTTTACCTTTTTTATCTTGGTTCCAGAGAAGCATGCCTTCACTATTCCAAGGTAAAGATCTACTGATGCTACTGGGTGTTCTAGTGTGTGGTGGGTGGGACAGGGAAAGTAATGATGCAAAATAATTCTGAGTTGCATGAGAAAACATTTGTCAAAGGCTGACATATATTTATTGCCCTTGTAATTGGATGCGGGGTTCAATTTAACATAAAGATGGTGGGGGAAATGAAATTATTTTAAGTCTTCTTTGCATCCATAAATCCTGTGTTTTTAATCGTATTAAGACTACTCTTTTTGGTCTAAGTGCAAATCTATTCTGTTCATTCAGTACTTTTGAATGCCAATAAAGGGCATTTGGAAACTTAATGGGAAAAATAATTTGCTTCATTTGCCTTAAAACAAGATCTTAAATGAATTACTTCTTGAGGTAGAAAGAGAAACCATTTCAGAAAGTGCTAACAATCTGTTTTCTTTCCAAAGCAGCTTTTATGATGTTTTTTCCAGGCATAAATCATTTTTGAATAACCATTTGGTATTTGTACAATGTTTCAGAAGCAGCTTTATTGTTACCTATTGATAAACTTCAGAAATGCCCTGAAGCCAAATGCTTTCTTAAAATATGAGAACATATGTCAGTGATGAAGACAGGCAAAGTGCTTTTATTTTCTGCATGTACTACTGGTTTAAAAACATGAAATGTTTTAATAAGTAGAACTAAAAGGATAAGGACCTCATATGGTGATTTTAAGCAAAGCTGAACAACCTAGAATTAAATACAACCTGCTCCCAGAACTAAAATATGTACACAAATAAAATGTGAATTATTTCTCATATCCCTTCTGTGATTTTGCACCACTCTGCAGACCTGTGAGAGGTGAACACCATTGAGGTTATGCCTGAAAAAGAGGATATTTCCTCTCCCTTTGTGTTCCAATCATATTTCGTTGTGGATTGCTATGGAGGTAGGAGAGTTAAAGTAGGGGGAAACGAATGTGGGTTTAGGTGAATTCAATGGAACAATATTGCTCTTGAAGATTTATTTATTTCATGTTTAAATAGAACACTGAATATCTGACTCTTAAAGAAGAAAATGGTGTTTCCCACTGGAAAGCAGGAGCCTAATCCCCCCAGCCCCAGTTATGAAAATGGCTAAAAGAATGAGACTCATTTGACCAGATGGAATTTTTACATGGCTTTGTGTAGGAACAAGTCCCCTTCACCTTTCTGTACAGGTAGTGGGGAAAAATATGTGTATTTAGAAGGCAATTCATTTCAGGTTAGCAGACACCTTCTACATACACATATTTCAAATTAGCTCACATCTAAATTAGCTCAGGTTAACCCAACCCCTAAAGCACCTGTTTCTTTATTAAGATAGTGCCCAGCTCAGATGAAGATATCAAACCCATCTAAGACTAACTGAAATGAAACTTACTCACTTACAGGGTAAGATCTGAGTAAGGTAGTGTGGGGATGGCAGCTGGACTTCTACCAAGAGGTAAAAGGGAAGGAAAAAGAATGAGAAACAGAGACAGAGCCCAGTGGGTCTCTGGCAGAACACTGGAAGAAGGAATGAGAAGGCTCTTTTCAAGGACAAACTGAAAGCAATCAGGGAAGAGGGCATGACAACAGAAAGAAAAGAAGTCCAGCTGTACAGGGGCAGCAGGTAGGGCAAGGAAACTGGGGGTAGAGGGCTGATTCTGAGCTTGGTATAAGGGTAATAATTAAAGCTTTTGTCTGGGTGTTTTCTACAAAGAGTGGGAAAGAAGATTGATGAAGGAGGGTACAATGCCCAATCAAAGCAGGGGAACTGAGAAAGGCAACAATTAGAGTTTTGGCAGCTAATACTTGCCACACTGAAGTGCAGGAGCAGAATTTTGATCAGCTTATTCAGTGTATTCAGGTCTTATCACAAGAGCTAGGGAGGAACTGTAACACCTGTTCAGTACTTACCACACTCGGATGAAATATTTGTGCAACAAACGGTGGGGTACAAGTACACATCAGCTTCCCCCACTATGGTGCTCTCATGCTGTGGAAATCATGCAATGAAACCAGATGCAGCAGGCCTTTTCTTGGCTCCTGTGTGAAAAGACTCCCTCAGCTATGAGAAGACATTCATTTTTAAAGTAGCCTCAACCACACACTTCAGAGTGCACTAAAGAAATGGGCAAACTGCCCACCTTGCCTATCCCTGATTGTTTTTTGATGTTCTGTCAAATGATGGTGGAGGCAAAAATAAGGTTGGCATGTTGTTGGTTCTGCATGAGAAACAACAGTAATTGCTTGGAGCCTGGCTAAAAGTAAAGACGAATCACCTGGTTGCCAGATGCTGTCAGGTTTCTGCCTGAAATCAGTCACAGCAACAAGCTGTGACAATCATGTTATGCTGCTTGAAAACCTTAGTTTTGAGAGCCTTGCCTGTTTTCTTTTCAGGACAGTCTTTGCAGACAGGGCTGGCAGGGACTTTGATCGTGCCTGCTTTATACAGTGCCACCAGTTCCACGTGATTAGATGGCTGAGAGCCACCCCAGCCCAGGAAATGGAAAGAGGGGTCGAACAATCCCCTGAATCTCCTTCTTCTACATGCACAAATTATTTAAATTACCTATCCAATGCAATTTTTTACTACATGACTTGCAGGACACTGATGATCAAGACTCAATGCAGTGTGCTCTTTTTTTTCTTTCCAGAAAGTGAATTTCACTTCTGTCACCAACAGTGGCATCAGGCATGGAGTAGCTGGGAAGCACCATGTCATGGACAGCATGTCCAGACCATGGTTTTCAAATAGAAAGGGAATACAAGTTACTGGGCAAAGATGTGGAGGACAGTGGTGCAGACCATCTGAAATAATACCAGCAGGGGGACACAAATGAGGAGACCAGAAAAACTTGACTAAAGTAGGAATGCACATCTACAAAACATCATGTTTGGCTTTTGCCAAACCTGTGAGGGCTTTTGGCAGACTGGGAGGGCTGATGTCTCTGCTGAATGGTGGCTGAGAAACTCAGGGGACCATAGGAGAGCCATCTTTCCTGTTCTCAGCTAGTTTTCAACTGCTGCTGCTGCACTGTGGGTTAGCTGGGGCTGGTGGCTGTGGTGCTGGTGCCAGCTCCCAGGAGCAATCTCAGGGTTCAGCAGTAAATAATGGCTACCAAAGCCCTGCACCATCTTTTTCATGGATTTTGATGACTGGTAGATGCAGAGGCTGGAACCAGATTCAGCATCTTCACTATTGAAGTGTCTTTGGGTTCATGACACCCAAGCCAGGGAAGATGAGGGAGGCCAAGCCTGCTTCTTCCCTTTTGCATGAACTGGAGCTGTTCCAAGGACCTGTGCTTTACCTAAATACCCTTGTTTTTCAGGGATGAAGTTTTGTGGGCTCTCCCACAAACTGATGAACAAGTTGAAGCTCTTCAGGATTTACTGAACACCACTGAGGTAAACAGATTATTCTGTCTCTCTGAACTCTAGGCCAAATTTTCCCCCCAAATGCCCTAATACGGCTTCTCCCTCACAAGAAAGATCTAGCCCACTTCCATTTATTTGTTCTAATACATCAGCTCAGGAAATGCTTGGTTTTAATTTCTCACTTCCTTCTGATTTACATGTGTTTACATAATGTTTCAGTAATTAATTATATCGGAGCTCATATTTCTGCAATTGATTTTGTGTATTAAGGCACTGCAAAACTGGGAAAACACCAACACACAGTAAGTAGAAATACATTTGCTAGGGAACCTCAGCACTTTTGACCATGTGATCATGACCTATATATGGCTTGCACACCTTTAAAGATCAGGACTGGATTTTTGTGGTATTTTTTTAAAGGTAGCATCTGGAAGATAAAAATATCTTAAATAATACTTTTGTATTATTATTACTTCCATCTTTCATTAGATAAAGGAGTATTTAATTAAAGTGAGACATCTCTTTTCTCACCCAATCACACCCTCCCAGTCTGAAGTCAACACTGCAACAAAAGTGTAACCATTTCTTCAATCAACATAATTTACAGGATGATTGAGAATGGGTTTCATATGACTAAGAGCTTTTAAATGTGTCTACACCCAGTCTTTCTCTGTCTCTCTTGGCTCCTATTCATTTTATGCCCACTCCAAAATCCTTCTGCTGTCCCTACTAGCATCTTCTAATCCTTCCCTTAAGTTCTCAGTAACATTTTGATAACCTTGCTCTTTTCTACCTTCACAAGTCAAGTCACATATACATCTCTTTTTCTGTACCAATATAAACCTCTGCTCCTCCATCTTTTATTTACTGCTGTGAGTCTTCACTTTCTTGTACAAGGAGCCCCAAGAAGTCAGGAAGAAGAACTGCAGCACATTCAATGCGAGAGGGCTTGTGGTGTTTTCTTCCAAGTCATTTATGGGAATATGCCAACCAAATATTTTTCATGGGTTATAAACCAGACAATTTGTTTCTATTACTATAAATTGAGGAAGCTATAAGAAAAGAACAGAAAGGGAAAGGGGAAGGGTAGACACAAACAGTAACTCCCAACCAATTTTAATGGTTACCATTTATTGTTCAAACAATATTCCTTGTGCAACTGAACCATAAAGGAAAAAAATAAACCCTATTGTCTGGTGGCTTCATGCTGTATGCCCTAAAAATTCATCCAAGAATTAGGCTGACTTTTTTCACACTCTAAATTTATGCCTAATTTACTGCTAACTGTCACCCCCAGATCTTTCTGTATTATTGGTTCTGAAGTTTCAGTCTTTTATTGAATATGCTGGCTTCTGATTTTGTTATTGTAAAATATTTAACTTTACAAAGAACAATCTAATTTTCTTACTTTTCTCCAATTTCTAATCTCTGTATTGCTTCTTCAACTTGACTTATATTCAAACCCCTTCTGGCATTTATTTCCTCGCTGATTAAAGAATCAGAGAATACAATAACTACAAAGACTGGTCTGATCTTCATTAATTCTCCAAATACCCTCAGGGAAAATAACCCTCAGCAGACTTGAAAACATGTAATATAATAACCAGCTAAATATATCTATTATACTAGAAATACTATCTTAGAAAAGGTTATGTTCTTGCCTTTGTTCTTGATTTATGAATTTTTGTGCAGAAGTCATTATAAACCTTTCTTAAATACACACATTTCACTTCCAGAAGTAGCAGAATGCTACACATCACAAGGAACATTAAACTGCTTGTTACACGGAGTCTCTTAAATTGAAAACATATGCTTTGATTGTTTTCAAAATGCTTATTAAATGTTAGCAAGAATATTTTTTCTTTCCTCAGTTAAAAAAAAATAAAATGTTTTTGGAAACTTTGTAGGTCATTCTCTGGCAACCTGTTGTGGTTGAAAACATCCAGAAGGACAGAGAAGTCCATTTCTATGTCAGGGCATCCAGCATAAATAGCATAAAAGCTCAGTTAAGGCAACTGACCATCCAACACAAGTATGTATTTTTTATTTGTTGTCATGAATGATTCTGTAAAGTTGTTTGTCATTTATTTAACAGGAAGTTGTGCTCTTCCTTTGTTATTCAGAGTCTTGATTGGAGATGTTCAAGGAATTATTGAAAAACAGACTGTCAATGACACAGTCAATGCTCGTGGATCTTCCTCATACTATGAAAACTACCACTCAATGAAAGAAGTAAGCTGTTTTTGTTGTGAACATCTGTAGATGCAAAGGATGAAATTTGTCTCATGGTTGAGAATGGATATAAAGGGAAAGAAATCATCAGCAGTTAATAATTACCACTGCATTGCACAACAATTAAGAGTTCTATTTATTGTAATGCCTTCATAGAGATAGAAAGAAGCATCAGACAAAATCTCTCATACGTGTATTGAACTGTCATTCAAAGGCAGTAAACAGAGAAGCAAAATGAAGTCACAAAACAAACATGTAAATATTTAAAACATGAAATCAATAACAATTTAAACAAATAGAACTAAACAGGAATTTCAGGGCTACATTTGGACTGTGTTGTGATTGCATCTTACCGCTGGTTTTAACAAAAATTAGAGTCAGGCATGTGGTAGGTGGGTTGAATTATTAGTTTTTCTTTTCCATCAGATAAAATTTTGGGAGGTAGAATGAATTTAAATCTAGACTACTTTCAGGGAGGAAGGAAAACAGTAAAAAGTAGATCCACTTACTAACTTCACCCTTGCAGATATATCATTGGATGGAGGCAGTAGTGAAAGTCCATTCTGATCTCCTCCAGAAAATATATATTGGATCATCCTATGAAAAGCGACCGCTTTATGTTCTGAAGGTACACCTGTGACTTACTGCAAAAACTTTCCAAGCACTACTGTAAGCAAATGATGGGGTTTGGCCAGGAGATTTCCTTAAATCTATACCTACATTCTTATTTTTTGTGATTTTTAGAGGTTCTAAGCTGTTCTAGCAAGATGCGTTCTGTTGCAAACCCATTTGACCAGATTAGGTTCCTTTCTGGGTCACAAGAAAGTCACCACATCTAGGCCATCATGCAAAGGCATGAAATACTGGATACCCTCCTCTGTTGATGTTGAAGCCAATCTAGTTTGTTGCCCTGCACAGCTGATGGCAGACTCCCCTGACCTCAGCTCTTGCTGTAGTCTTGGTGCCTGTGTTGGGACTCTGCAAGCAGCCTGAATGGCTCTGACTGTATGTAAATGTAACCTGGCCCAGGATCAGTCTGAGCTCTCCCTCTTCCATCTTGGTTACATTTTCACTTCCACATTTATGTGGTACCCTTTCCAGTGGTGACATTTGAATGCAATCTCTCTTTTGTCAGATTTCTAAAAGCAAGGAAAAATCAAAAAATGCCATATGGATTGACTGTGGTATCCACGCTAGAGAATGGATTTCTCCTGCTTTTTGCCTGTGGTTCATAGGTCATGTGAGTACATCTGATTGCTGTTTTCAAAGGAAAGCAAAAAATCTTGGTAAATGCCATTTACCTTTGTCCAATTGCATTCTAGGATCCATAAAACCTTAATCCATTTACTCCAACACATGATATTTATGTTTAAGCTGCAAGCATAGCAGAGTGTGTGTGTGTGTGTGTGTGTGTGTGTGTACATGCCAGTAGATAAGGGTATGTGTGTGTGAGAGAAACACAAAGTCACTGGGAGTAAATGCAAAGGAGCTCAAATGTATTATCAAGCATGAAAGAAACCTCAAAGTATGTGCAGCAAATTCAGCAGAGACATTTATTGTTATCAGTGGTCAGGGTTGGAGAGGGCATGCCAGGAAAAGCACATGTTTGGTAATCTGCTAGGGCCATGTCTGTGCTGCCCTGTGGATTGCAGGAGCGCTCTTGGCTCCGAGTCACGCAGCACATGGTGACTTGTGTCCATATTACTGCAGCTGGCACTGCCTGGAGCAGTCAGAGACACACAGGGTGAGCTCAAGCTGTCCTACAACCCTTGGCTCTTCTCTACATGCCTTCCTAGAGCAATAGGTACCCCACACTTGCCTGCTCCAGACATGGCACAGTTCCACACCAGCAATCCACTGACTGTGATGCATCACCTACTCCTGTGTCTGCTGCTACTGTTCCTCCTGACTCCATGTTTTTCATTTGTGCTCCTGCTTTTTTTCTGGATCTGCAGAGAATAAGGCCACATAAGCCACCTTCTTCTGAAGGTATTACCCCTGCTAGTGACACCCTCATGTGAGACCTCCAGAAGATGACCAACAACAATCCAGCTGTAGTACCAGTTAATGGACAGTAGAAAATCACTGATGGGTTGAGCCTGTAGATTAAACACTGATGGGATGGGCTTAGATCAACCAGACTTGATGTGTGGCCACAGACAAATAGCCACATCTATCTTTAGTATCTTTATTATCTACACTGCTCAGGAGAGGGAACAAAGGTGCACCCAAAGAAACAACATCCACAGTTTACAACTGGATTTTAAAATACATTGCCTGGGTCTTTTTGAACTTAAGGCATGTCTACTCAACTCCTTATGCTGAGCTGCTGACCTAGTCCCTGGCATGGACCAGGAAAAGGCTCCTGAGGCCTTTCTGGCCCAGACAAGGTTGCCCATTTTGCTCAGTTAATGTTCTGAGATATTATTTATTATTACTTTTCACAAAAGCAAAGTTCACAGTAAAAATAAACGAGATGGCCCTGAGACTTCACAGCCACCAGTACTGTGGTCAGAGGAACAACATAGACGAGTCCTTGAAACGTGAATTATGATTTGGCCATGATGGAACTAAATAATGTAAATGATGAAGATAACAATAATAACAATAAAAATATAATAAATTTATTTATTTTTGTTATCAATCACAACTATAAAATCTCAATGCCTAAAATATTTGAAAGGATATTGCAGGAGTTAGGGACAGATACAGCTGAATGTACCTTGTGACCCACTGATAATCCCAGCTTGCAAGGTTCCACTGGATATAAATGCATTTGCCCTTTTCATGCTGCTCCAAATAATTACCAGCTGTGCTGTCATTTTGCCAGTGACATGTCCCTGCAGCATTTTTCAGAGGTAACAAGCTGAACATTTAGGTTCTCCATTCCTTTGATCTAATTTATGTGGTTTAAATTCAAATTTTGTTTCTGTATCTCTTCATGAAGCAATGTTTTAAAATTTGACATTAATACACATCTGCACACAGGCACTAAAATCATCAGCTGTCCCTAGCAAATCCTAGGCATTCTTTATAATGGATCCACTTTTTATAATTTAATTTTGTCGTTAAGATTGTAGAAAGATTGACATTTCTCATTTAGTCAAAGGAAGCCCATTGCCTGAGGATAACTAGGAAGGATTAAAAATGAAAAAAAGGTGATCTAAGTAAGGCATGCAGAAAAAAACAAGGATGATGAAGGACTTAGTCTATTCTAATAGTAACAAACCCACTCATCTAGATTAAAATTTATTTCTTTGTCATGGACCAACAACCAGGTTCAGTATCACTAAAGCCTTCAAAATAAGCTGTGAGGCAAAATTAGCAATGTAGATCATACTGACTCTTGTCACATAGTTGCATTAAACTCACAATGCAACCAGAATAAATAATGTTATGTACGGCAGCCATTTGAAGTATTACTTGTTATTTTGGATCTTGCTGTATTTTGGGCAGGAGAGAGGGTTTCTATTACTTACACAGGCAGCAAAAGCTCGAACCTTGCTATTAATAGGCTTCATTTCTGTCTCATGACCACCCACTAACACTAAAGAACTGCAGTGTCTCTGACTGACTGTATCAATTTTTCCTGGTGGCAATTCTGAGCAGAGAGCTACTTTGCTATTTAACCATTTCCATGATGTGATGAGCCTTATCAGACTCAGGTAGACTGCTCTGATAATTGCACAATTATTTTACACATGCCACCAGGTACCTTTGCAGGAAGGTAAGAAAAATAACAATTACAAATGCTTTTAGTATATTTCCCCTGTGCTTTATAGGCAATCCATGTGCGTGAGAGAGATCGGACCATGACAACACTTCTGGAGCACTTTGATTTCTACGTCATGCCTGTGATAAATGTGGATGGCTATGAGTACACGTGGAGCCACCCCTCTGTATGTAGATCTTTTTTGAAAGGTTGCTCAAGGTACTGATTTGCTTCTTATGGGGATTATCATTGTGCATGGCTAGGGCATAGTTATCATCCTGAAACTGCACACCCCAAACTCTTATTCTGTGCTTGGAATTTCTGCATCTTTCCCCACGGAAAGTTTTATTTGTGCTCCTAAACTCACATACCTGCCCAAATGGTATGTCTTCTGCCCTCCTTCCACAGTCCAAATTCCATTGAAATCAGCATGTGATTGCTTCTGATCCTACCCAACATTTCCTTTTATCACCCAGCCTTGCTGGCAAGCAGACTGGTTTTAGAATTTTCCTTGGTCTTCACTAGCACAGGACTGTAGAGGCACATGTGGGAAGTCACATTTAACTAATCAGTGAGGTGGTGCATTGACTCTTCCAGCATTTTTCCCTGAACATGGCTTGTGCATCTCCTTCCATAGAATCGGCTGTGGAGGAAAAGCCGTTCCTCGCATGGTAACAGCAAGTGCATTGGTACTGACATGAACAGGAATTTTGATGCACACTGGTGTGGTAGGACATCATTTTCTTCCTATTGTACCCCTGCCTCACTTTTGGCCATTAAAATTTTTGATTTTGGAAACATTTTCATGTATTGTTCCGTGAAGTTAAGACAAAGAAAAATGCAGCTGAATATCTGTTATGAACCGGTGACAACTTTCCCAGCTTTAGATAATTCTTTCTGGGACTCAGGATTTTTAATCCCTGGAATTATCTCTTCCCAGCATAACAAAGCCCCTTGCATTGCACCATAACACACCTTGGGGAGGCTGTTGGTGGGTAGAAAGAAAAAGAGAAGAGGTGACCCTTGTCATGTCATCCAAGGCCTGTTGCACTATCCAGCTGCTCCACTGTGGTGTACAAACTGATCAGCTCAGTCATCCTTCCATAATGCCTAGCTGACCAAGATTTTTTGGCCCTTTGTGATTCTTATGAAGACTATATCATGTTTAATTACTGCAGGCACTTTAGTACTTGACAAGTTTTTTATAGTCAGCAGAATAGCTGCCTTAAAATGCTACCCTATAGATCAGATCTGACTTCACTCAGGGCTGACACTAAAGTCCTATAATGGATTTCAGTCATTGTAGCCCATTGCTAAACCATCCATGGCTGTTATATCAAGAAATACACACATTTTTTTCCCCTAAAGATCCTGAGTGCTTCCAGAAAGTTATTTGGTCTTATTGTGAAGACAGAAGTCGTGAATCCTATTTGTCTTCTTGATAATTTGTTTCAGCGTCAATTTTTCTTAAAAATTTTAATTTTGATTTGTTTCTTCAGCTTCCCATTGGGAGTTTGCTTTCCCACAAGATTAAATAATCATGTAGAATTCCCTTTTTCCTGTAGTACTTCTAGATTTTAAGATGTGATCTCACAATCATGTGATCATTTTAAATGAAGCTTATTCATCCTCTCCTCTAAGACTTCTTATCCAGTCATTGAATACTTTTTTTTTTACATCTTCTCCTTGATTGTTTGTAAGAGCACAATAGGTGAGAAATCCTGGAAGGCTTGCAGAGATTTCTACAAGCATGAGAGTTCTTTCCATAGCATGGTGGAATCCACGATTTCTTGTGTTTTAGCACCTTACTCTGCTCTTTCTTTTCATACTCTTGCATTTTTCATGAACAGAAATGCAGAAGTGAAGAAGTAAAGCAGTAAAACTGTGCACTTTTTTTTTTGGTTAAAGGTCCAGGAGCATCTCACTTTGAATGCCAGGAGACATACTGTGGACCCTACCCAGAGTCTGAGCCTGAAGTGAAAGCAGTGGCTCGCTTTGTCAGAGACCACAAGGACACCATTAAAGCCTACATCACCATGCACTCCTACTCCCAGCTGGTGTTGTTTCCATATTCTTACACTACAAACAAAAGCAAGGACCATGAGGAGCTGGTAAGTCCTCCCACCTCCTGAAGTTTCACCCTTATTCCAGAGCTATTCACCCAGCTTGGTCAGTCTTGTACTGAAGGAGTCACCGTGTTGGGAGGATCAAGAATTAGGAAATGACATTTTTCTTGATGTTCTTAACAAATTTAAAAAGTCTGGGCTGGTCTAGTAGTGTGCAAGTCAGCAAGCTGCTTCTGAAACCTACAGAAAAATGAAAATATTTATTCTAGATTGATTATACATCAACAACACCTAAGATCTTGAAGATGCTGCTAGAAGAGAACAACAGAGTCCTGTTGTTCTGGACATCTTGAAAAGATCTATATGTGCAAATTCTTCATTATGTTTTATGGTTTATATAAACTCTGAAATTAATTGGGTGTGTGACCCTTGAAAACACCCTTTACATACCTAAGCAATGAGGTATTCTGGTGGACACTTGCTACTTTTATTAAGGCTTTTGTTTAAGGAATACTTATACAAAAATTGTGTTCGTGGTAGGATGGAAAATATATCCTGCATATGTAGAATTTTACTTTCTTGAGCCACCAAATGACACAGCACAAACTCTCATTGAAAACAGTGGAGTTCAAAACAGAACAGTTACTCTTTTCCTGTAAAGCAGAGAGAGGTGCATTGATTCTGGGCATTTCAGTATTCTTCATGGCTTAACAGTAGGGTTCTCACAATTTAAAAATTTTCCTGCCATATTTGTCAATATTACTTAAATAAAGAGTGACTTAAGTACTGTGGCAGAAAAGAAAAAATATGAGATGA
This sequence comes from Molothrus ater, assembly GCF_012460135.2. Lineage (NCBI taxonomy): Eukaryota > Metazoa > Chordata > Aves > Passeriformes > Icteridae > Molothrus > Molothrus ater. Next base: position 61,916,013 of record NC_050479.2, on the reverse strand, counting down.
ATGAGAACAAATGGTTTGACAACAGTTTACTGCCAGAAGTGGGGATAAGGTCCCATCTATACTTTTTATCTGTCTACAGCAGAAATACAATCTGTAGCATGGGCATATGCTGAAAACTTTTACCACATGCAGTGGGTTTTCTGGAACCTTTTATATGATTATTTAAGTAGTGTGAAATCCTGAGCACACTGTAAGTAAATTCTAACTGTGTACATTTTATCTATTGTCACAAAATCTTCAAGGTAATAATGTTTTGTTTAATTTCAGGAAAGTCTGGCACAGAAAGCAGCTAAAGCTATAAAGAGGACAACTTGGAAAACTTACAGACCTGGTGCTGGTGCACAAACAATCTGTAAGTATGACTTTATGGCAATGAAAGGCATGACAATATATCCTTGCTAGGATCAGAAGACAGCTTTTGAACAGAAAAAGTTCTCCTTTCAGGCAATTTTTCTATTTTCCTTTCCTCACATAGATTTAGCTCCTGGAGGATCTGATGACTGGGCTTATGATCTTGGCATTAAATATTCTTTTACCTTTGAGCTTCGTGACACAGGAACTTACGGATTTTTGCTTCCTCCTCGAGAAATCAAGCCAACTTGCTTAGAGGCCCTTTCTGCTGTCAAAGAGATAGCTCAACATGTTCTACAAAATTTGTGATGTTGAATATAATTTATTCCAGCACGACTGCACTAGTTACTCACAAAAATGCAATAAAAAAAAGCTTATCCTTTATTATTATTATTATTATAATTCTTCATACATAGGCAAAACCCCAGGATGACTGCACCCCTTGTATTTTAGAACACATCAGTTTTTTTCAGCCATATTTATATACCTGTCTCTATAATAGTAGCTCACTGCACCACAAGGGGGAAAAAGCACACATGTCCCACTAGATGATGGGAATTCCAGGTAAAAGGCTCTCTGACTCCCTCCACAGAAGAGATTGCCTTATTTAGGTAATTTGTGTTATTACAGGATTTGGTTACAAGAGAACAGCCCCACTTGCCGTGTCCCCTGTGTGACAGGAAGGGTGGCCACAGCAAGGCGAGGACACACGAGTGGCCAAACCAGCGAGTGGCAGCACCCAGAGGCTGCTCCACTACAGCCAGCCCAGTCCATTCACCCTGCAGCCAAGCACTGGCCTGAAGACTCTGTAAGGAGGATTTAAACCAAAACTGGGCAGGTTTAGATTAAGAAAGAAGGTTTTTTTACAATAAGGGTGGCATGGCACTGGCACAGGCTGTCCAGGGAGGTGGTGGATGCCCCATCCCTGGAAATATTTATGGACAGGTTGGATGGGGCTCTGAGCAGCCTGTTCTAGTTGAAGATCAAGGAAAGACAGATTCATTGAGGTTGGAAAAGACCTCTGAGACCATTATGTCCAAGCTACAATCCAACACCACCCTGTCAATACACATGAGTGTATTGCTGTACACTCATGTACATACAATACAATACAATACATGTACAGTATTTCCTTAAACGCTTCCTGCTACAGTGATTCCACCACCTCCCTAAGCATCCATTCCAATGTTTAATCATCCTTTCTGTGAAGAATTTTATTCGTAATGTGCCACTTGAACCTCTATTGGTGCAGCTTAACACCAGGTGTTCTCGTCCTGTTACTTGTGGCCAGGGACAAGATCTGGCTAAATCTCCTTTAAGGCGGTTGTAGGGAACGATCAGGTCACCCCCGAGCTCCCTCAGCCCCTCCTCCCGCTCACTCTGCCCCAGCGCCCCCGCCCGCCCCATTGCCCTTCCCTGGGGGCGGAGCCGGGCGCCTGCCCCGCCCTCCCCAAGATGGCGGCGCTGCCGCTTCCGCCCTTCCCGCCACCGCCCTCCCAGCTGCGACGTCACCGCCGTCGTCACCGCCGTCATCATCGGCGGCGGCGCGGGCGGCGCGAAGGCCGCCGGGAAGGGCGCGCGGAGGCGGTGGCGGCGGCGGCGCTCCCCCGACGGCTGTCCCGGCGCGCGGGGCGGGAGCGGCGGGTCCGCGGGGGCGCGCGCCGCTCCGCGCGCTCCTCCCCCTCCTGCCCGCGCCGCTCCGCGCTCAGGCCCGGGAGGACGGACCCCCCCCTCGCCCCCTCCCACCCTCTCCGCCCCGGGCGGCGGCGGAGGAGGCGGCGGGGAGCGGCGCGGCAGCGCAAGGAGCAGGTGAGTGCGGCGGGGCGGCCGCGGGCGCGGAGGGTGGGGCGGAGGGGCGGGACGGCCCCCCCGCGTTCCCTTCCCCCGCCCGGCCCCGGCCCGAGCCTGGGCCCCGGCCCGTGGCCGCCGGGCCTCGGGTGCGCTCGGCCTGGCGGAGCCAGCGGCGGGGAAGGGCCGCGCTCTCGCCCGGCTTGGTGCGGGGCCGGGGGCGCACGGGGGGCTCCCCGAGGAGGGGCGGGGTGAACGCCCGGAGGCGCCATCCCGCCGTGTGCCCGGGGTGCCCTTCCGTCAGTCGGTGGTCGTGCTGGAGTCTGCTTCCCGTGTAGTCCCTGATCGTGGGGGGTTTTGGTTGGGTTTTGGTTTTGGTTGGGTTTTTTCCTTCCACTTCAGTAGTGCTCTTCTCCCACTTTCTGGTAGTAAAATAGTTTCTGCTCTATGTGCTCAAGAGGGGCTGCTAATTTCGCTTGTATGAATTCACGCACCACCATTCCTTCAGGTAGCGCCTACAGCTGACTCGCATCCCTTCCAGAACTCGTAGCCGGGCACGTTGGATTAGTGTGTTGTGGGTGGTCTACTCAGGGCCTCTCGCCTTTGGCTTCTCGATGGGGTCTCACTCCACCATTGATTTCTTGTCAGCCTTCTGCGAGAGTGCTTGAAGCTCAGGTGTTTGGCTCTCAGTGAGTTAGCAGCCAGCGCTTTGAGGGATCTTGGGCTGGTGCTGGGACACTCACGGTTCCTCTGTGCACATGGGAGTGGACAGACTCAGCCAATGCACCTGAAAACTGAAGAAGTGTGGCTTTATGTGGCTGTGCCCGAGGTAATACACCCTGCTTCTCGGCATGTGTGCAGAGAGTGACGGCACGGCAATGTGCTGATCCAGCTCACAGATAGGAGGTGATGTCAGTTCACTAAGGCAGTCACCTTGGACCTGTCCACTCCAGTCTTCGCAGACTGTCTCTTAGTCTGGGGAAACATCTTCTTTGAGTGTGAAGACTTTGTTAGACAAGGCAGGGAATACTCTGTATTTCCTGATATGGTACTGAGGCCCTGATGTTTTTATTTGCCTGTGGAAATCCAACCATGATTTTATACCTGTGCAAACATAGTTAGCAGTTGCTTGGTGCTACTAATGGAGAATATCCTATGTGAAATTAGAGGGATAGGTTCAGGTAACTATGGTGATGGGTTACCAGCAAGGAGTTTTTCAATTTGGATTAATTTATAGTTTTCTGTCAAACAGGCTTCTCTGTGTGAGTATTTGACTGCTCTTTTGGAAGGTTCATTATGAATGCATTTTACCATTTTTAGTAATATTTTTAGGTAGTAAACCCATGGAGCTTCTTCAAATATTGCTATTTTATTAGCGATGTGACACAGAAATGTTAACATGGTAATAGCACCCGAAATATTGTCAGTAAAAGATCTTAATTTTAAAAAGTGCAGGGAACCATTCTCAAAGCTGTTATTCAGTTTTCAACATGTATTTAGTTTATCAAGGAGTGTTAATAATGAGTTTGTATCTGAATATCTATAGGACTGAAGTAATTTCACTTGTTATTTGAAATGGCATATTATTTATTTCTTCACAGGTAGGATTTTCTGGAGTGATGTTGTGCATAGTTTGCGTGTGGTGTGGTGTGCATGTGCAGACATTGACATGCTTATGAGTGATGTCTTGGACTTCCTAAAGAGATTTTTATCTCCCTAAATGTTTTCTTGTTTTTTGAACTTTCCTTTTGTTCTGTTACATCTCAGTTTCAAGTTTTCCTGTAGAATCCTTCAGGATTCATTTATTTGGGGGGCTGGATTAGGTTTTTCTAACAGAAAATCAGGCATTTCAGATATCTCTTGATTATGACTTAAGTAGTATCACACTGATTTTGAAGAAAAATGTTAAGCATGCTTGACACCAAAATTTAAGAATGTTGGTAATAAAAATTACAGAATTTCAGTGAATGCTGTCAATCATATCATGCTTCATGGATTTCAGTTCATTGGTCAGTGCTCAATAGGTGCACTCACTTCTCTCAAGTCTGTCACATTTTAGATGATTCATGTAAATAACACTGTGATATGTTCTCCTTCAAATGCTAGTGTAATTAATGTCATTAACAGATTGTCTCTCACCCTGGGAAAGTTATTTCCATTAAAGAATAACATAAATGCATCCGTGAATGAGTTATCCTAGTGTTATGGTATTTCTAATTTATTTTAGTGGTTGTCATGGATTTTATTTATGCATGGAAAAGTGATAATTTACGGTTAAAATTTTAGGTATAGAATTTATTTTAGGAAGATGAAGTTCACTTTGCTTAGTTTCAGAAACTTCATTCTATTTCAGAAGTAGCAGAAAGTTCAGTGCCCCTAAGAGTCAGCAGTGCAATGTCATGTACCCGAAATAAAGAAGTGTATAATATTCTACTTAGAAATTTTTTAATTTTTTTTTTTTTTTTAGTCCTGGTAGTAATTATTTGAAATGTTGAGAGTGCTTAAGGCTCAGTCCACACTGCTGCTCACAGCTAATCCCACATTGGTGTTTGATAAGGAGATGGCAGTTCAGAGGCACAGACGTCTGATGGAAAGTCACTGCACTGGCCATCAGCGTGGGATTGGTAGCAGGGCTGTGATCATCAGTGGTGAAACAGCACAAGGTGAAAATGTTTCAGAAGGGGAACCTTTATGGGATGTTCCATTTAAATTGTTTTTGGTTGTCCATTAATGTGCAGTCTGAGAAGTTTGGAAATTAAACACATAATTTTTTCCACTTAGAGTACTTGTTTATGAGCAAGGAACCTTCTCAGAAACAAAAAAACTGTCGTTATCCATCTGAGATTTTCAATATTGTTTTAATAGTCTCTTTATTTTTCCAACTCACTTGGTCCTCAAAAAATGAAAATGGGACTGACTGCATTTGCAAACACAGTCTCTGAAATGCATAGTTTGACAAAGTGAAATTCCTCAGTTTGCCTCAGAGTAATTTGTCCAGGCTCTAATCCTGCAGCCTTTGATAACATCTGTATTCACTGAGCAGTGGAATTGCAGTTCTTGTTACATGAGGGAGGCCCTCATGTGATAGTATGTGCATACAGAAAATAATATGCTGTGCACTCACAGCATGCTGGATTTGTTTCTTTAGAGTAATCTATCATGAAATATCTCTTCTGTTAATAAAGGATCTGTTGTTAATTGCAAACTGGTAGATATGGGCCAGACTATGAGGTTAGAATTGACAGATTGCTACCCAAAATAGCGCAGGTTTTTGTTTCTCATTTTAAGTTGTTTTGGTTTTTTTAAACAGGGGGTTTTACAAACCTTAGAAGATTTAGGGTTGAATGATATTCCTCCTAATTTCCATCTGCAAAAATGCAGGGAAAAAGGCGGTTGGAATTAAATTATCTGTTCAGTTAGGATGATGGTGCCTCTTCATCCTCTCTGCGTTTGTAACTATCCTTTTAAGCCTAGTCATCATCATAACTTCCTATACAAGTTAATTCCCAAAAGGTACTAAATGCTGGGTAAAAATTAACATTTAAAATGAAAGTTTTGCCTCTGTTTCCATGAAAACAAAAGTACATTGGAATTGAGGCAAAATTAATATGATTTTTCTGTATGCTGCTACGATGTCAGTGTGTACTTGTGTATTAGATTCATCTGTCCTTCATGTGTTGAACCTTCTCCCAATGCCATTGCCAGTGTCATTTATCTAACTCTTTTAATTTCAGATATGGCTCTTTTAACTGTAAATATTGAATCTAAATTAGGCATTTGTTATATGATTGTCTTATTAAAAATGCTTTTGCATGTGTCAGTTGATTTTTATATCTTCTATTAAAATAATGTGACTGCGTGAAGCTGTAGAAATTTAGTAGTTTTTTCCTGAGATTCTATGAGAATCCTGAAATGGAAGGGTACTCAGCTAGGTGAGATGTGGTATTGTTTTGCTTTCTAACTTTAATGGTTTATCCTGTCAGACTTTTTAACTATTGCTGCACATTGAGCTGTCCACAATGACTCCTAATTATTTTTCTCAGAAGACTGGACTAATTTGGTCTCATCAAATATTTAGACAAAATCATTTCTCCTTGTGTGCATTGCATTATATTTATTTGCATTTCATCTGCTGTTGTATTACTCAATTCTCTAACTCAATTAGATCTTTCTGGAAATCTCTGTTCTCCACAGTTCTCACTAACCCAAATAATTTCATACTACTGGAAATTCTAATGTTTGACTGTCTGCTTCCACTAATTGATGTTAACCATTGTTTTTAATGTTTGGTATACACCATATGGTTAACTTCTACCCTCCCTGAACATCTTGGTTAATGTCTTGATTATCTGAACCTTTTTTATGAGATAAAATTCTTCAGATAATCAGAGGCTTGGAGAAGGAGTCAGTAGAGCAGAGGTCTACTGAGAAATCTCAAATACACAGTGTAAGCTTTCTTTCTTCCATTGTTTATAAAGGAGCTAAAATGCTTCACAAGAGCTTCAACACAGCATTTTGCTTGTAGAAAATGCACAGTTGTCAGACTCCTAGGGAAATCTTGTCATGGAAATAACTGTAGGGTTCAGATAATGAAGTGTCCACGTTTTTACATGATAATATTTTGTTTCTCTGAAATACAACCTTACCGTATGGAAACTGTGGGAACATATGGCTCATCAGATGGTGAAAATGTGTATTAATCCTCTCTGGTGGATGCTAGTTTAAATGTGTATTACTCTGGCTGTATGGATGAAGTTTGTCATTTGTAACCTGTTTGTGTATGAGGTAGTTTAAGTGTGTGTGTTCTAAATGTGGTGATGCGTGCAGTGCCTAGAAGCAGAAGGGTAGGAGATTAGTGTTTGGCTAATAATGAGGCTGATGGCACATTGCAGTACAACAAAGAGGTGTGCTTTTGGGCTGTATATAAATTGATGAGTACCTGGCAGATGTTCCTAAATTGATTTTATTTTTGTTTTCATCAAGTAGAATGTAAAGAACAGAGATTAGTTTTTGAGGCCCATTTTGCCCTTTTTGTACGATCTGCCTGTAGTGCTAAAAATATATGTTCCTTTTCTTTTCTTTAAATATGGTTGTTTTTTTTTCACTATAACTCCTTCCTTTCTCAGGTAAGATAAATTGTGTCTTCTTGTTTATCAAAGTTACACTGTATTTCCTTTAAAATCTGTTTTTCTTAATGAGAAGGAGCTACTTTTTGAGCAGATTAAGAAGTGCATCATCATTATGGAGTTGTGTTTTTTCCTAAACTCGTGTAATTCCAAATAGTTGTAGAAATCAGACTGATAACAAACACAGGCCGTGGATGATAGCAAGATGGCTTTCAGTAGGTTGTCATACACAACAAGGGGGAAAAAAATAAAGCTCTTATTTTTTTTAATTTGTTTCAAAACTGGGAGGTGTTTTTAGTGGTTGAAATTGGTTTCTGAGAGGTTGGTGAAATAATATTAAAGGTTCTATTCACTTTAAGTCACTTGAGTTCATGCACCAAAAATACACAATGAAAGAAAGCATCTGTCCTGTGTGGTGTTTGCTGCCTAAATGAATAACATGTCATATGATCTTTCCCAAGGGGAAGCTGAAGAATCCAAAGCAGGTCATGAAATGAAATGAGAAATTATCGTTACTGGTGTTCAGCTGACTAGTTCAAGTCAGAAGCATTCCGTGTTATTAGATACATTTCACTCATATATGACTTCTTTTTCTTTCTTCATCACCTCTGCAGCAACTCTTGCAACGTATTTCATACTATTTTATTCATATGAGTTCAGTGTCAAAGCCCCAAACTGAAGGATTTTACAGTTTTGCTTTTTTTTTTGGTTGAAGTAGTACAAAATGTCAAAAATTAGAAGGAAGGTCACAGTGGAAAATACCAAGACCATATCCGATAGCACATCCCGAAGACCCAGTGTGTTTGAAAGGCTTGGACCCAGCACTGGAAGTACTGCAGAGGTGAGTTGTAAAAGTGTTCTTCTTTTCCTCCCCACCCCAGCATCTTCTTTTCCAGGATTTATGTTGTGGGAAAGAGTAGCTCACAAGCAGCAAATACTCAGATGTTACTGAGGTTAAGTAAAGGTGAAAAGAACTCCTTAACATATGGATGTTCAACATGCTAATACTAGAATTTTCAAATACCATGTATTGTGCCAGCTTCTGGATGGAGCAGTAGTACCGTGCATATTAGTAGTGTTTCCACCAACCTAAATTTTTCTCTGCCAGACCTGATGCTCTTTGTTGATTATTTTTTAAAAATCAATTATATCACTGGTGGACAGAAATTACAGATAAATGGGACTTAATGTGGAGTCATTTGTTTGTTCTGCCACACTCACACCAATGGTATTTCCAGAAAGGAGTGTGAAATTCACCCAGTAATGTCTGTCTCTTAGACACAGTGCCGTAACTGGCTGAAGACTGGCAACTGCCTCTATGGGAACACATGTAGATTCGTACATGGCCCTTCACCACGAGGTAAAGGCTATAGCAGCAGTTATAGAAGGTAAATCAAGAACTCACTTTGAATTCTTCACATGCTGTAGGAAAATAGCTTTTGCAACTCTGTCTTTTGTTTTGTTGGTCTTTTTTTTTTTTAAGTGAAATGCTGTGGTGTGCCTAATTGTGTGTTATATCAATAACCAGTTGCCTTATGAAGCTGCTTAAAGCAAGTATTTTGGCAATGTGCAGGATTTTTGTGTGTATACAGCTTTAAAAAATTAATAGTCAACTGGATGCAGATTATCTATATATTACTTGAAATGGGAAGTTCAAATACCTTAGTACTTTTTTGTTTTGGCATAGTGTCACTGCAGCTTTCTGGTATACTTTTCTGTCCTGTACTAAAATGCTGGTTTGCCATTACTTACAGCAGTGCTTACACTCACAGCCCTCTTGTCTTTGCTATGTTATGTGATGAATGTCTATTGTTTCTCTCATGTTGTGAGAAAACACTTCTCTTCAAAACATGGCTTTGTGACTTTATCTATCAGATATTGAAAAATGTCCTGTATTGTAGGGGGAGATCAAAAAAGTTACCTAATTTTTCAAAAGAGAATATTTTTTGTTATATGTCTCTTCGTATGTTTCTAAAATTTAATTTTTTTTCAACTGTCCTTTGTGTGGCATAACACCTAACTTAACTGAAGCCAAGTATGGCAGCAAGCTTGTAGTGTTCTTTCTATAAAGGACAAAAAGATGGTATGGTTTTAGCATAGTATCTCTTTCTGTGAAGGTTTCACAATTTACAAACAGCTGTCCTTTATAATGCCAATATTACCTATAGATTATGGATGGGCACACTGAAGCATTAAAGAGTAAAGCAACAAAAGGAAGGTTGGCCTGATGTTAGGGTTCTGTGTTTGGTTCTTTTTCCTATTCATATGGCTTGCTCTTAGGATGATCTTGACTTTGCTTGTTTGATCTTCCATTGCTTCCAAGGTGCTAGCAGCTGGGATACAAAATACATGATACTGAGTTTAATGTTTCTTTTGGTGTGTAAAACATTTTACTCTGTTCTGTGCTGAATGTTCCAAATGAATAAAGTAAGCGATTTACTGGTAGGGATTATATTTTAAAACAGTTAAAATGTCACTTTCTCCTTGCTTTTAGTGTTTGGAACACTCGGTGCGTAGTTCTGCTTGGTCATTTGAAGAAAAGTGACATTTCTTTTAATGATTAAAGCTGTGTTTATGCTTCACTGTCCCCAGTGACATTTAAGAAAAACGTTGATTTCCTTCTTCTTATTGCTAACTTTTTTACTAGGACTATTTGAAAAGTCAAAGGACAAACCTTCCTGCTTATTTGCTTGGCACATTCAGTATTTAATAAAGGTGTTCTTAAAAGTAAAAAGGAGGACGAAGCCCATCACCTCCACACACACCCCACACCCCCCCCCCAAAAGAAAACCAGACAAATGAAAGAGCTGTGCCTGTCTTCAAAAGTTTCCACTAATAGCTCTTGGCCAGGCATAGAAAAAGCTGGTACATAATAAAATGGTGGGGTGGCATTTTCATGCCATTTAACATTAGAGAGATTTTCACAAATGTTATCCAGGCATTTCAAATGCAATTTTATTGGCTTCAGGCAAGCCAAACTAGTGCTGCTTCTGCATCAGTTCAGTTAAAGCAATATTCTTGTTCAAGTATCTGAGATAGCAAAATGGCAGTGTGTCTGCATGTGTTCAGTCAGCCTGCCAGGGAGCTCTCATCTGCTTTGCAAGGAGTTGGGTAGGACAGAGCATGTCTTGCTGCCTTTCTGTCTTCATACCTTCTGCCCCAAGTTCCATACCTGCCTGCAGTCAGTCCTTTTGCTAATGGTTTTATCTGACCATAATGCCTCCCATAGTTCAAAACATCAGCAGACAGTAGGAAAACTTGATTCTGAAGTATGATAAAGATTGATTTTAGAGCTAATGCTGCCTCTCACAGCATGAATTTTAATCTTGCTATAAAAATAAAACCTAACGTGTTTTTACATGAAGCATACCTGATGATACTATTGAGAATACAGTATTAGATCTGCCAGTCTTCCCAACATCAGAATTTAGGTGAAGCTAAGAGCTGTGTGTAAACATGTTATCCCATGAGGAATTTTGCTCTTTCTGCACTTGTAGATTGTTGGTTAGTTGCTTGGCAACTTCCTGGCTGGCTCCTTCATGCGTTTGTTGAGATCTATGCCATTGCTGGGACCTTTTCTTAGTCTGACTGGTCGTCTTTATTTGGGATCATCACACTGCATTTAAAAACCAAGCCAAGCCAGCAGTCATACTAGGAAAAAATGTATGGATTTTGAAATTTCAAATATGGGAAACTGGAAACAGGGCAGTGTTTCTTGAGCAGTTATAACGTGTACATAATACACAAATATTGGTCATCTGCCTCTATGCACGTGTGCTCTCACACAGGCACACAGGAATATCTTCGGGTAGGTGTGTTGCAAGGTCTGCCTGTTGCTGGATACTTGCTCCTGACACTGTAAGAAGTACAGGAGCAAATCAAGTCACTGTTACAAATGTGCATTTCCTAAATGCTGTTAAACATGGAGAACTGAACTGTTGCAAGAAGTAATGCTGTTTGAAATCACTTAACTGCCTTAGAATTTGAAATGAGGAAATTCTTCATTTTAGGCCTTATTTAAAAGATAGGCCCAGCTCAAAATATTAAAAAGAAATTGCATAATGCCTTTTGTGTGAAAGGTTCTGTTTTCAGTTTTTCTGCAACTGAAAGTTGCAGTATAGCTACATCGTCTTAAGCTGCAGAGGTAATTTGTCATGAACTGTTGAAGTTCAGCAGTGAGCATGACCTGGAATAACCAAAGATCCCTTTTGGAGTGGGCTGGGAGAAAGTTATGTAGAAATGAAGCTGTGGCACACATAAAAGAAAATCAGCTAGTAGACCAGCTTGTTTTTCTGTGCATTCAGCCAAAGCATCTGAAAACAGTCATGGCTTCATGAGTAATTATTTCTTAAAGTTTGACTAATTGTCAGCCTTATTTTATTAGAGTTTTTGGAGGGTTATGATGTCTTTGGGGAAGGAGAGATAAGGTGATTACCATGACTTTGCTTTGGTGTTCTCCTAAAGCTGAAAAAAGCTTACCGAGTGACAGCAAAACCAAACAAAAAATTGTCCAGCAAACCCCAGGCCTGAATGTGTACCTCTTAACTTTGTGGGTTTTTTTCATAGCTTTTATAATATTTAAGTAGATTTGAATAATGCTTTAGCACAATACCTTTTTTTTCAGCATGGGAGGGAACAAAAAAATTTTTAATTGGTGATGAAATTGGGTACTTTGTATCCAGTTGGTTTGGATACTTTGTTTTGTACCCCAGCCTGTAACTTTAAAAAAAAAAAGTATTAGAATGTCAGATGTGACTCTATAAGGTACGTGAGCTGCACTCAGTGCATGTTCTCTTCCTTTCTCCTTCAGCTAATGGGATTTTTTTCCTGAAGGTATTCCTCTCGAGGAACAGTATTACAAATACATTATTGATAATCTTTCTGCCTCTTAGCTTAATTTTCAGTTTCACTAATCCAAATCCTTTGTATTTGTGGCTTAAATATTATTAAAAATTAAGGTGTTGAATTACACTTTAATGCTGAAAGACAGTTTATTTGTTGAGATAGCTGATGGTTGGGATGCTTCAGAGAGTTTTGGTAATGCAAATAATTGCCTTTTTAACATGGAGGGAGGGGAAAAATACTTAGAGTCATAACCTTTACTAAATCCAGACACTTTAAAGTTCATATAGTCATGCATGCAAAGAAAATAACTTATTTATACATTTTATGCTGGTTATTATTTGATCCTTAGTGATGAAAAAAGCAGAGCTCTACTCTTCTGTACATTTCCTCTGATCTAGATTGACCTGTACTTACAATTTCATGGAGAATTAAATGCTATAAAAAATGAGAGCAGTCATTGATCTTTGTCTCTGTAGGTCCTCATACATTTAACCCTGTGATGCAGTTTAAAGAATTAAATCTAGGAAACAGTGCAGAGGAGGAAATGGAAAAAATTACTTTTTCAAATATGTGCAGCTTGAAAATGAAATGGTATTAAATTAAATTTTTGTATGCATTGACTGTGAAACAGCCATCACAGAAGTACAAGACTCAGTATCAAGACAAATGTATATGAAGAGAAAATTTGTTTTCTTGAACTGAAAGGTCTTCTGAAACAGTTCCTACATTTCCTTAGCTTAGGAATTTGTTTGAATCACAGAATCACAGAATGGTTTGGGTTGGAAGGGACCTTAAAGATCATCTGGTTCCGACCCCCCTGCCATGGGCAGGGACACCTTCCACTCCACCTGGTTGTTCAGAGCCCCATCCAGTGGCCTGGAACACTGCCAGGGATGGGGCATGCGCAGCTTCTCTGGGCAACTTGTGCCAGTGCCTCAGCAATGCAATGGTTGTTCTTCTAGCACATAAGGGGTGAATGAACTCATGAATCCATACTAAAATTATAGTAGTGTAGGATGTTCCTCCTCCCACATCACAGTAATATCTCTTACAGAAATTATATTGTAAAGGTGCATGACTAGCAGAGTTCATCCAGTATTTTGTAATTAAATAATGAAATAGTTATTAGTGCAAGATGGAAAATGGAAGAGGCCTCCAGGAGTTCATTTCTGGTTCATGGTCTTGCAGCAGTGTTTTCCTGTGTAGCAGCTTCACCTAGACCATGGGAGGATGGTGCTTAGGTTATCTCTGCTTGCAGACTTCATCCACATTCAGAGTTGTGCTTCTCTGTGACTCTCATTGCTAGTCTATAGTAGTTTGATTCTGCATTAATTGTGATTTTACATATATATACGTAATATATAGAGAGAGACACTTATATTTATGTAATATATATAAAAGTTGTTGCAGCTTAGATTAAGGAGAAGGCTAAATCTTCAAGTATTTGGTAAGAGTGATTATGAAACACATCTGCATGATGGTCAGAAAAAGGTTATTCTGGATGGGAAGCTGATCTAGAGTAGTAACTGAGTAATGCCATATATACATACAAATAGTTTTTCTTCTTAGAGTCAAGTCTTCCTTGACTTTCTGAAAGGAAAGTTTTTATAATGCTTAAGCCCTTTAGAATGGCATATTTTCTTACGCATCCACCTTGCCTCTGGGTGGGAGGTTTAGATTTTTCTGGATATACTAATAAAATAATAATTAAAAGACAGATAATACTCCTTTAAGAATAGTCCCATAGAACTGGTTATATTATGTTTCTGTATTGTACAGGTCACCAGAAAGACCCACTGGAGATCTTCGGGAAAGAATGAAGAACAAACGTCAAGATGTTGAGGCAGAGCCCCAGAAACGAAGTACAGAGGAATCATCCTCTCCTGTTAGGGTAAGAGTGGAGTTTGCAGAACTCCAGAATCCCTCAGTAACAATTGGGCAGTGTGTCCTAGAAACCTTATTGTTGTGACTTGTAATATTGAAAATGTTTTAAGGAACTGATCATTTTGTACATAGCATATCACATTTTTTGTTATGAAGTGTCTTAACAATTGTACTGTTTTGCAATTTTGTAGTGCTTTCTGGTCTTTTGGTTCCCAAAGATTTTATAAACCCCACAGACATAAAATGTGCTATAAATACTGATAAACAGGTATTTAAAAACAGTGCAGACTCTTTGATTATTACTAGAAAGTATACTAACCATTGTTTCAGTTGTCCACTATTTTCCCCCCAGCACTTACTCATGCATCCTGACCTAAGTTGTTCACCCCAAATTTGCCTTTGATGAAACCATGCAGTTACGATTGTGCTGGTTCATTTTGCCTTCCTCCTCACATACTCATCAGGCACCCCAACTGCTTAATTAATGAATTTTGCAAAAAATTCATTATTGTTCTTATTTTGTAAGCATCTTTCTGCAACCCTGTGGCCCTCAAATATCAAAATTTAATTATTTTAAAACTGTGTTACCTGTTTCTGATGTTACAGACAAATAGGGATAGAGTTCGTAGTGTGACCCTGTACCTATGAAGCAGTAGCACCACTGTGTTCCTGCACCGTGTTTAACACCATCTTCATATGAATAATTTTTAAAAGGTTTTATTTGTAAAAAATCAGTTTTGCTTCTGCAGGTATTGACAATGTTCTACCATTTCCTCTTGGTCTGTTCCTACTTGTTGTGTAAAATAAATCTTTTTATGTCAGCTGTAAATAAATCAGCAGCAGCTGCTATCATTAAATTTAACTTTGGCTTACCTTCCAATCATGTTTTCAGTTGCTGTTAATTTTTGTAAACTCTCAATCTTTTTACTGAAATGTGTTTCTTTTATTTTCTAATAGCTTGAATAAACTGTTCAGTTATTGAGTACATGGTTGGTGGGAAAATTTTTTTTCCAACCGTCATTAAAATTTGCTGTAACTTCTGTCCTGGTACAACTCTAATTTTTATGTAATTCTTACTATTGAGTAGTTAACCTTGCTTTTTATAGTGTTCTCTAAATGTAATAATAAAATACTCTTAAACAACTAAAACCCAAGTGAAAGTGATCTGGAAGCAAGAATCTAAAGGAATTGGAGAATTAGTGTTAACGTATCAAAGAATTATTTATAGATTAAGCACACAGCAGAGTAAAACATACTCTGCTTCAATCTCATAAAATGGAAGATTGAGGAAACAGCTGACCTTTTGTTTTAGTTCCATGGAGGCAACTCTCAAAATACAGGATATCAAAGAAAATATTCTGGAACAAATAGATGAAGAGGGACAGTCGTCAAGAGTTGCTTTGCAAAGAACCAGGATATCTAAAAGGACAGAAGACTCAAGTGGCTGAACTGCTAAGAAAAATCTTGCTCCATCGGTACAGCTGCTGTTACGGTGGAGATCTAATATGTTATATTTGCATACTTCATTAAAGCTTTTGGGGTATCAGCAGAGCTCGATAAGAAAACTTTGAAATAATGAAAAGTAGCTTGTTCCATAAGAAGTTTCATAATTTTGGTTAAAAATAAAAAAAAGACCAATCAGAAACATTTCTGCAGACAAAATCTGTGCTTCACCAGACTACTAGACTGAAACTTCGATGGAGAGTAGTGGTTAAGAGAGAACTGCCTGACATAGGTCAAACCTGTTTTGAAACAAGACTTCTGAGGCATATATATAGATAGTCAAAAAATAGAAGGTATAGTATTTTAGGTTTAGAAGCCAGCTAAGGGGAAAATTTTAGATTAATTTGAATTACGCATAATGCTATTGTAATTAATTTAAAGAACTATAATTTTAAAGAATGTAGAAAAAAGTTGGACAAATGTTCCAAATTCCAATATTCCAAATGTCAGACTTTGCAGAAGATTTGAAAACAGTACTTGGGATTACTGAAGTCTGAGGAGTGCCATGGGGTTTGGGAAAGATAGTTTTTGGCAGTACAATTGCAGATGAAACTTGGTGTTGGCAAGTGCAAGGTCGTGCACAATGAAGAAAGTATTTAAAACAACGAATGAATTTTTTAAAAGTAACTGAAACCACGCAATAGAAAAATAAGTTATTGTGGACAGCTCAATGTAACCATGTGTTCCAAGTGAAGTCACAGTTGTAGAAGCAAACATTCAGGTATATAAAAATGGAATAGAAAATGATTGATAATATGCTGTAGAAATTCATGGTCCAGTTTTATTTGAAATGCTGTTTGGTTGTTATCGCCTGTATGCAAGAAAATACAGTCAAAGGTCTTCTTGAAGTGGGCAAAGAGGTGAGAAATAAACTGGAGAGAAGAAAGGACATGGGATGAATGTGTGTAATGTATGTTTGAGAGAATGTGAGTTAGATGCGTCATATTTGTACTTTAACCCAGTAGAAAGGGTGGCAAATTAGAAAATGACAAGGGAAAATGCTATTTATGTTATATATAATAATTCTGCCTGGTTTTCAGAAGATAGGCATGCAAAGCTGAATAGGTTCCACAAGAATCTAAGACAGTATAACTACGATAAAATTTTTTCAGAAGAGATTTTTTTATTCTTTTGAGACGTAACTAGTACAATCTGTATGTATTTAGGAAGAAACTTCCTATACTGGCAGTTTATAGACTATATCCCTTTTTATTTCTTCATGCTTTGTATTATTATTTGCAGAGACGATATGCTGTGTTATGTGGACACCTACATTAAACTCAGTTGTTTTTGTGTTTCTTGGATTTGTGTTTGGAATTACTTCAGCACTGTATGTTAGTGTATGAATCATTATACAAATAATTAGATGAGGTTCCTGCTGTTACTGTATTCAGTTGGAAATTTTTATTTTAAATTATGAGAAGACAGTTATGTTCGTGTGTATGAAGTCTTACCTAAAGTCTTAACGTGGAAGGTGTGTGTGATTTGGGAGAAACAGTGGGAGGAGCTTAATGTACATTTAGGAAGGTTTTTGTAAGGAATGTGTATCACTTGTTTCGTATCTGTGGATTTTGTCACTGTAGCTTTTATTTCCACTGGAAATAGGACTCAGCATTGTCTTCCATCTCTGAAATGGGAACAAATACCACTTAATGTCAGGAGAACTTCAGATTAATTTACTTATGTGTTTCTGTAGCATGATAGTAGTTTACACTATAAAGATATTATACCTGGAGCAAAGTAGTACTGTAGTACTAGCTTGCCCAAAAGGTTGTAGCTGTAATACGTGTAGCTTACTGTAGGTTTAAAGGAATCTGTGCTTTGGAATGACTTTATTTTGCTGCTGCGTGTATGTGTGCAACCTGATAAGGTTGAAACTGAGATTTCTGCAATGCAAGAATTGTAGGTTGTATCAGTCTTCTGTTCTTTCCATCAGTGTTGGCAAAGTAACACTTCTTGGCTAGAAGCATGTTTTACAGATTGGATTAGTCCTTTTGTACTTGGCCAGGCTTTTGTGGCAGTAGTGGGAAATTTATTCAAGTAGACACCAAGTCTTGGGCTGTAGAGGGCTGATCACATGGGACATAGAACTTCAACTTGAATAGACATTAAATAAAATCTCACAGAAGTCAGCCATAATGTCCTGAGTTTTTCCCTTTCTTATGTGGCATCTCTCCTAAACATCAACATATGAAACTGTAAACATCTATTCAACACCTGCTATGTTTAGCTGTATGCATATACCTAAAACCAGCATAGACAAAGTCTACTAAATCATTTCCTCTTAAGACAAGCTACATTGCTTTTTAATAAATAAATATATAATAATGTAAGTATAATGGTTCTTGTCTAGTAAATGACATTTTTTCAGAGTCTTCAGAGAAGTTGTTAACAAGAGTGAATATGCAGCATCTTCAGGTACCAGTGACAGTCATGCTATTGGCCTTTAGGAACTTAACTTACTTTATTCTTGGCTTGTTAAGGGAGAGACAAAAAAGGTCTGTAAGTATATGAAGGGAACATTTAATTCCCATAGTATGAGGGAATCAAATGTGTTACAAGTGTAACAAGTAAAATAAAAGGAATATGTTGAAGATTTTTCAGTGAGAAAAATTGGGTTCTAAACCATCATAACTTAAATTCTTAATTAGCATGCCCCAGGAAAAATATACTCAATTTCTAAGCTGATATTTATTTTTCAAGGTGCAATGTTGTCAAAATCTTTTTTCTTGACAACTAAGCAACATTAGTGTGAAATACCATGCTTCCCCTATATTCAGTATTTCAGTTTGATAGCTGGTTTTGTTCTCAGTTCTTCTGTAGAAATATGATTGTGCCACTACCGAATCTTTCCACTGAAAGGAGAAAATACAGGCTCTTGCAAGATGCTTGTATTGGCTTTTAAGTCTGAGGAGGTAGGCATGATACATACAGCTTGTGTAGTATTTTTAACATGGGTTATTAAATGGGACTTGAAGCACTGACTTGCTGCATGTTCTTTGATGACGAGGTATTTGATGAATTTTCTTTGGGAGATTTTTTTAAATTGGCTTAGAGAGGTTGTCCTACTGTTCATATTTCAGTTTGCTAGTAAGAGGTAGTGTTGAATTAATAGAAGCTAGTATTCACATTTAAGAAATTATGGTTTTGTTTATGTTATAGGGCGTAGTTGAAGTATGTAGAAGTATACAGCCCAGTAGAACAGCTGTGGCCTTCATGGAGGGTGGGCTAGAAAAATAAGAACAGTCTTACAAAAGAAAAGAATGGTTGCAGAGAAGACTTGTTATGCTTAAATATATTTAGATCTCATCAGAGTAATTTTCTTTTAAAGTAATTTGCTTTGGGGCATAGTAGAATTCTGGCCCGTAGACTGAATGTCTTTAGTACATGTTGAGACAGTAGCTTAGTGGATGTAGACTTGTCTGCAGTTGATGTCAGAAACCAGCACGACTCAGTAAGTTATGACCTTCTGCATAATTTTAGAGATTTACATCATTTAACTAGAGATAAGTTTTTAACATTGTTACTGAATAAAAAGGAATCGTTTAATTTTACTCATTTTTGAGTGGCTGACTGCAATTTTATTTTGTTTCCTCAGTGTATTTCTAAGGTAATGTTGAAGTTTTAAATTAAATCAAGATCTAAATACCAATAAGGAATAGCTAGTGAAATTCTCAAGCATCTCCTTCTCTTGATGTTTTTCCCACATACCAACATGAAAGAATCCCCAGAAAAACAAGAGGGCACTATGTGAGCTGAGAACAACAGGGCTATGGGACAGATTTTGCTGTTCTGGTTTCCTGTTTAATAAATTAACCTGAGATACTTTAAGCTTGAATTTTCTTCTTTTGCTAGTAGTGAAGAAACTTTGTCCTGTGTTCCACTTGAGTCCAGGTACATCACACAGAGAATGTTGCTTCAGCAGATGCAGAGGTGCAGCTATATAGCTCTGTACTGGAATTTAGCAGGGACACAAGAGCAGCACAGCATCAGTTGACTTGAAAACATCTTTTTTCTTGTACAGATAGTCTCTGGCTTTCTTAGGTGTTCACAGGACATGGGAAATGGGTGCTACTGCATTAGTTAGACTTCTCTTGGAGACAGTGAAAGTCAAACACAAAGCTGTCAACGGAACTTGATTTGATTGTGTTGCTTTAGAATTTTTCCCCTTCTGCCAGCCAAGTGTCTCTGGGTTTATTTATTATCTCCTCCTCTTCCATATTCTTTATCCTCTGAAGAGTTCAATGGTTCCACTTCTGAGGCTCAACTGCCTTGAATATAAATATTCTTATTTACAGCTGAGAATTCTTGCTCAGGCTGTTAAAAATACACTCTTTAAGTGTTCATTAAACTTCTGGTCTTTAGAACTTAATCTCTTATTTTGGTGCCTATTTTAAACTTTATTCTCTGATATGTGCTTGACTCTTGCCCTGCCTTTAAGCCTTCTTATTTTATGAATGCTTTCTTCTCTTTTCCTCATCTCCTATTTGCATTCTGATTATATGAAATTGCATTAGAACATGTAGCCTGTGGAGTCTCTGCTTGTTTAGGAGAGTATTTGTTCAACAGGCTAAAGGGAAAAATGGTTTTTGTGCTATGAAAAAACCCCAAAATACCATGTAAAATACACCTGCTTCTTCAGGCTTCTTTTGAAATAAAGTTGTTTACTCTAATGCGGCATTTTTCCCTTTATAGAAAGAGTCCTCACGAGGAAGACATAGAGAAAAGGAGGATATCAAAATTACAAAGGAGCGAACACCAGAAAGCGAAGAGGAAAATGGGGATTGGGAAACAAATAGAGAAGGTATGTATTGAACTGACAGTCCCCTGATGCCTCAGAGAACTGTGAGATTTCTGGGCTGTCTGCCAAGTAGAATGCTTCAAGATTTGGTTTCTAAGCAGAATACTTTGATGCAGTAGCTGTTAATTTTTTTTTTTTTTTTTTTGAGGAGAACTAACAAGTTACCTGAGTTGGACTGCTACAGTGGTTCAGTGGTTAAACCAACTAGCTTAAAAACAGGCTTTTTTTGGTATAGTCTACTCCATGGTGAATCTTTCACATTAAGGTCACTAGATGAATCCAAGTTGCATCTAAAGTAATTTTGGAACCTGTCAGTCTGAGAAGAAAGTGGGAACTCCTTTGAATTCAAAAGTCAGCCATTTTTGTTGCATAATTTTTAATGGTGTAAGCTGTCATTAACAAGGTCTCTGTTAGAATAACAACAGTTGAAGGTGGACATCGGTGAAATATTTATGTTTTAAAAATATTGAAGAATGCTAAGTGTCTTGCATTACCTTTGTAGTCACTTCTGTATGAGTTGGTGGGTGGGAGTTTTTGGATTTGGAGGACTTTTAGTACTTACTGAAAGTTTCATTGTTGCTGTGGGCACTTTTTTTCTCTCCTAAGTTTCACTTCTGTTAGAGTCCAGGTTGACCTGATAGTAATGTTACAAGAACTTCTACTGAGCTGTGGTGTTTCTGTAGTTTTCTGAGAATCTGTGTTTCAGAAGTAGTTACAACATTGCAAGAAAAAAATGGGAATTCTGATCCCATTGGAGAGAATTCGCATATAATGAATATATTTGCAATGAATTTCACCTTTTATGTAGTTATGTAGTATGTATTTAGGAAGGGAGTGAAAGCTAATAACTTTTTAATGAAGTTGTCTTTTTTCCGACAGATATTTTCCCAAAATGCTTTTTGGATATTAGACTTAAATATCCATAAACAAAATTAATATAAACAGAGTGAATAAATTCAATTTTCAGTAAGATTTCAGTTGCCAGGTTGGAAGCTTAAGATATTAACTGTCTGTGACTTAATGAAAAAGTGTGAGAAATAGCATTTTTTCTACTGTAAAACCAAACAGTGGTAATGTTGTAAAACCAGATGTAAACTCTTGAAGTGTATGTTCATCCAATGAAAGGGTTAATACATAACTCCTCTCTTATTTTAAAATCAATGTTTACATGTAATTAATTAAGTATATCAATTGATTTGTAAGACACTGTATTAAATAAACCCCTCCAGTATCATGTGTCACTATATGAATCTGTCTCATGTGAGTTCCCCAGTTAAATAGTGCTCTACATATTTTCACTCCCTGTGAAGACACACAGTTCTAATTTTCTTGTTATTTAAATATAAAGTGGTTTACTTTGTTTCCCTTGCTTCCTCGGATGAATGTCCATGAAAGAAGTTAAGGTGTTCTTTTTAATGAAGTTTAAGAGTTGAACTTCAGGTTGTATGGAACTAATTGGAATTACTTCAGATTGCACACAGAATTGGAGAAGAAATTTGGCATGAATGCCAAATTTCCTTGGTCCATTCATGCACTGCTTAAAAGTCATGGAGTAATATTTATGGTTGGCATTTAGTATGCTAAATGTTATTGTTGTATTTTTCATAAGAAATTGTCTACTAATCAATTTACTTTTTTTTTTCTTCAAATAAAGACTCTGATAATGGAGATGTTAATTATGATTATGATCATGAGCTGTCTTTGGAAATGAAGCGCCAAAAGATTCAGAGAGAACTCATGAAATTGGAACAGGAAAACATGGAGAAACGAGAGGAAATAGTAATTAAAAAAGAGGTTTGTATTATGTAAATGTGAAATAAGAAAAAACAAGTCATCGGCCACTTCATAGGCTTGTAATTGTTTCCCAGAAGACTTAAAGTTTTTGAGCCACAAATGCACAGTTGTGTTACATGGTAGTAAATAACTGGCACCTATATAATTAGTATGTGACTTGAGTACTTGAAGTGAGTATCTGATCAGTCATCCAGCACAGTAACCAAGTTTTCTCCTTTGTGAAGTCAGCTATTAAATGAGTAAGATTTAATGCATTTTAGTAATACAAAACTAGTAAGATCTGTAACAAAGAAGATAGAAAAAGGAAAACACAAGGTATTTCCCAATCACACTTTCCTGCTTGCCTTGTAATAACAGAATAGAGTGACAGAGACAAAGCTGTAGCTGTTAGAAACTCTAAAATTTTGGGGAAGACTTAAAAAAAAATCCTCTAAGGATGTCTTTCTTTTTCAGACAAATGTGAGTGTTAGTTGTGAGTATACTGATTTTAAACCTTAAGTTACAGTTTTTGTAACATATTACAGAGTGCGTCCCCTTCTCTTCCTCCACACTTTGTATGTTGTCTTCCTTTTATGCTGTTCTCCACAAACAGTGTGATGAGGTTGAAGGAGAGATGTACATGGTTCTCATACTCTCTCACTTGCTGAGTTTACATGTTTGACACACATATCGGCATACAGTTACACTTTTGAGCATCAATATATAACTGGTTAATTATATTCTTTCCTTCAAGATTTCTCCAGAGGTGGTTAGATCTAAATTATCACCATCACCATCACCACGAAAGTCCAGCAAATCTCCAAAACGAAGATCCAGTCCCAAATCATCATCTTCAGCTAGTAAGAAAGACAAGAAAGCATCTACTGTCTCTTCACCACTTTTGGAGCAGCAGAGGTCAGTATATAAATGCATCTTGCAAGAGAATGAGAAGAGAACCACACTTACATTTATTACTGGAGTTTTCATAAATAATGTTTTCCATTTTCCTTCCTTTCAGTGCCCCTGATTATATAAATTCAGGAGAAGATCTCTAAATTGTGCATTGTGAATCATCTTATGCAGATAATTGTCATATGGATGTAGTTTTCAGTTGATTATTTTCATGGTTTACAAGCAGATCATTTCTCTGAATCTCCAGAATCTTTGTGAGGCAATGAGAAAATATAAACCATTGAAAAGAGGAAAACATTTCTGTTTGAAATGCTGCAGCCTGTGAAGCAGCCTCTCTAAATGTTTAAATTTGACCAATTGCCCATTGTGTTGGTATTGCATGTTACTGTTCAAGATAAAATGTGTGGCTTTTAAGCAGGGAATTTCTGAGAATTCAGGAGAGAATAAGAAGTGAGGAATGTGGGGGGGCAGGGAAGAATTAAGGATAAAATATGTAAAAATCAGGGGATTTTATCCAGCTGCAGTGCCACCAAAGTCAATCACCAAAGCTGCTTCTAAGTTCTTGCTGGCCACAAGATATTTTGAATTGTTGTTTGCAGCTTTTAGATAGGAAAGAAATTACTGCAGCAGTGTAACCAGACACATCTGTGTTTGGGAAAGTCCCCTGTTTAACCTATTTGTTAAAATCCCCTTTAAAGTAGAGACAGAACGACATTGTTTCTGCTGCAGGAATGGTATAGCATGTGCTGGTATACTACTGACATATGCAGTGATACCTAGTTGATAGGATTTATCTTAGTGGTAAATTATGCAGAAAATACATAATGTTTCATATTGTGAGATGCATACTCAAGAATGTTTAGATGCTTCATCCTGTCTGGTAGTTAACATTAAATTGAAAACATGAGTAGTTCTAAGTGTGTGTGTGTCATTCGGATATTGCATCGCAGAAATGGGAGTATAAACAAGGTACTGTATGGTTTTTGTCTTCTGATGTACACAGTTCATGTAAGGGCATTTTATCTTTGAGAACTGGTTCTCTCTGACAGGAACAATTCCTATTTTTGTTCACTTCCTTCAGAAAAAAAGGCTATAAATCTAGGAGCTCAACATAAATTTTTACTATCTCTACTCACCTTTCTGTCAAGTGCTGCTATTGAATGGTGCTTGCTAAGAGAGTTGGTAAATCCCATCCTAAAAGCTTCAAGGCCTTTTATGTTAGAACTTTCCTGTCAATGTCGAGAAATTATTGTTTGAAATAGTTGTCAACTCTTCATTTTTATACCCCCCCACCCTGTTAATTTCTCTCTAGGAGTTCTAAAAGTACTCAGAGTAAAAAGAAAGGTCCTCGTACCCCTAGCCCTCCTCCTCCAGTACAAGAGGAAACTCCCCTGGGGAAAAAACACAAGGAAAAACATAAAGCAAAAGAACGTTCAGAAGAAAAGGCAAGGGACGTGAAAGAGAGAGGGCGTGACTTTGAAAGGCACAAGGAGAAAAAAGAGAAGCAGAGGTAAGTTGTGTTGCATCATTAGCTTTTAACTCTAACCTTGCTTTTATAATTAAATTCTATAGAACACTGAATAGTAAGGGTGGTATTACCTACTTTGCCAACAACCTTTTCAGTCCTCAGTGAAGTATTTTCAGTATGTTATGTAGGTGGGTTGATAGACTATAACTAACAGATTGGTAGGTTTTAATTGCATTACTTAGTAAGTTTGTGAAATGCCTCTTTGAAAGCTTCATTATTTCTCAAGAATTTGGATCTTCACCAGTGGAGCAGGTTGTTTGCCAAAATCTTTATTGAAGTCATTCACTGGTCTGATTGCATGCTTTTCTGAAATCTTAGAGGACTGATATCTTCACAAGTTGGCAGTGTGCATTTAAGCTTTCCCTAATCTTCAGTAGGTTCAAGTATTTTTGAGGTTGTCAAAGACTAGTGACATTTTAGAATTGCTTCACTTTTGCATTTATACATATTTATATATTTAAAAAATGGTGGACTACTATGACTATTCTATTATTTCCTGGAGCATACATGTCCACTTAAGCTGAAAGATACATGATCTGCATTTTTATGTCCTGAATTTTCCTGATGAAAGTAGGGTACATGTTGTGAAGTTGTACTTTGTAACTGGCATAGCAGAATAAGGATTGGAAGAGCAGTGAATCATGCATTTTTAATTGATTAGATAAATTCCACCATACTTACTTGAAAGTATTTTATTTCTCTCATGATTGCACTCTCCATTACTGGAAAGAAGTCACGAGCAATAGAAAGGAGCATTCTAGGTAGTGCTGAAAGCACCATGACAGTACTTGTCTTATCATTGTACTATTACCAGGTATTGCTGTGGTGACTACAGCCTTGTAGTATTCTGTTGGATTTTTGTAATTTTTTTCTCTGTTTTTCACTGTTGGATTTTTGTCATTTTTTTCTCCTACATAATAAAAATGAAGTTGAAATGTCAAATCTCTGTGAGGTATGGTCAGTGAAATAGTTGAAGGTTTTAATGGATTACTTTCATTCACTTGCTGCTGGGATTAGCCTTTAAAAATGTGTTTGAGCTTGAAGCTGCGTAAATAAAGTTCTGATATTACAGAAATTTTTTAATAAGGTAGGCAAACTATTTCTCCATTGTAAGAATTCTAATTTACCACCACATGAAATGTTAGGTAAAATTACAATAAGGTTTTTTTTTGTTTTACCATGTTCTAGTTTTTACAGTCCAGTGTAGCAAGAAATTTAGTGCATATCTTGCATTCTTGAGATTTGCTAGCTTAAGATAATTTCATATGTGAGATCATAACAAATAACTGTATAACATTGCTCTTGACATGGTAATCACAGGTTCTGTCTTGGAGGTGTCTGTAGTTTCTTAAAATTGTGCTAATGCCATCTTAGCCCTGTTGAACAAGCTTCTCTTTATGTTTCCCAGGGATCCATCTGAAAGCTCCCGTAGACAGAAACGTTCTCCTAGTCCTGCAGATCACTCTGGCAGCAATTCTTCCCCTTCCAGGGAGTACTCACCACCTGCTGCAAGGCGAAAGCAAACCTCCCGAGCTCCAGCCAAGTCAACCACCCACAAACATAACTTCTCTCCCTCGCGCAGGTGGGAGGTCAATTCTGTGGATTTTATTTCCTTTAATACTTCTGGTTTGAAACTTCCTCTCTTGGTTTGACTACTTGTTTGTGAGTCTGTTGTGAATGTTTATGCCTCAAACACTTGAGCTCTGAGACTTTTTTTTTTTTTTTGCAATGTTACTACACGGAGGGTATCTGTCATGCAAATGTTTTGCCTTCAGGTAGAACTTCAGAAGTCTGATATGAGATACAGTCAATCTGTGAGCCTTAGGGAACTTTCTTCCTCCCTAACCTTCCCCTTTTTAAGAAGTGGAACGTGGAAAAATATTTTACCTTTGAGATTGGAAATGGGCAGAGTTTCTTCTAGAATGGGTAAAATGATACGCAGGTCCTGGTTCTGCACCTCTTTCTTGAGAAGCAGTCACAACTGGCTAAACAATGCTGTACAAAGCTTCTTGCAGGAAGTTTTAGGGAAGGTATCATATCTGTTAGTTCTTGAGACTTTGAAAAAATGTTTTACCATCCATTAAAAATGGAATCCTTATTTTGGCCTGAAAGAGTATAAGCTCAGGTTTAGGATGGCAGTGCTAAATACTACTGTAGTCCCATGTTTGTATAATGGAAAGCAAGGCATTCTTATTTTCTGCACCTCTGTTGAAGGGTGGTAGAAGCTCCAGACGTCATACATATTTCTGCATGCTGATTTATCAAAAGCAAAATAAAACCCATCCATTCAGCAATCCAAAGAGTTGTAAGCAAACTGTTTGGCTTTTGTGGTGACTCCATTCAGCTGGAACAACACTGGATTGTTTTATGGTAGATGTGACTGCTGGACATTTTTGCTATATTGGATTCTTCATAGGGAAGAGAGTTCTTCCTGGAGCAGTAGTACGGAGTCTGGAGTCTGCAAAATATCTCTTTGGTACTCTTTTCCCTGGTTTTTAACTTACTCCAGTGTCCTGGTTTCAGCTGGGGTAGAGTTAATTTTCGTCCTAGTAGCTACTGCAGTGCTGTGTTTTGGATTTAGCATGAGAACAAGACTGATAACACACTGATGTTTTAGTAATGATTACCATAGTTTCCCACACCCTGCCAGTGAGCAGGTGCACAAAATGCTGGGAGGGAGCATGGCCAGGACAGCTGACCTGAACTGGCCAAAAAGATATTCCATACCATGGAGCATCATGTTCAGTGTATACACTGGGGGAGTTGGCCAGGAGAATCCAATTGCTGCTCAGAGACAGGCTGGGCATCAGTTGTGGTGAGCAAATATGTTGTACATCACCATTTCTCTTGATTTTCTTCTTTTTCTCTCTCTTTTTGTTATCTCCCTTTTGATTGCTATTATTGTTACCATTGTGGTTATGTTTTACTTTATTTCAGTTTCTAAACTGTTCTTATCTCAACCCAGAGGCTTTACTTTTTCCTCATTCTTCTCCCCACCCTGCTGGGGGTGGGTGAGGGAGTGTGCAAGCAGCTGTGTGGTACTTAGCTGCTGTCTGGGGTTAAAGCATGACATCCAGTATTTTGCTCATCGCTGTCTGCTTGTATCAAATGTTGTGCAAGGGAATGTTAAGCAGGGAAGATAAATGGGCCTTCTGCTAGAAGCAGGGAAGGCGGTTTGAAATATTTTGTCTCCATACCATTGAAAGCCTTCCATGCAAGCCAATCTTGGTAACTCTGAGTCTCAAAATAATGATTTCACAGGGAAAAATAAATGTAGTCTTAGTTTAAAGACAGTAAGTCATGAAAGTATTTTGGATTCTGTCAGTCATATATAGCCTTGACAGAATTTTACATTGACTGCTTTGGAAGTTTTACTACTAATTCCAGGTTATCTGTTTCATTTGCATATAAATTGTCATCTTAGAGGGATGCAGGCTACTTGTTTCCTCAGGAACAGTGAGATTTTTGAAGATATGTTGTCCAGGTGTGGCTTTATAATCCCCACTCTTTGTCATCTCTGGAGTTTTGTGAAGTAGAAGGGAGTTGGAGTTAAAGACAGTATATATTTCATGAGAAAAGATATTTGCAAGTTACTTTGGTGCTGATAAGGGAAAAAATACACCACTACTGAGCCTTAAGACTTGAAGTGTGTTTTTGCCCTCGTTAGTCATATTATGAGGAAATTTTTTATTGTTGTGTAAGTTATCTTTAGTTGGTGACAGAATTTCGAAGATCAGAAATATTTTGTGTACGTTTTCTTATTCTATCAGATGTGAGTTTTCCATGTTTGTGTAAATAGTCATGTTGGCTAACATTTTAAGTAGGTATGTGTATGGTTTTTCTGGATCTAAGAACTCCTTGAAGATCAGTCCTTGCAATAAAAGGTATTTAGAAGTGTATAGGAGGAGACACTTTTTTTGTAAAAAAAATTCAGTGCTGTTGTAAACAAAAAAATCTTACTTACACCTCATAAAAATTATCTGTGTAGTTTTATTATGAACTCCAAAAAACTATTTTATATTGAAGAAAAACTGGTTTTTGTTTGGGAATGGGAAAGAAGATAATGATTTTTTTCCTGACTCCTCCTTCCCTTCCCCTACATTCTGGTAGCTATGTAATACAATTTTGATTGGAGAAAGTTTTCCTGGGCATTAAATAAACAATAATCATTTAAAGATAAGCCTATTTTGAAAACATATACTTGCCACCCTGGAGGGAGGCCAAGTTTGATGTTTTATAGAAACAGCAGGTATTTTCAGCAGTCAGAGGGTAGACAATACAAAAATTATTTTAATTGCTTTTTGTATGGTATGTCAAGAACCTTTTAAGTCAAATTATTACACGTGCCTGTTTTAACTCTTCCTTGCAGGTCTGCTTCTCCATCAGGTCAGCATCATTCTCCCATATCCTCCAGACATCACTCCTCGTCCTCACAGTCAGGCTCCTCTGTTCAAAGACATTCTCCTTCCCCACACCGCAAAAGGACTCCTTCTCCATCCTATCAAAGGACAGCCTCCCCGCCTGCAAGGCGGTCGTCTTCCCCCTATCCCCCACACTCTTCCTCTCCACCTCAGAGGAAGCGAAGTCCTTCGAGACACCGCTCTCCTGCAAGAGACAAGGGAAGGCACGATCGCGATCGGACTTCACAGTCTCATGACCGGCGCCACGAAAGGCGGGACGGTATGAATGAAAATAGCACTTCAGAGTGGTGTTTGTTCGTTTGCAAAGTGCATTTTGAAACTTGATTTTCAAATTGTGGCATTGTGTGCACCCATCCCAGTGGCTAGGGGTTGAAGAAAATACTGGCTCTGTTTACTCTGGCTGTGCTGGTGATGCTGTTTGCAGGTACTGTGTAATAATGTACCCCTGGCAGAACTGCTTATGTAGGCTCAACTGATTGTAAAGGTGCTTGAAGGTATCTGTGTAGGTGTTCTGTGTGTAATGCAATGGTGGTGTCAGTAGGAAAGTGATTTTCACAGTAGGCTACACCAAAGTAACTATTACTCTTTTCTGAGAGCTGCCGAAATCCAGTCCCCACTGATGGCTTTCTATTGTCTCTGTAATTGACATTAAGTGAGGTGTCTGCAAAGAAACAGCCATTCCCTCTGTTTGGGTAATATGTGATGAAGAAACATGCTGTTTGCCTCAAGAGACAGATTACAAAGAGTATGTACGTCAGCTCTATTTTAGACTGGCTGTAAACTTACCTTTCTATTGCAGTAATATTATAAATATGTTGTAGAAAAAGCCCAAAACAAAACAGATCCCCAAACCAACAGATTTCAGCAGGGCACTGGGGCCTTACAAGTGGTCTAAATATAGCACAAATGTTTTGGAAGTGTCTCTGTGTGTGTGTAGAAAATAAGAGGAATCCATGATCAGAGGAGTGATGACCCTACCTTAAAATTTTTTAAGTGCTCTTGCTCTTTAGTATGTTTGACATTTATTTTTATTATTCTTACTGTGTTTTGAATGGGTAAATATCTGTAGAGATTCATATTCAGAATAAGATCATTAAAACTTACTGAATGTATAGATGGATAACCCAGCATGATCTTGTCCTATTTATGTATTAATTTTGATTTGGTAAGTGTATTTTGAGTATGTTGTTTTAGTGTTCTTTTTGTGCTAAATATTTGCTTGCTCAGATTAAGCCAGGTATATAACATTCTTTTGAACGTTTTACAGAAACAAGAGGGAAAAGAGAAAAAGAAAGAGAAACAAGAGATGATCGTGACTATGACCAAGAGCAGAGTACCTCCAGGGACCACAGGGATGACAGAGAGTCTCGTGATGGAAGAGACCGGAGGGACACGAGAGACACCAGAGATCGGCGGGAGCCGCGGGAATCCAGAGATACTCGAGACTCCAGAGACACGCGGGATTATAGCAGGGACACCAAGGACAGTCGTGACCAGAGGGACTCACGCTCCACGCGAGACTCCCATGACTACAGGGACAGAGAGAGTCGAGATGCCCATAAAAAGGATGACCAGTATCAGGATGACTTGCGTAGCTATGGGAGATCCCATGGCAGAGAGGAGAGCTCTCGTGCTGAAACGAGGAATGACTCCAGAAGTGACTCCAGAAATGAGAGCAGAAGTGATAGAATTGGCAGAAGTCGAGGCCGAGGTCCAGAATTATCTGACAAAGGTATTGTGTAATTTAAAAAATTCACGTGTCCCTATCATTAAAGATTGAGCATTTGCATTCATACTGCCTTGTTTGATATTTCATATGCAAGTACTGCCAAATAGTTCATGCTTTTAAAGCTGTGTTCAATTCTGTTGTCATTAAATTAAAACTGTTGTTGAAATTTATAGCACTTCTGTCTTCTCCATTCATTAAAGTGGCATAAGATTGGTATTCTGCCATCCCATTTTAAAACAAAGCCTAACCCTTACATCACTCTGTTTAATGTTTCTGCAACCCTAGGTTTTCCCATTGGCTACAAATACAAGAGGCTGATGCGTAGTGGAAAATTCATAGGTGGTAGTGCATCTCAAAGCACTGGGCAGCAGCTTTCTTATGCTCTTTCAAAAACAACTGCATGGTGTGTGGTGCCTGGAAACCATTTCTCACACACACCCACCTCTCCCTGCTTCACCGCCCTGCCCTGTCTGATTTCCAAAAAGTGTGACTTTATTCTTTAAAATGGTTTCTGAAGTCTGATGCATTAATAATAATAATTATAAAAAACAACAACTTTTAATAATCTATAATTTATTTTGCTTGTTGTAACATTTTCACTGGGGAAATTATGTGCAGTTTTTACAGGAGAATGATCTCTGCTTTCTCTGCCTATTCTTGCTGCACTATTAGCTTACAGCCTATTCAGAATAATTGTGAACTGGCTTTTGGACTGATACTTCTAGTCGGGACACCCCATACTATGACCAGGGCATGAGGATTCAGAAAGTCTTGATTTTGCAGTTTGCAAATAATAACTTTAAACAGTTAAAACATATGAAATTTGAGTTGTTGGTTAAGTAGAGTTTGATGTTACAATCTTCAGCCCATGAACAGCTAATTCAAATTTATTAGATGTCAGTACATCAGTTGGTATAAAGTATCAGTGGATTTCCTCACGTGTGGAAGCTCATGTTTTGTGTTGCTCCATCTCCATTAGGAAGTCGGGGGACTAGAGGATCCCAGGCTGATGGTCACAGCAGTAGTGGGAACTACCACGACAGCTGGGAATCGAGGAGTAGCTACGCTGATCGGGATCGCTATGACAGTCGGGATCAAGCAAGGGACTCCTCCTTTGAGAGAAGACACAGTGAACGGGATAGGCGTGACAACAGAGAAAGAGGTATTTTCATGTCTGGTTTTACTCATACATTTGTAGTCAAATGTACATGTATGAATGTGTGTGTTTCCCTCCTTTTTCTATCTTGTTCTGCCCCCACACCAATTCATAAATAGCTCATCTGACACGACACACTGACACTACTCCTATCCTTGACATAACTTCTGTTGAAAGATCATTCATTGGCAGTGTATGCACGAATGCTGTCACCTTTTCTCCAGCCCTATGGCTAGGTTTTGGCATCTTCTGTGTTTATTCATCCAAGTATTATTAAAAAAACTAAACTTCAAAGGATCTCATTGTACAACTTCAGTGTAAAATGTTTTTGTCTCCTCCTCCACTTCATGGTTCCACAAGCATGTTAAGCTTAGAGTCATGATTGCATTTTGTTACTGATTCTGTTTGCCTATATAGAAGCATTATGCTTTTGTTCTGTAAATTGCTTGAGTGTGTTTTGGGGAAGGCCTAGACTAGACTAACAATTATGGACTACTTGTTACTAAAGTAAGTGACAATTTAAATTTATGCTTAATTCAAATATTTATTGTCTGAGGAGTTGAATAGTGATGAGTGCTTTGCTATTGTCAATAATTATTAACTAAGCATTGATACAGATACCAATGATCAGGAAAACAGCATGCAAGACTTATTTTGACATAGTATGCAAGATGTCAGACTTCTGTACCAGAAAGTGCACGATGTTGGCTTGAAGGAGCTTAGCACCAGCTTACACTCTGGAATATATTTGTATTGCTCACCAATTAAGAGAACAGGAGGAGTTAGGGAAATGAAAATAGCGTGAAAATTGAAAGAGGAGCTGTGAAGGCTAAACATGAAATTACAGTGGGTTATTTTCTGCCTTGAATTTTGATTTACAGGTGACAGATACATTCTAGCTGCTATGTAATTTCAGTTTTTCAAAGAGCTATTTTGTATGCCACTTCAAAAGATACTTTTTAGCCTATTGAAACAGATCTGTTGTGGCTTGTTCCTGTGAAAGGCTCTGCTTCAGATTCTCTCTCATCTTCAAGGCAGGATTTCAACAGACCTAAACTCCAGGCTTCCTTTTTCATGTCAGCTGAAAAATCCTGAAGACTGAACATGTCCTGGGGGTTGGCTTTTGCAGTCTGGCTTTCATCTCTTTCACCTCCCCAGCCCAAATAAATCCTACAGATATATATAATATAATTCTGTGCTCTTCATATCCTAACACGTTTTTAATTTATTAAGAAAAACAACAAACATCCACCCCCAAAAAAAACCCAAAACAAAACCCCAAACCAACAGAAAAAAAAACATTGGAAATAAAAGCATGCAATGACAACAAAATAAATTTCTAGGAAGGAAGTTGCTTTGAATGGGTTGTGTTTCCCTTTAGAGGGAAAAATAGAGAGCATAAATTCAAAATTTGTTGTCTTCTTCCTTAAAAACTTAGATCGCTTTTTGTAGTAGTAAGTCCTCAGAGTTACAATTCAAGACAGTTTCCCTAATTAGACTGCAGTTTTAGTATCTGTCATTCTGAGAAAAATTGAGATATATTTTGATTCTGTGATATGCAAGGAGTATGATTTAAAAATGCAAGCTTGCAAATTTGAGCTGTCTTTATTCTACTACGGCAAATAGGCGAATGTTCCAAACAACCACTGGAATAGTACTTCAAAAAATGAAGTCACATAAGAAGTGCTGACTAGCTTCACTTAACTGTGTAATACACTTGCAGTGTTTGATTCACATAAGACTTTCATGTGGATGTTTTGTCACCAAAACTGACATAACAAATAGGAGTTACAGAACTTCTTTATAAAAATCTAATACTTGGTATGCAGAGTAAATCATAGTAGAGGTGCTGTAGGGCCCATTGAAAAATATGAAACCTGTTCACAGAACCGATTGCATGGATTGATGGTTTACCTTTTTAAAAAGGCAGAAATGTCACTCAGCTTTGCTTTTAATTTTATGTGGTAACAGGGGAGCACTAAATCATTGTTAATTCACTCAGGGATGAAAATTGATTAAAGTGATGGAAATGCACGTTTTATTGATTTAGTTCTGTCCAAACTCTGCCTGCTCACGCCTAGTGGACATTGTCTCAATTTACAGCAAAGTGCACTCAGCCTCAGAGTAATGGACCGAGAAATACCAATCTCTGTTCATGCCATTTTCTCCCTCTTTTGTGTAGTGTTTTTATATATATGTTGTAGGAAAATAGTTTTATTGATTTGTTGTGGCTCAAATACTACTAATGTGAGCATAGAAATTGCTATGAAGTAGTCAAAACTTATAGAAATGCTCAAAAATATCCAAAATACAATGAAGAATACATAGATAAGTCTGTTGAGAATGAATACAATTGGACAAATCAGATTTCACTATCCTTCTGGATCAGTCATTTTCTGCATGTTTAGTTTTCCCTCTGACTCTAATCCACTGTCTGAACAACAGCAAACTCAGATTCTAAACTGTAAGACTCTGCAATGAACACAAATTAAAACTTCTGGCAGCTCTGCTTCCCCTATCTCATCCTTGCCTCTCCCCTATCTTGTAGATTTGGTTGTGTGTTTCTGTGCAGGGATCTCATCTGTGATGAGACAAGCCAATATTTCTAATTTTGCAGAACTTTTACTCTGTGTTGTAAACAGCTTGAATCCTTGTAAAGTACTTGATTCCTAATAGATTTAGGAAGTAAAATCTTTGTACAGAAGTCTTAACATTTGTTGTGCATGCCATTCCCAGCTTTTTAAGATTTTATACCAGATTTGGAATCATTGAGTAATGCTATAGTAATAGGCACATTGTGAGGCATACATTTGTCTTTTGAAGCTATTCAGAAAAATCTGGTAAAAAAGTAAAGATTTTTTTGGCAACTTTTGGTTAAGTAGGCAAAGCCCACTTCCTAAATGTTGAAAAATTCTTTCAAAATTAGTTCTGCTTTGTGTCTTCCTTCCTCCCCAAAGGGAATATTCAAGTTTCTGCAGGGAGTTGCTTTTCATTTAATGCAAACCAAGATCTAGATTGTCAAGACATAGGCTCTTTTTTATTAGTGCAGGGGAAGCTGTGTGTATCTGTTTAGCACTTGGTAATCAAACCTGCTTGTGTTTGCAGATCAGA
Source organism: Molothrus ater (assembly GCF_012460135.2). Lineage (NCBI taxonomy): Eukaryota > Metazoa > Chordata > Aves > Passeriformes > Icteridae > Molothrus > Molothrus ater. The sequence continues at coordinate 61,881,085 of NC_050479.2, read as the reverse complement.
GAGCAAGCTCACCGGTACGGCATCAAGGACGGAGTGATGATCTCGAGCGGGATGAGAGGAGAGAGGAGCGAAGGGTTGATCGGTCTGATGACAGGAGAGATGAAAGGGCCCGGGAGAGAGAGCGGGAAAGGGAGAGGGACCGAGAGAGAGAAAGAGAAAGAGACCGGGAAAGAGAGAGGGAGAAAGAGAGAGAGTTGGAACGAGATCGTGCTCGGGAACGGGAGAGGGACAGAGAGCGGGACAAAGACAGGGAGCGTGAGCGGGACCGAGACAGAGACCACGACAGGGAAAGGGAACGAGAGAGGGAGAGGGAGAAGGAGCGGGAGCGAGAGCGGGAGGAACGAGAAAGGGAGCGAGAACGAGAGAGAGATCGGGAGCGGGAGCGCGAAAGGGAGAGAGGTCGAGACAGAGACAAAGAGAGAGACCGCCAGAGAGACTGGGACGACAAAGAAAAAGGAAGGGAAGAACGCAGGGATAAGAGAGAAGATATTCGAGAAGAAAGAGGCTCAAGAGATGTCCATGAGGAAAGAAAATCCAAGTGAGTGGATCTAAATGTTACTTCAGTCAAAGAAAAAAAAAAAAGGTAGTCTTTTACTGCTGAATTTGGTAAGTTAGTAGACAAGGGAGTATCTTAAGGAAGAAGACAACCTATTTATGCATAGGCTTGGTCTGGGGCTGTCTCCTCTGCATCTGTGTGGCACATGCTGGTAGCCCCCAAATTGGTACTATGCTGGTGAAGTTATTCCAGTGTTTTGTTAGTGCTGAATCATGGAACTGCTCATGAGCTAAGAGTTGAGTCTGACAATGTAATTTTCCCTTTTATGTATGCTTGCATTGTCTTGCCTTTAATAATACAATCACTAATGGAAACATAGTAGAAAACTGTGGTACATTATGAAGTCTGAAATTCATATAGCACAACACAACACTGGGGACATTTTTCAGCCATCTGGGTCGGGTTTTGTGACTTTGTTAATTAAATTTCTTTGGAACATACATTACCCTTTGCACTACCAAATTTCCAACACCAGTGAAGGCATGAAAAATGTCCCCAGTGTTGTGTTGTGCTTCCTTTAAGTGCATAGCTGTTACTTGGAATGGCAACTTAGAAAACTACAGAACTTCATGACATCTTTAAATGTCTTCTGTATGAGGTGCTTAGACTTCAGGAATTGTATTGATGATAAACTCAAAGCATCCTAAGGAAATTTGATGGTTCATGTTCCTTTTGCAGGAAGCGTCACAGAAACGAAAGCAGTCCAAGTCCCCGTCAATCACCCAAACGTCGCCGTGATCATTCTCCTGATAGTGATGCCTACAACAGTGGAGATGATAAAAGTAAGTGGGAGTGAGCTCTCTCTGCAGCTGGACACAGGTTATCCTCTGTCTGTGGAAAATAACTTCCAATTTTAAACAGAAAAAACATGGGGAAAGTTTTGTAACTGTTCTCCATATTTTTATGAGCACTACAAATTTTCTTCATCTTAATTTGTCATTTATCTTCATTTTGTCATTATGTGCTATTTCTACCAGGTGATAGTGACTTCCACATCTTCTGTGTAAGGTGCATGTTTACCGAATTGGAAATTGTCTTTTGCTGCTGCAGCAGTAGAAAAACCTAAGAAATCTAACTGAAGTAATGGGCTATGTGTTTTAATGGACACTTTTTTTGGCATGCAGAAGACAGCAAATGCTCACATGTTCTTCCTACACAATGAAGGCTATGAAAAAATGTTCTTCTTACAACAGGATGTTCTTTTCCTCATTTCCTTCTCATTTTGCAGATGAAAAGCACAGACTCCTGAGCCAGGTTGTGCGGCCGCAGGAATCCCGGTCACTGAGCCCCTCTCACGTCACGGAGGAGCGGCAGAGTCGCTGGAAAGAAGAAGAGCGAAAATCGGACAGAAAGGAAAGTTCCCGACGCTATGAAGAACCAGAGTTTAAAGACAGAGTTTCTTCAGCAGATAAGCAAAGAGAGCAGCCAGATGCTTCAGAAGGTTCCCGGTCCAGGGTTCAGGAAAATCTTGGACACCGTCCTTCTGAAGAAAGAGATGCTTCTGATAGAATGCATGATGACAGCAAGAAGAAATCTAAAATACAGAAAAAGGCCACAAAGAAGAAGAAAGATGATGACAGTGGGGTGGAAAGGTACACTAATGAACCAGCAACCGAGGAAAGCCAGGTCTTTTCCCCTAAGAAAGGTCAAAAAAGGAAAAATGTGGAGAAAAAGCGGAAGAGATCTAAGGGTGATTCTGAAGTTTCTGATGAAGAAATTGTTCCACATCATAAAAAGAAAAAAGGCCCAAGAACCCCTCCTGTAACTAAAGAAGAACTGGTTGAAGCACCACCTGAGAAAGCAGTGGCAGAAGCCCCCACGAAGAGAGAAGATACAACATTTAGTGACTGGTCAGATGAAGATGTTCCTGAACGTGGTGACATTGTTGTTCCAGAAAGAACCACTGACGATTCCCACAGAAAAAGTCACAGGACGAGGGTAGAAAAGGTGGAAGCCCCTCATGTTACTATAGAGGATGGACCACACCGTAAGCCTGTGGACCAGAAGCGCAGCAGCAGCCTCGGCAGCAATCGGAGCCATGCCTCCAGCAGGCTCAGATCCCCCTCCAATGAGTCAGCGCATCGCAGTGGAGACGATCAGACTGCACGGAAGAGGATCCTGCACAGTAGCTCTAGGGACAGGGATAGGGATAGGGACAGGGAGAAGAAGAGCTTAGAAATCACTGAAAGAAAGTCCCGAATTGATCAGCTGAAACGAGGGGAACCCAGTCGCAGCACATCTTCAGGTAATAAGATATATTTTAGTGAGACTGACCTATCATTCTGTGTACCAGTCCCAAATTGTTCTTCATGGCTCTAATTAGTGTGATAGGAGAGGGAGGTCCTGTCTGCATTTCATTGTAAAACTAGAATGAATTAAGATTTCTGCAAGTGTTAATATATTTGAAAAGCTGATTCTCAGTGGGCAGGATTACCATTTTGTTTACACCAAAACATTCAGTTGGATTTGGTTCATGCTCTCTGGGGAAGAACGTAAATTGTAGGACAGAAAAACCTCATGGAGAAAATGCTTGTGCTAACAGAACATTGAGGTAGTTTTATCATCTAAATAATGTTCTTAAATTTGTTATTAGTGTTAATTTTGGTATGGAAATTCCTGAAATTATGCAAAATTAGGTACATTTTTTATGATTCCTGTTAGGCATACTTTTAATGCACATGGAAATCATCTTCATTACAAATCAAAATAGTCACATTTTTTTGTGTGTAGTTGCTGTGAAAAAAAAATAGGTAAAATATTTTAAAACTGAAACAGCATCAATACAAAAATATTTTCTTCTGAAAGCATTTTGGTTCTCTGTTCTTCTCATGGATACATGCCTGAAATTATTTTTCTGAATTCATCATTTGTTAACTAAAGCATTTGTAGCTTTTAAAAGACATGTTATAAAAATTTGGAAGTGGCAAAAGTTACCTCATATTTTTAAGTAAGGTTAAATCTTCTAAGGCAATGTGAAAGCATTGCTAATTTGAAGATGCTTCTTTTGAGAAGTATATTTTCATTCCTGAATCTTTAAAATGCTTTGGTCTAGTAAAATGGTATTACATTTATGTGTCATAGTCATGCTTATATATATAATCTTTTATCCAGATCGTCAAGATTCAAGAAGCCACAGCTCAAGAAGAAGTTCCCCTGAGTCAGATCGTCAGGTTCATTCCAGATCCGGGTCCTTTGACAGCAGGGAAAGGCTCCAGGAGCGAGATCGACATGACCACGATCGAGAGCGAGAGAGAGACAGGAGAGAGGGGAGACAAAGGGACTGGGACCGAGATGTGGACAAGGACTGGCCAAGGAGCCGGGAGCGAGACAGACTCAGGGAGCGAGAGAGGGATAGGGAGAAAAGACGGGAGCTGGAGAGAGAGAGGGACCGACAGCTGCCTGATCCTGCTGAAAGGGAGAGAGAGAGAACTCTTGACATCTCCTCTCAAAAGGAATCAACAAAGCACAGTGAAACAAAACTGGACAGGGATCATGAAAAGGAGTTTGATGGTGCTTGCCGGGACTCAGCAGCTTCAGAGAAGGAGAAAACAGACAAAGATTTAGGACCTTCACAAGGCTTTGAAGATGGAAATGAGGCCGAAAAGGTAGAAAGTCTAGAAGGTGAGCTATTCTGGGAAAGAACCTGGACTAACAAGTGTTTTCTTCTTTCTCTTTTAGCATAGTGCTAAATAGAATAATTTTCTACTGAAAAGCTTATTGGCTTCAGCTTCTCTGCTGTGGAAGCAGACAATGAGAGAAATCTGATGAGCATCTTTCTTATTGTTAGTTATGTTAGTGCTGTTTCTTCATTTTGAGAGAAGTCTTGAAGCAAAGAAGCATTAATTATCTGAGATAATTTCACAAAAATGCAATGTTTCTGAATAAGCAGTTTACTAAAAGATAACACCAAAATTTAATTGCCTTGTTATATCATTTTAAGATCTGTTTCTTATTTTGGGAGTGACAGGTAATGAGTGAAAAAGAAAGAATGTGGACTTGGAACTGTTTCTTAGGGTTTTTTTTCTGCCAGAGCCCAATTATCAGAACTGTTTGTCTGATTAGTAGGTGAAACATATGTATGGCTTGGCACAGTAGTCCCAAAATAACTTTCCTGAGGTAATCTTACAGGTATTTCCAGATCTAATCTTATCTGAGGTGATCTCAGTAATATCAGCTGAAAATGCAGCTTCGTTTTGCTGGCCCTAATGATACTGGGGTAAGTGTGCTTAGAAAGGGGCAAACACTGACAAATTCCTAGTAGTTTGTTACATGGATTAGAAGCTTGAGCTTTGCAAGAATAGGGAGTTGGGAAGTGCTTTTACATGAACAGCATAAAAGAAAGAGTCTAAATCCAGAGTAACTGGTGCATGTTATGGTTGTGCTCATTGTGTTTGCCGTTCTTGGTAAGAATTACCTGTAGCGTTCATTGTTGATTTGGGCAGTTAAATCAAATGCTGTCTCAAGAGCGTGGTGAGGAATATTTAGTACTTAGGTCTTGTACCTGATTACTCATAAAGTGGTCTTTAGAGGTGAGAGATCCTGTTGGGAAAGTTTCATTTAAGGAGATTATCTGTGGAGTGGAAGCACTTGACAAAGACAGTATTTGAAATGAGCCTGGAAAAGCCTGATTTTGCTACAATAGACAAAATTAACTATTTTTAAACTAGAGGAAAAGCATGGTGTGATAAATCTGAGGGGTACCATGTAACTTGAGAAAAGAGGTAATGAAAGGCCATTCTTAGGTGCATGACCTGTTCCCAAGAGGGCATCTGTAACCATATAGGCTGTGCATGTTAAATGTGTTCTTAGGTCTAGCCTTTCAGTTTTGTTGTGTGTTCTTTTGTCTGTTTTTCAAAGGCTGTGTTCTAAATTCTCTGCACGTTATTATCTGTAGAGTGTTATGGTATATTTAGGATTTCTTATTTTTTTTAGGAAAATCTATTTTGTAAAATATTAGATGGCATTCCATTTTATTAAAACATTGTATATAGCATGGTTATGATTTTCTAAGGTTTAGTATACTTCATTATCTTCATTACTTTGTAACTCCTCTTTACATTGCTCCATTCAGCTGATGAGTGTGTTGAGTTTTTAATGCAGAATTAATATAAAAGTACACTTCCACATAAGAGTGGTAAAAGATAGTCTAGAAATTATCAAATTTTTACTTGAAATTCAAAATACAAAATAATTTTTAAAAATTACACATTGAGAACTATGAATTGTATTATTTTAAATTTCTTAATACAGTAAATTTTTAATGGGTCCAGGCAAGTAGTACTGGTAAACTAGTGTATCTGGTATATCAGTGTGGATGCAGCAGATGGATCTTACAGGCAGTGAATATTTAAAGTTATAAGACACAAAATGAAATCTAGTGTGGATCACCTTATTCTCCTTTCTAAAAAGGAAAAACTTGTTAGAAAACTTGTTAGATGGGCTGATGTTAGGAAGGTATGTAGTATTTACTTGGGCAAATAAGTGTTGTATATTGTCTTAACAAAATATGTCAGGATATTACTAAATTATCTTAATGTTTTGAACCTAATGTGTTTGCTTTAGGAGTGAGCTTAAATGATACTTTAGATGCTATATGCTTCCTCCAAAGCATTGCCAGATGGTTTGAGTAGTTTGTTTATGCTCTACTGGTTTGTCTTTTACTTGCTTTTTCCTTGCTCATTTTTAGGTTAGTTGAGGTTACTACTTTTTCTTCTCTCACAAAAGCAAGCCGAAAAGAACCCCAAAGAACAGGTGGGGAACTTAAAATGGAAACAGTTTCCCTCTGACTGAGGGAGCTGGAAGGTATCAGAATAGTCATTCACAGAGGAGGATCCCTGTCAGTTCTGTCCAGTTTGTGTGGCACAGCTCATTGTTAGTACCCATGGTGGAGAACCATAATAAAGCTTGAGTTTGGAGCAATGGAATTTTTAAGTGCTTGAGTCAGATTTTTCAGTCTTGGAGGTGAGAGGATGTCCCTTTTGTGAACTGCAGAATTCAGTGTTTGAGTGTCTTGTGTTCATAGGCCCTAAGGAATGTTTCCAAATAAAGCACATGTATTTGTGTGTGCAGATAGTATGTGGATGGAAAGGAGGGTAACAGCTAAAAGAAGTTTGGCATGGCTTTCTAAAAGCTCTTCTAGTGACTGCTACAAAGAATCTAAAATTCTGTACATATTGTTTCATCCAGGCTACCTGTTACCTTTTGTATTTTGGAGTTTTGTTAGGGCCTTTGGACTTAATCCTGATTTTAGATTAATATGCTAAAGCATCTGAAAGACTTTGTGGCAGTAACTTAATTTTTTATAAACTATTTATTATTGTAAACTTCATGTCTGCTATCAGATCATCAACATGTATGTTGTGAAAATGACCTTCTCTGAGTAGTTTGACTAATACTGCACCAAAAAATTGACCAGTATATGTAAAATTCAAACTGCTACATTGTGTATGGGAGGTATAACTTCACTGTTTCTCTGGGTTAATACCAGTTTTTATGTTGAATATACTTGTTCTTAAAAGCTAACAGTTTATTTTGCTAAGCCTTTTTGTCTTCACACAGTGTACAGGACGTTTAGAAAACAGATATGATTGCTTTAAAGCTACCGTGTGTATCTGTCTCTGTAGGAGGAGAGGATGAGGCAAAGACTAATGATGTGCAGTCACTGGGGTCTGGTGCTGGAGAATACGAGCCTATCAGTGATGATGAACTGGATGAAATTCTGGCAGGTGATGCTGAAAAGCGTGAGGATCAACAGGAGGATGAGAAGATGCCTGGTAAAAGTATATCAACCCCCTTTTGTGATTATTTGAATATAAAGATTAGATCCGTGTGCACATAATGCTGTTGTGATGTTGACAGTATTTCTGAATTAGGAGTGGAGTCTGTGAGCAGATTCTGTCTGTGCTTGAATGCTTTCCAAGTGCATGGGGAAGAATGGAATTGCTTAATTGTCCTAAGTTCAGTTGGGTAATCTGGGCTCTGTGAACTACCTTTCTGAGCACTTAATTTGAATCCATCTTAGCACGTTCAGTTGTACTGTGACTTTCTGAATGCATAAGTAATATCTCCAAACCTGCTGGCTAAGCAGGATCTGAGCAACCTTTCACGAAGAGATTGCAATAAAAATAAAACATAATATTAGGCATGGGTTGAGTTTTTTTAATCCATATAGCTTTTTATTTCTATTTCTTTTTGTATTTCTGCCATTTTCCACCCATCCAACTGAGTTTTGCCATTCTTACATGAAAGGTCCAAGAGGTCTGCAGAACAAAGTTCGTCTAATATATATTGCTTTCAGGAGACAGCTGTGTGCACAGCATGTGAAATTAATCAGCGATAGTAAGGGGTGGTGATGTGATAACTCATTCTCTGTCAATGTTTTTGCAGATCCAGTGGATGTTATAGATGTAGACTGGTCCAGTCTTATGCCAAAGCAGCCAAAAGAACCACGTGAGCCTGGGGCTGCACTCTTAAAATTCACACCAGGTGCTGTTATGTTGAGAGTTGGCATTTCCAAGCGATTGGCAGGACCAGAGCTCTTCACCAAAATAAAAGAGACATGCCAGAGAGTGTTGGAAAAACCTAAAGGTAACTTCTGCGGGGATTAAACTGTCTTTTTGGTGTAGTGAAGAAGTCCTTACAAAATGTGCATTAGTTCATTACTTTAGGTTTCAAAGACCACAGAAAGTGTATAATGAGTATTGTATGAAAATTACAGAAATGTGATACAGCAGCATGTTAGTCAGATTAGTGTTTTGATTTCAGCAATGGTGAGGAAGTCTAGACTAATAAACAAAACAAAATTGATTTCATCTTAGTGGAATATTGTGGAATATTTGTGAGACCATTCATGCTTTCCTAGCCTAAAGTGTATTAGCAGTTTCTTAGAGAGCTAAATATCTTTTCCAGTGAACTGTATTATTATGTAGTAGTAGTATTTCAAGAAAGAAACAAGATTTATTATTCTCATTCTAAGGATCCTTTCTAGAATTCATAGATGGGGGATTTGGATCAGAATGAAGGCACTAAGTTAAATATGTATATTATAGCTCTACTAAAAGTGGGAAATACAATAATTTACAGGTTTGGAATTTGAACAAAGTGTATGTCATAAGACAGGCACAACAAATGGCAAAGGCATCAATTGTACTAGTGCTGTTTATTACAGTTCTGAGTGTTAGCAGGGCTTTTCCATGAGAAGGAATACTAATTTTTCTCTTTCACATCTCAGGAACTAGTTGAGCTGCTTGCAACAACTTGCATGGTAGAATGGTTCTTTTGGGACTATGAAACATTTGCTTTCTATAAGACCTCTATGCAAATGATTGCAGGATCTAAATGTTAGAAAATTGTGGCTTATAAATAATAGTATCTGTGGAGCTCATGTTTTTTAACTCAGTAAATACTAGTTCTTAATTTGAAACAATGACTTTCACTTTACATTATTCTTTATGCAGTTGTCTTGTTCTGAGAACCTCACAGTCTCAGATGGGGGGGGGGGGGGGGGGAATATCCAAAACTTTTAGCTGTGGCAATCTCCATCTTGAGCCATTTAAATTATTTAACTGTAGGAATTGTGAGCTATTACACCTGCTCCTATATTTTTTTTTAATCAAATAAAAATACTGAGTCTTCCTGAGCATACAAACTCATATAGTCAAGGTATGAACTGTGTCTCTCTCCCTGTGAGCTTTAATTTCACTGTATACTTCAACAGTTCTTACCAGGGATTCCTTGCAACAGCAATTGCACTGCAGGATCACTCCACCTGGCTGTTTAAAATGATCCTGAACTAATCTCACCAATCTTTGCATGCTTCCCTAGAAATAAAGTCCTTAGTGATGATAGGAGGCTCTCCAGCACTGCCTTTGGACTGTCTTAAGTATACTTGGATTCATCAGAACCTTGCTCTGGAGAGGATGGGGGATTTGAAGTGCCTCTCTTGATTTCCCTGTGCTGTGTGTGTGCAGTCTCACACATCAGAGTTCTACACTGCCAGTAGGCTTTCAAGTGTATGCACTTCCTCTGCAATCTGCCAGGTGAATGTTCTCTGTATAGAGATTACACAGCCACAGCACATATAGTGCAAAGAAACGCACAAATACGGTGCCCTGAAAACTGAATGAATCTGGGCTAGGTGTGCTCAGTGTGTGTAACAGTGCAAATGTAGCATTTTCACTCTGGACTTCATGGTTGTATAGTTTGTCTCCCTGTCTTATTCCTGAGGTTGGTGTTCCCATCTTTGTTCTTCTTGAGGAATAAATTGAAATATTTCTGGTAATACTATTAAATGCAGAAAGTAGGGAAATGATACCTTGTTTCAGGGTGTGCTTTTCAAATTATTTTTCCTTTGGAACCAAAAATCTGTAGTATGTGATGTGGTGGTATTGGGATTTTTAGCTGACTTGCCCTCTATTATATGCAATTGTTCCTCTAAGGATATGGACCTGCTTACTTGCAAGATATGCTCAGCAAGCATCTGGCATCTGAGAAGACTCTGCAAGCTGTCCATGTTACCTTTGAAGTGGCCTTTTTGTGTCTTGTCACTTATTTCCATTTTTTGATTGTCCATTGAGGTTGTCTTTGACTTCGGTGCAGTTCTCTTTAACTTGCCCTTCATTTCATGTAACTTTCTTGTTTCTTTTCACCTTGTTTAAAAACTACTGAGTTTCATCCATGTTCTGAGTGGTTTAAAAAATGCATATTTGCCCTCTCAGCAGGATTGGACTCAGCCATGTACCTTTCCAGCTTTTTGTCTATTACATGACAGTCTTCCTATTTATTGTAAAGGGGCTATAAATCAATGAGCTCTGGTCTAGCCCCGTGTGCTCTTCTAGTCTTTGCATTTCATAGAAACAGACTTGTTGCAGGGCAAGATTCACCTCACAGCCATCTTTTCTAAAAGTGTTCTTTCTGTGCACTGTTTCTTCTGGTTAATGTGTTGAAGGACTGGTCCTGTCACCTTGAGTTCTGTTAAATGCTTTAGGTGAGCCAGTAGGAAGGGGTAGTCCATTGGCAGCTGCTAACTTGTTCTCCAGGTTCATCCACAAATGAAAAAATTATTCCAGATAGTTGTGTTTCACTTCTGCATAGCCATACAAAAACAGTGTTGACACTAGCACAGTTACCTGATGTCTTGCAAAGAAGTGAAACTTGGGCTACTTTATGATTAATGCAAGTGGTAAGCAAACACCTTTTGTCCATCACATGTCTGACCATAAATCATACCCTGTCTTCTGTCCAAAGCTGTCACTTGATTTTTAGGCTTCCCAGTGATTGCTGTCTCAATATTATTTTCCAGTGCTAAAACTAAATACAAGGGTATCCATCCTTCCCTTTCCATGGTGAAGGATTTATTAGTGTTATTTATAAACTCAAATACTCTTTTTTTTTTACCAAACCTTGATATTGTTTAGAAGGCAGCAATACAAATAGTAAAAACGTTAAGAAAATTCATATGATTGTGTGGTGCTGTTCAAAAATACCATGTGTATATTAATCTTTGCAAATCTCGATTCTTTCTAGATGCAGAAAACCTTTTTGAGCACGAACTGGGAGCACTGAACATGGCTGCGCTTCGGCGGAAAGAAGAGAGAGCAGGTCTTCTCAGCAATCTGGGTCCTTGCTGCAAAGCGCTCTGCTTCCGCCGGGACTCTGCAATTCGGAAGCAGCTCATGAAGAATGAGAAGGCAAGTGGTCTGCTGACAGGGCTGGGTCAAAGTGTGGGAACACAGATGCCCCGAAGCAGAGCTTTTCTCTGAGAGATAATTTTTGTGTTTGCTGTTCTGAAGGAGATCTAGTCCTTTCAATAATAAACTGACTTTTATTTAGAGAGGTTGCAAGGTATTTATTTTTTATGTAAAATGAGAGCTTAATGTAAATTTGAGACTAGAGCTAGTTCCTGTTTCTTATCATTTTGGTGTTTAAATTCTGGAGATACATTTTCTATATTTAGAGTATACATAATAAAAATAATTAGGTAAAATATTATTTCAAAAGTAACTGTTGAATGACTTTCTTGCTTAAGATTCCATGTGGTTTTATAAGAATTGTAAGAATCCAAGTTAAAATTAAAACTTCTGCAGTGGGTTTTGTGATTTTGTATTCTAGTAGAAAAATCATTAATTCTCCAAGTCTTTTCTAGTGGTACGATTAGTATGATTAAACCTGTAATTATTGAGAGTACTTGAGGCTAATTTCCCAGCTTGCATATTAAAAGACATTGTTTTCAGCTCTTCCTTTTTTAAAATTCCATTTCCAATTTCAACAGGGTGCAACAAAACAAACTTACACAAATTCTGCAGCAATGGACAGCGACTTGTTACGGTTGAGTCTACGGTTATTCAAACGAAAGACTGTGTGCCAGGTTCCTGGGCAGGAAAAGACAGAGGACAGCAAAATTCCACAGCCAGCTCTCCAGCAGGAAGTGTGTGTGACTTGAGAAAATGGCTGCACTGGCACTTCCTTGATTTTGAGTTGATTTCTCGCTGCCAGTGTTGGTGTTGCTGTTTAGAACTGGTGGTTATAAAGCGGCTCTAGAAGATGAAAGGAAATATTTCATTTGTACACAGTTAAGAGTATTGGTTTTAGATGTGAATAGGAGTGAAAAATTGAGACTTCTGTATGGAGGTCTTCGCAATTTTTGTAATATTGAACCTTACACTGTAACATAAACCTGTTTTATGGTGCATCAAGTGTAATAATGTGAAGATGTCTGGGTTTAGCAGTTTATAACATCAAATGATATTAAACTGAGGAAAACTGTCGGTGTATCTTTTTTTCTTATTATGAATGGGTATTTCCACCACCACCTTGGTCCCTCAGTACACTTCTGAAATTTGTTAAATAGCTGTGAGTCTGTTTGCCTTCTTTTTTCCAAATCCTCTTTCTTATAGTAGCCTCTGGTGTGGATTTGGATCAAACTCTAGCTCTTTTCCATCTTTAACGTGGTTTTTTAATGTAAAGAAAATTTCCTTTAATTCCTTCTGGATACAAAAGCCTAGTCCAGTCAGTTAAGGCTCTTTTTTGTTGATTAAAGAGAAAGTTAAAAAAAAATAAACCAAACCAAAAAAAAAAAGCTTGCAGAAATTATTTATGAGCAGTTTCTATACTTATGAGACTAACTGCATTTTGGAAATGCTGCCTGCTTTCAAAAGGACTGACTGGTGCATATTGAAAAATATCTGAAGAGGAACGCAGTCATTGGTCACAGCCAGCAGGGCTTTGTGTGGAAATTGCTTTTCAAACCTGATTTCCTTTTACAATAAGGTAACCCTACTTGGTTGATCAAGGAAAGCCGGTTGATGTAATCTGCTTGGATGTCAGTAAAGTTTTTGGTACTGTCTCTCAAATACCATTCTGGACAAAAGGGATATCCAGGACAAAACTGGATAAGCACATCATGTGATAGGTGAGTAACTGCCTCATGGATCAGGTACACAAGGTTATCGGGAATGGGGTGACATCAGACTGGTGACCTGTCACTAGTGGGGTGCCACAGGGCTCCATCCTCAGCCCTGTGCTCTTCAACATCTTCATTAAGGGCTAAGTAAGCTTCCTAGTGATACTAAGTTGGGAGGAACTCTTGATTCCCTGGAAGGCAGAGGGGCCCTGAAGAGAGACCCGGATAAATTAGAGATGGGCAATCACCACCCATGTGAAGTTCAACAAGAGCAAGTGCCGGATTCTGCACCTGTGATGGGACAGCCCTGGAAGTACAGACAGACTGGGGAATGAGAGGCTGGAGAGCAGTGCCATGGAAAGGGCCCTAGGGGCCCTGGTTGATGGCAGGTCAGGAGTGCCCTGGCAGCCAACCCTGTCCTGGCTGGGGTACATCAGGTACAGCATCACCAGCTGGGCAAGGGAATGGATTATCCTGCTCTGCTCTGAGCTGGGGTGGCCTCACCATGAGTGCTGGGGGCAGTTTTGGGTGCCACAATATTAACAAGACATTAAACTATTAAAGAGTGTGAAATGAGGACAGTGAGGATAGTGAAGGGCCCTGAGGGGATGCCATAGGAGGAGCAGCTGAGGTCACTTGGTCCATTCAGCCTGGAGGAGAGTGGAGACCTTGTTGTGGTTTTCAGCATCCTCAGAAGGGGAAGAGGCGGGGCAGGCACTGATCTCTTCTCTCTGGTGACCAGTGACAGGATCAGAGGAAACAGCATGAAGCTGAGATGGGAGGTTTAGGTTGGATGTCAGGAAAATATTCCTCACCCAGAGGGCGGTTGGGCACTGGAACAGCTCTCCAGGGAAGTGGTCACAGCACCAAGCCTGACAGAGTTCAAGAAGCATTTGGACAAGGCTTTCAGGCATATGGTGTGATTCCTGGGGTGTTCTCTGCAGGGCCAGGAGTCTGACTTGGATGATTCCTGTAGGTTCCTTCCAGCTCAGGATGTTCTGTGATGATTTTTATATTCTGTTAATTATCAGGGCAGATCAATCCCATGCAGCAGCCTGAGGGTGTTTCATAGTTGCTGAGTTTCAGGAGGTTTTGTATGTTAGGTGTAGAGGCAGTGACCAATTATGTTTTTGCTGGTTATTAAGATTTCAGAGGCATGTTAGGGACTTGTCAAGCCTGGGCTCAATTTTGTAAGAATTGTTTTATTACAAAAGGGGTGAGGGATCTTTGGATCATACCAGTAAGGTATCTTTAGGTAGTCTGTGTTGTCCTCCATATGAAACCAAGACTTCTAAAACCTCAGACTGAGTCTCTGTATACACCTCTGTACTTTTCCTGGCATTAAACTTGAACTGTTACTTTGAATTCTGCTCAGAGAGGATAAAAAAAAAAATCAATAGCTATACCTTGATACTGGATCGCTGCAGAACAACTTGCTTTCGTTGTTCTCACACAGGTTGAAAATGAGTTATGAACCACTAAATTTTTTGACAAGTTTATATCAGTTTCTTATCCTTTTTCTCCACTTGGAACCAGCACACTGTGGTGGGATGTTGAGTGTGCTAACAGCAGGTCTGTCTCACATCTGTTGTGATTGCTGACAGTTGTATTGGCTTCAAGCAAAGGCCTAACTATGAACAGCAATGCAATTCAAATACAGAGATTTCTTACTATGATGCTTTCTGTAACACCTAGTGCCTAAATGTTCTTCCACTACATTTAAAGAATTGTTGAATAAGACATGAGGAAGTTTCTAGTTCTGTTTTTAGTTCTATTTTTTTGAGTGCCCATGCAGCAGTGTATAGTATTCATATCAAATATAAATAATGTGAGAAATCTCTGCCTTCTTTTTTTTTTAATTCTTACTAAATTATGTGATTCAGGCCAAACTTAATTTTATGTTTTTCACTTGCTGAACATTCTTAGCTTGCTAACTATTATTTGTGATGTCATTGATGATTTTATATACGCTTATAAAAAAATAACGTGTCTTAAACGCTGTAGCACCTGAGCAAGAGTTAACAAACCAATTCTATTCAGCATTTAAGTGTTCTCACCTGTTTTATATATAGTATAGTAATGCTGCCTTTAAGCTGAAAGTATCAGATCATTGCTACCAATTATGTTAAAGTCTATTTTAACCTCTGTCTCTAAAAGACATAAAAATATTTGATAGCTAGAAACAGCCTTATCTAAGACCGCAGTACACAAAATAGATCAATGGTGTGGCATTTAATTACACTGTGCTTTAAACCATTTTCCTGTAAAACAGTCAAAGTGTATATATGCGCTTAGTTTGGAGAAGAATATTTCACATTACCCTAGAAAATGCAAAATAAAGTAGGTCTGATGGGCTACTATGAGTATCTCCTGAAGTGATAGGGTCCCATCAAATCCAGTGCTGACCTGTACCATCATTTGTTGGGATTATACAAAGAATAGTGCTGAAATTACCTCTTACACACCTTCACTTTTATTTAATTTGCAGCACTTACAACTGAAAAAGTATGTTACAGTACTGGGAGAAAACATGTGTGTTCCTGTGGGAAGCACTAAGATTTTTTTCAAGCATTTCCCTTCACCTGGCAGGAATTACTGTACAGGTAGAGCCCATTAAGTGTGAAGTTCCTGTGTATGAGTATTTTGGTCTCCATCATTTTAACTAAAAGTAATGTTTAGTTTGCAGGGAATGTAAGTTAAAAACTGTCATTGGATAGTTTTACAATAGCTTTAAGAAAAGGAGAATTGCCCACATCCCAATTTCAGAAAAGGGCATAAAACTTGTCTGAACTGCAGACCTTGCTTTAGGACCTCCCATCTTTGGACCCTACACACCTTCTCTGTGTTGATCATCATTTCTGTGACAGGTCTTCTTGCATCTTTTCCTTCTTCCCATTTCTCTCCTAGCTTGATTTTGTGTGGAAAAAGAATGGGTGGAAGAATTTTAGTCATTTCACATTTTGCAAGGCTTCAGGAGGATACAAGAGACTAATGTATCTGGCAGTGGGTCTAAATGCGTGCCTTGGGTGCCCCTTTGTGCTCTGGCTTCAAGTCAGAAAACATGGAGAAGCATCTCTCCCTACTCAGTTTCTTCTTTTAAGCTGTGGCAGTGACTTTAAAGCAGTCCCTGAACCAGATTAGAGACGTCTGCCCTCTCTGCTGCTGAGCCCATGCTGTGCCTAGTTGGATGATAAATTAGTTTTAAGCATCCCTGAGGTGCCACTGGCACGTGGCACTGCAGGACAACGATCTGTGCCTGTGCTGGTGCATGAACCAGGCTTTTGTCCCAGTGAAATGCTGGGGCCAGCTCCTGCAGCCAGAACAGATTCAAAGGCAGAGCAGATTTTTAGAGCCTCGAGACACAAATGGGACTATGACCTGTATCTTGGGGTAGTGTCACATTCATTATCCCAAACAGTACTTTAGGGCTATTGCTGCTTCAACTAGTGAAGGGAGATAGGGATTTTGACAGTGGGCCATCTGCACAGTGTACTCAAAAGGCAGAGTTTAAACAATTTTGCTAGATTAAGGCTTTTATTTGAATTGCCTTGACACAGTTGTATTCTCCTGTAGGGATGCCCTTCAGCAGGGAACAGGCTGAGTGGAGCTGGACACAGCCTGTGTGTTCAATTCCAAATTTGCTACCAGCTAAAAGAGTTCAGGAACCTCTTGTTTTGCAGTAGCAAGTCAAAGTCTGTTTTTCAAAGGGTCCTTTCACAAAGCAGCTGTTTTTACTGTGCAAGTCTTTGTTTTAATGCCAATTGGAGGGCTAAAGTTATAGTACCAAATGCTTGGTCTCACTGCACACACTGTAAAGTGAGTAAGGGATTGTGGGCAGTGTGGGTGTCCAAGTGTTTTTGGATGCAATTTGGATTTGAATGCAATTGAGAATGGCAAATGAATTGTTAAAATAATAATAAAAAGCTCTAAGCAAAGCCCTAAACTCCAAAGTAAAGCAATGTGACCAAACGTCAAAATGTGAGGAGTTTCTTCAACAACTAGTCCCCAGAAAATTTGAAAATTGGTCCCATCAAACTCTATAAAGGAGACCAATCATGTGGGAGAGACAAATACTAAAACAAATGCCCAGAGTTTTATGGAAGAAGACTGGTTTTGTACTGAACAGCCAGTATTATTGCCTCTGTCCTATCAGCAGGGATCAATTGATGAAAGGGGGAAGATAAACATCTTCTGGAAAAGCTCAATTTCTTAATATCAGTTTTCACTGCTGGGGGTGCATCTACCACAGGCTTGCTTTCTTTCATTAGTGATGGAGCTGAGGTATTACCTATAAAAATTGAAGTGTCAGAATACATGTTAGTACAAACTGCTGAGGCACAGAGTGATGTGCTGCCAGATTTTAATTGTATATTCATATGTGAAAGGGCTGTGATAGCTGCAAGCATGCAGATCCTAACCATGGGAAGACTGAAGCAAAGGATTTTGGATGAGGATTTTAGGAAAGCTCTCAGCTTTGAGTGGAATGGAAAATGTTCTTCTCAGTGACTTAATGATTCAATTCATTGTTTGGATATATTATGGGTATGAGGAGTGCTTGGGGCACTGCCTGGAAAGTACTTGAGGAAGAGAGTAACAGAAATGGGGCATATTTGAGTGAATTTGAGTGGCATAGGTTGTAGTTTTCAGCCCAGGACCTTGGCTTTACACTCCTAGAAGCTGGGAGCTCGCTCATCAGAATGGAGGCAGAAGGATCTAGGTGTGCTAGGTGAGTACATGAACCACTGGTGAAATAGCTCTGGAAACAGGCTGAGTGGCTGTAACATGATTCCAGATGGATGTCTCCAGCAGGGAGAAGAGTGGTTTTACTGCTCTCTGTAGTACCTGTGGATTCTCACCTGGTCTGCCCTGGTCTGCTTCCCTGTGCTTTTAGAAGCTGGATTCAACCTACAGACTCAAAGAGCTCTGAACATGAGGAGGAGCATGGAATAGGAATTCTGTCTTCTGAAAAACTGAGAAATGGGGAGAAAAAACTGAAGGTCAGAAAAAGAACAGATGGGAACCTACACTGCTGATATGTATTTTTAAGATGGCTACTGAGATCTGAATAGGTGCCCACAAGATTTACCTTCTCTCTGAGTTGCAGAGGTGCTTTGTGCCAGCACAAAACATACAGTTGGCTCTTAGACATTGTGCCTACATCTGTGCCTTGCATGCTCACAGAAAATGTGCTAGCAAGAGGTTTCAGAGGACTTCTGAAATGTCTCACACAAGGTTAGCAGGAAAAAATTAGCCTGTGTTGAGTGAAGAATAAAGAAATGACATGAATTTAAAATTAACAAGGAAACAGAAGGAAAAATAGAGGATTAACTGATCACGTCTCATCACAAACAGCTCACAGTGGGTGACCTCCCTGTACATTTGTGATTTGGGAAGGAGCTGACTGAGAAGCAAGATGAGAAAATTTGCAAATCCCAATTACAACTGGAGGGAAACCCAAAGAGATGTGTTCGCTGCCATGTGGCTCATTCATTTAGCCCATTTCAAGTCCTTCTGCCAACCAGCATCGAGATGTCCAAAAGTGACTTAATTTGGTTTGCTCGGCATGGGTTTGCTCACAGGAGTCTACAGGGATGGGTTCAGTGAGGAACTGCTGGAATCTTCCCCCATATCTGGCAGATCCAATGCCAGCTGGCTCCAGGACAGGCCAAGGCTGAGCCCAGCAGTGACAGTGGTGGTGCCTCTGGGATAACACAGTTAGGAAGGGGAAGGAAAAAGCCTGTACCATTGTAGATGGAGAGGGGAGTGAGAATATATGAGAGAAGAGCCCTGCAGACAGCAAGGCCAGTGGAGAAGGAGGGGCAGGAGGTGCCCCAGGCATCAGAGCCGAGATTCCCCTGCAGCCCCTGGTGCAGATCATGGGGAGGCAGCTGAGCCCGTGCAGCCTATGGACACTGCAGCATGTGGAAGAGCCCACACTAGAGCAAAGGGATGCCCAAAGGAGGCTGTGATCCTGTGGGCAGTCCATGCTGGAGCAGCCTCCTGGCAGCACCTGTGCAGAGAGGAGCCCACACTGGAACAGGCTTGCTTGCTTGCAGGACTTGTGACCCTGTGGGGACCCACCCTGGAGCAGTTCTTGAAGAACTGCAGCCCATGGGAAGTTTTCAGGTTGAAATTAATAGAGGACTGTCTTCCAGAGGAGTACCTCACATTGGAACAAGTAAGAGTGTGAGTCCTTCTGAGAAAGAGGAAGCAGCAGCAGAGACGACAACCGAACTGACCACTGCCCCCATTCTCCATTCATTGGTGCCACTGAGGTGGGGGAGACAGGGAGTTCAGGAGTAAAGTTAAGCCCAGGGAGAGGGGAAGAATGAGGGAAGATTCTAAGGTTCTAAGACTTGGGGTTTATTTCTCATTGCTCTACTCTGATACTAAGTTAAATAAAATTTCCCCAGCTTGAGTCTGTTTTGCCCATGATAGTAATTGGTGAGTGATCTCTCTCTGTCCTTATCTTGTCCCACAAGCCTTTCATTATATTTCCTCTCCCCTGCCCAGCTGAGGGAAGTGAATCCAGTGGCTTTGGTGGGCACCTGGTGTCCAGCCAGGGTCAACCCACCATATTGACATAACACTGAAGCAGAAAATTTAATCAATGTCTGTACCTTGTAGTGCAATAAGTTTGTGGTATTGGTGCCAGAAGGAAACCTACAGTTCACAGGAAACTTCAATCTGATGTAGGGAGATATGTGTAAAGCCAAAAATAGAAGAATATACAGAAAAAAAATATGTATGCAGAGGTAGAAACTGCACAATGAGTAGGTTTCTAATGTAAGAAAGCCTATTGCAAAGCAGGTGAGAACCTGGGAAAGGCATGTAAGATCTTACATCAAGGATATTAAAATTCTGTGCCCTTAGACAGGAAAGGAGTAATAGTAGATATTATTATAAATTATGTGAAGTAGTGGTCCAGAACAAGAAGCATGGAAGATAATTTTTTTCTGCTCCTTATGACAAAGCTCAGTGGATATTCAGTAAAATTGAAGACTGGCAGAACTGAACAATGAAATAGAAATTCTTGTTTTCCACACAATGTCTAATTAGGCTTAGAGTTCAAGCTGTAGGATGTGGCAGAAACTAAAACTTAACAAAATTTTCAAAATATTTAGGCATACTTTGAGCACATACAGCTGTTTCTGGGAGGTAAACTAAGACTGTGTCTAAACCAGCTTCTATTACATGAACTTTTACACAGTGGGGAAGGCTGTCAGACATTGTGAGCTCGTGGTATCCAGCAGTTTGTTTCTGTATGAGCAAGCTGTCTTAACTGCTGAAATGGGATAGCTGCCTGCTGGGAAAAGTCCCTGACCCAGCTCCAGATCACATAGAGCATTTGGTTGGGAAAAATTCATGTTGGGGCAAGCCAGGTTCCATCACACAGTCGTTCAGACTCAGACATGTTCCTGCACTTGGGAACCATCCTGGGCATGTTTGAAACTTTCAGGGTTTCATATGTGGGGCTTAAATGGCTCATCTCTTGGAGACTGTAAGAGCTGCTGAGCAGCCTATGTCAGCCTGTGTGTAACTCTGGTAGAAATTAGGAGGATCTGTCTGATGGTTTTTGAATTTCCCTTTGAGGTGTCTGGTTAGGACCAGAGTAAGAGATAAATTGAGAGATAACATGTCTGACTGTGACATTTTTCCTGCATGATCTGAATTCTATTTTTTTTTCTTTAGGGAACTGGGTTTTTTTTGCCAGCTTATCCAAAAGCAAGTTGTGCAAATAATAAATGCAGTTAAATCCACACTTAGCAGCAACTATTCTGTTCTCCACTCCCCCAAACAGTGGTACTCCTCTTTGAAAATCTCATCTGATACATGAACTGTCAAAACATAAATGGGCGACTGTGACTTTTCTACTGTCTGCTCTGGAATGATAGCAAAATCTATTTGCTGTATTCATGCCTTTAATTTCCATTTTTATTGCTATAATCTCACCCACTTTTTTTTTCTTTCTTAGTGCACAAATTATGAATATGGCCTTGCCTATTCATCAGTAGAATCTAAAGTGCATGCAGTGTGTGATGCACAATCCCGTCTTGTTGTTTGGTCTAGTTAATGCTGCACTCATAACTGCACATAAAAAATGGGAGTGCTGCCTGATGACAGCTTGGTGTAAATCATGGTATCCTCTGGCCAAAGTGGAAGCATGGAACCTTAGCAGATCTGAAGCTTAAAACAAAAAAGAAGAGGGATAAACAGTGCTTTTAAAACAGTTCTAAACCTGTGAAAAATAGAGTTGTGCTGCTGTTCTGTTTGTTGTACAGGTTTGAGTGGACACATGAGCCTTCTCCTGGAACATAGTACCAATGGCATCACCATTTACACTGAAATGTCATCATGGGAGGGCTACGTAAACACAAGATCTGCTCATAAGGAAATGCTCAAATTAGGGTCCCACTTTCAGCATCATTTTAGGAAAAGCAATTTAAGCCTCTTCAAATTCAATAAGAATAAACCAGCCTGCTTTGGCTTAAATTACTGGAGCCTATAACAAAATGTATTGGGTAGTTAATAAATAAGGCAAGTGGATAGAGTTTGAGAGTCAGACTTTTTTTTTTCTGGCAGCAAGCATATATCAGTTCTAGGCTCAGCTCAACCATGCACATCTGGATAGAAAGGAAATATCACATTTATGTATGGGAGATTCAACTCTAATTTTCACCTGTATAAACCAATGTGAAGTGTGAAGAGAATGACATGATAAAATTGATGTACTACCGAAGTGATAAATCCAATATCTGGAAAGATGTTTTCCTTCCCTGCTTGCTTCTGAACCGTAGAAATTGGTTTTCAGCTCTTCACCCGAGAACAGCAGAGGAAGATTTATCACGTGGGGTTATTTTTTTCTTTAGAAGTATTTTATGTTGCTCTGAAAGCACCTAATCACCATGGTATTGATTTCTGTATCAAAAGGGAATATTAGTTAAAGAGCAGGAGTTTTCTTGGCTTTTGTCACTGATTGTTACTGGAATACACATATATATTTTTACTACAGCTCCCAGAGGGTAATTTCTCTGATCTGGCCATGGGACACAGGCAATGGAGTTACTGCCATCATGCTTGAGCCTGTGGGGTGCCCCTGCAGTGGTCTTGGTGCCATGGAGGGGCCATGGGCTCAGTGTTCTGCTCCTGGCCATGCACAGCTCCAATGAGAAGCACCAACATGTTGGCCATGGCCCAGGGGACTGTCACAGCTCAGGCTGCCTGCGGGCAGAGGTATCCTAAGCATGTTTGCAATCAGCATCTTTAGGAGGATTTACGTGATGTCACTGTTTTAAAGCACGGCACAAAAGCACAAGGTCTGCAGCTACAAAAGAAATATTTTATCTGCAGACAAGCATCTGATAAATGCTGACACAGTCCCATAAAGGAATGGAGGAGAAATCAATGTAACCCTAAATTAATTTGAAGTGTTGGGGTTTCTTTCCTCTTGCTTTTTCAAGACTAGGGTAGCTTTGTGATTCATTGATCAAGAGCTGGGAAAGTTTCTTTCCAGACTTACAAAATTAAATTTCATGCTTCTTTTGACCTGGATTAGTGGTGGACAGAGCAATATAAAGCCTGGTCCCAATTATTTCTTAGCTGTCACCACTAGCCTGCTCCATCCCTCCCGCGCTGACATGTGCTGCTGCTTGTAGGCTGGCTGCTGCACAGAAGCTTGCTGGAAAAGGAGTCATGGAAGGGTTACTAGATGGCAATAGAAAGCTATTTTAAACAAAAAACATTCAAAAAGCCAGAAGAACTCTTAGGTATGTCTTAAAATACATTGCAAAGAATATTGCAAAGACCATTTTAGAGATATAGTAATCTTTAGTATGGCTTTCCTTCTAATTGAGTCTTAGACTCCCACTGGTTAAATGACTGACTTTCTATCTACATGGTTAAATGTACTTTTTTTTTCCAGATAAAAATTTATGAACACTGCTCCTGTTACAAATCCTGAAGTACAATTTACATTGACAATAAAATCTTTAACAATTGCTAAAACAGTTAACCAGCACACTGGAACATTCCTCATCATGGATCTAGCCTTAGGAATTTAACTAACAAACATGTTATTAACCACTGATGAGGAAGAGATCATTGCTCAATTAATCTTTGTACTGAGCTAATAAGAGTGTTGAATAGGCCTCTCTGTTGAACTGGGTTGTTAGTACAGATTGCCAGTTCCCTCGGGGGGGAAATCCAAGGCCAATATGACATTAAAGTTAGCCATCCAACAAAGAAGATATTTTAGGCATTAAAAATAACAAAGCCAAATGTCTCCATTAATAATATCATAAGGTTCAGTGGCTGTGGATGTACAACTGAGTGTACGTGTGTGTATGAATTACTGTGCTCTTTCCTCTTCTGGTAAGAAAGAAAATCTTTTGACAAATAAGATTTGTCAAAAATCTTATTTAGATTCAGTGGTTTTCATCACTGTTCTGTTGTGGCATAAATTAAACCTGTCACACTTATCTGAGGGAGGCAGGTTCCACTGATCAGGAAGGCAGAATCTGACACAAACTCTAATGTCATCTGCTTATCCTAAAAAGACAAACAAGATCAAAAATCCCTTCATATTAATGAACTGGATACACCCTCTGCTTGATACAATTTGATGCCACAGTAAAAGGCAGTGTGACCAGATTGCCCTTATGCTTCACAGCATTTTTAGCAGTGAGTGCTCAGGTTTTAGCCATGGAGCAAGGTGCCCATGCTTAATATTAAACATTTGTTTTGGAAGGCATTATAATTCTCTGCACGAGACGTTACCTACTGCCTTGAGCTCCGTTTTAACACACACGTTACATCTTTTGGGAGAAGAGAAAGAGTCCATAAAAAGAAAGGTTGGAAACAAATAATTTGTCCTTGAACGTCTGGTGTTAGTAATTCAGAAAGGATATCAGTTTGTCTGACTAGAGTCCCTTCCCCACTCAGAGGTGTTGACTCTGTGTGTGCCTGCATCCCATGATCTGACTATCCCATTCAGTGTGTGATTACATTTGTTTTGTATGAAATGATCTCAAAAATGGCTAGGCAGGGAATTTATAACATGAAAATGGCAATATGACAAAAATGCATTCATGCATACCTGTATTTTTGATGTTTGGCTTTTATCTTGCCTGAATTCTCGCTGGCTTCATGTTTAATATACTGCACACACCCCCTTGGCAAAACCTGGGTGTGTCTAGGTGAGATCAGATCCTTGCATGCCTGACTCCTCTGTGACCAGCCTTTGACAACTCACAGGTTTCTTTCATGGTCTTTTGCTAGGCACACTTGAATACTGATAAGAGTCTTGCACTTCGGGAGTGTGGTCATAGCAGAGATCATCACTTAGTGGTCCATGGACTGGCTTCTCTGTGTTGTCTATGTGGTCTTTAATGTATCACATTGAAGCACCAAGGCAAAACCTTCTTGATTAGCAAACCCTTGGAGACCTCTAAATATTGCCTCACTTCATTACTACTGCAAAATGATCAATATGCCTCACCAAAATTAACTGTACATTGGACATCTCCCTTGCCTGATTACTGTGCATATTTTATTCCTCAAGGATAATGGAGGTTTGTTCCCTGCCAAGATGTTATCCTGGTTGTAGGCACAGCTGCAGAGTCTCTCTGTGCCTGTGGTCTTTTTGGGAATGGGCCTTAGCTACTAATCAGAAGTAGTATGTGCAAGTGCACATGACTTCTGTTTGGTTAGTTTGAGCTGAAATTCATAAATGGTAAGTGAGTGATTAGAATAACACACCCCTGTTCTTTTTTAAACATCAGGATGAGGGCTGTAATAACTCACTCCTGACTGTCTACAGCACATGTTCACAAACCAGAGATGTTTTTCTACCCCTCAGTTCATACTGACCTTTTAATGCAGTAACTGAAGCTAATGTTGCATGTACAACATCATATTGGCTGCAGTGCAAACATTGGTTTTGTTACAAATAATTAGTACAGCCCTAGTCAGACATTTTCTCATTTATTATTTCCAGTTGCTTCATGGTTATTAAATGGTCACATTTCAAGTGTGGACAAGTGTCCATGATGATATACAGAGGTCTGTTAAGTGGAAAACTTAGAGGTGCCTTTGTATTACTCAGATCCCTCAGAAATACTGCTGTGGTCGTGCTGTCTTCAAAGATATATTTGACCTATCCTGGGTAAGCACTGCTAAAGGTTAGAATAAATATGCATGTTTTCTATGCTTATTAAGCCAAACTCTAGACATTAAGAGAACACAAGAGGAATTTCCACTGGTCTCCCAACTAACACAGTAAATTGCTCATGCTGGATGCACCTGCCTGCCTCAGCTCCGCTCCAGTCATCCATGCTGCTGTTTTTCCATACATGCATTCATAGAAATCCATTTGCATGGAAATACAGCTCACTAGTAAAGCCTTTGCATTGTAAATCCAGCTTAATATTATCAGCAGTGCTGCTTCCTGCTGTGCATCAAGGTCCAGTGTTTCCCGCTGTGCATCAAGGTCCAGTAAGCCACTCCTTCATGTTGTGGGCTGTGGGACCCCTTCCATGTCCTGTGTCTTCCAGTCTCTTGCTTTCCATTGCACCTTCTTCCATGAGCAATACCAGGTCCCTCTTTCTGCAGCAGAGGCCAGCTGAGCTGCTGCAGTAAGTGCAGGAACCTTCTAGACACAACACCATAAAATTGTCCATATGCTGTCCTCAGTAAAATCTTCTTATCAATGTTATTCTTGCAGGATCCTTTCTGTACAGAAGGAGTTAGATCCCAAGTGAGTGTGAGCTTCAGTGTGGGGGTCAGTGACAAGGTTGGAGGGTGCTAAACTTTATTCCCTCCCAGCTCACCACCACATCCTAACCTGTGACCCTAACCACTGTCATCTGGGTCTGAACTGTGACAGTGCTAGGGAAGAGAGAAAAGGAAAGATGAAAAGGAAAAGCAAGTGACAAGAGTGCAAATAAATGTCTGGAAAAAGGAAGTGCAAGAGTTAGAAAATTTAAGAGCATATATTGTGAAATTTCTATTCATCAGGTAGTAAAAATTTACACAGAGAAAAGAAATTTGCTTTCCAGGACAGACCTAGCTCCCAACAAAGTCATGTTGGATTCAGGGACTTGTCTTTTACAAGATTCTTTTTAAGCAAAAAAATGCTGTGTCTTTTTACCAATAAAAATCTGAATGCCATGATCAGGAATCCAGCTGAGGATAATCTCCAACTCCAGTAGTCCTGTTTGTCCAGGACAGGTGTCCCCCTTTCCCTCTTTGCTTTCAGACCATGGTATTTCATTTTCTCAGTTGCTCAGGACACTCTTTTGTTTCCAACCACATCCCAACCACTGCAGCAATGGTCCCCATCTCATTTTTCCCTCTCCTGTTTGGGTATGTTCCCACCACTGCTCTGACCTTCAGAACTGAGGTATGAAGCATCCTTGCATGATCTCCTGACACTAACTGGAGGCTGGGCAATAAAACGAGGAGTTATCAGGCATTTACATTCTGAAGTTAATGATGAGGAGTGTGAGCCTTCTGAACATCTGTTTCCGCTGTTTTCAAGAGGGGCTTCAATTTACTCCTGGTTCTCACCCACGTGGCTGTTGTCAGTAATCTCCCCTGGGAAGGGCTGTGGAATGAACTCCCTCTAAACTGTGGTACGTCTCAGTTTTGGGGATATGATTGTAACAGCCATGAGGTTCAGGAAACAGCTGGAGACCCCTGTAGGGATGATGAGAGAAACACAGGGAGAGCTGTGATGTCCTCAGGTCTGGAGCCAGACTCAGGGCTGCACAAATAGGAGATTGTTCTCCAGGTGGTTGTGGTCTCTTCTCCAGGGCACCACTGTCCTGTCTCCTCAGCTGGATCCTAGACTGGGAACTGTTGCCCAGGGAGGAGCAAAGATCTGACCTGAAGGTGAGAGAAGAGCCAGAAACTTCTGAAGTGTCAATTTCCAGAGGAAAAAGGAATAAGAGGGAAAACATAGTAGGACAAAAGCCCCAGGATTGCACGTGTATGGAAAAGGAAGTAAGGAGAGATGGATGAAGGGAAACTCTGGGTAATGATCACTGTTTGGAAATGGACTTGATGGCCATAGGGGCAGAATGCTGTTCCCCAGTAAAACACAGGCAGGGGTGAAGCTACCCAAGAGCAGCCATCTCCTGATCCTGTGAGTGAAGAGGACAAATAGGGAGCCCCGGAACATGGTCAGGGTGTCAGAGCAAAATGAAGAATGGACTCTTTATGGAATAAAATGCCTGAGTGGATTACAAAGGCAAACAACAAATATAAAAAACAACAAATAACAACAAATCATCCTGGTGCCCCTGCCTTTGACTTTCAAAGCCCTATGAGGGCACGTTGTTCAGCTGTTACACCCCTCCCTGCTTCAGTGGCACTGGAAGTAACCTTCCCCTCCCTGAGTTCCCCACTTTATTGTCTTTAATAACCTCATGAAGGGTAATGAAGCATTTTAAGTTTTGTGTCAAGCTGACTGGTGTGGTGGGGGCAGGAAAGGCTTTGGGAAATTGGGTCAAGGCTTTGAGATGTCTTTGAGCAGGGGCCTGGGGTGGGAATGTGACATCCCAAGGCTCAGCCCTGGGGTCAGGATGCTGCTGCAGCTGTTTCAGCTGAGAAATCCCTGCCCCACTCAATGCCAGCTCTACATCTTTTCCCAAATTTTCTTTAGGCCCTCTGTGACTTTCATGTGGAAATTTTGGGCTGAGACAGTACAAGGGTTCAGGACAGAGGAGGATCCCCTGAGCCCCACACCTGCTGCCCACCCACAGGAAGAGCTAGAGGCAAGTTTGAGCATTACCTCTTGTCAGAGGAGTTCCCCCACGCCAAAATCTAAGAACAAGAAGAGCTGGGGGGAGCTTTAAAAGCCTGATGTCAAAAGTGACTTTCATCACACTGCTTGCAGTCATCCAAGCGCTGCGATGCTGGTGCACTCCCCAAATTGGATCTGTGACAGCTGGATTCAGGGTGGAGATGTGGGAAGCCTCTGTGGTTTACCAAATAACAGGGAGAGACAGGAAAATCAACATGTCACACGGTGTCTGCTAGCAGGCCGATGGACTTACCCAGCTCCACATATTTTAACAATTGTGGTGAATTTGCTTTGCTTTTAAAAGCAGACAGACTTTCAGGCTTGCAGACATTTTGAGACTAAACACCCCACCCTACTCTGTCCTCCCCATCCTATGCTGAGACCTTTTTTTGACCTGCACAGATTGTCTGATGAGGATTTGGTTCCAAAATGCCATCTCCAACATCCAATAGGATGTTGTAATAAAATGTTTGCGGGTTTTTTGGCTGTTTCCCTTTTAAACAAGGTAACCAAGAAACCCCAATTTGCACCCCGAAATGCTGATTGCATTAAGTAGTTCGGTCCATCAGGTTCCCAGTGACACTGTCTGTGAGTTTCAGATAAAGATGGGGAACTAAAGTAGCTTAGTGGATTAAAGGAATTGCCTTTCCCACCTAGACACCTTGGCTGGAATCCGATTTTCATGTAATTGCCCATTTGCTTCGGGGGAGGGAGGTGGGACAGACCACGTGAATTTGTGTGGTCATCTGGCAACCAGGGGTGGTGGCAGCCACTGCAACCAGGGCCATTGGCTCCCTGCAAGTTCCCCTACCAGATGCTCCCTCCATATGAGATTTCCCCACTGCTGAAAATTTATTTATTTACTGCCTATTTCATCCCCTTTGGCATGAAATCACTACCCCTCACAGCAAATGTGGAGAAGCT
The DNA here is from genome assembly GCF_012460135.2 of Molothrus ater. Classification (NCBI taxonomy): domain Eukaryota; kingdom Metazoa; phylum Chordata; class Aves; order Passeriformes; family Icteridae; genus Molothrus; species Molothrus ater. Next base: position 61,852,402 of record NC_050479.2, on the reverse strand, counting down.
TTTCCCAGTGCAGAGTACACTGTGACAAATTCTGCCAAATTCATGTTCATGAAGAGTAGTGCTCAGACAGAGGAGGTGCTAAATGGTTAACCTTTCCATCAGACCAGGGAGAGGCTTTGGCTGTGAAAGCACCAGTAATTTACCTTCCATTAAGATGCTGCAGCTTCTCCTCTATTTGAAAGCTGCAAGAAATTGTTTTCGAAATAATAAGACTTTCTCTGTAAAAAAAATATCATAGGTAATGGAAAGATTAAAATGGGGGTTGAGACACCACCAATCTATATATTCAATCAATGTCAGATGCTTTATGCAGTCACTCACTGCTTCCTGATACATGTTACTAGGACCGTACCAGAAAGCTCGGGAGAATTTCCAGGAATTGCTGCTATTTAAATTTCTTTTTAAATTATTATTTTTAGTCCAGCTTTGAGGTCTAAAACAGAATAATTGAAAGTTGTCCAAATTACTGAGATGAGTGGAAAATCTTGCAGAGAACCCATTACTTTTGGTTTACAGTCCTAGGGTCACTTTCAAAGGAGCAATACAGCTCTCGGGGCTGTTCCTTTCACTCTTCAGTGTGGCTGTATGAAATGTGAACTTTCTTAAAGGATGTTTGTTTCTGTTTGCAACTGAGGCCCATTGTTCCTTATATGCCAAGACATCCCAGAGCACCTGAGAAAATGTGTCCTGAAGAGCTATCTCTTAATTGTTGTGTTCTCCAAGGTGGAACATCACAATTCTGTCTGGTAGCAGCACAGTGCAATTTTCATGAGTGTAAAATTTCTTCAAGATAGTCAGATTTTGATTAGGAAGAACAGAAGCAGCCAAGCTGAACCTGAACAGTCAATATCCCCATTTTGCAGACTTCCTTTTTCCCTATAGTATCTAGCAAAACAGTCTATGAAAGCAGTAGGGAAGAGGAAACCACTTCTTACCTCTGCAAACAGAAGCTGGTCCCACTCTGCTGGTTGAGGCACAAGTGACCACTGTGTTTCACGGGAATGATGCATCCACATGACAGAGAGAGTCAGAAATACCACTTAATGTCGAATTAATCCAACACAATTTAATAATAAGGCACAAAGGAACAGAATTGTCATTTACCCTTGGATTTAAGATGCTTTGTATGTAAGCTGCCCATTTAAACCCTCTTAATACACTCTCCTGTTAGCATTTGCTGCACATCCCAGTTTCACTGCCCCTCGCTTCTGGGCTTTTCCTGACCCAGCTTTCATTAAAGCTGCTGCAAGAGGGGTCCACTTCTCTCCTCTCTCAATATTTTCTGTAAGAGTCTAGAAGAACACTAACCTTGACAAAGGACATGGCATCATTGCCTCTTCCATTTGCTATGTGGTGTAACAGTTACTCCCTCTTGTGAGGATGCAGGAGGAAGCCTGCTCTGCAGCCCTAAACAAGGCAAAAGTTTTCCTTGATACTGAATTGAGCAAATGGATGGGAGATTGTTCTTGGGTACTACCTTCAGGGTTGATTCTAGGCTGCAGCAAGAGCTCATGGGATTCTTTTCCCCCTGGAATTAGGGACTTCTGTTGTCTGTGCTGATTTTCAAGTTTCTGCATGAGAAACCCATAGGTTGCAAAACAGAAACATTTAGGAGTTTCTTGACAATCAAAACTTTTCAGATCATGAAAAATCATTAAAATAATCATGTACTTGAAAACATGTATTGAGTGCAAATGCTGGTTTTTTTCACTGGAAAACATCAGGGACAATTTTCTTCACCAGTCTGGCAGATCAAGTCACACATTAGCCTTTGCTCCTTTCTTACCCTTCTTCATTTCCAGGTGTTTTGCCTCCTTCTGCCCAAGTGCCTCTCTCCCTCTCTGCCAGTGACAGAGGTGGTGCTGTGGTCAAAGGGTCAGTGCATGGTCAAAGGGTCAGAGCTCCCTGCCCCTGCAGAAGCCTGTCAGCATCATTTAAATGTCCCGGAGACCAGTGGAATTTCATGTCCTCTGGTGTCAGGGGAAAACCAACTAACAGATTTACTTCTGGAAGCAGGAGAAGTCTGGAGCTGGAAACGGGGAGTAGGGCACAGAAATGAGGGAAACTTCCAGGCCCTGCACAGGTTCTCCTGCAGGCAGCAATGGGTCACTCTACCCCTGTGTCGATCCATGAGGGAAGCTCTCATACTCAATGTCAACCCACCCCCCTGCCCTGTCCCCTGCCCTGTCACATAATGTTCCCCAAGATCCTCAGCTGAAATATCAATGTGCAATGACAATATTACCAGGATACATTCATCTGCCTTACTCACACCAGATTAAATAGCTAAAGAAATTCCTATTTACCCCAGTCAGACACCAAATACAGTTTATTTAACTTACAACATTGAAATAACCTGGTGGTCCAGAGGGTTGAAAAGGAGCAGAAAGTATTTCCAAATTGATGCAGTGCCCTGAGGGCACCTCTGCGGTAACAAAGTGCACAGACCTGACTGGGCTACAGCCCAGCAAAGTGAAGTGGAGTGGATCTGTCCCAGGTTACCTGCAAATGAGACTGACATTCTTACACAAAGCAACACCCATCAGGGCTCCGATTACATTAGTCACAAAGCCTTGGAAAACCATCTATAAGGACTTTCTCTTCTTCAGGAGAAATCAATTGATGAGATCTGCAAACAGTGGAAAATCAGATGTACAAGAAGCAAAAGCCATTTAAGCTCTTTTCTTTGCCCAACTTTCTCATGATGGAAACCAGTAATACTAGAAACAGCTGCTAAGTGTGAATTAATCAGGGTGCTGTGTTCCTCCTCCCCCACATTCCTTGCCCTGGCCTTGGAGGCAGAGAAGCCCCTATCACCCATGGATGTGGCCACACCCAGACAAGCTACAGGAGACAAGAGATCACCACTCCAAGACTGGGCAGCAGGAGATGAATGGGACTGTGATTGTGAAAAATGCATGAGCTGGGAAAGGTTGGTTTTCCCAGGGGCTTGAGGACCCATGTGTGGTCTCAATGCTCCTTCAGGTGAGATTAGGGTGCCATGGCTGCCTCCCACCCCTGCCTCACCCTGGAGCTCCCAGACTCTATGCCAAATCTTGGCATGGGGATGTGACCATACTGTCCCCAGGCCCACACCTCTGATCTCCTGCTGAAGGGCTCCAGCCCCAGGCAGGCTCAGCCAGGCACCAAAGGGCCAAGAGACACAGGGTGGCCAAGCCTCCCCCAGTGGTGTTTTGGAGGAAAAAGTGTGCTTATTTTCTTTCCTCAAAGGAAATGTATTCAGGAGCCAAGATCACCAGAGGGGTGAAGTTCTCCTTCAGGACTTTGTCCCACTTGTGCTTGTGCACGGGAACATCTCACCCTCAGCAGGCACAGCAGAAATGCAGACAAGGTGGCAATGCTCAGGCTGCACACTGGATCAGGCACTGAATGATATTGGGATTTTAAAAAAATTGAAAAATAAAAATTCGAGGAAAAAAAAATTTCCAATCTGAACTTTGAGACTGCAATTTGTCCCAGCTCCTCCTTTCTTATGGTGGGCCATGGGCCAGGATGGGTGATAGGTGTTCTTTGAGGCAGGATGACTCCTCTTGGACTTTGATTCAAAGCCACCACACCAGAAGATTCTGCTTCATGCCTTATCCTCCAGTTTTGCTACTTTGCATTTCAGATGCAGGGGCATGGTTTATAGCCCAATTCCAAAAAACAAAGACCTAGCATCTATTTTTTATGCTTTGTTAAGTAGCTGTTTGGATTTTTATGATTCAACTCATATTCATGGGATTTTAGGTTGTGTGCAGCCATCCACCAACAAGATTAAATAAAAAGTAGAGTCCCCTTATTGATTTGCTTTTGGTTAAAAACAAACATGTCATATATAATTGAGATGTACACTGCTTGTAGATAGTAGAGAAGACATTTATAAAGCCATCGAAAGAAATAATTAAACTGAATATATCACAGCCACCTTTCTGAATCATTCAAACAGGGAAGTTTACACCCATAAAAGGCTGATACTCCTTCTGGCAAACTTTTAATACAATAATTTGGTTTGTACTTTAAATGCCTGGCATATTTTAACCTTGGAGATAAATGAATCTCAGTGGGATTGCTGAGTAATTAAGAAAAGTGTGTCTGATGGGCTTGCTTCACATGGAGAGGTGAAATAACACTGTGAGAGTCAGCTGATCATTTAATATCTTTACATTAAATAAAAAAAAAAAAGAAACAAGGCAAATCCTGAGGCATGCCATTGTTATGCTGTGTGACAGGGATTGCTTTCAAACAAGTCATGTTTTCAGTGTTAGCTGCATCATGGTTTTTAAATTGCCATTTAAAATGTAAACCAATGAGCATTCTGGAAGGAAGTCCCCTGAGACCCCCTGAGCCAGAGCATGGTGGCCTCGAGGCCAGAGGTCAGGGCTCATCTGCTCACTGGGGCTTTCCTTGATTGAGGGCGACAGCTCAGGGGGAAAGTGGCAGTGGTGGAAGGGCTTGAGGAGGAGCAGTTTGGGGCCTGCTGGCTAATTACTGGCAAGAGATCTGCAGGAGCTGTTTATTTTCTAGTAATAGGTCAAGATATAGTCAGGTTGGTCTTGAGAACTTGCTTTAGGGTTTTGTGTTGAGCCATCTGGATGCTCAGTTTTACTGAGGGCTTAGACTCCTAGTAAGAAATGTCAAAAAGCAGCTGAAACCCTGAGCCCCCAAAGAAAGGAAATCAGGCTTTGAATTACTGCCTGAGTGCGGTGTGCCATGAGGATCAACACACACAGTTTTAGTCCCAGTGCTACTGCACACAAATCACACTGGGAAGGCTCCCTGAGCTACTCCTGCCAGCAGAGGGACGCTTCCACATCAAGACATTTCACTCGAAGTCGTCGCTTTGCTGGGAAAACCTTGGAGAGCAGAGTCTGGGAATTTTCCCCCCAGAGTAAAGCAGAAAGCAGCAGAGTTATATCCCAGGCTGGAGCTTTCAGCCTTGGTCTCTGCTGGCTGCCCAAGGTCAGGCTCTGCTCGCCCCTCGGGAGTTGGCTGTATCACAGCCAGGAACGCGTGGTGTCAGCTGGGATTTGTGCTGACAATATTGCTCTTGGTTTCAGTCAGCGTCCTCCAGCATGAAAAAGCATTCCAGGAAGGAGGTGGCTGTATCCCCAGGGATGATAACTGATCTCGTTGTGAAAAACATTAGTTGTTCTCTGGAAAACAGAGCCCCCATAAAGACATTATGCAATCGGGGCCATTGCTCCTTAAAATTATTATTTTCCACTAAAAGATGTTGTTATTATTGGTGGAGAAGTGGCTGCAGGAGCAGTCCACTTGACAATTGTGTCTGAGAGCATGGGGCAAAAGCACCTGTTTATTGACTATATAAATCAAATTAATTTAGTTACATTTACAAACACGGGAAGAAAAGCAATAAGGTCTGTCATGTGGCTGTGCCCCAAAACAGGCAACACTGTCAGTATTGAAACTGCTCTCCCCAGGGAAACCAGAAATGTGATGTGGCTGCAAGTATTCATTTGGTTGTTGTCATTTCCAGTGCTACATATTTTAAATTTACTTCAAGCTCTGTTGAAAGCCTATAATGGTGAGGAATTACCTGTCCAGAGGGACTCTGGGTGACATGCCCACCAGCACAAAGGGAAGTTGTGCTGTCTTGCTCCATGGAAATAGTGAATTAAGGGTTTATAACCAAGGTTAATAACTTCAGATATATCTCCTTCTACCACACAAGGAAAGTGAATTATTTATAGGCAGAAGTCCTACCCCCCTAGTTGTCACCTTCTGCCCCTCTCCACTCCTTTACCAACATACTTTGCCCTGTCCATGACTCCAGCCACACCTAAAACATGGCACACAGCATTGCTCTTCTACCTGGGATGCAAACAAGAGGTAAAAAGAAGTCATATTTGGAAAATCCTCCCCAGCATTTCTTGCTGTGGTACTTGCCACATTATCCAAGGCCAGATGGGCTGTGTGATGCAGACCCTGGACACCTCAGCCTGTGTCTGACTTGTGAGATGCTAATCCAGGGGCACAGGGAGGCGCAATCCCAGCAGACCGTAGCCCAGATGGAGCTGGGGGGCTTTCACTGCCCTGGGCACCTGGCAATTGCAATCATTGCTCTGCTTCATCTCCACTTCATTCAGCATAGTCACAGGGGTATATTGAGCTGAAGGACAGCCCCAGAATTTGTTTCAGGGAGGACTGAAACAGAGGGGAGCCACCTCATTTTTTTCCTCCTGAGATTATCCTGAGGGTGAAATAAATAGTCTAAGAGGGAAGTTTTGCCATCAGATACCTGTCTACAAACGCCACTGGTGTCATGGACCACCACATGTGAACACAGGAAGAGGATCTGGTCCTCCAGGTGAGGCCCTTCTTCGTCAACATCTATTTTTGTGCACAGTTTCTGGGCAGATGAGTCCCTGCACTATCTCTGACTTTGATGGGCTCAACCTAAGCTATGTGTAGGCTGGAAAAATGCCACCAGCTGCCAGGATGCCTTTGGTACTTGTGCAGATGTGAAAGGACTCATTCCAAGCAAGCTGTTCCTGGGTGTAGCTCATGCAGGACGGGCGCCTCTGGTGACACGCTGGGACAGGGTAATCATCTTAACAGCACTTGGCACTGGATACTGCCTCTCATCCTCATCGCTCCCAGTCTCTGTGCCATTAGCTAATTGAGCTTTGCAGCAGTGCCTCAGAAACACTGGCTTTGGCAGGCACATTTTTCAAATGACTAAATACAGATTTGGAAAGGCTACACGTGCATCTTGGCAAGTGGTCATCTGTGGGATCTATGAGCCTTTAGCTGACAGGAGCTGGTGAGACCCTCAGATAGTGAAGGTGGCCCCTGGTCTCACCAGGACTACAAGGGAAGATACTGCTGTAATCTGTCCCAGAAACTCTTATGAAAAGTGATTGGAAATTTAGAAAAGGGGTCAGAAATTCAGTCACTTGTCCAACCATTCCCAACTTGAATAATTTATCATTCTTGTGACCCAGAAGAGCAGGGACTTCATTTTGTGTTGCTGAGTCGTTTGGATAACAGCCCTCCACCTCTTCCTCCATGCCCTCCTCCTTGGTGGGGGAGTCAGGAGCAGCAGTACCTGGTTCATCAGGGCTCCTCTGCAGCCCCAAAAATCTTCTCACCATTTGACATGAGCGCAGCGAGTTTGTCTCCTTTCTGCTACCTATCCGTTCTCTTGCACGTCCCCATGCGTGTGCCTCTGTGTCTGTTCTAAAGCAGCTGGACTGAAAAAAGCCCACTGGGACTCTGGCAGGCTCCTAGGGAGGCCCCCAGCATCCTGATTGCACACCACACTGGAGCTGAGAGCACACTAAGGAGATTAAAGGGCAGCAGCACAGCTGCCACCAGCCTGCATTGCCGACTGCCGCTTCCCCTGGCTGGGCATGGCTCTGGGAGGAAAGAGAGGGCAGAGACAACCTCTCAGGCAGGCCTCCCAGCCACAGGAAAGCTCCTCATCCCTTAAAACCTCCTCAGAGTCAGAGGCTACCTCTGAAGAAGCTGTTGCTCACACTGTCAGCAGGAAAAGGAGTCTCCTCCGTGCATCATTTCTGGCTCAGGAGCTTCTTCGCTCCATACGGTCCCTCCACCCAGCCGCTGTGGCCTGGGGCAGCAGAAGTCTCCGGTGGGCACTGTTAGGCTGGCAATTGAAAGCAATAGGTCTTTATGGTAATTTGGGCACCAGGCAACCACTATGAATAGGAAATGATGGCAGTTACTTTATTGAGTAACAGCATGAAAATGTGAAGTGCCTTTATTGAGCTGCTGGCTTGCTGGTGAGAGTTAAAGGAGATGCTCTCTCGGGTATAACATTTGCAGAGAAGTGGCATGAGATACTGCCATAAACTCCTCCTTTAATAAGCGAGCAGGGGAAGGCAGAGAATACCTAATGCAGCTATGTGAAAGGACAAAATTAAGATGGTAGAAGCAGCAACATTTTTCCCTCAGCAGCAGATGTACCCCAGGGAGAAATTAAGAATTTCCCTCTTGACCCAAGAACTAGAAAACTCATGTAGTGCTAATATTAATGTAGGAAGGATGGCTTTGAAAGGAATAAAAGAAAAACACATCTTGCCACAACAGTGCCCTCCAATACCAGCAAGAAATTTAAGTCTCTGCTGAGGGGAAGATTAACAGGGAAGAGACCAGCTCAGCAGCTGTGCAGTGACAATGCTCTGCAGGTGGCCAGGGGGTACAGAAATGACTTTTGCTCTGTGACAGATGGGGGAGACCTGGCCCAAGTGTGTAAAAAAATGGCAGTGTGAATCCCCAGTTATTCCAATGATGGTGTTGGATTGCAGCGTTGCAAAGCAGCTCTGAGGGCAATGACCATGCACTGTTGAAGGTGAACTGCCCAGGGGAAGCAGAAAGGCAGCACTCAGGAAACACTGGGAAAATGGCAGAGTTGCAAAATTGGCTACAGTTCAGCAAATTCTGTTTTCTCACAAGTTTTGAAAGATTGTCTGTGGCATTTATCACTGATATCTTAATTGGTGTGTTATTTAACTGCTTTTGATAGTTCTTGCCCAATGAAAGCTGTTCTTCTGAGAAAATAAAAACTGTTGAGACATTTAGGATCAATTTCTGCTTAAAGCATGTGTACAGTTCCAGTGCAGCTATTGCTTATATCAATAAATGTAGTCAAAATGGATTTCTGAAAACTTTTTTGGCAAAATAATTCACCACAGATAAAGAATTTTGGTAAAGCAAACACCTTCTGACAACACTTTGCTTTTGAAAAAAGACAGATGATTATTAAATAAGAGAAAAAAAATCTGCTTATATTCTCACCTCCCATCATTGCAGTCACCCAATAAGATGAGAGGAGGGAGTAACCTCCCTGCATTTTTGGGGGAGATCTGTGATTGTCCTCCATGCCCTCAGGCAGCTCTGGCTTCCTTGTAGCTGCACTGATGTTAAACCTGCCCTGCAAGAAAAGTGGAGGTGTGGAATGGAGACCCCAAGGAGTGGACAGGTCATGCTTGTAACCAGAGTACCATGATGTCTCTTTGCTTCTGTACTCATTGATGGTGAAAAGCAGATCAGGTTCGAGAAGAGAGGAGAAGGGGGAGGAAGAGGAGGAGGAGGTAGAGAAAATACACTGAGAAGCTGCAAGAGTGACCTGACCTTGGGCAAGAAAGGTGCTTTGCAAAGGAAACACTACCTGTCTATTTGGTTTAGTGGAGGAGGTTTTGGGTAAAAACTGAGTCTTTACATGCAGAAAGTCTGTGATGGCAGAGATTGCCCCAGCCCAGTGAGGGAAAGCATAATGACTTTCTGGAGTCAGAAGCTCATGTAGGAAAATAATTCAGACTGAAAATATTATAAAAAATGCTAGTGGTGAAGATACATAATCTTTGGAAGAACTTAGCAGGAGGTGCCACTGGTGTCCTTCATGGGAATCTTCAAAGCCAGACTTTTTGGAAAGAATGGGCTCCAATCAAAGCACAAAGCAGTCAGTGTGAAGAGACACAGGTGGTGATCCTTGTCCACAAGTCAACTCAAAATGCCATCTCTGTAGTCACTACAAGGTGCTGGGCTGGGGCAATAATTGCACTGGCCTAGTGAGACTTTTCGTATGTTCTTGCCTAAAAGGACAACAAAAAAAATTATAACAGTGCAAAAACCTCTCCTCAAAACCTGCTGTGAGAGCCAGGAGAGCACATGAAGCTTTGTACATTGTTTGGATCCAAAGGATGCAGAAAACTGCCTGATGTCCCAGCCAGGTGGCAGGTCAGATTGGCCTGGCTCCTTTCTCAGGGAAATACAAAGCGTGGAGCCAGAGGATGCCCTGCATGAGCCAGCCTTGCCAGAAATCCTACCAGCACTCAGAAACATGGGCAGGCTGGTGAAGGGTCTGAATGGACACTCATGATCCCCCCAAGCAGCATATGCTCTCCTGTTTTTGGGATAAAGACTAATGTTGGTAATGTGGCAGGTTAGGTTTACTCTATGGCTGTTGAAAAGAGAAAGCAGCATGCAGGAAGGTGACTCCCAAAAGTGCCCAGTCAGAAAAACAAACAAATCTGGTTGAAACCCAAAATCTCATGTTGGGTTTGGATGGAGCAACCCATCTCCCAGGCTATCATCCTGCCAAGTCACACAGTGCCTGGACACCTGAGGTTTCCCAGGAGGATTCTGCTTTCACCTTGGCAGCTCAGACTGAAAAGCTGGACAGCTATTGCTGCTGTGGTTGGGTTTTGTGCCTGGCTGATCCTATTACCGTGCAAACCTGAGGCAGCTGCAGCAGCAGCTCAGTGCTTAGAGCATTAAAATCCCGTGCGTGTTACAGTGATGCCACTTGAGCTGCTAATTTGGCAAAATCTGGATCCTAATGGAGGGTTAGCTCATGGACTTCTGCCACTTCCCACTTGTCTGCTACAGAATTAGCCATCTTGGAAGTGACAGCTGCAGTCACCAGAAATTTGCAGCCAGCAGTGAAATGGGGTTCACCAAGTGCCCCTTGCAGGTGAACTCGTTTCCCCTCTCTCTGGCTACATCCATACAGCTAAATAATGACATTAAGGACCCATTCCATGGTGTGAGACCAGATGAGTCAGCAGACATTGGACTCCTAAGCCTGGGTGAGACCACCATGAACTCAAATTAGTGGAGTTATGCTGGTCTGGAGCCTCTGTATGTGAAAGCAGAAGAAAGAACTGGATCCATACCCACATGCCAGATGATGGTACTGATTCTTTGTTTGCAAGAGAAGTTGTTTGCACAGCCAGCTGCTGTGTCTTGGTGGATGCTGGGTCCCTCATCAAGCAGGTATTAAAAGTGTTGGAATGCAGTAAGCAGGTGCTGTGTGGGAATCTTTGGACAAAATGTGGGCAGTAAAATATTTTCCAGATGTGCCACCATGAATGCAAGCTCATGCACTGAGCACAAGTTATCTTCAGATGCACTGAATGCTCATTTTCATCCTTCCCCACAAATATTGGTGGCAGACAGATGCTCCTCAGAAGGTCACATGTAGCAAGTATGATGGACACAGATGCACACAGGGATTTGGGCACTGCAAAGGTCCCTCACCCATCCTTGAATGTGGTCTTTTTTTGGAGAACAACAATCTTTTCTGTATACCAGCCCAGAGACACTAACACATTTTCAGGTTGAAGATGATCCTGGGTGCCTGTGGGATCAGGGATACCTCTCCTGCCAAGCCTGGAGGGCAGCTGGGTCTCAAGGGGGGTGGATCACAGAATTGCCAGAGCCCTGAGTTTAGCAGGGCTGCAGGGATGGGGGGTTCCATCTCTGCTGCTGGATATGGTGGTGCTCCCAAGTCTAGGCATTTAGTCAATAGTCAAACAGAAATGATCTCCACTGGAATAACCAGTGTAAATAGCAAGGACCTTTAGCTCATTTATGGCTTTGATGGCAGAATATTTCCACTGGTAACTTGCAGACTGAAATTTCCTGGTATCAAGATTTGTGCAGCTACTAACTACAAATCAGGAAAAAACAAATAATAACTTGCTGGAGGCTCACAGTTACTTCGGGAACAGAGAGAGAAAGAATACATTTAGGCAAATCGATTCACTCACTAGTCCTCAAGTCTGTCTGAAAATATTCTCAAAGTGTCACTCAGCACTGCAAAAATTATCTCATGTTCTCATTTACAACCAAATGCTAGGAACTGAGGGATACATATTCCTCCAATCCTCAGCGGTTTTTTGGGGGTTGTGTAGTCAGCTGTTGCAGCATTCACAATTTTCACTTATTTATCTACTGAGGTCTTTTTCTTTTTTTTTTTTTTTTCATGCACAGCCTCTGCAGTCTGGCAGAGGCAGGATTGCAGTATTGATTTAGGAAGAGGCAGTTGTGACAATACAGTCCCAGGCTAATTCCCGTGCTGTATGGGGGCTGCTCTGTCCGCAGCAGCAGCCTCACCCCCAGCATGGGGCTCACTTTTAAAAAGAAGAAAAAAAATGAAAGAAAAGCTACTTTTCTCTGTTCTGCTTTGAAGGGGAAAAGGATTACCAAGGCTAAATAAGCCATCTGAGTACTTAGGCTAGCAAGCCTAAATAGTACCCTGATAGGAAGTTCTGGCAGAGAGCTAATTAAATTAACTCTCTTTGATTTATTAACAAGCAGAGCAACACATCACACAGGATTGTCCCATGAAATTAATGTGCTTTCTGATTCCTTAGCTGCTTCAGCTCAGTCACCTCCCAGCAAACCCAGTTACGGGGACTCAAGTTAATGAGACTCAATGGCTCGAGAAGGATCCCTGCCCACCAGCAGAGATATGCACTGGTAATAATACCTAAAAGCATGTTTACTTTCGTTGCACTTCCCTAATTCCTCCTTAATGCCTAGGACTATCTAATGGCTAATTCGTAATTTCCTGCTCACTGATATGCAGATGAACGACAAGGAAAAGCCTTCTGCATGTTTAATTATTCTGTTGATTTAAAAGCCACTTTTCCCTCAGTGCAAGTTTCTCTGTGTGTGTGATGCTCTCATGCATCACATATTTCATTATTTTTAGAAGCATGCTCTGTGCCTTTTTATGCTCCCATAGTTCCAACATCCAGTAATTACCATGTTTTGTGTCCAACAGACCTGATCTACCAGCAAGTGTAAATCAGGAAAACATTGCTGTCTCTAAATGGAGTTATTCCAAGTTACTCCAGACCTGAGACCTGACCTCTCCTCTTTTCAATGATGGAGAAAATGTTATTTGTGTGCTGGGACTCTTGTGAAGTAGCAGGATATAAAATTTAGAAAACTTCAGAGCAGTGAAAATCCAAATTGAAGCCTGTGATTGCACAGACAGTAAGAATCTATTTATGTAGCAAGCTCTACTTCTGCTTAACCCCTGCAAGGAGCTGTAACTCTCTTTGCATATTTGATTTTTCTCCCTCAGTAAAACATAGTCTGCTTAACCTATTTTTGCTATTTTGCAACAGTTTCACTGGAGGGGTTCTTCCCTGCGCCTTACATTTAGCTTTGCTATCTGAGCACTCCTTTGTTAAATTAAGGTAATTAATAAATGGAGATGTTAAGCAATCAATTTTGCCTGCATATCTCCACAGCCTTACGTATGACTGGCTGTAATCACAAGATAAATGCAATGTGCTGATGTATGGTAATGTTCAATAATACATTCTCCACCAGGCTCAATTCATCAGGGAGTTTCTGGAGGGGAGGCATTTGTTATTGGCTGTCTCCGGACCTCAAGGATAACATTCCTGTCCTTTCCATTGGCCGCCCCGCTGCTGCAAGCCTCTTCCCGTCTTATTTTGATGATGAATATGAAGGCATGCTAAGCTGTGCCAGAGAGCAGCTCTCGCCGACTACACTCCCACCCCGGGCTCAAGGACTCCGGAGCTCCCCGGCTGCTTCCCCTGCCCACTGCCAGCAGCAGCAGCAGCAGCAGCAGCAGCAGCAGAGCAGGAGCAGCAGCAGCAGCAACGCCAAAAGTTGTGATGCTTTTCTTCACCCAGTGCTTTGGGGCTGTGTTAGATCTTATTCACCTGCGGTTTCAGCACTACAAGGCAAAGAGGGTTTTCTCAGCTGCCGGGCAACTTGTCTGCGTCGTCAACCCAACACACAGCCTCAAGGTGAGTTAAAAATATATTTTCTCTTCCAACATCTCCTCGTCGTCCCCACCGCCGCCACCCGTGATTCTCCACAGGGAATGAAATTGTGCTCTGGCAGCAAGGGGAGAGTGCTGTTAACACATTGCAGCCCTGGCAGAGAGGATGTTTGCATTGTCTGAACGCATGATTCCCTTTGGAGCAAAGGAGAAGCAGCCCGCTGCTCCGAGCGACCGTGGGAAGTCGCGGCTCCCCCTCCCCAAAGTTTCCTCCTGCATTTCGCCCACACGATGAGCGTGCATGTTGCAAGCATTTAGTGAAAATGATTGGAAAAGTTAGTTGGATGAATTAACATCCCTTTCTAGTCGAAGGGTGCTGTGTGGTCTCCCATGCTGACACCCCAGCACAGAGGGATGCTGCCAGGCGGTGGGGAGCAGGAAGAGGGGGGCGGCAGGAGAGGGATCTCCTCTGCTGCCGTTTGCAGAGGAAAACCGGCTGTTTCTGTCTCCTGGGGGGAGTTGGACACATTCCTCTGGCGCTGAAACTGTCCTTAAGCTGTTTGCAAGGTGAATCTATTTTAGGAAGGAGGATACATTTGCTTTAATGCAAAACTATTTATAGTCCCCATAAAAACATTTCTTTTACTTGCACGGTTCTGAATTTTCACTGACAAAGTGTCAACAGCTCCATCTATACCGGAGCCTTCATGTTTGTTGTAAAGAAGGAGCAGCAGGGGGAGAAAGCAATCAGGAGGCTTTAATTACTTTATCACACTAGTGAATGACCAACTTTAATGAAGTGGCTTCTGTTTTGTGAGAAATCCTTGCTGACCTGACTCATGAGGTAGCTCTGCTATCCTGATGCAAGCTTAGAAATTAATTTAATTCGGGACAACTTATTTTTGGCACTGCAAGGGTCCCTGGGAGGTACTTGGAGGGGGCTGTAGGAAGCATCTTTCCCGAGCTCCTGGTCCCTGGGACGTCCATTGATGGGGTAAATCCCTCTTCAGAATAGCATCACCTCACCAAAAAAAAAAAAAAAAAAAAAAAGGAAAAGAAAGGGCATGTTTCCCACAGTCATCTTTCCCGTCTCAGGCTGTGCTTAGGCAGAAGGAGATTGTTTCTAGCAGGGCGCCGGCTCCGGGAGGATTTTCCCGCAAGGCTGCGCTCTGAGCGCTGCCGGCTGGGGCACGCACTGCCCGGGGCTGAACCGCTGGGGTGCAGGCTCGGCTCTCCCGGCACCGAGCTCCTCACAAGATAAGTTAAAAACACACAGCCCTGTCATTATCTGAAAGAGTCTGGTTGTCTGAATGGGTAGAAGAAATAGCTGCATTCCTAAGTGCACGGGGAGATTTTGTCAGTGAATTCTTCTGTGCTCAACCCTTTTATGAGACTGTCTCCTGCTACCTTCATCTATCATTTTAATTTTATTTTGTTTTTAAGTGAGCAGAAAAAAAGGCTTTCAACACACAACAGGTCCCAGCACAATTTCAGTGCCAGTGGAACTGTCTGATAAGGTCCCATAAACACACAGGGAGATGACTATTGCTCCACTGTTACATAAGACTAGACCCAAGTTTATCATTTCAGGTCCTGCTGAGTTGCAGGTTTGCTATGGTAGGAGCTGCAGCTGTGTTAAGCACATAGGGCACTTCATTTTACTAAAATCCCCTGTGCCCAAGCTCTTCACTTTTAAGACTGAAAGCCCTGCAGAAAGATGAACAATCTGAGTCCTGCTGTGGCAGCCTTTGAATGCAGGCATTGGAAGCAAATTCTCTTGGAAACAAACAGGACACTCTAGGAAAAGGTCTGGTGTGTCAGTGAAGCCCCAGTAAGAATTGTCATAACTGAGGTGGGAATTGCTCCCCTGATAAGGCTGCACTGGGAACCCAAAGGCACAGGAGCCTATTGAGACACCATTCAGATGAGCAAGCTGATGAGAAACCCTCTGCTGTGATAAACCCCTCTGATTGTAGAGTGAAACGTGCTGTGCAAGTGCTCCAGGTTACCCAGGTCACAACCAGCCACATAAATATGGTGGGCTTTAGCCCTGATGTGCTCCCCAGGTGTTCAGCTTCCCTCCAGCTGTGTAAGGAATGCATCACCACTTTGTGGCAGCATCCAGAGGAGATGTGGGGATCAGGTCCCTCTGTGCCCAGCATGACACAAACAGTTGCTCACCCACAGCAGCCTGTGGGCCAACTGGAGCCTGCTGGCTCCAGGCAAGCAAGGCACCTTGCCCAAAGCCTGGTGTCAGACTGAAGCCAGGTGAACGTGCTTCTCAGGGTGCCCATTTCTCCCCCAGGGATGCACAGGGAGGCTGTTGTTGCTCTCAAAAGGCATCTAAGGGACCATGAAATGTGAAAGGGCCAAAGTTATTTTTCTGTGGTGATTTACAGTATTATGACTACTTTGATGTTTCTTAGTCTATTATTTCTAGCTGGGTCTTTTCAACTGTAACATTTTGTTGACAGCTCCCAAATCTATCTTAACAATTGACAAGTGGAGTGAAAACTGTATTAAGGTTCGCGGTCGATGAATACAAACCTGCTAGGAAACAAGGGCTGGGAGCAATGTAATTTCTCCCCTTTTTCTTCAAGACTTAAATATTTGTGCTTACTCCAAAATCATAAGCCCTTTGCAAAGGGATTACTTTATTCTGTATCATCTCCACAGTGCTGGTGCAAGGGGACTCCTGACTGATTGGTGCAAATGATGAATGACAGGCATCACACTTTGGTGTCATTATGCACATTGACATCCTTCACACGGGCCAGGTCTTCAATCAGTGCCAATACACATAACTTCATTGAAGTCAATTGCTGCAGGACCTCCGTTTTCACTCCTTCCACCCAAGGGAGTGCTCAGGGATGTAGTGGGACTCAGCCCACACAGGAGGATCTGTAGCTGGTGATCACTTATGTGTATCAGAGATGTGGCATCACAGAAAGCACTCAGTGAGCGGTAGAGGAGCCCTGGTGCCCTCCAGGGAAGGTTGCACCAGCTTCTGCTTTCACAGACCCACAGCCAGGCCAAGGGGGCACTCCTGTAAAGTTATGCCAGAATGCTGTCATCATCATCACAGCCTGGACCTCTGACAATGACCAGAGCCTGTCACTTACCTCTTCTTTTAGGAGAGATCCAGAGGTTGGTAGAGAAGCACACACTTGGAGAGAACCCCATGTATTTTTTTCCCACTGAAAGGCTCATTAATTGGGAAGGCTTATGAACATTTCTGTGTTTCCTAAAGGGCAAGATGGAAAAGTGTCAGTACAGACACCTCTATTGATCTGCTGCTATTTTTCCTGCACTCAACAGGCAGACATGGGTGACTCTAAGAAAGAAAGACAATTTTGCAACTGTCCCCCTCTGTTTTGTTGGTTTGGCAGGAGTATGAACGGGAGGGGGTGTTTGTTTTGGAGCCTTTGTCCTTCTTGCCACTTTCTGCTCTTTGTCCTCCTACAAAGCTTTCCCAGACATAGCAGCATCTCACAGTGCTATGCTGGGATCAAAATTCACTTGCCAAGCAGAGAAAACCACTTACTTACCACGCTTCTATAGGTCACCTTCCTCGTCAATCATATTGTATCCATTACTTTGTAACCTGCCTTCTTTCAAGCATGTGGTCAACATGACATCTTCCCTTGGAGAGACAGAGCTGGGCAACAGAGCTCTCTAGCCAAGTAGCTGCTCCCTCCAAAGCCATAGCAATTAAAGGAGCAACACTTATGCTGCTGCCTGCAGGTCCCAGCATACAGGGAAAGTTTAAAGGTTCTCCATTTGCATGGAAGAAATGGGCAGGGTTTTCTCATCCTGCAGAGGTGAAGCTCTGTGAATTCTTGTCCATTTGCCCCCTGTCAATAACAATTCTCCCCAGAACTGCAAACTGGAAAGAAGGTGAAGTTGAGGGGGTATCCTCACTCCTTAGCATCAGTCCCTGTCCCAATAGCCAGGCAGGGGACAGCAGTGCAATCACATTCCAGACAGGTGCTGATGCTTCATGAGATGCTGCATATGGCTGAGTAAAACAGATCTTCTTCATTCAAGGAGTTACTAGCTTTTTACACACAATTTTTATTTCTTTGGGGAGCATGAAAACTGCTCTTTTAAATGATAAAAAACTGTGTTTACGTTACTCTTGTAAAAACACCAATCTCCACCTCTGTAGGACTTCAAGGAACTTGTTGAATTACAAAAAAAAAAAAAAAAATTATTCAAACAAGGTGATAGAATAGTTCAATCTTAATATTCTAAAAGGGTTGTAACATGGTTTATGGGTCCAAGCTGTCTTTCAGCTAGTTTTTAAAGCAACAAGCAAATCTGCTCTGACTTAGGGAAGGGATTTGAATCCTGTTATAACAGTTTGGCTCTACACCCAGTGCCCAGCCAAACAGCATTGTAATCCACTTTATCCCCAGGAGGATTAAAGTGCTAGGGTGCATTACACCCCCATGAGATCTATTTACTGGTGCAAGGGAGGAGAGCAACTATGAAACCTGCTGCTAACAATGCCCAGATGCCACTGTCTCAGCCCAGACAACCTCAAATCTCCCATGCAGGGCTGTGATTTGGGGACAAAGTAGCATTTGGCCCCAATGTCCAGCAGAATTTTGACAGCTGCAGTGAGAGGATCTGCAAAATGCTCTGCTACCTGCAAACCTGGGCTCCTCTGCCTGTTTCCCACCCCAGCTGTGAGCTAGGGCTGTGTGAGCACTGGGCACCTCAGATTTGAAATCCTTTTGTAGGGATGTGGATAGCAGCAGGCAGGGCTTTGTCAGCCCTGCCTCTGTTTGAAGGAATTCCAGCTGACCGGGTCACCCCAGGAGGCTCGGTCTGTCCTGAGATGTGACTTTATGGGTGCCCTGCAGACAGGAGGCACAGCAAGCTCAGGCAGCTCTCCCTGGGGGCTCTGCTGCCTCCTGGCCCCAGAGTCCCTCTCTCCAGAAGCCATTAACCTTTATCCTGCAGATCCATCCACCTGCAGCGCCGTGGGCCACGGCAAAGGGCAGCACAGGATTCACTGCGAGCGCGCTGCAAAGCGGGACAGCTCCTGCTGGTCCCACAGAGTAACAACCATGGTGTCTCTGGGGACAGGGAAGGAAAGAGCCCCCACCTCAGAAGTTTCTGTGCTCACAGGCTCAGGCTTCCTTCTCCTCACCTCCCAGCCCAAGCAGAAAGTCAATTACCACTGTTAACTGGCCCTGCGTGTTCTGCTACAGCCCTGGAGGGGGATCGAGTGGGCAAGCACTGAGTCCTTTCCTACCCACATTTGATTTTGGGAGTGAATTTGAGGCAGTAGCACAAGGGGTAATGGTTTTAAACTGAAGGACGATCGATTTAGATTAGATATAACGAAGAAGTTTTTTATGATAAGGATGGTGAAACACTGGCAGCTTTCCCAGAGTGGTGGTTTATGCCCTGTACCTGGAAACATTCAAGGTCAGGCTGGACAGGGCTCTGAGCAGCCTGCTCTTGTTGAAGATGTCCCTGACTCATTGCAGAACTAGAACTGAACTAGATGGCCTTTAAAGGTCCCTTCCAACTCAAACTATTCCAGGATTCTCTGATTCTATATTAAATCTGACCTGCTTGCAGGACATTTGAAGTCAAATGTTATGAATGGAAGACAGTGCTGTTATTTTAATATTAGAGAAATGTCTCTCCCGTTGACAGGGTGTTTGACAGCAGGGTGAGGAGTAGCCATCAGACACTGCCACACATTACTTTGTAATCCACCCACTCTGATATGGCTCAGGAATATCAGGAATTTCTCAGTGGAGCCCTTTGGATTAGACACAATAGCTCAGGTAACTCTCTCAGGAGAAATACTGTCCCAAAGGAATTGCTGTGACTAACACAGAGGGTGCAGAGGAAAAAGGAATGCTTTAATACAAGGCTTGATTACATGAAATCAGTGGCAAGGTCTCAGTCTGCTTCCCAGCAGATCAAAGGCACACTGAATATGGTCCTGCAAGTCTCTGCAGGTGCTAAAATGTCCTCAGTCAGGTTCCCAGACACCATGAATTTTGCCTCAAAGTCAGAATTTACAGAGTGCAATTTTTTGTTTAACCATTAAGATTCTCACCTTGTAGCAAAGAACTCCCAGCATATGTAGCTGGGTGACATTTAAAACCTTCATTTTTTTCTCAGTAACAACCTGAGCTTCTTAAGTAATGCAAGAAATTGAGTTTAAAGGTAGCACATTGGATCCCAAGAGCTCTGGTAAAATGAGGGAGAGGAGCTGCTGTGTCTGTGCCCTGCCTTCCTGGGACTTCGGTGCTTTCTATGCTGTTTAAAAGCCTATAATTCTTGTTCTGCCTGGCTCAGAGCTGAGACTTTGTGTCTCTTTTGGCACCTCCAAAGTCTTCCCCCTACAACAGGAAATTGGCACCCCTCAACTGAGTGCTCAAGAGAGAAAAACTGAATCCTGCAATAATTTCACTGGGTGGCAGTGGGGGAAGGACAGTATTTATGCAGCTTTACTGGCAACTGAGTGGGGAAGTGAGGAGCAAGGGAGGATGCAGCCATGCTCTCCTGGCTGCATGCTGCTCCCCTGACATGGTGACCATGGGAGCAATGACCACGATGGGCTGCCCTTGGCGCCTCTTGTGGCATTGGCACTGGCACACATGGCATGGCACAGGATGGCACAGAGCCATGGTTCTCTTTGGAGCCCCTGGAGGTGTGTGTCAGGCAGCACATGAGCCACCAAAAAGGAGGGAATTCCTTTGGAGAGCTCCACAAGGTTTGGGCATACACTGCGCCTGCCTTTGCTGTGAGTTTTGCAGCAGAACTGAGCAGAGCTGAGCCACTTCAACTTCTGATGGAGCTAGAGGAAGCTGTTTGTGTCTAGCTGAACATGACAGCAACTTCCCAGCCCACCTCTGTCTGCATGTGGTGTATCTGGAAGTAAAAGACATGGATGTTCATCGTTGAACACCTTATCAGACTGCATTCTTTTTCTTTCTTTCCATATCTTGCCTCTTTTTGTTAAGTATCTTTTCTTCTCTGCTCTTGCTCTTTTTCATGTTTCCCATTCCCTGCTGTACCAAAGTCTTAAAGCAAAAGGTTCTCCTCATCTGTCATTCAAAAACCTAATTTGGGGCTTTTCTTGCTCCTGCTGAAAGGAAAGCATCACTAACTTCACTGCAACTTTGGATGTCTTACTTTCCTCCAAGCTGTTTCAGAAGAAATCACAATCATTCAATCCTTGATGTCACCAATTTTGCTATTGACAGATGAAGTTTCACTTTAACATGATCACAGGCAAGACCAGGAGAGCTGCAAAAAGCAGTGAAACATTGTGTCACCAGCTGTGGATGCAGCTGGCAAGGGAGCCAAGGGCTTTACATGCCTGCAAAACTTAATTGCCATCCTGCACTGGCCTGGAGCTCGAGCAAGCAGGTCCAAGTGAAGGAGCCACAGCCCTTGCTGTCCACCCAGCATAGTGAGACATGGAAATGATCCCACCAGCTCCCCAAAGAGAATATCTGCCCTCTGCTTTGGTGTGGCAAAGCAAATCCACTTCCAGCAGGGATTTAAGCTGGTGGTTTCGTGTGCACGCCGCCAAAGTAGACTCACGTCCCTTCTGCTTCCACGCTGCAAGGGCAAGCAGCTGGGCAGGGAACTGGCTCAGCTGTTTTTCAGAACCTCACACAAAGCTCTTACCCCTTGGGATTATTTATGGCTGTGCTGAATGGAAAAATTTCTCTCGTGCATGGAGACTTCCTGAAAATTGCTCTGGGTGACCTGCTGCTAATAACCACCTGCAATGTTTCTGCTCAGCTCTCCCAGAGCATTCTCCAAAGAGGGAAGAGGGGAAGAGCATCTTGGCACTGCCGATAAATTTCCTGACACGTGTGCAGTGTACAATCTGAAGTACTTTTATTTATTTAGAGGCATTTCTGAGCATCTTATATAACATTAATGGATTTATCTTTAGCTCTCCCCTTTCGTCTCAGCAATACCATGAAAGCGTCACTGGAGGAGAACAGCAGAGACCTCTGAGTACTTTGTGTGTTTATTTTGGTGTTCTTTTTTTAAAAGACAGAAATGTTTGAAACAACTTTGGGAAGAAATTAACCACCTATTTCCATGCCAGATGCAGTGCTTTCAGTTCTAATCTTCTCTTCCAGAGCAATTTCATTCTGAACTGATCCAAACTGAAACCCTTTTTCACTTCCAGATTAGCCTCCTCAGTAAAAAATAAATCATTCAAACAGCCTTAGTATTTCACACATGGAAATATTAGGGTTCAGAGTAGCTGATGAAGTGCCCATCAGCTCCTGGTAAATGCATAGCTGAGAGGAGACACGAGTCCTTGTGAATATTTTAAACACAAGATCACACACTCTTTCATATCAAATGCCAGCTGAAATGTAAAGAGAAACAGAGAAATGGAGCATAAATAAGACAGAAAAATATTAAATTGGTAACATCTCCTTGTGCAGAGCACAAATGCTATAGATGAGCAAGGAGGCAGATGCTACAGAGCAGAAAACCACATCAGCAGAGGATGAAAATGTTCTTCCACTCCTGGAAACCACCATGTGGAAAATAGGCAGAGTAATAAGCCTAAAAATGGAGTAAATGACCACCACACAGGGATTACACAGGGCAGATGGGGTGAGGGGGTGGTTACAGGCACCTTCAGTCTTTGTGAAAATGAGAGTCTGAAATGGGAGCAGCAGGATGGTGGCAAGTGGGATGATTGTGGCAGTACCCCAGCCTCAGCAGGAGTGCTCGGGGCACAGTGTCAAGAACATGCACAGATGGAAATAGATGGATGTTTTGCAGGATCAGACACTCAGACATACTTGTTCTGAAAATTATCAAACTCAGTCCAGCAAAGGACCATATGAAAAACCTGCTGGAGTTCAGCAGACTTACCCACCTCTTTTCAAGGGCTCAGGGCATACTGAAGACACTCTCCTCCTCAGCAGGGATGTCTGAGTGCTGCATTGCAATGTCTGCCTTGCTGAGGGCACCTGGCTGCACACAGGGAGGTGCTCTCTATGCTGGTTGGACTCCCTGTATGAAAAGGCACACCACAGGCCAGGGGAGTCCAGGCTTTGCTGGTAAAAGGAGGGCAGTACTGTGAGTTCCCTGCTTTTTCTGCCTGAGAGCTGAGGTTCTCTCTGTGGTGCAACATCCTTAGGAGTCCAAGATCAGCCACATTTCAAAGAAAGACTGATTTTCTTGCCATCAACAATCAAGGAAGCTGGAAGACTAGCTTGGGATGGATATGTCATTTTTGCCTAGCTTAAGTTAAATTAAATGAGCCCCTCTGGTACCCTACAGTTCCTTTGACTCATGCAAAAGGAAAACCAAGCAGGATAGTTATCTCCTTAAGACAAATCCAAAAGTTTGGGCACAGTAACACCAAATATTATGTTCGCTGTTTCATACAGGTTCAGGTAAGACAGCTTCCTTTCCACTCCAGAAAAGAAAGCTTTTAGGGAGATTTCAGATATAGCAAAAAATGTCTGGCAACATAACTGAATGCTGGAGCTTTCAATTTATTTCTACTACAAGAAACTCATCACCAGGAAAAAAGTAGGGAATTACTTTTTGAACTAGTTGACAACAGAGAATTTCAGGCAGAGTGAGTGAATAAAGCATGGATTTTATTACCTTTTCCAAGTAAGACAGAGGGACAAAGGGCACCTACATGGTAAATAAGCTGAACATGAGCCAGTAGTTTACCCTTGGGGCACAGACCAGCCTCATCCTGAGCTGTGTTAGCAGGACTGTAAACCAGCTGCAGTGCAATTTCTGAAATCGCATCCACAACTGCCCGGAACTCCTTTCCCACCCAAAGTGTTCTGACCCTGCAATACTCTATAAAAACAGAACTTGGTGCTAACAATGTTAGTAATGTTAGTAAAATATGAGTTAGTGTTAATACAGGATAAACACTAAATTGAGAGTTTTTTCAAAGGACTCTGATTTAAAGCAGGATTGAATACAACATTAAATAATTTAGAAGTTTTCTTCAAGAAAGTATCCATTAATCTGAATAAAAAGACTTGAACTTGAAGCAAGTGCAGCAGTGTAAGGGTGTTGAGAGAAATTTTGAACATTTGCCTCAACAGTGACCAAACCAAGTCATATCAGAAAACTGTATCTGAAAAGAACAAAGAAGGCAGACAGAAAGTCTTGTGGGTTGCACTTGGGAATCCAAGGTGCAGCACAGGAGACTGACACCAGTGAAAAAGTATGGAGCTACAAGTATCTGGTAATTTAAACTCATCCAAAATGTGAATCCTCATGGTGGTCCAAAGCCCAGAGACATCACCAGCTAATTAAATCAGTCTGGACTGGAAAGGAGGTCACTGTGGCAGATGAGGGATGGCAAATGACAGTAAGACATACTCCAAAATATGCTTTGGGACAAGCACCCTCATTTGTAATCACAAGCAATGCTAAATAAATTCTGACAATGAGAAGACATTGTTCAATATCTACCAGAAAAAACTTTGTACCATGGCAGAAGTGTAAACATGCTCCTAAAGAGTGCTGAGTGGAGAAAATAATGTGGAGCAAGTCACATGGAGAAAATAATCCACTTGGACAAATCTTCCTCTCATTCTCCTTGTGGGATGGCTTCCAGCAGAAAGAAAATTCCTGGGCTTATTCAATTAACTGCTTCATGATTACTTTCCCCCTGTGGTAGAATCCCTGATGCTTCAGACCTGCTTTTGGATGTGCAAGCTGTGTTAATTTGCTGTGCAAAGAGGCACAAAGCAGAGAGGTTACTTAGGTAGTGTAATTTCTGTTCCCTGACTGGATTCTGGGTCTGCTCACAGGCTCAAAGGAGTCTGTTTTTGTTTGTCTTTGATCACTGAAAGCCAGAGGTGCAGGATGAAATAGCATCACTAGAGGTGAGGAAATGCTGATTTTCCCAGCCTTTTTAGGCCAGCTCATGTTTTGCAGTATGCAAGTCTGTGGGTGACCTGTGTTTTGTTGGGGGGCTTTATTGGAGGGAAATATTGCCAGTCCCCATGACTTTGTTGGTTCCTTAAAGGCTGTCATAGCTCTGCTGCAGCAGCAGCAGAGGGGGAAACAAGCTTGGTCCTCAGGCCAGCTCCAACCCATTTCACAGGCTTTTATGGGCTTATTAAAATAGTTTGCATTTGTATGTCAGACTAGAGAGACAGCTGAAATGCTGCCTTGGCAGTGGCTGTGTTGGTCCTGGAATCAGGAATGTCCTAGGCCACCATAGCAAGATTCACCATAAGGTATCTGACAGGAGCTCAAGAAACAGGTCCTTCAAAAATGTTTTGTTTCAGGTTTGTTGGCTTGGGAGATATGTTCACATCTTATTTTCTCTTCTCACACTCCTAGGAAATAGTTGTGATGTGGTCAGGGTGTTGTCTGGCTCATTCAGTTTCTTCTTTGTCATCATTCTGGCAAACACTTTTTGTGGAAGTCTTCACCCCTGTTAAGCCAAGCAGTGTCCCATATAAATATTTCCCTCAACACATTAACTCAAGAAGGTTAAACTTCTCATTATTTGTGCTCCAGGGAGTGGCTGAAAATACAAGTTTTTCATAGCCACATGCCAACCTCAGCAGAGTGCAAACTCAAAGAAGGCAGCAACGCAGCAGGAGCACATTCCTTACAAATAGGTACGTGTCTGCCTGCAGACAATTCATAGCTGTGCCCAGGTCAAGATTTAAACTGTGTCAGGAAAACAGATGCAAATGCTTGCAGTAATTCACCCCATACAGCCGAACTGGAACCCTTTGTCCAATTACTGTTCCTGCCTGGAATCTCAAAGGTCTAAATCACATGGGAAATGATACAGCTTTAAAAGAAAATTCAACTTTTACTGAGTTTCTTCTGTCATAGAAAATATTTCGAAAAAGAAACTCAAAAATATTACGGTTGTGAATGGTTGCACAAACATAACCACTGGTTTGTAAATAACTGATTATAAAGACTGAATTTTGTTTCAGGCTGTTGGTAAAAGATGAAGGCACTATCAGAAAACAGATCTGAAAGCAGTTTAATTTCCAGAAGCTTCACAAGGCAACTGGAGATAATTTATACTTGCAGCTAAACATGAGCTTACTGGTATCTCTTAATAATTTTTAAGCTTTTAATGATTTTTTAATAATAAACCAGTGATTAGAAAAGAACATCCCAGTTCACAGATAAATCCAGGCTGTGTCTGGATATTTTGCTTATTTGCTGCTTTAACTAAAGCAACTTCAGTTTGCCAGCGGCCAATGAACAGCCGGTAGCAAGAGAACTCAGTCTGATGGAGCAGATGCTGGGAAAGGGAAAACCTTTTCATTGCTCACTCAGAGGGAAAATCTGCCAAAAGCAGCCTTTCAGCATTTTTTGTAATAGTAACTTTTGCTTCTTGGCTTTTAGAAGAAATTTGCAGATCAAGTAGCTTTTGAGGGGTTTGGTTTTTTTGTGGAAAAGTACCTTGAGGCTCTCTACAGGCAAGTCAGGCAGTGGACTGCAGCCTCCTTCAGTCCTGGATGACCCAAAATTACAGCTCAGGTGCTCCAGGAAGACCTATGCCACCTGGTACTTGCAAATAGCTGAGTGTTAAAAGTTGAACAAAAATCTACCCTCTGTAGCCAAGAAGTCCCACAATTTAGGTCTGGATTTTGTCAGTAATTTGTTTCCCTGGTGGGGAACAACCCTATATCTTGGTGGGCATCACCAAGATTTCCCCAAGGCCCATCCATCTGTTCCTGAGTTCATGGGCAAAATCAGGTTACAGGGAACAGTGACAGAGTCTGCTGTGCTTTCCTCTGCACCCAGATCTGCCTTTCCCCTCTATGTACAAACAGAGCCTTTGGGCACACCAACAGCCCTGGCAGGCTGTTTCCTGCCCCTCTAGGTCTTGGAGCCAAGATGCAAGAATAGATGGAGCAGAGGTGCAGCAGAGGCTGGATATGAGCCAGGCTGAGCCCAGGGGATAAATAGATGCATCAGGTGGGTGCTGTGTCTGAACTAACAAGCCCTGCAGGAGACAGGATCTGTTCAATAGCATCCTGACAAGGCCTTGCGGTCTATCTGCCTCCAAACCTGACAGGCCATGCCATGGGCACTCCATCACGCTGCTGGAGCTGCAGGAGCCAGCATCGAGCTGGGATGCCCTGCAGGAATCTGTGTCTTTGGTTTGTCTCTCTATAAATTAGTGAGGGACAATATTCTCTGACATCAGTTAAGTAGTTTGGGGTGGAAGCCAAAATAGTTAAATTACCTGTGTATGTTATCTTTCACTGTGTGTGCAATGGGCCCATCTGCAAAACTGATGCTGTTGCCATAAATACTGTGAAGTTGCCAATCTTTTTGGTGTCAGTAAGGCCAAAGGATGTGCTCTACTGATCTCATCACTGTAAACAGGTAAGAAAAAAATGAGGATGCTGAAGCTTAACTGTAGCCATCTAAGTTGATAATTTTATTTTTACTTTAATCCCTTACTGATTATTACAATGTAAGTAGAAAATATAAAGCATTTTGAGAGCATTAAGTAATACTTGGAGGGCTCATTAATCCATGGTTAATATGCAGCCACCACTGAGAAGGGAAGGAGCAATCATGCCGCCTCAGCATTGCGCAGTGTGCCATCGCCGCCTGGCTTTGGGAGGGAGGCAGAGGATGGAGGATGCCCCCTCAGCCTGGCACTGTGGGAGGAGGCACAGCTGGAGAGAAAATGAGGGTCTGAGGTAGACACCACAAGGCACACACACCTCCCTAACCTCCCTTGTTGTTGTGCATTAGGGTTTGGGGCAGATCTGTGTCAACAACTCGACTCTTTCTCCTAACCAAAACAGCAAAGTATGGCACCTTTTTCTTTCAGCTTCCAATCTTTTCTTCAGCTTCCAGCCACCTAGATCACAGCTGAAGGCTGTGCTTTGGAAAAGTATGTTTCAGCGCAGCAACCTCTCTGTTTTTCTCTAGCAAAGGCAAGACCCCAGGGAGCTCAATCATCTAGGCTTCACCACACCAATGACTTGATAAAAAAATAAACGTGTGGAAGTATTTGCCAGCCTTATCTTCACTAATAAACAAAAAAGGTCTTCAGCATGTTGGGTTTTTGTGGTGGTTCCCTGTGCACAACAGTGATAAAACTGTGTCTCATTCAGTCTTAAGTATCATGAGTTGCCAGACCTGAAGAAGTCTGTGTCTGCAGTGCAGCCACTCAGTCTCTGGGCTTTAATTATGGAAAAGGGAGTTAATTCTCATACAATATACCCAAATATCAAATGGAAAAAAAAAACAAAACAACTACTTGTCAGATCAGTGATCTTCAGGAAGTTCTTAACTGGCAGAAATTTCAAATGTGTACTGTGCACTACCTTAGGACAGAGCCAAACAAGAATGGAGGGACATATCAGGCCATGGGAGATGTATGTGTTCTATACAGTCAAAAGAAAGATCTTCCTTTGTCTTGCCAGGGAACTTAATTTTCCTGATACCTATCACCACAGCAAATGAGTAGGGAGGCTGTTGCAGTTCCATATGATATTTTTTTCATGCATTATCTTCACTCTCAGCGTGCAAGATAAGGCTAAGGCTCACTGGGATGCAATACAGTGTCATTGTGGCCAAATCTCCACATGGGAGGTGGTTGCCCTAGCTGTAAAGTAAAGAGTGCTGCAAGAGCAGGAAGCCTTTTGTTTTGATGCGTTTACCCCTCACAGCCTTTCCCTAAGGTGAAGAAGGAAATAAATTTATGTGCTCAAGGGGTAAATCCTTCTCTGGATAAAAACAGCAGGGGTGCAGGGCTTCCTGATATCTCAAGCCTGCATCTGTGCTCTGTGGCTCACACATGGGTGCTCCCCATGGTGGTAAGTGGCCTGTGGTGTTCTGCAGTGCTGGCTACCACCCCAGACATCGTGGCCAGGGAACAGGGAGTGTGGACAGGTCACCTCCAAAATATAACAGCTTGCTGCTATAAGGTCAGCCCCCTCCCTGCTCTGTGCTGCCCTTGTTGCTAATGTGGGAGTGTCTTCTGTCCACCATGCCTACACTAACCCAGGAGATGTGCCCAGGGAACCAATGAATGCCGTACCTTTATGTGATGCTCCTGATTTTCCAGAACTTTTATCTAAGCATAATCTATTGGTGTTATTTAATTACCATTAAGCAGCTGCCTTGTAGCATCCAAAATATATCTATTTGCCTTAATTTTGCAGTATGGCAATTAACTACCAACAAATGATTTAAAACATATTTACAGAGGGAAATGTCAGAGATGCATTATTTTTTCATGCCCAGTAAATGCACTCACAATAACCAATTTGGTATTTAATTAACTTGCTTATGAGCTCACCTTTGAGAAATATTATTTGAGAGAACATTTGGCTATGATGCTTAGGCAGGCTCTCAGAGGAAGAATGCACCAGCTGCAGGTCAGCACCAATTTTTTGCTTTATTATGTCAGGGTGTTTTGCTGTTTGTATGGGCTTAATGTAGTTCTGGCCTTCACATCATTTCAAAGTTAAACTATTAAACATGCAGAAAATCAATGTGTAACAGAAGATGTTCATTAAGAGAGCCTTAAATCAACTCTTCTGTAGACAGAGCAGATACCAAAAGCTTTCATAAAGCTGCTGGCCCATCATGATCAGAGGAGAGGAGATGGTTACCATGAACAGCACATTTCTGTGTTTCAGAACCAGGGTTAAGTAATACATACACACTAACAAGCATTAATTAGGAAGGGAATTTGCACCCATCATGACCTAGCAACAGCGTCCTTCTAGTGTTCCTTCTGCTGTAACTCCCCAGATGAGATGGAAATTGCACAAGTTAAATGGCTCTTCCATTTCTGCTCCTATTTGAAATTTCACTGACATAACACAGGGTGAAGCTCTGGTGAGGGTACAGAAATTTTCTTGCAGACTTAAATTCACATCCTTTAAACCTAGAAGACAATCTTATGGCAACCTAACGAGGCTAGCTGCACAAATCCAAAACCAAGGTCCTTTCTCAGGAGCTCAAGGCCATAATTTCAGTTCCCAGAAGTCTTTTAGAAAGTCCTCTGGTTTGAACACAATGAGTTTATTCAATAGAGATCACATGTCTATGGGTAAAATTTGATATTTTTAGAAATTGTACTGTCAGCAGAAAAAAAAGGCTACATTTGATTACCTTGGAAGGCTTTGGCAAAGCCGGGAAGGCATT
The DNA here is from genome assembly GCF_012460135.2 of Molothrus ater. Classification (NCBI taxonomy): domain Eukaryota; kingdom Metazoa; phylum Chordata; class Aves; order Passeriformes; family Icteridae; genus Molothrus; species Molothrus ater. Next base: position 61,822,710 of record NC_050479.2, on the reverse strand, counting down.
GTTCAGTATTTTCCTCTTCCTGAATGTTAACAACATAGCAGCAAGGTTTGTATCAATTTGGTATAGCCTTGCAGTAGGCTTACATTCCCTTGGAGTTTATTACATCTGCCTGCTCCCTCCACAGCTCCTTTTCCCTGTGCTCTTCTCCCTACCAGCTTCTGCAGGTGCAGATACAGCTCATCTTGACTGCTGGATCAGCACTTTCTGCCCTCTGAGGCTTTGTGAAAGTCACCCCAGCTTGCAAACCTCCTGACTGATGCTTCAGCACTCTGTAAAACTAGCGATGTCTGCACACACCACCTACCCCAGAGCAGAGTCCCAGCTCTCCCCAATGCTTTCCAGGTAGCTGCAGCTTTCTGCCCTCACCCCATTTTGCTGGATTGCTCCTTTACTTTTCCCCCAGCCACCTCCTGACCCATCCAGCTGGCTTCCCCATCCAGGAGAGGGCAGAGAGCACTTTACCTGCAGAGCATGTGCTCCTGCAGGCTCCTGAAGCAGCCCTGGTCACCCCATATCATGGGGATCAGCTGTGAGCTTTCTACTCCCTTCACCCTGGCCTTACCAGCCTGGCAGAATTAAAATGCCTTAATTCTACTTCTCTGCTAATTAAGTATTGAAGCTCCTGTTTCAGGGGACTGGTACTGGATATTCTTGTACCCTTTTTTTTTTTTTTTACCTGCAGTATAGAGTCCGTGGCTCATTGATCTGGAAAATATCATGCTTGTCTTTGGCAAATAGCTCGACTTCTATAAAATGTCCCTCAAGTAGAAACTCCCAGTCACCTTATAAATATTGTCACCTGCATTTTAGAGGAGGAAAAACCAAGGCCTTTCTGAGGTTAAGGCAAGCTCTGTGACAAAGAGAGAAAACTCCAGTCTCTTTTCATTAAGATGTTTTCAGTAATTTTGTGGAATGAGAGATGAAATCTCCTCTGAAGTCACAGAAAGTCTCACGGGGTCAGCACTTAGAGGTTCACACCTCCCATTAGCTGAAAGAAGGGATTTTTTTTGAAGCTGATCAAAATACATTTGATGTTGAAGTTACAGAAAACCATTAATTATTCTGGTTTTGGAGATAATCAATTCAGGCACCTGTTCATACAACAAACAGCAATACAGTACTAAAAAAAGAAGAAAAGTAAATGTAAGCTGATAGCATTTATAGTGAGGAAAAGGTGTCCTTTGAAGGACAAACACTATTCTTTATCTCACCCCAAAGTCCATGGGCTTTATGAGAACATCCCAGCTCTTCTCAGGGCTGTTTTGCTTGCACAAACAATCTAGAAAATTAATTAAGGAAGTTGTTTTCTCATCTGTGCTGCATCATCTCAAGATTGTACTAAACTTCTTATACAAAATAGAAAAAAAATGAAGACAATGTTGGGTGCCTGAGGGCAAAAGTGCAAATTTCATGCAAGATGCCTCTGTTTGTCCTCAAGGGCAGTGCTTGGGCAGTGCCTGTGGGATGCTGCCTTCCTGATGTGCCTCTGCTGCTGCTGGTCATGCAGGGGAGACCTACAGCAAATGCCTTCTACTGATTATTTAAGAGGAAGAGAGAAGTTTTGATTGAATTAAATCTGTGGTAGAATTTACTTAGGATTAAATTGCAGCAAAGTTTAATGTTCCTTTTGAACAACTGGGAGAACGTTGTGCTCATTTCCTAGAGGTTTTATCCACTTTTGAATCAGAACTGGAGAATGAGCAGTCTGAGTGGGAGATGGTTTCAATGCCAAAATGTAGGGACTGGGTTTTGTTCTCTCCCCTATGGATGGGCAGGTAACAATCCCAGGGCACGAGAGGTGCATGGCAGCAGCTCTGGAGCTCAGCCTGATTCTTTGGCCATTCTGCAAACTGAGTTCTCTGGAGAGCAACAGGGTAATTGTCCTGGAAGCAGACAAATCTGCATTTTTCTCATCACCCGAATTCACAGAAATGTTGATGATACTGCAAGGCTTTTACTTTTCTCCTGTCTTTTTCTTGTTCTTAGTATAGCCAAGTGGTGTGCTGTTAATGGGCATGCATCAAACTGCTTGAGACAGCATGTTCAGTACTGAGAGCAGGAAATAATCATTTCAGGGCCACTGCTAAGAAAACCTGTTGAAGTGTCTGGGGGCAGAGTGAATATCTAGTACTTGGGGATTAATTATCTGGAATTTAATGAGGCCAAAAGCTAGGTAGCAATTAAATGTCTGTAGATGGAGAGAGTAGTTTCATAAAAGACTTCAGTGGTGAGGCTGGCTTAAAAAGATTTTGCTCTCCCATCTCAGGCTGTTACCAGTATTACTGGCTTTAGGGATGTGCTGTGAACGAGATTGCTGAAGGGATCTGCATTGCAAACTCTTTTGGGGGATTATATGTGAGGTGTGACATTTCAAAATTAGACTTAGGTCTCTGCCAAATTGGAGGAAAGAAGGAGATGTGTGTGTTTGTGCAGCACATATGCCCTTCTACACATCAACATAAATGTGTTGCAGAAGTGATGTTTGCCCAGTATCAACATCTAAGACTGGTGGGTTATGTATAAATAAAAGAGGGGTGGGAAGTAACTTCTTTCCTGAAGCTAAATACAAATTACTTCTTCAGCTGTTCAGGGTTAGCTCTTGCCACAGCAATTTCACCTTGGAGAGATGTAGCTAGGGTGCTGCAAAAAGAGCCAGGGTGTGAGCTGATTGTTCAGGTGTGTGGATGATCAGGAGTTTTATTTTCATATGTACATATATGCATAAAAGGACAGTGGTTTTTATGAGTAAATTATACTCTGACAAGTCAGCAGGAAGTCCTATTTTCTTTCTAATTTATGTTAAGGGTGTAGCAGGTCAGGGTCAGTCTCTTCTCTCAGGTAACAAGAAACAGAACAAGAAGAAATGGCTTCAGGTTGTGTAAGGGTAGGTTTAGGATAGGAAGAATTTCTGCCATAAAAAGGTAGCCAAGCACTGGAACAGGCTGCCCAGGGAAGTGGTTGGGTCACCATCTCTGTAGGTATGTAAAAGAGATGTAGATGGCGTGTTAAGGGATGTGCTTTCGTGGTGGTCTTGGCAGTGCTGGGTTAATGGCTGGACTTGATCTTAAGTCTTTTCCAATTTAAACAATCCTGTGATTCTAAGAAATATGTGAAGAGTTCCCATCTACTGTTTTTAAGAAAAACATGCTGGACAGTAAATCTCCTGACCACTGCATGACCCACCATACAGGTGTCCATGTGACATTAGCCAAAGTGCAGTCCTGTTCTCTGCTTCATCCAGTCCAGTTTTTCTGCAGAGTTCATGTTTTCCTCTGAGTACAATAACAATATCACTTCAGTTATTGCTGTTGTAGCAAGCAGATCAGACACGCTCCCTGGCATCTCCATACAACATATTAATTCTGATTATGTAAAATATTACAGCAATTATTGCATCAAGCAAGAGGCAGACAACAGGATTAAAACACTATGGCATGACACATATAATATGAAATTATAGACACATTACTTGACTAGGTATTATATTAGTTTGCATATGGGACCTAGGAAAAGACTTGCAGCATCAAAGATCATTTTATTTTTAATTCAAGAATCAGAATATAGCCACTCTGGGCTTGAGCAGAGCCCTTTCTTGCCACTTAGAAAAAGACTGATGGTTTTCTTACAGCCATGAACCAGCTCTCCATCACATATTTTGTTTTTTAAAGCTGTAATGAGATCAGACATAGCTCAGCTTTCCTTAACTCTCCGCGGGCTTGTATCAACGCAGATGTTCATTAAGAAGAGATAATGGTTTAAAAGCTCTAATTTTGTTACCCTCTCTGCCATCTAAACTGATCCTAATGTGATTAGGAAAGTCCTTTCTTACTTAGGCAGGGTCAATTTGTCTCCGAGGAGGTAGGGAAAGGAGACATTGAGGGTGCCAGTGCTGGCTCCGTGCTCAGAAATGTTATCGTGGCGGTGAGCAGACTTGTTAATGCTGTGTCCTTCATCACATCCTCAGGCAGGGGAGGGCAACCCACTTTAGTCTTTCCTTATTTATCTGCATTTATCTGGAAGCAATGGGCTGCCACATTTCCACAAGTGCACTTTATACAAAAAGAGGCTCCCAAACCTGGTCACTGAGGCTGCACCCATCACATCTGATTTATCTCAGCTTCACCTCAGTGGAGGACCACAAGAAACCCAGTGAACTGAGAGCAAGTTGCAGAAGTGTTGGCTCAAGAGGTTTGATTGCCAGAGCTCCTAAACATTTCGTGTCACATGGAACCAGACAAGAAGTTAAAGCAGTAATAAGGAAGTTTAGCCTAAGTTCAGAGAACACCAGAGTGCTCTCACACCCTGTGTGAAATAATACTAGCAACTGAAAAAGGAAAAGTTCTAAAGATATGTTGGTGCAGTGCTGGGCAATGGGCCAAGATTTGGCTACAAGTACAGGGAATGTCATGGGCAGCAAGTTGCAGGCTGGAGAGTCACTATGGGCTATGGGGTCATGAGAGTTTCAGAGCCACAGAGTGGGGAGGGAGCAGCAGGGGTGAAGGGCAGAGCTGTAGGATGAAGCCCATCAGAGGAGATACACATGACATAAGCTATGCTGAAAGTGCCTGTGGTCAGGCCACATCTGCTCTGTTTTGTGACAGCCTCACACCAGGGATGTGTATGGAAACACCACTAAGCTTTCATATGGGCACTCTTATCTGGCCCTGGGGTGTAAATTACCACTTCCCTCCTCTGTAGTTCCCCATCAGATGTCACAAACAAACTAATTTCAAAAGATGGTGTTACTCTATTCCTACTGCAGTTGCTCTATCTCTGGCTTTTTTTGCCCTTTGTGGTAAGTTAACCCTGACCAGCAACTAAATATCTGCAATCTGCTTGCTCACTCTTCACCGGCAGGATGGGGGAAAGAAACAGAGTGAGAAAAACTCAGATCTTAAGAGAAAAATAATCTAAAAAGAGAAAAAAGAGAGAAAACAAAGAACATGTGATGCTAATACAGTCACTTGCCACCTCCCAGCAGCAGACTAGTGTCCAGCCAGTCTCCAAGCAAAGCCTACTTTGAAAAGAATACCCTCTGCCCAATTTATTGATCAATATGACATTCCAGAATATACATTTGACCAGCTGGGCCATCTCTCCTGGCTGTGTTCCTTCCAAAATTCTCAACCAACCCCAGTAAACTTGTTGGGGAGAACCAGAGTGATAAACACAAATCTTGATGTGGTGCAAGAATTTCTCAGCAATAATTAAAATGTCTGTGCTTGACCAACACTGATTTGTGTTCAAATCACAGATTTGTTGGTCACAGGTCCAAAGTCCAGACCATAAGGGCCTCTGTGAAGAAAGTTAATTCTATCCAAGTTGGACCCACTACTCCTTATTTGATTTCACTCCACACCCTCACCTTCTTGCACACTGTTCTTTTCTGGTGCCAAATATAAAGGAATGTTTGACTAAATGGAGAGCCTCTTTTTACCCAGTGGAGGGAAATAGGCATGCCTAGAGCAGATGCAAAAGCAGATCACAAAGTGAGTCCATGCTATTCCCTCTGACTGTTGGGAGATCCTGTATTGACTAGGTAATAGCAGATGTCTGTGAAGCTCAGATGTTAGGAAGGTGACTCAAACCTCTTGCCTTTGAACCCTTTCAGTGATCTCAAAACTCTGAGACACAGAACAAAAATCTTTAACCAGATTTCTCTTTTTGACATCATAGACACTAGTCCAGTAGACTGTTACTTTCCACTTACCCGAATGGTTCATATCTTCAAAACGTCTTTTGCTGTGGCTCTTACTAAAATCTGAATTGTTGCCCTTCAGAAGAGTCCACACCTTGATATACTACATACATCACTTTCCACTTGTGTACAGGTGAAATACAACTTTGGCTGTGTTTTTTACCCATATGCCTTTGCGGTAAACTTCAACACCAACAAATAACAATGAAAGTGTTTCATGCTCATTACCTGCAGAGATGACAACAATTCAGAGGGAGAACAAGAACAAAGAAAGTGGATTTCCTTCTATTGGTCATGCTGGCTTTGTGTACTGGGGAGAGGAAGCAGTAACCCTCCTTTTCTAGGTCACTTTGTTCAGGCACCTTTTGCTATGCACAAAGAGATTCTGTAAGCAGGATATCCACAACTTTGAAGTATAACACAGTTATTTATTGGTTGAAACAGACAAAGGATCCCTGGGATGTAATGTGTTGCCAGACTAAGCATTAGAATGCTCAGTGCCTCCATCAGACATCTGAAGAGTCCTTGCTGGGCAAGTAGTCAGCCACCAGGCCAGGAAGGTTTGCACTGTGACTTGCTCTCAGTGCTGCTGAGTTTCCAGTCTCCAAATCTCTTTGTTGCCATTGAGGATTTTATCTATTATTTTATCTATTTATTATTCCCAAGCTGGTGTTTTTCTTCTTGAATCCTGTAGTTGATACTGTCTACCTGTCCCTACAGAGCAGAGTAATTCTCTGTAATCAGTACATTGAGATATCCCAGGTTTTCAGTGGTCCCCCAGTAAATAAGGGGTGGAGAAGTTACCATGAGGGATGCTGCCTTAGCCAGTGTGGGAGGAAATTGTGCTATTTCCTCTACCTGTTCATGAACATGACCTGCTGGGGATTCAGGGCAGGGTCCAGCTCCTAAAATACAATTAGATGCTATTTGGTCTCTGACTCCAAAAGACTCACTTAATCACTTAGAGTCATTAAGAATCCCTATACACCAAAGCTGCCACTGAAAATGTGTAAATGTGCCCAGTGTGCCTCTTTGCCCAGGGCTGATGTCCTCAGGGCATCTTGCTCAGCTCTGCATCTCCCACTTGTACCTCCCTGGGTGCAAAACCAGACAGTCCATGCTCCCCAGTGGAGTAGATCCTGTATTTAATTTGTGGGTGTTCCCAACACACACTGACAGTCTAGAGGACAGGAGAAGACGCAGTTGCCTAGGAGCAGCTTTCAGTCTACGTTTCATCCATTGTTTACAGAGCAACTCAACAAGTAAGAAGCCTCTCCCAAAAGGGAGGGAGCTGCAATCTGCTACTTCCCACAGGAGTGCCCTAGTGGTGGAACAGATTGAAGAAGGGATCACCTTCCACTCTTTCTGTTGAAGCAAGGTCATCATGCAGGAAAAAACACAAGCATCTTGAAATAGGAAAAATATGATTCAATACTTATGTCTCTTATGGAAACAGTGAACCACAGCCTGGTTTTTCTCTCTCCCATGAAACACAGTCCACAGAAACTAGGGCTCAATCCTAAATTTATCTTCATCGTGTCAGCACACAAACTGTGAAAGCCTCTGCTGTCCCCATGTCTTCCTGCTCCTGGCAGCTCAGCTCTGTGGAATGGCTGCAGTGGAGCTGCCCTGGCTTTGCTCCACTAAGAATTTGGGTTTACAGCAGTTCACCCTTTCTGTACAGTGCTTTTTCATGGAACCTTTTATGCTCAAAGCTGGGGAAAAACCAATAGCAGAAATAATGAGAGTGGCACAACAGTAAAGCAGCCAAGTGAGAAATGTCCAGCTCCAGAGCAAACGAGACTCATTCTGGCCACTCAGCACCTGCTCTTCTCCCTGGAGCCACAGCTCTGCTACCAGCGACATCCACAAAACCTTGAGGTGCCTCCACTGAATCATGATGTCACCTGCCCACAGCTGAGCATGTTCAGCTGAATGTGACCCCTCACCAGGTGTCTGTAGTTGTGTGGATGGGATTCAGATATATAATGAGAAGCACAGTTTACTTGAGATACCCTTGCTCCAGAGTGCCAACATCAGGGACAAATGACATGAAAGGAAATAATGCACTCCTATGACTAGAGTATACACTTAAAATTAATTTCCTGTAGCTGAAACTGATGGTTCACATAAATCTCACTCTGCTTTTAAGCTAGGACATAACCTCTGCTTAATTGATATTCGTGCCTGAAGACGAAGAAATCAATTTGGCACATTTAAGGAGACTTTAGGTTTTTTGTGTAGAAAGTCTTTCTCTGGTAAATGAGTTTGTCTTTTTATAGGCTCAGGTTTGTGAAACAGAAGATAAACCTTTAATAGTTACCTGCATAGATGTAGCCTTTCTTGGTAGTTTGGAAACCAAAACACCTTTCCATCAAATGCCTGGGCATGTGTAAACTTGCACAGTTAGTTCCCATTCTTTCCCTCACTGGCTCACTACCCTGGGGTAAGATGTCCCTTTGTAACTGTTTATCACTGAGCACACAATCAAGTCCTGAAGAGGCACCTGCTGAAATGGGGGTGTGACACTTCCATTCCTGTTTTATTGTTCTTTAGCCATTGCCCACCCAGTAACATCCTCAAATTCAGGTGAAAGTGGAAAAATTGGGTGGTAAAGCCCATTTTAACATCAAGCTTACAGTGTGGGAATATCAGCATTAAAAAAATACAACATGTGAGAAAGCTCAGCCCCATTTCTGACTGACTGGAGTTGGGATGTGGTTAGCAATGCATGCTTACAAGCACACCCTTCCTTGAAGCTCTGAATCAAGCAAGTGGAAGAGCAAGGAGTGTGTGCTAGATTTTGAAATGAGCTTGTACAGCAGGTTCGGTGCATGGTTATCATGCCTTGTTACACACACTGCCTCATGTCCTACAATTTATGTGCTAAGTATTTCTAATACAGCAACCACATTGATTTCAAGGGCAGTTTGCAAAATGGTGTGACTCTGCAGCTGACAGGGAAGGTAAAACCTGAATGCCCTCTCCCAGACAGAGAAGGGCTGCAGTATGGCTGAGGAGTTGAAATCAGTCCAAAAGCTGCTGACAAAATGTGCACTTGAAGAAGAGAGGCTCTTTACAAAGTGCCTTATGAAAACAAACACGTACCTGACGTGTAGCTGCATCTTGACATAAGATGCCAAAAGAAAAAGCGTTTCACAGCAAAGTGCTTATTATTTTCACTTTCAAATGACCAAGTGCTTAGATAGGTGTCAAAAGAAGTCCATGAAGGAGTGAGTCTCTGTGCAGCCATTAACCTTCAAGGGCTTGGGAATCAGGATGCAAAGTCCCCTGATGTGGATTTTTACCTCTTGCTTACACATGCTGAGCCACCTCTGGGTGTGGGAAATTCAGATGTGGCTCTACTTACCAAACTACAGCAGGCCAAGGCCACAACACCAACTTGCAATAATCCACGCAGTGTGATGGGCAGCATTCTCCCCAGATTGGCACACATCAGCAAGCATTCTCCTTAATTGCCTTGGAGAGACCAGGAGTGTTTCCACCAGACTCAAAGCAGAGGCCACTCTGTGTGAGCTGTAAATTAAACCACATGGACAAAAGATGTTCCACTTCATCTCAGGACCAGGAAATGACTCCTGATTTGTTTTATTCACCTGTGTAAAGATAGCCTCTGCTGATAAATTAGAGATGAGACAGTGTGAGGCCAGATAGATGGATCAGGAAGAGAAAGACTCAGAGGGCTTGAAGGTTACCAGGGAGCTCAGAGGCAAGAGCAAAATGGGATTCATCTCACCTTAGTGTAAGAACTGAAAACCTGATATTTGCATCTCTCCACAGGCAAGTGGAGAGAAATAGCCAAGTGAAAACAGAATCAGGGCAATGCCAGACCAAACTGGGAAGTAATTTTAGCTGTAGCTCTGCCACCCTATGGCTACAGATGATTTACCTCAATCCTGATGCTATTCTATGCAGTCTTTTCTAAATTTTCCACCTGCATTCCTGTGTATGGTCTGTAGCAAGGAACTCCAGCAAAAGGCCATTTGCAAGTCAGTTTAGGTTAACACCACTGTCACTGATTTTCATTTTCACATGTGACTGGTAAGAAAGAGTTAGTTGTAGATTACCTTGCTCCCTGCTTTAATGCAAAGAATTCTTCTTAACACTCTTTTAAACCTCAGGATAAAAACCTTTTCTCATCCTGAAACATTCACTCTCCTCTCATCTTCTACCAGGGTGACCTTAACGTCCACCACTTGGAATTGTGACTATGCCTTGCCTTTTCTGTTCTTTCTCGTACTGTCCTTTCTACTTCACTGCCTGAGTTACATGACTTGAAAAATAGTAGCCAGCCATCACTGTCACCTGGTCTTGGCACTTTCTAAGTACAAAGGAAATTAAATATTGAGCAGTAATAAGTGAAAATGATCCATGGATCAGTATGGCAGATCATGAGAATACTGGGGGGCCTTGAATTACAAGAGCTTTTTCTTTAAACCATTCTAATTTCACAAGACCATCTATGTACTCTGTACGCAAGGGCACTACCAGGCCTGCAGCATTTAACACAGCATCAAGTCTTCTCCACAGTCTATTAACTTGGATGATCTCTGACTGGTTCAAGCCACAGCTTGAGCAGACCCTGTTGCAGACCCTGTACAACTCTGCTGCTGATGATTGCCATTCTGGTAAAAAGAAGAAAGCAGCATGGGCCTGCTCCTCCATTTACTTAATGTATCCTCACTAGCATTGCCCTGTAATTTATCTGTTACCAATCAATACTTAATATAATTTTAGCAAATGGTGCTGGAGAAAGCCCAAAAGCTAAAGCAGATCTTCATGTAAACCAGGCAGCAGAAATAAATGGAGAGAAAGCTCATGTGGAAAGCAAAGTAGAGATGGTACTTTCTGTGTCTGCAGATTTACCCTGTGACAGAGTGTGGACAAACCTCTAGGAGTGAAAGACAATGAGACAGTTTTCCATCTTAGGACAGGAAAAAAAAAGAAGTCAACTAAAGACTAACTATTAGCTGATTAAGTGGCAGGCAATTAGTAGAATTTTCTTTCCTTCAGTACATGAGACAAGGCCAGGGCACTGTGTCATGCAGTTGGGAAAGGCTGGATAGTTGGGGTAGGTTGCAAGGAGGAGAGCAACGTTGCTGGATCGGGGAAGGCTGACCCAGGGTGCAGCTGGAGCACAGGCTCAGACCAGGATGGGTGTTGTGTGCTGAGCCACTAGGGTGTGATGGCCCCACAATCTGTCTAGGGCCAGGCGGGGCTGAGAAGAAGCCAAGCATGTGTGGCTTGAGTTTGAGACTGCAGAATTTTGCCTAGTTAGGTTATCCACGACATTCTTCAATATTTCCCCTAAAACTTGGAAGCTATTGGTTTCCCTGCACTGAGGATGCTTTTGAAGGAGACTGGCTTTGTTACTTGGCAGCAGAGATTGCTTTTCAATCAGCATCAGACTAAGAACACAGGAATCTGTCACAGTGGCTGCTGTTGGGAGCAAAGTGTCCTGTGCACTTACCTCCTTTTGATTCAAAACCTCTTTGGTGGGCAGTTTAGCTGCAGGCAATAACAGGGGGAAAAGAGCCAAGAAAGTACATGGCTAACTGCTCCTTTGTCTCTATGAACTCCAGCCTGTGGCAGCTGGATTGCACTTCCAGGTAGCAATGGGAGGAAGTCTGTGAGACTGGAAAGTCCTACTAGGCTCAAAAAATTTGGGCCCACAGCTCAAGGTCCTGTTGTCACTGAGCTTTTCCCTCATATAATTCTAGAAAGAGCCTCTGGTAAAGGCAGTGTTCATCTCATCATCAATTCAATTTGCCATAGCCCTGCTAGGCTCTTAATTTCTTGTGTTAAAACAACAAATGAGATGACCCAACTGCAATCTCTAATAGGTATCATGGGTCAGTAATCATTCATTTATTATAGTGCCTCTCACCCGAAGGACAGAGATGAAAATTTGTCCTCCTAATGGCAAGAGCTGTAAATTAGTTTTATTTCACTGTTAGATCTAGCTGCCTGAAAATTAGGATGACCAGCTCTTAGCTGGGAAGAAAATGTGTCAGCTCAAGGGATTTTCTGCATTAGGCAAATAGGCAGCTCATAATCACCCATTAAACAGTCACAGTGGCTGTGTTCTGACACCCTTGCTACTCAGAGTCTGAGTGACTGCTGATACACTGAACATGGTGAAACTTTGCAAGCCTTGTGCCCACCTCTGGGCCAGTGACCCCAGCTCCACTTCTAGCTTAGCAAGAGAAGTGAACATCTCCTCCAGGTGCTTCTGGTAATTTCATCTTTCAGGAAGATAGACATGATCAAGATAGGGATGATGAATTTCTCTGTGAAGGTACATCTTATCTCTGTTATTAAGGGAGCTTCAGATGAGTAGGTCAGATTTGAACATGCTGATCTTTTAGACGTATACATTAAGATGAGACAAATCTGGCCCAAAATTTAGCCATTTGTTTGTCACAGGTGTTTCCTCAGCTGAATATTGTTATCTTTACCCTTGAGTACTTGCAAACCCTATGGGTCTAAAAGATGTTATTCTGAATTAGCATGGACTCTCAGTGGAGTTGGAATTTAAAGGGTAAGCCATCACTGCATACTTATAGGGTGCAAAAGAGGGAAATGAAGGGGTTTAAAAACAGATGGAAGCTCTGTTGACAGGGGCATGAAGGTGCCTAACAGCCTTCACCGAGCAAGTAGCTGCTGGTGAAATTGTAGAAACACTTGAGTGGCTCCTCCTGGGAGTGTGGGTGTCCCTCTAGTAGTCACTTCACACATTATTCATGCTTTTGGCAAGACAGACTGCACAAAACACCACACAGCCATTCCTGCTTGTTAAGCCTGATCCCGGAGGGCTGCCCAGAGCTCTCCCAGCTCAGCCTGGAGCCAGCAGGGGATATATTGCTCACCCTGACTGATGCAGTTCCTGCAGCAAAGCCATGCTGTTCACTGCAGGGTCACATCCCAACAGGCTGCAGGGATGGCAGCAGACATCTCAGTGGCCTGAGGCCACCCTCAGAGGGCAGAGAGGCTGTTGTTTACACTGTAAGAGGTGGGGAGCAGATGTTCCCTCTGTCCCATCCTGAGAATCCCTGCTTCCTCTGTGCAGCCCTTTGGGAAGAAGGAGAGAAGTTTATCTCAGGAAAGAAAGGCAGAAACACCTTCAGTGTGATGAAATGAGTGGTCTGTCATCTTGTTCAATAACGTGTCACACAGAAAGCTCTCTAAAAAGCTCTCTATAGAAAGCTGAAAATAAATTTTAAAAATCTACCCCACTGTCAAATCCTCAAAACCCATAAGTGTATCAGAATAGTAGTAAAATTATTACCTTTTATGATGTGCAAGTTATAGAATATTGTACAGCCAGAAAAGTTTGTAAGAACATGTATTAAGCTGCCAGCATGGGGAGGAACTGGCTGAAGTTAAAACATAAAACCTTGCATAAGACAAGTGAGGGTGTGACAGCAGATATTAAAGAGTGAGAATGGCTTTGAATAAGAAATGTGGTCCTCTGCTTCCTTTTCCTGGTGCTCCACTTGCACCTATTCCTATTCAGTATAGGAAATTTCCTACTTCCACTGAAACAGGACATTTTAGAATGGAGAAGCAGACAGACCAGAGCTGATTGAAAGAGCCTGTGGTGTTGCAGCCAGAGCTGCATAGTCTATGCTAATGGATTTCTGACTTTAAAAATAACTAGACTCTAGGGACTGCAGCTCTGCTGGGTAATGGGTCTCTAACATCTGATTGTGTCTGTTTTCCCCATGAACAACCTCGTCATTCCCTGATGATAACCATGCAGTCAGCCTCACCTCCATGCCTGGTAAAATCATGGAGCAGATCCTCCTGGAAGATGTCAAAACCTGTGGAAGACAGGAATGTGATTAGAGACTGCCTACATGGCTTCACCAAAGACAAATCATGCTTGACTATTTTGGCATCTTTCTTCACTGGAGTGGCTGCATCAGTGACAAGGGAAGAGCTACAATTGCCATCTACTTCAGCTTCTCTAAGGGTTTTGATACAATCCCCTAAAATATCCTTACCTCTAAGCTGGAGAGAGGTATGGGTTTGATGAATAAGGAATTGACTGGATGGCAGCATCCAAAGAGTAACAGCCAATGGCTCAATATCCAAGTGGAAACCAGTAATGACTGGTGTGTCCCATAAGGGTCCCATACTGGGAGCATTACTATTTAACGTCTTCACCAGTGACACAGGCAGTGGGATCAGTGCACCCTCAGCAAGTTTGCAGATAACATCAAGCTGAGTGCTGCAGTTGATTCATTTGAGGGAAGGGATGTTATCCAAAGGGACTTTGACAGGCTTGAGGAGCAGGGCCCTGTGAATCTCATGAAGCTCAAGTGCAAAGCCCTGCAGCTGGGTCAGGTCAATGCCAGGTATCAGTCCAGGCTGAGTGATGGATGGGTTTGGTGCAGTCCTGTGGAAAAGGACTCAGAAAAGGACTTGTCCACATAAAATCAGACATGACTCCACAATATGCACTTGCAGCCTGGAAAGCCAACCATATCCTGGTCTGTATAAATATAAACATGACCAGCAGGTCAGAAGAGGTGATTCTGCCTGTCTACTCCACTCCTGTGAGACCCTACCTGGAATACTGCATCCAGCTCCAGGGATTCCCACCACAAGAAGGATGTTAACCTGTTGGAGCAGATCCAAAGAAGGGCCATGAAGGTGATCAGAGGCTGGAACAATTCTCCTATGAAGACAGGCTGAAAGAGATGGGGTTGGACAAGAGAATGCTCCAAGGACATCAGATCGCAGCTTTTCAGTTTATAAAGGGGACTGATAAAAAAGATAGAGAGACATTTTTTACCAGGGCCTGTAGTAACAGGACAAGAAGTAACAGTTTTAAACTGAAGGAAGGCAAGATTAGAATAGACATAATGATTAAAATCTTTACTGTAGGGATAGTGAGACAAGGGAACAGGTTGCCCAGAGAAGCTGTGGATGCCCCATCCCTGGAATTATTGATGGCCAGTTTGGATTAGACTTTGGGAAGTCTGATCTAGTGCTAGATGTCACTGTCCATGGCAGGGCATTGGGACTAGATAATCTTCAAGGTCCCTTCTACCCCAACCCTTCTGTGACTCGATGGTGCTACACTCCCTCTTGCTGTTGGCACACAAGGTCAGAAGGCAGGTGCCAGCAGGCTAGGGAATGCCAGGGGATTCTCTTCCAAAACAGCAGAGCTGCAGGAGGCACAGCACAGAGACTGGCTGACTCAGCCTCTCCTGGATAGGATGGAGAGTAGCTTTCTGTAAGCAGGAATGTTAAATTAGAAGATTGCTGTGGACTTTGGTTTTCATTTTTTGTTAGTTTTTTTTTAACAAAACCTTTTAAATTTTCAGTCTATTAATAGCAATGGAACATTGTCTTCTCAGGCTAAACTGAACCTCCCTTTCTGTTCTTTCTTTCTACCTGCATCCTCCCCACATGAAGAAAACTTCTAGAAGAACTATTCTTTGAGAATTTGAGGGGGAGGATGAAGAAGGAACAGGCTATGATTTGCACAAAATTAAAAGAATATTTGAGACACAAGACAAATGTTCCCAGAGAAATGCCCCTTTCCTTACAGCAAAGAATATGTCAATGAAGCATTTGCATACATTACACCAACTAAATTAATTTACCCAGACTTGCCATTTGCTTTTCATGCCCAAAGCTAGCAGCTCACAAGGATTTTCTGGGTTGTTCTGTGGGTTTTTTTCTCCTTTCTTAAGCCTGACTACACAAACTCAAGACACATTTTCATCTGACAGTGGAATGAGGATGAATTTTGTGTTGCCTTGTAACAGGGAGACTTTTCTTTCAGTGCCACACTTACATTGCAAGGTACCCAGAGCAAGGGAAAGCTGAAAGTCACTTGTGGAGAATGGGCAGAGATGTGCAGGGGAACAGAGAGTTACTCTGAGCTAGAAACAATTTATTTTCCCCTCTTCTATAACCTGAGCATGACCCCCACCACACCAGGCCATTTTGGGTGGGTTTGGGGTGCCCATTGCTTGCTGGTACCAGCAATGCCTCAGCGACAGACATGACTTTAGGACACTCTTTCATTTCCTCAGAAACAGCTCTCAGGAGAAATTCTTAACTAAAAATATCAAGTGTTTTATGGCTCATACATTGCTCAGTGACTGCTACAGAGGTGTAGGCACAGGCAGAGCCTATGAGACAGGACAGGGAGACAGGGTTGGCAGCACTGAGAGCCCTGTATTCCCTCCTTGCTACACCTACGTGGTCCCAGCCTGCTGTCTGCACTCCACTGTGACCAGTCTGGCACAGGATTAGCTGCACATTGCCCTGTGACAGTTGTCAGAGCAATGTGACATAGACCACAGAGCAAATCCTTGGCCAGGAGGGGTGCATAGATGAGATTGGAGGGGTGCATAGATGGGATTGGAGACACTGGCCCCACCAAGAAAGTCTGTGGGCTTGTTCAACAACCACCACCCCATCCCTTCTCTCCTTCCAGCAGACCAGTAATGTTTGTGCCATCTTTTGGCACTTCTGAGGTGCATCTCTGAAAGAGCAGTTAATGGATTTACATGTCATATAATTGTAATAGCTGGAGATTGTCTGATGGAAGGGGAGAAATTCAATTGTTTCAGGGCGGATTTGGTCTAATTATCTCAGATGACACCAGCAAATCTGCTTCTCTTGGAGACACGCTGTTACTGTAGTAACTTGTAATGAATATCAGATGATTAGTAATTTAGAGGCAGTCTGAACTGCTAAGTTTATGAGCACAGTGGGCAATCATTTCTTCTTTCTTTCTTTTTTTTAAAATTCTTTTCCATATTAATTTCTTTTTCAGTGTGAATGTAAACCACAAAATCAACAGGTCAGATATCGGGCTCTTGTGAACTCTGCCTTCCCTATCAGTCAGAGCAGATGCAGCTTGGAAGCGCTTTATCACTTTGCTTTTAATTAAAGTCTATAATGGTTTTGCATTTTGTGAACAGGCTTTATCCAAAATACAAAGTGGATAAAGGATGAAGCAAATCTTCTGATAACTCTGCATTTTTGATTATCTCTATTGTACATATGCAGGCTGCTCGTTCCCTCACCCAGAGCCAGGATCAGCAGTGTCTCATGAGCAGCTGCTGATAAACAATGGATGCACCCTGCCCTTGTGGAGAAAGAGCTGATAGGGTGTGCCTTGTCTTCTGATACCTGCCTTGGGTGGCCAAAGGGGATGGCATTAGGAGGCATCACACTTGCTTAAATCAAGGCATAAAATCTTCTAGTCCAAAGAGAAGCTGGTAAATGTCTGCACACCCCAGAGCATCAACAGTTGCAGTGCAGCATCACATACACTTTGCCACGGTTTGCTGTCACTGCACTGTGCCCAGCCCTAAAATGCAGCAGAGGGAATACAAGTTGCAAATCAGGTCCCAAGGGCATGTCCCGCCCTCCAGCCTAGCTTTTTTTTTTGAGTAGCAAATAACTGCCAGATGTTCCACAGGAACTGCCCACGCACACGGTTTTGCTTGCATCTAATCAGTCTGTTTTATTTCTCAAAGAGAGCATGGAAAGTGATCCCAGGTGAGATCCATCAAACACAGCAGCTAAATCAGGATCGTTTTCCTGGCTGTCCATGACCCTGCTGCAGCTTGGGCTGAGGGTCAGCAGGGTGGTACATCTCCCCTCAGTTTGAAGCACAGGAAGTTTTGGTGCCCATCTGGCCTTGGAAGGGTTCATCAAACTTAGGTTTGAAGTAGGAGAGCTGGAGAGCATGACCCTGCTCCATCCTACCACTATCCACATGGGTCTCTCTCAGAAAGCATCTATGGACTGACATGTTTTAGTGTGGATTCCATTTATATTTCATTATAATTACATTGTTTTCAATATATTGAAGAAGGTTGAGTTTGTTGAAGTTTTTTGCTGGCACTTCAAGAGCACGTGACAGTTAATGCTGAAAAAAAAGATTTTTTAAAAGAAAGCAAGGGGATTTAATTTGAGAATAACATCTTTCTTTTCACCTGGGATACATTTAAAATAAAGAATCATAGATTTGCTAGATCTACCACAAAACCAATTGTTTTTTTCCAAAATACTTCTATATATATTTGAATTCATCTCATATTTGGGGTTGTCTGATAGAGAGAAGTGCGTGGTACACCATGGACATGTACTAAAGCTGCATTTTCTCTGCATAGACAGAGGTGTGTAATAAGCATGAGGACAGCCATTAACACATCCTGTATGCTGTGTCACCAAGTCATGCCTGATTATGTTGCAAAGTGAGATTAGTAAAATGAGCTTGAAGTTGTCCTCTCACTGCCATTTGATAGTAGGGAAAACAAATCCTTCCACTGCCAAAGCTGCAACCAATACTCAGTACTTAAGAAATTCAACTGATGCATTCATAATGAACAGGATTTTGTGTAATTAAAATTTTAAATAAATCCCCAACATGATCTCTGGCTCGGATTTCTTAATTTCAGATATGAAAGTACAGCTTTTGACAAAATAGGTTGAGGGGGTTGGGGGTTTTTTTCTTCTCTTTTCTTTCATCTGAAAGACTTAAAAAATCTCATCAGCATATTAAAAAAGAGCAGAAGATAAATTAAATGAAGACCAGGATTAAAAGACTCACTACTTTCTTTATGTCACCTTTATAGTTCTTTTGAGCTTCTGTCCCTGTGAGGTGGGTGTAAGTAACGTGGAGGTGGATGTTAGTGGGTGGCAAAGCTTTTATGAGGCAGAAAGAAACTGAGGATTAGAAAATTACTGGAGGCAGTTTCCATACAGATGAGAAGAAGCAGACAATCCCTGAGAAGCCAAGAAATAGGAGGAAGACAGTAAGAAAACTGAATAAGTGGCACATTTCACTGGCAAAGAAAATGCCAATTTGTTTCAGCAGAAACCCTAAAAGTTGCCGTGGTTGCTGAAAGTTGCTGAAGACCCTAGAAGCTGCTCTCTCAAAGCAATCTCACAGCTGTAGGCCCAGGTCCCTCTTTGTCTGCAGAAATCTTTAGGTCAATTTCAAAAATCCCCTGAGTTTTCCCTGCTCATTTCCAGTTGCTTACACACCTACACGGTGACTGCATCTCCTGTTGTTCCTTGTCACAGGCAGGTTGGTGGGGTTGTAACAGGGGGAGTGAGCACAGCCCCTCTCAATTCCTGGCTCCCACCAAAGGTTGCAGCTGCCATGAACATGTACAGCTCTTACCAACTCTCCTGTAATCCAGCCAAGAAAGCTGTGGATGAACAGGAAAGGGTTTGGGTACATGGAAGGAGAGGTTTCCTCTTGGGAGGAGGATTAGTTTGCAATGTCTCAGGGTGTGCTGAGGTTGGGCTGGGGTAAAGAGGGAGCACTGTCTTCTGCTTTGGGCTGGGCAGCATGTGTGGTGGCTTTGGTTTCACCTTTGCAGTTTTCTGTGTAGCCCTGCTCAGAAGCCCCGCCAGGGTGGCCTTCAGACCACACCACTGACTGCCCCAAGCAAGGAGACCAGAGAATGGGTGAATTGATGAGTGTTTGCAAAGTGTGTGTGACCACTGGAGAAAATGCAGTTGCACGGGTGTGAAGTGTCTGGAAAAAGATGATTATTTGCAGCACCTGCTTTCCTGTCAGAAACACTTATTTACTGGGCAGTGAACCAGTCCCTGTCCTCCCTCCTTGGGATGTTCTCAGCATGCATTGGCACTGTTCACAGGGATGTGAAAGGCTGATTTTTGCACATTATGTGCATTACAGCAAGTAAAAGTATGAATGAGGCATCCAGTTTCCAGTATAACACTGAAGAACACTGGAAAGTGCTGAAAGGTGACACAACCTTTACTCTGAAGACCTGAGCAGTGTTTATTCTTCTACAATGTGGTGATGCTACTTGCCCTCCTTATACTCTAGGTCAGCAGTGTCCAGGCCCTCTCCCATGGGACGGGAGCACTGCTTTCAACTCTCCCTTACCCTGTGGGATTTATCTTGAGCCAATTAACCATCTTTAAGTCAGAACTTCAATGGCAAGACATTTAGCTGCTCAGGGCAGCAGCTGCACTTGCTCTCCCTGCTGAAGCTGTGCCAATGTGCAGCAGAGATACACAGCTTGAGGCATGGTGGTGTATCCAGTGCCTGCACTAACCAGGGCCATGAACTCAGCCAGCAGAGGTGCAGTGTGGGTTGCTGCCTCTGTTTCCACTATTTTCACCATAGCTGGTCTAAAGACTTCACTTCAAGTTCAAGTTCAAGCACAAAAGGTCCCTCAGAGCATGAGGAGCAATAGCATAGCCCTTTCTCCTGGGTGGGTGCCTCAGGTTTGCAGCTGCAGACTCAGAGATGTGTTTGTGCATTCTTTACCTCTTGGAGGTCTTTAACTCTTGCATCTACCCTACATACTTCCCCTGAATTTTCTATCAAGTGATTGGAGCTGTAATGATAGTAGGAAGCCATAGATTTACACCCTCAAGTGAGCAGGCATCCATTTCTCCCTCCATGGGCTGAGTTGTCTCCAGCACAGCAGGAGAAGCCCATTGTGGTACACATCTTTCCTGACTAAAATTGAATTGTCCTTCTGTGTCTTGTCTAGAAACCAGTTAAACCTCTGTGGGTGTGTGCTGAGGATGGGTTTGGTCCTGTCTGCATGTAGAGAGGGTGTCCAGAGGGATGTTCTTTCAGCACCACTTAGAATCAAGTGAATTTCACTCCAGGACTCTTCATGGGCTGTGAAAAGAGCTGACAGTCTTCAGAGTTAGGGACTTACCCCTCAAATATCAAAGGCAGAACAAATGTGTCACATCTAAAGCAATTTGTTGCATTTTTAGCAGAAACCCTGTGTCGTAGTCCGAATCTAGTCATGGTTTGGTTGGAGGATTTTTTCCATAAGAAAAGCACCATGTGCTTATAAATTGGCCTTTGCCAAGTTACATGGTCTTGAAAAGAACTGCTCTGTAATAAGCTGCATCATTAAAAAGAAATTTTTCTGTGAGCAGCAGAGCCCTGGTTTCCTGTGGTTTGGTGCCTCATGGTGGGATTATGTTGCATCTAATGAGGAGTACTCTGGCTGAAGCCTTTTCTCCTGTTCATAAAGACACTGTCTCATGTGAGTTCTCTGGTGTCTATAATCCATTTGGGATCAAACTGCCATTGTTTAGGCTCTCTCCTGTCTGTCAATGTAATTCTGCCCACGTGGCCAACTGTTCCTCCCTGGAGACATGAAAGGGTCATGCTGCTGTACCCTGATGCCTCTTCTCTCAGAAATGGTTGAAAATTAAAGCATTTGAGAATTCCATCCCGTAGTTCAATTTGACTGAAATTGGCCAACAGGCTAAAAGATAACTGAGAATAATACTGGACTGACACAACAATATAATAAATCTAATTTTATTAGGTAATTGGGCAATAAATGGTAGAAAGTAAATACTGGAGCAGATTAAACATGGAAAAACTGTTCATAAATATTTATTCAAGCATTTAAATACACTCAAGGTGACCATTTTTTCCCTGTTTTGCATTTCAATTCACAGCCATAAGAATGACCAGCAAGAGCACAAACACCCCGATAGTTATACTCACACCTCAAAAGTAAATGTAAAATAATATTTTTTCTCAAACTTTTTTTAAAAAGTGACAGAGAATTATTAAACATTTCTTTCTAAATACTATGAATTTAAAATTTTGAAATGACTGTCAAACAATTCAGAAGCCAGATTTTGAAAAAGGTTCTTGCCAAGCCAAAGAATAAAAATAGATCACATGGTTTGTACTGAGTTTCAAGAATTTTCAATAAACCTGAAATGAACAAAGTTAGACCAGAAATCCTTTGTTGAAGTGGTTTATAGAAATATTTCAGAAATGTGAGTTGTGAAAAGGAATTCATAGTTATGTGCACACACAGAAATCCACAAGTTTAGGAAAAAAGAAAGATATATTATATAAGTTGCTCATTGTAATTTATTTTTCCAGTTCCCAAGCCATAGAGACATGTTTGTCATAAAAAGATTTTTGAAGACATTTGTATTTTCTTACCTTGGGTGCAGTTTAGATGGATGAGCTACCAGTGTTCTCCATGTTTCTCAAATTAGGAGAATGCATTTCTAAATTCAATTTCATCCTCAGTGGAAATGGTTTCTCTCACTCTGGTAATCTTTGGTGAAGAATTATACATAGTCTATAAAGCTTCAAATTTCAAAACCTAATTTTAAATGTTAGTCAAGAGGTTAATTTAAGATTCATCTTCCAAAAAGGGAGTTAAATAAAACTGATAGGAGGCTGGAACTTGTCGAGTGGTTGAGAGGTTTATCAGCATGTGAGTATGAGTTCATTAGTTTTAATTAGTATAATCACTAATTTTGCATTAACAGTTTGGTGAGAGAAAGTAATTGCACACACCCACTGTATTAGATTGGGAGATTAGAATTCATTTTATGAGGCAATCAGCATTTCAGGAATTTTTTTCAAAAGGCTTTTATGATCTGCCATTGCAGTAGCCTCCTTCACCAAAGAGTTTAAATTAACCATAACTTTCATCCTAATGGGATGCAAAAATTAATGTGGAATTAAGTGTGAACCAGTAATCCCACTGCGATAAGCAGGCAGCTAAAGCCACAAACGTTGATTAGTTTATAATGACCTGTTTTATTTCCCAGACAATGATAGTCATTTATCTGTCCTCAATTCATTATCTTCTCAAAAAGTTTATATTCTTGAATTTTATACAGCAAAACAAATAAAATATGAGGAAGGGAAAAATAGAACAGTACTATTGAAGTAATAATTGTCAAAAGAAAAAACTGCCAGCTTCAATAGTAAGGCTTAATTTGTCAATTATTCTTCATATCAAATGCCAGAGAAGAAGAAACAGCTCCCTTTGACACCCAGTGCCTTGGGAAGAGCCATGAATTTCACAGCAACAGCAATCACAGCCCTGCTCTATCCATCATAACCTTTGGCAGCTACTGACACAATGAGAACAGATGGAATTGTCATCCTGGTTGGCAAGGAAGCCCTGGTCGTCTGAGATTTAGGACAGTTTACCCAAGAGATTGCCTTCCAACACATCCGTGCAAGTTCTGGTGGGGAAAACTACTTACAGCAAGGCTGTAATGAAAGCTTTCATGGTATCCATAACAAGACAAGATAACACCCCCCTTGCAGCAAATCTACCACCCATTATATGGGATTATGCTTGCCCCTGGATAAAACAAATCTCTGCTCAAAAATCCCAAATCTGCAACGAGTTGGATGGGGCATGGAGGAGAACAACTGTTAAATGTTAGAACTATAATGTAGTTCATGCAATTTTGGGTACATATATTAAAATAAGGGGATGTGGGACACTATTTAGGGAATTACATTAATCTTCCTAGAACATATGCTAAAGCAAAATGTATGTATATATGTACATACTGCTATAAGGGACATTAATGGATGTAAGAGATGTACCTTTATAAGAGGAGTTCAGAGAGACAAAAAAGTTTAAACAGCTGAAATTTAGGCACAGCTAGAGAGACTGCATCTCAGTCTCTCTGGAATCAGCTGGTGTCACCTTTAGAAACTGAACTACTCCAGCTAAGCTCTGAATCCTGCACTCTAAGGGCTGCCTTACTCTACAGGCTGCAGAGGCAGTCCCAGGTAACCAGGTTTCTGTCTTGGGTGGGTGAAGTAAATACTCAAAATTGGGTAAGATGAATCATGACCAGCATGCCTGTGCCTTAGGGTTTGTCTATACACACAGTTATTGTGGAGAGACATTACTCTTCCTGAATAGCATTACCTGTGAATACACTTTTGGCTGAGTAAGACTTATTTCTCTTCAACAACATCCCCTTGAGAGAGTCAGAATAGTTTGCTTTTAGTCCTCACGTGGAATTTTTCTGCTGCCTTTTTAGCAAGCTGCCCTACCTTAATCTAAATTTACTTTAGTATAAAAATGCCCTAAATCTGCCATCCCATCACCTTTGAGAGCAATTTAAGATTTATGGTAGTAAGAGCATCAATTAGGCACAAATACATTGACCAAAAAAATAGTGACAGTATCATATACAATAAAAACTGACATTTATTTCACAAATTATGGGTGTAATAAAGCCTATTGTTTCAGGAAAAATGCCTGTATTTGCCCGTATGTTTCATTAAAGAATAATAATGCCATACATATTTCATTCCCTTGTTCTGAGCAGCAAAACTCTTAACTATATAAAATGCCCCATGCTGTCCTTGCTTTGTTGGGTTGTTTTTTCTTTTTAATCAGATTTTTCCCCTGAACTAATGAAATTGCTCCTTAAACACATACATCATTTTCATTTGAAGTGACTTATCATGGCTCAAAGAGTTTGTCTGCTCTCCTGGAGAACAAGGCAACTGCCATCTCCTTGTGCTGTGCAGATCCAGGTCAGGACTGCCTCTGATCCCCGGTGTGCTGAGTTCTCTGCACCCCCACTGGTGCTGCCGTAGGTAGAGTGTGGGTGACTGATGTCTGTGGGGTCTGCACCTTGCACATCTGCACTGCTTTCTGGTCCGCTTGCTCTCACATTTAATTTCTCTCTTCCCATAGTATGCACCGACCCGCTGTGCCGCTGCGCAGGCATCCACAGACCAAGGCATCCTTCCTCCCTGCCATCACCATGAAGTGGTGCACGACCCCCAGCTGGTCCCCTGCACGTGCCCGCTCTTCTCCTGCCCATGGGAAGGGCATCTGGAGGTGGTGGTGTCCCACCTGAGGCAGACCCACCGCATCAACATCCTTCAGGGCGCGGAGATTGTCTTCCTGGCCACGGACATGCACCTGCCTGCGCCCACGGACTGGATCATCATGCACTCTTGCCTTGGCCACCAGTTTCTGCTGGTCCTCAGGAAGCAGGAGAAGTATGAGGGCCACCCCCAGTTCTTCGCCACGATGATGCTGATTGGCACGCCCACCCAGGCCAACAACTTCACCTACCGGCTGGAGCTCAACAGGAACCAGAGGCGCCTCAAGTGGGAGGCGACGCCCAGGTCGATCCTGGAGTGCGTTGACTCTGTCATTTCGGACGGGGATTGCCTTGTGCTGAACACTTCCCTGGCTCAACTCTTTTCCGACAACGGAAGCCTAGCGATAGGAATCGCCATAACCACCAGCAAAGTTCACAGCTCCGAGGCTGAAATGTGATGGGGAGGAGGAAGAGGAGGAGGAACCACAGCAACAACAATGGTGCTCTAGCTGCCTTCTGAGAGCCAGAACTCGGGGACTTTTTATGGGGGGTCTCGGGTCTTTTATGGTATTTAGTACTTGTCCACAGTGGGCATTATGTAAACATCCCGTGGTTACGGTCCCTATGTCATGTATTTACCATTTTGCTAATACAGTTTTATGAGAAATTTTAAAGAGGCTAATCAATTTATTGTCGCCCTCCAGCAGCACTGGAAACAACACTTGTTAATGAAAAGTGCAACCAGGGAGACTGGCAGAAACCTTTGGTCCAACCATGCTCTGCAAATATGTTTCCTTCATTGCCTGCCTAATGGACCAGAGGCCCCCGTACCTGATGAAAGGTCAAGTGTTCCACTACAGGACAAGAGCACCCAGGTTTCCATATTAGCAACAGTGATTTACCTCCTGTATTTTGGGCACAGCCAAGCCCTGTGGGAGCTGGCAGTTTCAGAGCTCCCTTCAGCTTCTGAGGAAACAACTTTCTCACCCAAATAGTGAAAACTTAGAAGAAAAAGTCACCCCCTCTGCTGAGCAGAGGGCTTGGAAGCCTTATCCTGCTTTAAACTGGGAATGGCAGCTAGTGGTTGGTCACTGTGAGCATGGTTAAATCTTAATCATAAACAGCAGGGAGAGGTTGCTAGATGGTCTGGCCATAGGATGGATATAACCATACCCAGCCATTGGGGCATTCATTTTTTTAGCTGCTGTTTCCTTAAGCATTCAAAAAGAGATTTTCAGAGAATAAAGCATAAGGAGGGTCTTAAGCTGGGCACTGATCTTGCTACTGAATTCTGTGCCAGTTAGACCCTCAGTTTGTGCTGCTAAACATTGATGCACAGCAATATAGATAGGACAGCTATTTGCAAATTGGCTTTGAGATTTGACAGGCATTCCTTTGAAAAAAAAACTCAACTTTTTTTGCCTTGCATACATTTTGTGGGGTGGTAGTGAGGGTCGACTGTCACTTTCTTCTCCTGAGGGTATTTCACAAACAATGATGGTCACAAAAAGACACTGGGCTTCTCTAAGAGCTTCTCCCTTGGATGGTTCCTTGGGGGAGAGTTGGAAGCAGGTGGTGGTCATCTCCTGTCACTCATTCCCATCTGCAGTCAGGCCTGTTTCCTCCACAGCCAACAGCAGCAGTGAAATCCCACTGCAGTAGGTGACGTGTTGAAGGAGGGGGCTCAACAGATAGTGTGACACATGAGAAGCATGGGAAAGTGTCTTTTCCTGTTTTCCCTTCTGCCTGTGTGTGGCTGTGGTCTGGCTGCTCCTGAATGCTTTTTCAAGAAACATCTGGTGGGTTGGGTCAGTTAGTAGCTAGAGAGTGAGACTCATAGTTTGAGCCCCTTGGAAAACCAAGGAAGGGGGGAAACAATCTAAGAACAGTCCTTCAGTGTTTCAAAATGCATCTCACTCTAGCTCTGGGTAGGCAAAACCACTGATGCTGATCTCTCCCACCCGTTGCTCTCCTGAGGATTACTATAAATGATGCATGAAGTAAAATGAATTGTAGTTTTCCTGAGATGAATGCCATGCAGGTAAATGACTTCCGAGGCATAGATGCACCTCTCCCTGCCTGGATTTTCACAGCAGGTCAGAGAAGGGTGAGGGTCTCTTCAACAGGCTGCTCAAGCTGAGGTTTGAGGAAGTCTCAGTCCCTGTAAGAAGGCACTGGAGCATAGCTTCCCAGCTCTCCCATCTCTGAATTTAGGGGGCCAAGGGTGGCACACTGATTTGCAGAGCCTCACTGGAACAGGCGGGCTTCAGAGCGGCTGGTTTTTTCCCTGCGGTGTTAAATATTCAGGACCAGCAAATGCTGCCCTTTCCCTAAGTGATAGCAATAAATAAATCATTGGTGTTTTTGTGGACTGAAACTGGCTTCTCCAGCTCCTCTAACAATTCTTCTGTTGGTGAATTAAAACAAAGCAAAGGCAATAAAACCTCAATAAAACCAGTTCCTCTAGTTTAAACTTCCTGAGCTCTTTGTACTGTGAGGTAGAGACCAAATGTAATGATGCTTTTGTTGCCTGACCACAAGTTCTAGGGTGAGAGATATTATTTAGTTATTCATTTTTTTAGTCTATTTACTTCTTGTTAGTTGGCACATTTTTTTCTTGAAATATCGACTGAAATGTAGGCATTCTGGGGCATGGTCCTCGCCAAAGGACCAGTGTATTTCTGGCAGGATGAGTGTAACAGTATCAGCTCTCTGGAATGGGTATCTCCATCCCTTGCCAGCACCCTAGTTTTGAAGGAGGGATAGTGGAAATGTGACCTTCCCAACATAACCTGCCACACATCCCATGTGTTCTTCTCCCAGAGCTTTCTAGTGACCACACCAACAGTTCAGCTTTTCCATTTTGTTTTCAGTCTTTTCCCTTCATCTGATAGCTGCCTTTCTCAGCACATTTTCAAGCCCTCAAACTGTTGTTTCACCCTGTGACTTGCAGAGCCCACGGCACTTCTTGCCTTCTCACATTTGTACCTGTTGGATGCCATTGTTTAAATTGTTCTCACTACTTTCTGAAACCAACCAAGTAACATCCTTTATCAATTTTCTCCACATCTGCAAAGACCCAGCTCTGGCAGGGATTTCAGAAATTCAGATACATCGGAGTACTGATGAAAATCTTGAAAATCTGTCCAGTGTGACTCCCAGTAAAGAAAAGGAAGATGTATTTTGGGGAGAAATGAGATATGGTTACCTAAATCCAGCTTTCATAAGTGTCTCAACATGAAGTGCAAATGTTTTAAGGTATATTTAAGGACTTTCTACCATAGAAGATATTCTAATTCTGTCATAATTCAAAGCCTATGAGCAACCTTGTACTGCCATAAAGGAAAGGTGAAGCAAATATTCCGCATGGTAGGACATAAATCCTAAAATACTGGCAAGTAGGATCAACAATGAAATTCAATTTGCAAGCATTCTTTTAGTGCTCATGGTATAACATTTTTTATAGCTCTGCTTATGGTTGAAAGGCAGCTGAATCTTGGCTTCCTAAATTTGATCTGAAATCAGGCCTTCTAAAACTAATTCTGAACTCGAATATTTTACATCTTTACAATGTATTAAATCTGAATTCCTGCCTTCCTGTGAAGAACACAGCACCTTACATCTCTTGGAAGTAAGGAAGTATCCTTCATGTGGTGCAGGAGAAAATGAGGTCTTTCAAAATTGCTATGCAGCTGTTGCAAAATTCTATTTTCCCAACTACCTGGGAGTCATGTTCCCTCTTTGTTTTGGTGGTGTTTCAGTCGTCTTTTGGTTTTCTACAAAATATTGGCTTTGGGTTTGTGGTTTTATTTTTAGGATTTTTATATATCTCTGTTCACAGATGGATTTTCTTGTGCTTAGTTTAGTAAATTGCAACAATAATTTCATCAGGCTGAGACAGATGGATTGCTACCAGACCCACTAGAAAACCTACTTTGGTTCATCAGCACTATCCATCAGACACCATGTGAATGTAAATGTCAGATCTGCAGTAAAACAGCATTAGTGCTTTCAGCTCAATCCCATTATGAATTAAGCTCACATCATATATCCATGACTCCTTATAAATCAGCTGAAGCATCCTGAGTCTCATCATCTTGAAGATGACAAAGGATCTTGCTGTGCCAATGCTGGCTGTAGGGCTTGTTGAGAAGCAGGGCAGTAGTCCTCTTCCCACTGGATTTGATATCACACCCTCTGTTTCATACCATCCTTATGAATACAGGCCAATAATCTACTGAAGGAACAAGAGGTGGTAAATTCTGGACAAGTTAGGGTTATAGCAAAATTAGTCACTTACAATAAATTGCTGGATGCTACTGCATGGCTCTCTCTTTTGTGCATCAGAGGAACTAAATCCAATTGACAGTACTGTAGTACAGGTGATTTATCTGTTTTTCTAGCCCAACACACACCTGACAAACACTTTAATTGGAGAAGAGTCTATCAGAACAGACTCAGATGAGCTTCTTCTGCAATTGAATCAGAAACAGCTTCTCACATGGAAGAGCTGCAGATTTTGAACTGTTCAGACACAAGCATAAGTTTTTAATTATTTTTTTTTTGAGTTCAATAAACTCTGCCTGCTCACACCATCAGAGCGAAGGGCAGAAAACAAAGATTGCCATGTGTCATCACCAGAACTCTTCACACACAAATATGATTCACCTTCTGCAGAGATGAGCCTGCAGAAACAGAGAGGGTTTCATTTCACAGCAGGGTAGCACAGGACACCACCTGCAAGCTCCAGAGCCGTGCACATAGAGCAGAGGCAGAGCTCATCCTCCAGACAGAAGCTACTCAACAGGAACCCCTCAGAGTGGGGTCACAGCGGGGCTGCCAGGAAAGCAAACAGCAGGAGTTAAGGGTCTGTGTAGAGAGGTTTCTCTTCTCATCAGCACCTTCCACCTGGCTACAGAGTCTCTCCTCTCCTGGGAACCTTGTCTCTGGAGCAGTGCAGGTGATCAGATCACCTGGGTCTGCATGTGAGTGGTCCTGCACAAGGATGCTGCATCGTGAGTGCGAACATCCAGCCCCAGTACTGCCTGGCTCCTTTGGGATTGGTGGGCACCCAGCTACCTGCAGCTGCTAGTGATTCCTCCAGGTCCTGACACCTGACAGTTCTGCTGTCTTTCACCTGCATAGCTCCCACCAGGGCAGTAAAGTACTTGCTGAAAACCACACAAAAGATCTTTGGCAGAACATCCCTTTAAACGTCTACCTCATACCCCTGGCTAGGACTACAGTCATTCTTTCTCTCTCCACACAGGCAATACACTAGTGCATAGTTTTCTTATCTCCCTTTGGGCTCTGCCACTCCAGAAAATACATGTGAAAGATTAGGAGGCAGTGATAATCTTCCAGGGAATAATGAGGACTAACTTTCATTGCAAAGATGGCTCTTCTCACAGTACTTTCACAAAAGGATGCCAGGTTCCAAGAAAGAAACTAACAAACTCTAGTGGAAGGCAAATAGGAAACACCAATTGCAAAGCCTACTGTCCTTCAACCAGAAGGAGCTTTATTTCTTCCAGGTAGGGAAAATCCTCCTGAGACACTGCCTATCTGAATACATCACTTAATCTTGTAGAAAGCTCCAGGACAGAGAGGTTCTTCCTGTTAGAAATTGCATCAAGTAACCTTATTGAAGATAAATGGCTTTGAACTTTCATAGCAACAGTGATGAAATGCTTCAACGTCCATGCAGCACAGACTGAAAAATAGAGCTTTTAGACAAAGAAATAAACTTATTCAAATGCAAACGTGAGATTTAGGGCAGAGTTTCCAGGTGATCGTAAAAGCACTTTTCTTATTGCTGAGACTGGATGTCTGCATAGCAAGAGATATCTCTCTGCCAGCCAGGTATTATTGGCTTGGGTTCAGGAAAAACTCAGATATTCTTTGTTTCTCTGCTAAGTGAGACCACTTAAAGAAGTAAAGCAAACACTGTAATGCATGAAACAAGTTGGAAAGGATCTTTGTTTTCAGATCAGACTGCCTGCTGAGCAGACTGTGGGGAAGGGACTGCATCTCCCACCAGTTCAAGGTGAATCCAGACTGGAAAACAGAGTCTATATAGACATTTTCTTCATGTTGCAATCTCTGCTTCAGCCACTAAAGATAACAGCCGCCAAGCAGCTGGCTTGAAGACTTCGATGACTCTGAGACTGTTCTCTAAATATCTGCTAAGATCGACTTTTAGGCTGAGATGGCATCAGGGCACGAGACAGGAAGGCTCCACAGAGGCTCTGCAAGGCTCCTCAGTGAGAGTGCATGGAAGGGATGCAGGCAAACCTTACATCTCTGCCTGTGTCTTTTACAACAGAACCACTGGGCACACCCACAGGGATCCGTCTGGGTCTTCCCTAACAAACTGTGGCAAATAGCTGGGCCACAAAACTGATGCTACCATTCCAGAGTGGTTCACTCTAACAGCAGTCAAAAGCAATGTGTGTTCCTCCCTTAGCTTTGAGAATTAAAACAGCATCTGGCACATCAGAAACATTTGGCCTGTTCTTATCACCATCAGATATTTCCTATTTCAGGATACAGGTTCCTCTTGGCTTGTGACTGTGACAGTAGAACACAAAACATGGCTGGATGCTACTGCAACTTCCACTGTACAGTTCTGATCCAGAGAGAGATCTCTGGGAGCTACAGTAACACAATGAATAATTGTATAATATACTAACATAAAATAATAACACAGTGAGAGCAGATAACATCTTTAAAAGTAGCAGCTGATATTGAAAGGGGTCATTACCTAAAGTGAGCTTCAGGAGAGGCCTGTGTTTTTGCCTAATTGAGATGTGCAGGGAGATATCCAGAAGAGTGACAGTCTCAGGACAACTCTGATTACTCAAAGAAATGCTGAACAAAAAAAAAAAAAGATTAGTGCAAGAGTCCTGAGTGAAACAGAAATATATTGCTGTTGCCTCTGGGCAGCAGTTTCTTGTAGCATGTGTCCTTGGAAAAGGAATTCCAGTAGGCAGAGAGGGTTGAACTTCAGCATGTCACAGCTGCTGCACCATCACTTCTAGAGTTTTTGCTAAGAAATATTTAATCAGGACTGCAAAAAAAAATGGAGAGTATAAATATCCACTGGATGGTGTGACCAGTGTGAGAGCTGCCAAGGAGATTTATCCAGCTTCCTCTGGGTAAGCCTCCACACAGCTCCTCTGCTGGATTGGCAGAATACAGGGACAGCCCCAGGTATCAGGAGGACTGGCTGGATTCCTGGCAGACTGTAAATTGTTTTTGCAATTGTACAGTGACTGTGTGTGATAAACTCCCATGCTGAAAACCAGTGAAGATTAAACCTGAGCCCTCCAGCAGTGTGTGTCTGCACTGGCTGATCCTGACAGCCAGGCTGTGGATGATGGCAAACTCATTGGCCTTACAGCCTATATGCAGGACTGGCACGTGTTGGTGGTTGCGTATACACTGAGAAGTCATGTTGAAAAAGGATTTCTGCATGAGCTATGTCCTTAGTATGTTGAGGGCAAGCATGCAATCATACTGTCTGCTGGATCACACCTCACCCATGCCTCCTGATTGCTCTTCTCTCTGCTGGAAACATGGATGAACCAGAGCTGAATCACCAGCCATGGAGATCTCCAGGCACTGAGGCCTGCGATGGACACCACAGGGGTGTTCATCCTGGAGGGCCCATGGCCGCGCACAGAGGGAAACACCTAAGAGCGCCTGACCCAAATATGGAGAAATCTTTGTATGTGAGCCATAACGTCACATTTCCACATATCAGAGGATTTATTTCTGCAAAACACACTCATCCTGACTCAATTTGCCACCTAAGTGAAAGCCCTGACATTACTTATGAAGTTTCCATATGCAGGTGGTGGTTGCACTTCCCATTCAGCCTCGAAGGCTGGCAGGTGAGATGGGCTCTCAGTTCCTCAGTGACATGACTTTCTTCTATAGGCACAGTGTAGCTCTTCTCCAGACTTAGTGATACTCCCCTAGGTGCAGACTTGCTGCAGAAACCCCTCTGCACCATCTGGCCACGAGATCAGAATGATCCATCCCAGTCCCCAGAGCTGTAAAGCTGTTATTTCACACTGCATTTGCTGTGGGGTTATTATTTGATCTGACCACAGCACAAGCATCAGAACCCATCCTGCCGTAACAGTCCCACCGTTTGGCCAGGTTAAGGCACTTGCTCAGCCATGGTGGGTCAGCTGCCCATCCTGGAGCTAAACTAACCCTACACATGACACCCATCTACAAGGCTGATATGCTGTCTAACAAAACAAACCCCATTCTCCTCTCCTGTTTGCACTGAGTAGACACAACAGCCAGCTCTAGAGACAGGTCTGAACCATCACAGTTTAGTTAGAAGCTAATATGCAGGTAAAAATTGACAGTGGGACTAATGATAGCAAAATTTAATTCGGGTACAAGGACTAGTGGACTTCAGCAGCAGCTCAAAACAAGAATGGGAAATGCTGATACTGATTATGGTAAGTGGGGATTATGGCAATGTATCCAAATGCAAAGGTGACAGGAAAAAGACGCTCCTAGGTCAAGAGGCTTTTCTGGAGCAACCTTTAGTTTTGGTGTTAGGGCCCTGGCAGAAGGCTGACACAGCTTGG
Organism: Molothrus ater; assembly: GCF_012460135.2. Lineage (NCBI taxonomy): Eukaryota > Metazoa > Chordata > Aves > Passeriformes > Icteridae > Molothrus > Molothrus ater. The sequence goes on along the minus strand of NC_050479.2, from coordinate 61,789,758 downwards.
GTTTTAGACCAGTCAGGTTGGGCAGCAGCCAAGAACAGCTTTTATTCATTACATGTAAACTGAGCAAATTGTTCAGGGAAGGGAGTCAATAAACATGGAGTCTCATGGCACAGTTTTCCCAGAGTGACCTTTCAAAGCATAATTGCATGTTGAAAGACTCAATGGGAGTTGTCTCTGATCAGAGAAGCACTAATCAAACTGGGCTAGGGACTTACCTGTACTCAAGTGGGGGTGTGTCAGAAAAGGGCTGTGTAGTTAGAGACTGCTTTTGGCTAGGTCCCATGTGAGGCTGTGATTGGAAGAGCTTCAAAAATCTTTGGCCTCAGGCTCTCTGGGAAAAGTAAGAAATAATAGTGGTGATACTGGGAAGCATCTTCATTATCACTAGAATCCCTATGGCTTACTGCTCTCTTCTCATCCAGTGGTGATAACCACATTCAGATCACTTCATCTAGGAGGGATTTTGATTGTGTTCATGGAAGTGCATGACTGATCCTCAGTCCCTCAGACCACAGCCTTCAGGCTGCAGCTCCAGCTCAGTGTCATGGGCTGTGGGGTCACCATTCACAAGAGCTATCCCCTCATTGCCCCACCTCCAAGCTTCTTCCCTGGAAAGCAGGCTTGCCCCCAGCCTGAACACCTCACAAAACTACCCTTGTTCTTCCACAGGTAACAATATCATCCTCTTACAATGCTTGAAGGCCTTCTCTTTAATTCCATTAAGATGAACCTTTTCCAGCTGAAAAAGTTAACCCGTGCCACCTTTGTATTACGTCAACATAATTGCACAAGTATTCATATCCCCAGAGGGGTAGGCAATCCTGGGCTTCTCTTCAGCCTTGTCTTAGATGCCACATGCCATAACACAGTATCACTTCCCAGGACAGACACGTTGAACCCTAAGGCAAACTAGCTCAAGGCATCGCAAATCGCGCAGCAGTTGGAAAACCAGCCAGAGGCTGAGAGGAATCCTTCCAGCTCCAGCAAGCTGATAGAGGCATCAAGGAGTGCACTGAGGAGTGCTCAGAGCTGGGCTGGCAAGGTGAGCACCCCTGGAGCTCAGCAGAGGACTATGGAGGAGAGTGTTTCCTGGAAGATGACTACTGCATTATTAATGGCAGTTCAGGTCACTTAGTCCAAACACTTAGATTATCCTCTGAGACGCTGGGGTGTGTCCATCTGTGAGCACCAATGACAGAATTGCAAAAGCCCATTTCCTCTTTTAAAATTCAAGCAGTGCCTGCTGTGCTACTATGTCAAGAAAATGAATCCTTTGAGAAATTGAAACTGTTCTTTTTTTGGATAGACAGTGCAAGGCTGATCCTTACAGAACCATAGAATTGTTTAGGTTGGAAAAGACCTCTAAGATCATTGAGTTCTACCATTAACACAGCATTGCTAAGGCCACCTCTAAACCTCAGTGCCACATCTCAAATCTTTTAAATGCCCCCAGGGATGGGGACTCAATCCCTTCCAATGGACAGCCTATTCCAATGCTTTACCACCCTTTCCATGAAGAAATCCTTCCTGATGTCCAACCTGAACTTCCCCTGGTGCAGTTTGAGGCTTTGTACTCTCATCCTGTCACTGGTTGCCTGGGAGAAGAGGCCAACCCCACCTGGCTCCACCCTCCTTTCAGGCAGTTGTAGGAGTGATAAGGTCCCGCCTGAGCCTCCTTTTCTCCAGGCTAAACTCCCCCAGCTCCCTCAGCTGCTCCTCATCAGACTTGTGCTCCAAACCATTCCCTAGCTCTGTTGCCCTTCTCTGGACATGCTCCAGCACCTGGGAGTCCTTACAGTAAGGGGCTCAGAACTAAACACAGGATTTGAGATATGGCCTCACCAATGCCCTTGGGAGCAGGGGAACAATCACTGCCCTGATTCTGCTGGCCACACTATTGCTGATACAGGCCAGGATGCCATTGGTCAAGCACAAATAACCTGCCTGAACTGAGGTAAGATATGCCAGATAGGAATTTAAGTGAAGAAAATAGCATAGGAATAGTTTATTTACTGCACAAATCCTAAGCAGTGTTTTTCTCCACACATATTTTGACACATATTTGTATTTGCTGTCATTCATATGCCACTGTCTCCCCAAATATTTGACTTTGTCTCAACATGTTACATTTCATGAAGTGCTCTAATTGAACATGCAATGAATGGTACCTCAGAGAGAATTTCCTAATCTGAACCAATATAATCTTCTAGAAATCCTTATGATGATGCATAACATGAAAGAGCAGCAATAAACCTTTCTATGGGTATCTGTAAAACGTTTAACAATGCGTGCCATGCAAATCCTATTTGACATTCTCAGCTTGCATCACCTGCTTGCATTGGAGGGCTACTTTTATGAGGAGGGTGGTGCATCATGAGACAGTTGAAATGAAATACTAGGAAGAAAAATTGCAAAAATGCACTGCCTGTCAAAGCTTGTCTTACAATTTGTTTGCTATATTTAATCATCTCAGTCCCAATTGCTTTGAAGATAAAAGTGTCACCATCACCAAAGGCAAAACAGAGGTCCCTGTACTCCTGCTTGGGCTGTCCCTCATGAGCTGGATTTAGGACCACCTGCAATTTGTGGCAGGAGCTTGAGAATCTGCATAGGAATCAGAGTTTTGGACCTGTGTCTAGCCCAAAGCTGGTAGGGTGAGGAAGCAAAGAAAGGGACTCTTGGCATTTTCTAATCTTTCTTTTATTTCATTAAATGGAAACAACATGAATCCGCTTCTCATTTCTTGCAGGCTTTGGGCATCGATTTTTGTCTGTTTGGGTTGTTTTCTTCTGGACAATTAATGGGGAATATACTTTAATATTACTACATAAGTTATCAAAGACCTTCACAGATTAATTACTTAATTTCAGGTGGGTTATTTGCAAGATCAGATTTGGGCAAGATCTCTAACCCTATTGCCTGTCAATTCCTGTTAACGTCATTTTTTTCTTTGCCTTCTTATTGCCAAAACCTGTTTCAGGCTCTCATGAAGCTTGATAGGAATTGCCTTGAAAATCCAGCTGAGTGATCAAAACTGACCAGACATGCAAGATGAATATTCATGGTTTATTGAAGCAACCTCCACCTCAGAGCAGGATACCTTCAGCTGACCTGTTATCTCTCATACAAATTACTACCTCATTACCATTCGTTCCTCTGGAACTCAGCTGCAAGGGACAGCAAGCTCATGTTAAATAATTCAGAAAAAGAGTGGAAGAGAACTGGTCCAGAGTGAGGCACCTGAAATTTCCTGCTGTATCTGCAAATGGAAGTGGACTTCAAGGGACTACAAGAACCAGCTTCTCCCATTGGAAATGGAGCATGGGTGTTAACCCCTTTGATTTTAGACAAGTGGAAGATAAGCATCTGCTTTTGCTCAGGTGACCTATAGTTTCTCTTGTGCAGGGTGGAGGTAGGGCACTTTGAGGATGTGATACATTTCAGGTATTTAGACATCGACTTCAGGAGGCAAAGAATAAAATCCTTATATTGTTAGCATCAACCTCCACTCTTCTGGGGCTCAATCTCCAGGAAAACCAGCCTGAAACCTACCCCAAACACCACAGGCTAGGAGTAAAGGGTACTCTGTGCTTGCACTCCTCCCAGATGTTAAAATTTCTGAGGAAGGTCATTTATTTACCAGCTGGCAATGACAAAATATTGCCAAAGGAGCTCCCTGGGCTGTGGGTTAGCACTGGGATCCAGTTCAGCAGCAAACAGAATTGATTTTCACTGTCCTCATTTCTCTGGCCTGCCAGAGCAATCCTTGCCTTTCTTTCACCAAGGTTCCTTGCCTTTCTTTCACCAGGTTCAAACACCACTTTCAAGATTAACAACTTTTTTCACAACAGACACATAAAAAATTGCTGATGATGGAGGAAGGAGATGTGAGATGTGATTTTCCTCCATTTACCCATGAACAAACACACTGGTGGTTGAGAGCAGACATGATTTGCAGAGAAGCGAATTGTGCCTTAAAACCCCAGGCAGGAAGGGGCAGAGTGCCTTTTGTGAACCAAAATGATGTTTGGGGAAGGCATTGTGGTAACTCCTTTAATACAGCCAGATTTCATGTGCAGCAAGAAGAGGCACTAAAAATAGAGCAAGATGCTAATGAGGGCCTGGTGCACACCATCTGCACAATGAGATGATGATTCTTTTTGAAAATGCAATAATTTAAGGGGTTGTTTCATTTTGTTTCTTTCTGCTGCTGCAAAATGTTCAGAAACATGAGGCTGTTTGGGTCTTCATTTTTTTCTCCTTAATCTTAGGAAAATGAAATTGTAATGGACAAAGAAGAAAACAACTCAAAGCAAGAGTTGCTTTATTTTTCCTGAGGCTGCTCACATGTGATCAGCAAACAAAGTGGGTCAGAGCAGGCTTTCATAACACTTCAAGTGCATTTCCACACAGTCCAAGATGGGGGTTCAGGATATTTTTTACAAAGAGGGACTTTGACTCTTTTCCCAATTTGTTGCCTCTGTTGCAGGTACCACTGGGAGGTCCCTGTCTTCAACTTAGTCATCTCTACACCCAAAACCCTCCTGGCAGCTCAGGTCAGCCTGGGACACTTGCTTTTGTGGCACACCACTGATTCCTTCCTTCCTGATTCCAAAGTCTGCCCCTTTGGCTCACACACACTTTCCCTGGGGATGGACATCCCACTACCCTGGGAGGAAGCCAAGCCAGAGGGAAGGAGTTGTCTGTTAGGAGCATAGGCACAGCAGAACCCAAATCCAGAATGAGATGCAGCTGTTGGTGGTGAAGCTGAGCCATCCCCAGCTCTGGTGCACCCAGGCAAAATTGCCCAATGGTTTGGGCATGATAAGGACATTGAACAATGCAGGCCTATATAAACTACACCACTGAAGGGAACCAGGCTGAAAATCACAGCAGGAAGATAAGTGCTCAGGAAACATCTTTTTTTCTTCCCATCAGCAAGAGCCAACTACCTGCCTGTTAGTCTATATTGGTGGACCATAAATGCATGAAGCAGATAAGGAACTGTTTTCTGTGCTTTCTGGCACAGGCACACTCATCTCACACACTCATCTTCCTTATTTGTAGGAATAATTGCTACTCTGGGAGGGAACAAAACAGGTATTGTCTCTTAATGCTCCCATTAAACAGAACACACAGATGGTAATTAATACATCATAGCATGGCTAAATTGTAAGGAGTAATTGCTGCAACAAGAAGTCACCCCAAGAACAGCAGGATTCAGATTAGTGTTCATTTCAAGATCAACTACTTCTTCATTCCTTTAAGAGCTAGGGACCAGCTATTCCGCATTATGGAAGATTTATTTGTCTGCTTTCATCAGTTTTGTGTCACAATGGAGCTTTGTTATCTTTAATAGATTCATGTACTCCTTCCCTAGTGCTTTGTCAAATAATAATACTTACAAGGCAATAAAAAGGAAAAGAAAGCACAAAGTAAAGAACCACCCCCTGTACCATAAGTCCTGGGTAGTGAATATGTGTATTTGTGTGTTTATTTTTGTGTGTGTAGGAGAGGGGTTGTTTATTGCACCATCCAGTGCCGAATTAAATAATATATGTACCATCTACATGCAAATGGATCCTTCATTTAGGTAATAAACTGCACCCCTGTATAATTCACCCAAACAAAGGAGCTGCGAGGACACCGCCACTAATCTTCAAAAATCAACTGTGCCTTTTCAAAAGGGATTTTTGTCTTTCTGTGAATTGATCAAACTTGACAAGTAATTTCAACCTAATGTTCACGGCTACCCTCCTCTCTCTTCACCATCTGTAGGTGAGAAATCCTATTTTCTGGAAGTGACAGGGTAATGCAGGACGCTGCAGACATCTGTAAAAAAAAAAAAATTGCTTTTCCCAGAGCTACAGGCACACCAAGGGTGGATTCAGAAAGGTTATGAGTGGTTTCTAACAAATGATAAATTCTTTATGCCTGCAACTGCCCAGATGGAGTCACGTATGTTAAGCCACTAAGTTTAATGAGAGCATCTGAGAGATTAAAACATCTCTATTTAAAATACTATCGTAGAAATGCTTCACTGGAATAGCCTTGCTCTTGTTAACAAATAAAGACTCTCAGAAGAAATTAATTCCGCAAACTTATTGCATCAATGAAAACTACATTATAGACAAAGACTGAATGCAAATTCAATTTGCTTTCAAATTTGTTTATAAAAATACCAGCTTTGACTGAAAGCTGATCAGTCCCACATCAAGCAGTAGAGATGAAGTTGAAAAAAGGTCAGTTATCATGCCAGCAGGATCAGTGACCTGACTGAGATTAATCCAAAACAATTACAAGAGAATCATGTGCAAATTTTGGTTTTTTCTCACAGGAAGTACAATTCCAGATTTAGGGTCACTTTGGGCCATATTAGGAATACAGCACAGCCCCCATGCACCAGTGGATGGAGATTTTTGTATCCCTAGGCCAAGAGTATCCAGCCTCAAACTTAAGCACATCTGTGTGCAATCCATATAAAAACACCAGTGCTGGGGGAGTAATTATTTTCTTTTTACTATGCATATTCTTTCTCCCTTTCTGGATCACTGCTACTCCTGCAAAATTGTTCAGGGTTATTTTCCCTAGCAAGTAAGAGGCTTTCATGTGATTCATCAGATGCCCTCACACCCAGCTTGAAGTGAAAATGTCTTTTACTCACCATACCTCAATCTAGATAGCTGAAGCCATGAGTTTCCTCAGCTGCTGGGTCCTGCTGCACATGCCCTGCCTCCAAGAACCAAAGGCAGCCTCTTCCCACACAGAGACCTTCCCTGCATCCTCCTCCCTTCAACCCTCTTCTAGGCATGACCCATTGCTTTTATAGACAGTTCCAATACAGCTGGAATTTATTGGTCCTTTAATTAAAACACCACCACCACTGGCTAATTAAGAAACCACCCTTTGGTAAACAAATCTCCATAAGACATTCCACATGTTCACAACAACAGGTGCAGCAAATGAAGAATTGTTTCTCATTCTTTTCTCTGATCTTCTCACAGCCTTTCCCCAGAAATCCTGGGAAAGTTTTCTATTGCTCTCTGTAGCCAGAGAGCTGCTGCCACAGGAATGCTTTAGTGGCATTTTTGGGACAGATCTGCCATGCATAAGCTGAAGTGCTCTTGAGCAGGAGGAGGTGAAGTGGTGGCCAGCAGAGGGGAGATAGGGCTTAAGGCTAGCTGAAGGTCAGGTTAAAGCACCTGGCTGGGCAAGGCAAAGAGGGTGGCAATGCACTTTGGTGTCATGATAACTTTTGAAGTTCTGAAATCTGCTTTAATTTCCCCATTAGAGGAAATCCCATAGCTTCTGATGGTTTCCACAGAAGAGGATTATGTCAAGGGAGATTGAAAAGGTCCCTTGGAAGA